>NC_090339.1:51551194-52161749 GCF_035084215.1 Heptranchias perlo | reverse complement strand
GAGGCCATTCAGCCCAATGAGCCCGTGCCGGCTCTTTGTAAGAACAATCCAGTTAGTCCCATTCCTCCGTAGCCCTGCAAATTTTTTCCATTCACGCATTTATCCAATTCCTTTTTGAAAGCCACAGTTGAATCTGCTTCCACCACCAGAAGCTGGGATTGTTCTCCTTAGAGCAGCAAAGGTTCAGGGGAGATTTAATAGATGTGTTCAAAATTTTGAGGGGTTTTGATAGATTAAAGGAGAAACCGTTTCCACTGGCAGGAGGCTCGGTAATAGATTTAAGGTAATTGGCAAAAGGTATTTTAAGGATTTAAGGTAATTGGCAATCACAGATTTAAGGTAATTGGCAAAAGAATCAGAGGGGAGATGAGGAGAATTTTTTTTATGCAGCGAGTTGTTATAATCTGGAATGCACTGCCTGAAAGGGTGGTGGAAGCAGATTCAATAATGCCTTTCAAAATACTTGAAAAGGAAAAATTTACATGGTTACGGGGAAAGGGCAGAGCAGTGGGACTAACTGGGTAGCTCTTTCAAAGAGCCGGCACAGGCACGATGGGCCAAATGGTCTTCTTCTATGGTGTATCATTCTATGGTTGACTACATAACACGTGATGACTGAATTGGTGAGGCTGGAGAAGGAGTTGTTGAGCTTGATGTATCAGGTTGTTCTCTGAACGCATATCTTCTTGTTTATGAGATTACCCGAGCAGGGTAAAGAAAATTTATTAACTTTAGAAGAGTTGAATTTCACACGTGACTTTAAAATGTTGCAGCTCAGTAGTGGACCAGCATTAAACTTTGAACATTTGGGAGATAGCAACAACCCACTGTACTGTACTATGTCTCTGCCTTTAACAACAGCTCTTGGCAGGTCACCTCCTACTTCCTCCATCTCCCATTGCTTCTCCTCTGTGTCTCCTGAGGATTTGTAGTGCTTCTTCCTCATGTGTATAAAGTGCTCTGATTGAGGCTGTTCCTACCCCTGTGCCAAATTTTTCCTTTTCAAGGAGAAAATACATAGAGGAAGGAATTTGACTGCACTACACATGCTTTCACACAGGTGTCTGCATCTATACCGTAGTGATATTTCTTTCAAGTGCAGGCTAGTGTTAATAATCTCTCCCTTGAGGCAACCACTACTGACCCTTGAGTCAGGCGCTAAGCATAGTGATAGGGAGGAAAAAATGTGCTTCCATGGTTCCTGACATTTCTTCTGAATATTAAAGTTTTACATTCACCCAGTCATTTACACTGTGAGGACATGTTAGATACTGAGATGAGTCACGTTTATATCTTTCTAAGAGGATGTGCATGGGGACTTGTACCTTCACTTAACCTGGCCAAACACATGAGGTAATTAAACCTTTTTCAGCACTATGCAACAGTACATGTGGTGGTACAGGTAGCGCTACTGCCTCTGCCATCTCCCTCCATAACACCTGCACTACTCTTTTATGAGGCTTCCATCCCTCAGTCCCTCCTTGACCTTATTTCTGTTAGCAGCACCTCCACTGATGCATCAGAAAACCTGGGAGCTCTTCCTGCTAATGAACTTCCCCCTCCCTCCCCCACCAGGCTGCTGCAGCCTCAAGTCTTGCAGTCTTTCACTTCCTGCGGAGTGCTGCCAAAATTCCAAAAAATGTGGGCCCCTTTAAGATTTGACAATGTGAGCTGAAGCATAACTAGAATGTGATTGTGGGGCCTTTTTTTGGATTGGTGAGTTGGTTACTGCTCTATTGGGCCTTTACCCAAGATGCCATTTTCAACATGTGGCCATTGAACCAGTGATGTGTTACAGATACTTTGAAGATTTTATATTAAATCAGGAGAGGGTGGCATTGGTTGCTATCTGCTTCCAATTTTCCAATCTTGCAATTGGATTGGGTAAAGAGGGTGCATTCACACTACTCTGCCTTTTTTTCCTGAAAACCCCCTCCATAAACAACTGGGGACTTGTCCTCAGTGAAGCAGGGCTCCAGTCATACGGATTCCCCATACTCACTTGCTAGCCTGGCTCCCTGTGTTAACCCTTATTTTTTGCAATGTTCTATTTCTCAGCCATAAGAAAAGCTGAATCCTGCTGACAGTAAAATTTATTGATTCCCCTTCCCCCAATTTCTCCCCTCCGCTCCTAAAGGTGCCAACTTATGCTTGAGTACGGTTCCATCCGCAAAGTTAGCCTTCGGGTACCTCACCCAAATGGTCCAGATGGTGAGTGCCAGAAAACTATTAACAGAGAGATGCATCACGACCAAGCCTGGTTTGGTCCTCATAGCGATCAGGATCAGCAATCCTGGCTGATTTTACCCTTCCTAATCTACGAACAAGTTCGAGCTCCAACTGCTGTCCCGGCTTAGATCAGCTAAGTCAGCACAGATCCGGAATCAAATCTGGGACCTCCTGGTCTGTAGGCCTCCCTACCACATTGAGCAGTGCAACAGTAAGTTTAAATATTTACCAGCCAGACAGGAAAATAACAAGCTACCGTTGGCAGATAGTGAAGCCTAATGCTCACACAAACCAAAGACTTTCCTACTGATACTGTGTTTCCTTACACTTTGGACCTCAGTGTGTTCTTTAAAACCAATTTCCTTGGCCTGGTCATCAGCATTTACAGTTTGAACATAAATATTCAATGCATCAACAGAAAGACAGAAATAAACATCAGGATGTTAAAGTCAATGTGAATTCTTCCAAATGGTTATGTCATTTTAAGTGTAAATATATGAAATGGGATAAAATAATAGAAACATTTTCCCTGGTTGGATTTGCTTCTTGCCTCACCTGTATTCAACTCTGAACAACTTCTGGTAGATAGCATGTGGAAGGGAGAAGCAGGTTGCCATGATCCAAATGATGATGACACAGATGACTCCTTTAGTAATAGACATCCTAGGTTTTAGGGGGTGCATGATAACCTGTGCAAAGCAAGGCAGAAGAGAATCAAACCTCTTCACTGGATGTCCTATGCATTCTGGCGTACAGAAGCAATTTATGGTCCCTGGCTCAGGTAAGCGCATATGCAAAAAATTACTTTTTCTCCATTCAATTTTCTCCTCTCATCTCCTGAAGACATCAAATAATTATGGGATAGAATTCCACAGGTGCAAGTCACCTCTGGGGTCCTTACCCAAGTGACTATTTTTGTCTGGGCAACGAGCATCAGCAGACTATTTGACCAGATGGGACATCAGGGCCGATACAGATATCAGCAAATGTCCACATGCAGGAACACGCACACTTTCTAGGAAGAGTCACTGGATAGTAATGAGGAGCGAGGTCTGGCTATGTTTTTCCCTAGACCACAGGCACTGAAACCAATTGCAACTTACTCCCAAATGACTGTTATGTAGCAGGTAATCATGAAATCACTTGGAAAAGAGAAGTGTAAGAAGGTACTTCAGCAGAAGAGACAGAACAAAAGCCTCTGAGGAGAAAATTTGCTTTGTCCAAAGCTGCAATGTGAACAGCTCCAGTTTGTATTTTACTTTGCAAAAGTGAAAAATAAATTAGTAATTGTATTTCATATAACGCAGGTTTATTCTCCATTTCGATTTTTAGAGGCTGAGAGGTATGTTCCGAAAATGCTGCTCAACCGTACATCATAGAATGCATTATATGCCTCAATATAGTTTAAGATCAAGTGTATCTCTTAAAATAAAAAGGTACTGCTTGAATCACTGTGACCTAGCTAAGTTGAATAAGGTCATCACAAATTATTATTCAGTTCCCACAATGAAGGTTATTTATACTGAGCCCATCATGACATTGTGTGAAGTAAAAACAGAAAATACTGGAAACACTCAGCAGATCTGGCGGCATCTGCGAAGACGTAAAGATAGGGTTAATGTTTCACGTCAGTGAACTTTTGCCAGAACAATGCTTTTTATAATCTTGTGCGAGTTGTACGTAACATTTAATAATTAGACTATTCATTGCCTAACCAAATTTGAAAAACTGGATTGTATAGAAAATACAGTAGTAAGAATGCCCGTTTCATGCATACTGTAACAGTAGATACTAACATAACATTTAGGGGTAGAAACTGATCATCCCCGGTTCGGGCGCATAACCAGCAGCACGCAGACAGTGGTGCCAGAACCAGTGGCGCCTGAGGCTCACCCTAAATTGGGCCTCTGGTCTCATTTGGCCAAGCTATCGGCACCTGTTGCACCTCCGGAGACAGTTGGCCCATTTCTAAGGGATCAATTTCCGGCCACCTGCCTCATCTGTGGCCCTCAAATAAGTTTTAGGGGTATGGAGGGGGGAGCGGAGAGGACAACGGAAGGGTGCGGAGGGGGGGCGATTGTGGTCCAGCAGTGGCCCTCAGGAGTCCTGTGGAGCCAGGAGGAGCACTCCTTCTCATGGCTCTGTTACAAGCTTTTAAAAAAACAATTAAACATTTTTTACATACCTTTTTAGTGGCAGCCGGTTGCTAGGCCCCATCCATAACAGGAAAACCTGAGTGGAGCTTATCACCTGCTCCACTCAGGGCAGCCCAATTTCAGGCAGAGGAGCTAAAACAGGCATTAGGCCCCTCATTAACATATGCAAGGGGCCTAACGCCTGTATTGACGGCTGCCAGGGACGCCTGAAAAATCACCCAACACAATATGGGGTTGGATGGGTTTCAGATGTCGTTGGGGCATAGATAGCCACGTGAAATTGAAACTTTTTGTCTCCATAGCCTGCCTGGAAAAACATGTGGAACGAGGACCAATTTCTACCCCTTAATCTTTTCATCCCACAGATAAATATTCCCTTTCTAACAAATTCCTGTCAAATATGAACACATTCCTCCCCCACCCCAGTTTTCTCCCCTCTGTTCCTGAAGGAGCTGAGGTACAGTTTAATGGATACTAAAAGCCCTCTGACACCGTGCCCAAGAAGAACATAGGAACAGGAGTAGGCCGTTCAGCCCCTCAAGCCTGTACCGCCAGTCTATGAGATCATAGCTCAATTCCATTTACCTGCCTTTGCTCAATATCTAGTGATACCTGGTGAGCCTGACATCTGTAGTGGGTAAGTTGTTAGAGGGTATTCTGAGACAGGATCTACAGGCATTTGGAGAGGCAGGGACTGATTAGGAACAGTCAGCATGGTTTTGTGAGTGGAAAATCATGTCTCACGAATTTGATTGAGTTTTTTGAAGGGGTAACCAAGAAGATAGATGAGGGCTGTGCAGTAGACGTGGTCTACATGGACTTTAGCAAAGCCTTTGACAAGGTACCGCATGGTAGGTTGTTACATAAGGTTAAATCTCACGGGATCCAAGGTGAGATAGCCAATTGGATACAAAATTGGATTGACGACAGGAGACAGAGGGTGGTTGTGGAGGGTTGTTTTTCGGACTGGAGGCCTGTGACCAGCGGTGTGCCTCAGGGATCAGCGCTGGGTCCGCTGTTATTTGTTATTTATATTAATGATTTGGATGAGAATTTAGGAGGCATGGTTAGTAAGTTTGCAGATGACACCAAGATTGGTGGCATTGTGGACAGTGAAGAAGGTTATCTGGGATTGCAACGGGATCTTGATAAATTGGGCCAGTGGGCCGATGAATGGCAGATGGAGTTTAATTTAGATAAATGTGAGGTGATGCATTTTGGTAGATCGAATCGGGCCAGGACCTACTCTGTTAATGGTAGGGCGTTGGGGAGAGTTATAGAACAGAGATCTAGGAGTACAGGTTCATAGCTCCTTGAAAGTGGAGTCACAGGTGGATAAGGTGGTGAAGAAGGCATTCAGCATGCTTGGTTTCATTGGTCAGAACATTGAATACAGGAGTTGGGATGTCTTGTTGAAGTTGTACAAGACATTAGTAAGGCCACACTTGGAATACTGTGTACAGTTCTGGTCACCCTATTATAGAAAGGATATTATTAATCTAGAAAGAGTGCAGAAAAGATTGACTAGGATGCTACCGGGACTTGATGGTTTGACTTATAGGGAGAGGTTGGATAGACTGAGACTTTTTGCCCTGGAGAGTAGGAGGTTAAGGGGTGATCTTATAGAAGTCTATAAAATAATGAGGGGCATAGATAAGGTAGATAGTCAAAATCTTTTCCCAAAGGTAGGGGAGTCTATAACGAGGGGGCATAGATTTAAGGTGAGAGGGGAGAGATACAAAAGGGTCCAGAGGGGCAATTTTTTCACTCAAAGGGTGGTGAGTGTCTGGAATGAGCTGCCAGAGGCAGTAGTAGAGGCGGGTACAATTTTGTCTTTTAAAAAGCATTTGGACAGTTACATGGGTATACAGGGATATGGGTCAAGTGCAGGCAATTGGGACTAGCTTAGTGGTATAAACTGGGCGACATGGACATGTTGGGCCGAAGGGCCTGTTTCCATGTTGTAAACTTCTATGATTCTATACCCATACCTAACAAAATTTAATCAATCTTAGCCTTGAAAATGTCAATTGACCCAGCATCCATAAACTTTTGGGGGCGAGAGTTCTAGATTTCCACTAGACTGTAAAAAAATGCTTCCTAATTTCACTTTTAAGTGGCCTACTTCTAATTTTAAGATTATGCCCCCTTGTTGTGGATTCTTCACCAGAGGAAATATTTCTCCATTTCTACACTATCAAATCCCTTTATCATTTTAAAGTCCTCAATTAGATCACCCCTCAACCGTCTAAACTCAAGGCAATACAAACCAAATTTATGCAACCTGTCCTCACATCCCCAGTATCATTCTGGTGAAACTGCACTGTACCCTTTCCAAGGCCAAGATATCTTTCCTGAGGTGTAGTGCCAAAAACTGAATGCAGCAATCCAGATAAGGTCTGACCAAAGCATGAAAAAATATTGGGTAGGACACCAGAAGACATCCCCTGTTCTTCTTTGAATAGTCCCACAGGATCTTTTACATCCACTTGAGATTGCAGACAGCGCCTCAATTTAACATCTTGCCCGAAAGACGGCACCTCCGACAGTGCAGCACACCCTCAGTACTGCACTGAAGTGTCAGCTTAGATTATGTGCTCAAGTGTCTGGAGAGGACTTGAACCCATCACCTTCCAACTCAGACGACAGAGCTACCACTGACCAAGGCTGACACCTAGGAGGCCGCATAGTGAGTGCAAGACTATTCCATTGCAAGGGTTTTATTTCAATGTGCCCATATCTGCATTTCCTGATGGTGGTCACTGGATAGCAATCAGCAACAGAAATCCTGGCCAATTTTTCCCCACTTAAGGTTGAGGCACAGAGTCAACTGTAGCACCCTGACGATCATTTCAGTGGAACTAATTCAGCACAGCTCCATCCTGAGTAGTTCACCAACCCAGTCTTAACTGGGAGTGTATGTGCGTGGGCATCAGACAAAGACACAATCAGGCTCTACTGGAAATGTAAGTGGGTGGACATCAAGTGAAGACACAATCAGGCTCCGCTGAGGTGCAAAACAATTTTAATTGCTGAATCTTCACAGACAACTGCATAACAACCTGAAAAATTTAGGTATGAATTCAGCCCAATGCAAATATTTTACTTTAAAAAGTAAGTTGAGTTTGGACAATCTTAGCCCAGTCTGTAGCAGATAGGTGTGTGCAGCCTTCAGGGGAACAGGCGAAGGGAAGCTCCCTGGCTTACTGGGCTGGTGAACTACTCAGGGTGGAACCATCGTAGGCTCATATGATCCAGTGGTTTGTTTTTTTAAAAAAAACAAGGCATCCTGATTCAAATTCTTCCCAATACCTAAAGGTTTCTTTTGATAATCCTCTCAGTATTAGTGAGCTCCAGTCTAAGGTCTACTCAGCTGTCAAACTGCGACCAGTGTGTTGGGCAGTCAACAGAAGTTGTGATCTTCCAAAATTCCCTAGATTTTAGAACGGTCCCAGTGGATTGGAAGATAGCAAATGTAACACCGCTATTCAAGAAAGGAGGGAGAGAAAAAACAGGGAACTACAGGCCAGTTAGTTTGACATCAGTAGTCGGGAAAATGCTGGAATCTATTATTAAGGACATGGTAAGGGAACAATTAGAAAATCATTATAGGTCCAGAAATTGCTCACCCACAGACCCTGTCCCTGCACGACGTCTTCTCTAACCACCGGCGAATCAATTGTGCAAGTTCGCGAATGCGCATGTGCACATTCAAAACCCCAAAAACGTGAACTTGCTCCCATTGGTTTGCCGGGTAGTTCAACAGTTTTGAATTAAAGGGACATGGTATGTTAAAATCATAGAAATCATGAAACATTCATAAACTTACCCATCTGTCCAGCTGGAACAAAGATACGCCACCAAAAGGTATGCTGAAAAATACCAGCCCTACACTACTTCTTAAAAACACGGTGACTGTTAACTACGAAATAAAAAATTAAATTTTAAAAATGTGGAATGTCAAATTACTCTTATTTTAATATTTTTGATTTAAAAAAACGTAAAATTAAAATTTAAAAAAAAAATTTCTTACTTCTATTTTCCATAAGTTTCATTAAATTAAATCATTTGCTTGGATTTTTATAAGGTATGTTAAAATTTTATTTAAACTAACACACAGAAGTTTAAATGAATGATTTGTACTTGCCTGCTTGTGGGCATGACTCCTCTTCTTGACAGATTCTGTGGGCATAGCTTCCATTCCCACAGTCTCTGTCGATAGGAAGGAACCTGCGCTGAAATCACAGCGCTGAACTGAGAAAAAATTAAAAAGGAAGCAAGTGGACGTCGGAGACCACGAGGTCAGTATTTTCGTAGTCTTTGTCCGCAGGATGTGCGGACAGCTTTGTCACGCTGGTCGGAGCAAGTTCCGGCCCAATATAAGGCAGAATCAACATGGTTTTATGAAAGGGAAATTGTATTTGACAAATTTATGAGAGTTTTTTGAGGATGTAACTAGCAGGGTAGATAAAGGGGAACCAGTAGATGTAGTATATTTGGATTTTCAAAAGGCATTTGATAAGGTGCCACACAAAAGGTTGTTACACAAAAAAGGGCTTATGGGGTTGGGTATAATATATTCGCATGGATAGAGGATTGGTTAACGGACAGAAAACAGAAAGTAGGAATAAACGTGTCAGTTTCAGGTTAGCAGGCTGTAACTAGTGGGGAGCCGCAAGGATCAGTGCTTGGGCCTCAGCTAATTTCAATCTACATTAATGACTTTTAGATGAAGGGACCAAGTGCAATGTATCCAAGTTTGCTGACAATACAAAGCTAAGTGGGAAAGTAAGCTTCACCACATTTTATTGCAATGTTTAAACCAGATTGATTTTAACAAAATATTTCAACAAAAAAATGCTCAATTATTAGACCATATCAACAGAGCCTGTGTTATTTGCAGAGTGTTTCAAACATTTCCAGAGTTCTTTTCACCTCACGGATCTGTTTAGCCAGCACAAGGAGTCTGCAAAGGGATATAGACGGGTTAGGTAAATGGGAAAGAAGGTGGCAGATGGAGTATAATGTGAGGTTATTCACTTTGGTAGGAAGAATAGAAAAACGGAATATTTTTTAAATGGTGAGAAACCATTAAATGTTGGTGTTCAGAGGGATTTGGGTGTTCTTATATACGAAACACAAAGTTAACATGCAGGTACAGCAAGAAATTAGGAAGGCAAATGGTATGTTGGCCTTTAATGCAAGGAGGTTGGAGTACAAGAGTAAGGAAGTCTTGCTGCAATTGTACAGGGCTTTGGTGAGACCACAT
This sequence comes from Heptranchias perlo, assembly GCF_035084215.1. Classification (NCBI taxonomy): domain Eukaryota; kingdom Metazoa; phylum Chordata; class Chondrichthyes; order Hexanchiformes; family Hexanchidae; genus Heptranchias; species Heptranchias perlo. Next base: position 52,152,095 of record NC_090339.1, on the reverse strand, counting down.
CTGTAGTACAGGGTACAGTTTTGGTCTCCTTACCTATGGAAGGATATACTTGCCTTAGAAGCGGTGCAATGAAGGTTCACTAGATTGATTCCTGGGATGAGAGGGTTGTCCTATGAGAAGAGATGGAGTACAATGGGCCTATATTCTCTGGAGTTTAGAAGAATGAGAGGTGATCTCATTGAAGCATAAGATTCTGAGAGGGCTTGACAGGGTAGATGCTGTGAGGCTGTTTCCCTTGGCTGGATAGTCTAGAACTAGGGAGCATAGTCTCAGGGTAAGGGGTGGGCCATTTAGGACTGAGCTGAGGAGAAATTTCTTCATTAAGAGGGTGGTGAACCTTTAGAATTCTCCACCCCAGAGGGCTGTGGATGCTCAGTCATTGAGTATATTTAAAACTGAGATCGATAGATTTTTGGGCTCAAAGGGAATCAAGGGATATGGGGATTGGGCGGGAAAGTGGAGTTGAGGTCGAAGATCAGCCATGATCTTATTGAATGGCGGAGCAGGCTCGAGGGGCCATATGGCCTACTCCTGCTCCTATTTCTCACGTTCTTATGTAGAAGTCCTGTGTGAATTACTGCTCTCCTTTGCTATGGATTGCACATTCCTAGCACTATCCCTAAGAAAGAAAGATAAGCATTCCCTCCCATGATCGACCTTTGATACAACGTCTAACTCCACAATCTTGTGCTCCAACAGAGAGCACAGGTCAGAGAATTGGAACAGTTTACAATTTCATATCTTCCCACACTCCCTTCCCACTGGGAGTGCAAGATTAATCCTAGAATCTTTACACATACAGTTGGGGGTAAATTTTCCAAGGCTGCTGCTCATTAGCAGGGCCTCAAATAAAGTGGACGGGAGTCTGAAAATGTACTGGCAGCGCATCCGCAATTTTGTAATCTCCATCTGGTGCATGAGGTCTGGGATCTGATGAAATCTACTCCTTGTAGTCAGTACCTTCAGCTGAATTTGTCCTATGTAGGTAGTTCTTGGGTTTTGTTAAGTGAATCAATCGATTGTACTATGAAGGGATGTATTTACTATAAACCTTTTAAGAACTGGAGCATATACAGCGGCATTAAATGAGAATAAATCAAAACAGAATGCCTTGGTTTTTAGTTAATTTACAGGATGCTATCAGTTACAAACTATTAATTCCCCTTCCTCCCAGCTTGTGAATGACACTAAATGCACAGAAAATGGATCCCGCTCGATCCTTTGTCTGTGCTGAGATAGCGGATATCAGCAGGGGAACTGCCTGGTGACTCTTGCCAACGGGATGTTTGTGCACCTGGTGAAGAAAGGATTGACATTAGCTATCATGGCTCCATGGTCAAATTGCTTGCCAACATTAATTGCCAATGCTCACTCCCAAAGAATGGCCATTTGGGTAGCAGGGAGTGGAGGCAGCATGGCATCAGGATGTGGGACTTGCAGAGAAAGAAAATGGCAGGGCACCAGGAGTCAGGCTGTTGTGATGCCTGCTTTGTATTACAGATAAGACTTTTGCTATGCCTCTCCATACTGTGGGAAAAGGGACTCAAGACTTTGAACTTCACAATTTTTAAATTCGTGTCCCCATTACATGAATCCTTCACCATAGTGGATTAACCCTGGATTAACTTTGTTAATTCTCATTGAATAGCAGAAGATTGCTGTGTTGCTTTTGCGTCCTCCGCTGTCTATACTGTACCTGGTGTCGGTCCAAGGCGATAGCAGTGAGGGTCAGTACAGACACATGTACAGAGCAGTACTGTGCAAACCGACTAACATGACACATCAACTTCCCGAACACCCAGTTACTATTTACAAAGCGAACCTGCAAGAGAAACAAGTAATTATCATACCACAATCTTTATTCACTTTTCTACTGATAATTCACCCTTCAACACTCCTCCCCGCCGCCATGACAACTTCCCCTGCTCCTCACTTGAAGGCTCAGACTTGGGGTCTGGATCTGGAGAAGTCGACAAGCCACTGGTACCTTGCTGAAGTTGTCATTCTTAACATGTGAGCATCAGCAGATTATTCAATCATGGGAGCATCGCAGCTGACCCTTACTCAATATCCACATGCATGCACATCCAGCAGGGGACACAGGGTAAAAATCAGGAGCAGGAACGCTGACCAATATTCTTTTTCCTAGGCCAGGAGTGCAATGGTGAATAGTAGCAACCCAACTGTCACCCAAAAACAAGGGTCAAAGCCAAGACCTTTGTGATCTGTAGGAGATTGAATGGCATGATTATCAACAGTGCAATTGGAGCAATCTGTAGTATTCTTTAAAAAATATACCTAAGAGGAGTTCGTGTGGTCTAAAAGGCACTTTGAGTTTAATTAAAGGTTAATCATCAAGGACATTCCAATCAGTTAATGTAATGGAAAAATTGAAGCCCAGAGAGCATCTTTCTGTCTCGATTTAAAACGAAGTTAAAGGCTGTCAGACCCAACATATGCCCTTTGCAGCATGCAGAGGAATAGTATTGAGGAGAGCAGGGCTGTTGTCAGCAGCAACATGCTCCTTAAAATCAGGGAGATTCAAATTTGTTGCACTGAAGGGAGATGGAAGGACTGATGGGATGACTCCCTGGACCGCCCGTAACTCAAATCCTCAGATTTTAATGTGCACATTCCTGCTGACAATAATGCCACTTTCTATGGCCACTCTTCAAAGAACATACGGGCAGATGGAACCAGATCAAAGCAGAAAAAGTCTTGGGGATCTGATTGGGGCTCTGGATAGAGGGGAGGTCAACTCCAAGGCAGCTAATGTAATAAATAATTTTGATGTACTCTCTCAGAGGAACATTATGAAACCATTATATATTTTACATAGCAAAAATATTTGTACATGGGGTCTTTCTAAAATCCTGGGTAGGCCCCATTGATGTAGACTTTACATCAGAAACCACTGACATAAATTACATTGAAATGGCATCTCAGAGATACTTTGTGCCTAACGATGAATTCAGCAATCTTGTGGTCCAAGTGGGATTCCCCAATGCACATTCGAAGGGAACATGCATTGGGGAATCAGCACTGCAGTGTTGTAGCCTTACCTCTAACCCACCTTCCCTTTAAGCCCAGCTTCCTGCTGGGACCATGGGAATCACTGAATAATCCCCAAGAGTGATAAATGACTCTTCTCCAAATGATTTATTTCTCCCCAAACACTATTTCTCTCCCTCACCCCTTCATGAAGACAATGCCTTTTTTAAATGTTTCTGGATTCAGTACATTTCTCTAAAAAAAGTTTCATAATATTTAGCAGCAGAAATATGGTATTAATATTTAAAACAAAATACTCACCTCCTCTGCTCTGAGAATTGGCTGTGATGTCTCAACTGTACAGGGTGACTCATTACCAATTACCATAATTCTAAATTTGCATTTGCTTTTTGCAAAAAACAATACCCTGCTATCAAAGTCTTTTAAGGGAGCTGTGTCTTCATTTCAAAAAATGATTGGTATTTAAAAAATGTTTGTGAAACACGAGCAACTTGAAACACATCATCCTGTCACTTCTATGTGTCAGTGCACCAGACACAAATTTCTCCTGGCACTTTTCTCTCCCCAAGTAAAATAAATTATTTGCCAAACACTTTCTCATAAAGACAGAACCCCAATCAAAAAAAATCAGATTTCATGCAACCTGGCCCCTAATAATTCTGGAGAGCTAAAGAGTACCTCCAGTTTGGTGTTAAGACAATAGGCAGCGCTTACCAAGGTGAAGGGGGTGTTGAGGAGTGTGATCATGATATCTGCCACGGCCAGATTGACTATGAATAGGCTGGTTGCAGAATGCATCCTCTTGTTTTTGATCACCACCTGACAGACCAGGACATTGCCGAACAGAGAGATGACTATGATGACAGAATAGGCAACGATCAGCAAAGCTTTGACAGTCGGGTTCTGGGACTCGGCTTCATACTTGGTGTGGTTGCTGAAGATGCCCCAGTCTTCGATGGTCAGGTTGCGCCAGTTGAAGAAGGAGGTGTTGGAAAGGCCATAGAATGCCGAGAAAAAGTCACTGCCATTGGCCTCCTCGCCGTTCTTTCGGAAAGAGTTGGTAACGTAGGGCAAGGGCAGCCACAGATAGCGACTCATTGCGTTCATTTAACAAAAGTGTCACCAACTTAAAGACATCTGGGGCTTTTCTCCAGCGATCTGGTCAACAGCTTTCCAGCGTCTTCATCTGGAGCTTCCTCGGTTTCTGCACTAATAGCAATAAACAGCTGCAAAATACCTATGCATTAGCATGCTCCACCCTCCTGTGAAGGGATCGGACCGTGTCCTTTGTGTTGTATTTTTTCATCCCCTCTCTCGTACTTCGCGGCTTTGACTCCTGAGCATCATTTATACAGAGGCTGGAAAGCAATAAAAGGGCGGGGCTACTGGAACAACCAATCCCATCGCCTCCTCGCAGCCAATCAGAAGGTTTCATCCACCACCGTTTTGTATCACAATAACTGGTCCAAGTGGTCAGAAGTTTCACAACTTCGCAATGATCTTGTCTGGTTTATGGACTAGCTGGAAGGAATCTTTCAAATGAAAAGTATTTTTCAATTAAAATTAATAGCTAATTTTCTCATTGTACTTCCAGAAGGCAAATCTGTTAAACTAAGACAGCCACACATATACATAAATAATATATCAAAAAGTTATGAAACACAACAGTCACATTCCAGACAAACAGCAACAATTCACGAACGAATGAACATTCTTCACAGTGCACAAAAAGAGAAAGAAAGACAGTCATTTGTGACTTTTTATTTCTGATGATCTTGAAGTTTAGAGCGGAGCGCACCAGCAGGTAATCTCCAGAAAGCGGTCATTATCCTTCAATTAAACTCAGAAAGTGCCTTTTGCACCATTCCCTCACTGGAAGTACCTCAGCAGTGAAATTGAGAAGACATGAGCGGGTTCGCAGCTAAAGATCAGAACGGTGCTGCGGACTTCAGATTACTCACGAGTAATGTCACCTGAGATAAGCTAGTACTTTATATATATATATATATATACATAACTGGGTAGGTACTATTTCTGCTGTTGTTTTTAATTTGGAGAGAGCAGCTAATGGCAAGTGGGATGGTGACAGACTCCATTTGCTCATTGCTGACCTGACCTGAGCTGACCTGAGGCGGGACCATAGGGGAAGAAGGGCACAAAAGCAGCACTAACATTATTTTTTTATAAGATAAAGCTTAGATGAAAATAAATAATAGTGAGGCAAACTTTCAGTGAATGCAGAAAAGACACATGGTGGTGTTATGACATTGCACAGTACCACAAAGCAACAAATAAAACAATCTTTTGAAGTTGCCCTTATGACTCATTAGACAATTGCACTGCATGGTGTGCAAATGAGTCCCGGACACTGGAAAAGGCCAAGATTGGAACCTTGACCTATGCTGCATTAGCCGATCTTAGCCGAGATGTAGGTAGGGAGTACGGCAAATGCCATCGGGGCCTTAGATTAGGGAAGGACCAAAAGCAGCCAGGATTCTCACTCCTGATTGATATCTAACGACTCCTGTTAGGAAGTATTTGTGTGTGGATTTCAGGTGAAGACAGAATTGGATTGAGCTATAACTTTTTTCCCATCCTCTCAACAATTGAAGAGTTTGCTAATGCTCACTAGGTTCAAATAAGAGGAATGGTCACTTGGGCAAGATACCATAAGGCTACCATTGAAACTATCTGCAGGATGTATTGCATCAACTCGTCGAGGCTTCTTCGACAGCACCTCCTAAACCCACAACCTCTACCATCTAGAAGGACTAGGGCAGTAGGCACATGACAACACCACCACCTCCAAGTCACATACCATCCCGACTTGGCTATATATTGCCATTCCTTCATCGGTCAAAATTCTGGATCTCCCGACCTAACGGCCCTGTGGGAGTATCTTCACCACAGGGACTGCAGTGGTTCAAGAAGGTGGCTCACCACCACCTTCTCAAGGGCAACCAGGAATGGGTAATAAAAATGCTGGCCTTGCTAGTGACACCCATGTCCCAAGAATGAATGTAAACAAGATACCCTGAGGATGTTAGTGCCTTCAGGAGAAGAAAGAAGAAACTTAATGGGGGAATGGGCTTTGAAAAGAGGTCTTGGAGATTAATCATTTGGAGTGTCACATAGAATCTAATAGTTCTCTACATCTCATCCATGATGGGCATTATCTCATAAAAATATTGAACTTAAGTAGAATATGATCTTAATAGAACTGTATATGGATTTGGAATAAAATGTTACAAAGAACAATACTGTAACAGGGGCCCAGTTCAACAAGGAGAAATTTAGCTGAAATTTATCTGAAATCAATCAATCTGGAGGGAAATTATAGCATTATTCTGATATTTTTTTTTCTATTCGTTCATCAGATGTGGGCGTCACTGACGAGGCCGGCATTTATTATCCATCCCTAATTGCCCTTGAGAAGGTGGTGGTGAGCCGCCTTCTTGAACCACTGCAGTCCGTTTGGTGAAGGTTCTCCCACAGTGCTGTTAGGTAGGGAATTCCAGGATTTTGACCCAGCGAAGATGAAGGAACGGCGATATATTTCCAAGTCAGGATGGTGTGTGACTTGGAGGGAACGTGCAGGTGGTGTTGTTCCCATGTGCCTGCTGCCCTTGTCCTTCTAGGTGGTAGAGGTCGCAGGTTTGAAAGGTGCTGTTGAAGAAGCCATGGCGAATTGCTGCAGTGCATCCTGTGGATGGTACACACTGCAGCCACAGTGCGCCAGTGGTGAAGGGAGTGAATGTTTAGGGTGGTGGATAGGGTGCCAATCAAGCAGGCTGCTTTGTCCTGGATGGTATCAAGCTTCTTGAGTGTTGTTGGAGCTGCACTCATCCAGGCAAGTGGAGAGTATTCCATCACACTCATGACTTGCCTTGTAGATGGTGGAAAGGCTTTGGAGAGTCAGGAGGTGAGTCACTCGCCGCAGAATACCCAGCCTCTGACCTGCTCTTGTAGCCACAGTATTTATATGGCTGATCCAGTTAAGTTTCTGGTCAATGGTGACCCCCAGGATGTTGATGGTGGGGGATTTGGTGATGGTAATGCCGTTGAATGTCAAGGGGAGGTGGTTAGACTCTCTCTTGTTGGAGATGGTCATTGTCTGGCACTTGTCTGGCGTGAATGTTACTTGCCACTTATGAACCCAAGCCTGGATGTTGTCCAGGTCTTGCTGTATGGGGGCACGGACTGCTTCATTATTGAGGGGTTGTGAATAGAGCTGAACACTGCAATCATCAGCGAACATCCCCAATTCTGACCTTATGATGGAGGGAAGGTCATTGATGAAGCAGCTGAAGATGGTTGGGCCTTGGATACTGCCCTGAGGAACTCCTGCAGCAATGTCCTGGGGCTGAGATGACTGGCTTCCAACAACCACTACCATCTTCCTTTGTGCTAGGTATGACTCCAGCCACTGGAGATTTTCCCCCTGATTCCCATTGACTTCAATTTTACTAGGGCTCCTTGGTGCCACACTCGGTCAAATGCTGCCTTGATGTCAAGGGCAGTTACTCTCACCTCACCTCTGGAATTCAGCTCTTTTGTCCATGTTTGGACCAAGGCTGTAATGAGGTCTGGAGCCAAGTGGTCCTGGCAGAACCCAAACTGAGCATCGGTGAGCAGGTTATTGGTGAGTAAGTGCCACTTGATAGCACTGTCGATGACACTTTCCATCACTTTGCTGATGATTGAGAGTAGACTGATGGGGCAGTAATTGGCCGGATTGGATTTGTCCTGCTTTTTGTGGACAGGACATACCTGGGCAATTTTCCACATTGTCGTGTAGATGCCAGTGTTGTAGCTGTACTGGAACAGTTTGGCTATAGGTGCGGCTAGTTCTGGAGCACAAGTCTTCAGCACTACAGCCGGGATGTTGTCGGGGCCCATAGCCTTTTCTGTATCCAGTGCACTTCGCCATTCCTTGATATCACACGGAGTGAATCGAATTGGCTGAAGACTGGCTTCTGTGATGGTGGGGATTTCGGGAGGAGGCTGAGATGGATCACCCACTCGGCACTTCTGGCTGAAGATGGTTGCAAATGCTTCAGCCTTGTCTTTTGCACTCAGGTGCTGGACTCTGCCATCATTGAGGGTGTGGATGTTCACAGAGCCTCCTCCTCCCGCTAGTTGTTTAATTGTCCACCACCATTCATGGTATAAAAATGTTAACCTAAAATTACATAGAATGTACAGCACAGAAACAGGCCATTTGGCTCAACTAGTCCAAGCCAGTGCTTGTGCTCCACACGAGCCTCCTCCCACCCCTCTTCATCTAACCCTATTGGCATAACCTTCTATTTATTTCTCCCTCGTGTTTATCTAGCTTCCCCTTGATTCTGATCGTGTTGAAAAAATGTGACTATGCTGATCAAATTTGTAACTCTGCCCTGTGTTAGTTGTTTGACATTTAGGGGGAAAAAATTGAATAAGGCCTATTACTGGGCGGGTAGCGTGATTCGCTATTACCCCGTGCCCAATGGCCCCTGCGCAGGCAGGACGAGACTTTTGTGAGGCCTGAGGACTTACCTTCAAGCAGCGTTCCCAATCAGCATTGACACGAGGAATAATTGCAATTCACACTTTCCACCAGCAGGGGGATCCCCAAATCTCTTAAAAATATCTTAAAGGTAGAACAGAACCTGTTATTTGCTGAAAGTAACAGTCTGCTGTCTACATGGAGTCTGAACAGAGTTCAAACATTGCACATGCAAAACACAGATGCAGCTCCCGTCCCTATGTTTACAAACTGATGAGTTATGTTAAAGCATTGAATAAAGGTTGCACACTACTGAATCCCACATCCTCCAATCTGCATGCCAGACCTCACTAATCTGCCAATCTGAGTTGGTACCAGGCCTGTGAGAGTGCATACACCAAGGTTCTCTGATGAAGCACTACAGGCCTTGATGCAAGGGGTGGACAGAAGGAGGGACATCCTATATCCACGGAAGGGTGGAGGGGGGAGCAAGAGGCCCTCCAGACCTATACCTAAAAGGCAGTGGGAGGCAGTGGGTGACAAATTCAATGCCAGGCGCACAGCATCATGAACATGGTTGCAGTGCAGGAAGAAGTTCAATGCTTTGACATGAGTGGTCATGGTGAGTGAGGTCAACTGTCAAGTGGCGTCTCCTACCAACTGCACCACTAGCTGCATCCACTGCTTCACGCACTACACCACCCATCGCCCACATACCAACAAACTCTTTCCATCAGTACTCAACTCTTCCAATCAGATGCTTCCTCTCACCTTTACACATTACCACTGTTGCAAGCTGCCCACCCACAACTCACAGGCCACGCACATTGGCAGCTATTCAATCATTACAGGCACATCACCCAGACACACGTCCCACTTTCTTGCAGGAAAAGGTGGCGTTTGTCAGGAGGCAGCGAGTGGCAATGGCATTTAGCCCCTCGAGCCAGTTCCGCCATTCAATGAGGTCATGGTGGACCTGTGACCTAACGCCATATGACTGCCTTAGCCCCATTTCCCTTAATATCCTTGGTTCACAGAAATTTATCAATCTCAGATTTAGAATTCACAATTGAGCTAGCATCAACTGCCGTTTGCAGAACAGCGTTCCACCCTTTGTGTGTAGAAGCATTTCCTAACTTCACTCTTGCCTGTCCTGGCTTTCAATGTTAGGTTATGTCCCCTAGTCCTAGTATTCATGTATAGAAGACCTCCAAAAACAGTTACAAATGTCTCGGCAGCCAGAAGCAATAATCCAGCAACTAACTTGTAAATCCTGCATGGTCCCTTTAAATAGCACTGGTTGAGGTCCACCAGGCACTTTAAGACACGTTCAGATGGTCGGGGTTAAGACTGTGCATTGCGTTGAACGTTAAGTCCCAAAATGGTATCTATCACTTTAAATCAGTGTTGCACTGATTGTATCCGAAACAATGGGCGCTACATGGCCCAATTTAACGCCCCAAAAGTTGCAAGCCATCTGGTAGTTCATGTTTTGAATAGGTATTTCCTGTGTGCATATGGCAGGCCCATATGTACCCTTCCTGTCACAGTGACATACAAACATAAGGAAGCAAGGAATTGGACAAGGTCATCTGAACCATCAATCCTGTATCTTACTCAAACCATTTAATCTTCTGATGAAAGGTTCTGCAAAGTTATTGCCTGCTGACCAAAAGTAAATCAAGTAGAAGAACAGAATACTAATCTAAACTGACAGCCTACATTATACACCCTTGGCCAATTGTTTCCTTGGCATGGCATGCCATCGTCTTGGCAATTCAGGATCCAGCATTCCTCATAAGGCATACCCTATATTCCATTATCTCTGTCCATACTTACTCATATACCCTTCAATCCCATTCCTAATTAAATATTAACCAAGCTCTTTTAATTTAAAGTTGTTAATTGATTTATCTGATCCTTTGAATTGTGTCATCTTTTTCTTATTCCAATGCTCTCCCGGCCACCTCCCATCTTCCACCCTTCATAAACTTGAGCTAATCCAAAACTCTGCTGCCTGTATCCCAACTCACACCAAGTCCCGTTCAGCCATCACCCTTGTGCTCGCTGACCTACATCGGCTCCCAGTCCAGCTGCGCCTCGATTTTAAAATTCTCATCCTTGTTTTCAAATTCCTCCACGGCCTCACCCCTCCCTATCTCTGTAACCTCCTCCAGCCCGACAACCCTCCAGGATCTCTGCACTCATCCAATTCTGGCCTCTTGCGAATCCCCGATTTTAATCATTGGCAGCCATGCCTTCAGCTGCCTAGGCCCTAAGCCCTGGAATTCCCTCCCTAAACCTTTTGACCTCTCTATCTCTGTCTCCTCCTTTAAGACGCTCTTTAAAACCTACCTCTTTGGCCGAGCTTTTGGTCACCTGTCCTAATATCTCCTTATGTGGCTCGGTGTCAAATTTTGTTTGGTATTGCTCCTGTGAAGTGCCTTGGGATGTTTTACTACATTAAAGGTGCTATATAAATGCAAGTTGTTGTTACTAATGTTACTTTTCACCTGACCATACAGCTTAGTGTCATAAGAAAATGTTATAATATTATGACAAGAAGTAGCCTTATCCACATCATTTATGAACAGCAAGAGACCCAGATAAGACCTTTCAGAACTCTACTTGTCATTGCAAACTCTTTCAACCATAGACAATGAACTTTCCATTTATCATTACCTTCCCTTTTCAATTATTAATATTGTTGTGTTTTCTATTTTAGTTTCCATTTGCTCTCATTCCTCTCCTGAAGGTGCAATCTCAGACTCGTATGCAATTCCATGGAGCCTGGACATGCAAACACATCAAGCACTCACTGGTTACTATCACAAACAATATTTTATAGACTCTAAATACTTACAACTTGTTCAGTGCCATCTAACCAAACTTTTTTTTTAACAGTGAATTTTGTGCTCATCAAGGTGAAAAAGAACTTTCCATTTTTGGGCAGCTTGTGTCAACATCAAGCAATCCTGGGCCAGGAATAGCTGACACCAACTGCTCAAAAATGGAACTTTCCTCTATTCTGGTGCAAAACTGTATATCAGTCCCGACTTCAGAAGGGTACTCCTACTCATCAGGGTGACATCTATCCACTTTCCATCACAGCTATTTCTGAATGAGATTGTCAATTAGTGCCAAGTTAAGAGAAGTTTTATCCTGTGGTCCCATATCCAACAATAAAAAAAATCAGTAAATTCATCATCAGAAGAAAGCTCCACAACAATTGGCAAACATAAAAACTGATTTATTGTAACTTTATTTTACAAGATAATATTGAACATTTTCCCTGAGTGAGTTCAGAGGAACCAGACTCTGGTTTTCAAAGTCAGTTGGTGTTTCAATCCATCTATGTTGAACTCCGAGAAACAGAGAGCTGGGACTGATATAATTTCACATTCTAAATCAAAGAACAGGTGTGACAATGAAAAATTGTCAGACCACCCTGTTCTGGGTGAATCCCAGGTTTCTTTTTTTTAAAAATACTTAATTGGGAAAGCAAGTTATGGGTACAGACATTTTGGCTCCCATGTCAATTAAGATATTTCAATTATGGGGGACTTTGTACATTCCAAATGACTGCTTTTATTATTTATACTCTTTTAAAGTGTGTCACAGAAATTTGTAGTGACACTTCAATTATGATGGATAAGAAATGAATGTTAAATGTATCATTTTTGTCAAATTAAATTTAGATTGATATATATGGATTGGACAGTTCAAGGCAGTCTGGTGCAAAGTGGAGACTTGTGTGACACCAGCTATGCTTTTTGCCTTGGGCCTGAGTCATGTCTGAGCTTTTGATATTTTCCAATCTGCTCCTATCCTCAAATGTTACTGGGGTGTTTTCAGGTTGGGTAAAATAATATTCAGGAACTATTTAACTAGCAATTTTAAAATGTGGAAACAAAGAAGACTAAAACCCCATTAATGCTGGAGATCTGCTTTCAGTTCTCCACAATGTGCTCCCACAATATGTCAGTGCTGCTTGGGTTCCCAATTTGCCCAATTTGCACTGCAAGGCAGGTGTGGAGCACTGGCAGCAACATTGGAACAATTGCGCTTGCACAAGGTTAGCCCACATGTACAGTTATTCACAAACACACACCATGCGTAATCAAAGTCATCCTGACAGCTTTAGGTTCCTGGCCACTGGTCTTCACCAATGAGAGCTGAGTTCACCCGCAGCCACAACAAGATGGCAGCCTGGCATCCAGCTTTGTCTACAGAGGAAGGGAACAAAATTAATTCTGGAGGTGGCAGTTTCAGAGACACCGTCAAGTATACAAAAATCTCCCTTTTTAACATCTAAGGACATGAGAAATTCTGATGAGTATACCTCTCCCCTGAGAGTATTTCAATTTTTCATTAGCTATATCAAGTATCCTTTTTAGTCTTACACTCGGCTGCTCAAAGCACCTGAATTATTGTTTAGAAGCCAATTCTTCTTATGCATTCAGAGACATTTTAAAGATGGAGGTAGATTTCTCATGAAAGACTGCAATGTCTTTTGAAGATATTTGTTTACCGAATGCTTTCAATATTATAACAAAACTGAGACAAGAGTGTACTAATGAGGTTAGCTTTGAGAGTTTTAGAAAGCAGACTCTTTGATTTTAACTCCAGGAATATGGCATTCTTAATGTTTCCTTGATAAATGGGCTTTAGGAGGACAGCAAACTGTGAAAAAAAATGTGAGCCATTTTATTTTTAACGACAGTGTTAAGGGACTTACTGCTCTGAATGGAAAGGATGACCAGCTAATATACTGCACACGATGAAAGTTATCCATCAATACAGTATTCATTTTCAAATATATCAAAGCTGAATTACACCTAAGTAATTTTACTCAGTAATGTTGTTTTCAATCACCAGGGTTCTGGGTTCCCACTGCGTTCTACCTGATGTTAAAAGGCTGTTTCGCATATCTAGAATGTAAATAGCCTCTCCGCTGCTTACATTTTTTCAGCTTGCAGATGGGGAGCTTTCAGAAGTTGGATCCTGTTCACGAGCAGGGGGTAGTTTTGACTTTAGGCCATAGTGTAGAAGGGGCAATAGCCGCCCCTTATATATCTCTCCTAAAATGAAAATCAGGAGAGGTGTATAACGGGCGGCTGAATCGACATCGCTCGTTTTACACTATCACCCAATGTCAAAATTACCCCCTCCCCGCAGACTTCAAATCAGGTGTAAAATTTAAATGGAATTTGGACACGAAATTCAAATATTGAAAGAATGCTAAAGTAAATATCCACTGCCTAATAACCAACAATATTGATTTGATTTCTAAGTTAACATGAGCTACATAATGATTTGTTTCAATTGTCATACTTTACAATATATATATATCAATATAAGCATTCACATTTTAAGAAAATTTCAGAGATATGTTTTTGACTTTCTAGTAAACAGTCCAGAATCGACACATATAATAACTATTATTAATCACTTGTTTGCTTTTTTCACACTTTGCCTTTTTAAATCTCTGCCGGATCAATCACCCAACTGATTACAAATTACAGTGGCCCGTCTCACTAGTATTATTAAATATTCCAGAAAATCCGGCATCCGCGGTATTTTGCTTTTGTGTGACTATTATTACCTTCTGTAAACAAAGGATTTAATTATCTGAATTTTATGTTCTTGTCATGATTGCTCTCAATTGCTAAGGCAATATGACTCATTTTGCCAACGTTCCATGCAATGTTATTTTGAAAATATGAACTCTAAATCTGATACTTAAAATTACATTTCAAATGAAAGACTGACTTATCGTAAAATCAAATTAAAAACTTATTCTCATGATCCCACCTTATCTTACTGCAGTCCAACAAATAGTTCATGACGGTTGTTAGGTTGGACACAGGATGCTGAGTGATACATTCTGTGTTACTGTGTGAAGGATACATTTTCGTCTTTACGCCCTGGGCTTTAAGGATCGCCTGAGCGGAGCGCGAAAAGAGAAATGTGGCGGGGATGTCCACATACCGCTTACCGAACCCGCCGGATTTTCCTTCGAACAATCCTATTACTGGCCGGCAATCCTCGCCGCCAGATCTTCCATTCTACGCTACGCTCAGATACTGTTTTAGCGTCCAGGCGCCAAAGAGGAAAATCTGATCCCAAGTTTCCAGATCGAAAAGGTTTTCCCTAAACAGCAGAGCCATATTTAGGACTGGGATCAACCTGACGGTTTTCATATTTTGGAATTTATCATTTAAGGGAGGAAGGGTTTCTGTCTTTCATGTTGTCTGGGAGAACAGGCAGAAAGAGAGGGACCATTAGCGAGTGCCCAATTTTATGGAGCTCAGGAAATCTGAACTGATGCCAGGTGCAAGCCAGTGGGTCACATTATCAGCCCCTACGTGTCCAGTCTCAGCCGAGTTTGATCCTGTCCTAACCCACAATTATATTTCTTGTCTGGTTGGTGAGAGACATATCATTGCTTCCAGGCTTTACTTGGTGTATCTCCAGTTAGCCAAGAAAACAATCAGAGGAGAATAAAGTGGTGGGGCCTAAAATTCCAATCAGGCCCTGGGCACAAATCGGGTGAAATTACCCAGTAGGGACCAGAAAATGGGGACCCTATTCCATCAGGATTCTGCTTAGTTTGAACTGCATTGAAAAACAGTGGGGGGATGGGGAGAGTGTGAACTGTCCACTCCACCCCTCTCACCACCTTAAGGAGACTTGTCTGGGAGAGTTCACGGGTTATCCCAGGAATTCCCTTCAATAGTCCACAGCTGACAGCTGGCATGAGTTCTGCTGAGGACCCAGGAAAGGCTCCAGAACTTCAGGAGGGAAAGATAATTATTCCTGGAGGGGATTGCAATTTTAAAACTAATGACTCCCTTTGGCCTTTTGTCTTTGGCCTTGGAAAGGCCTCAGGCTCCTTTACTGAGTTGCTGTTGGCCACTGCCAGACACACTGGACACTGCTGATATGACCTTTCTGGCACAGGATACCTGCCCTTAATATGCAAATAGCTGTTTCCATGCACGTTGGGCCTTGTTTGGCAGACATGGGCATACATAGAATAGAGAAGTACATAGAAGTTACAACACGGAAACAGACCATTCGGCCCAACCAGTCTATGTTGGCGTTTACCCACCACGTGAGCAAATAGTCCCAATCATAATTAGCTGCCCATACCCCCTTTTCCTTTATCCACCTATCCAATCTAATCTTCAACATTGACATGATTTCTGCCTCAACCACTAACACTGGAAGTGAATTCCACAGCCTCACAACTGTGTGTGTGCAGATGTCTCTCCTGCACACTGTTCTAAATCACTTACATTTAATCTTGTATCTATGGCCCCTCATCCTTGACCCATCAACTATGGAAACAGTCTGCTTTTATCTATCCTGTCCTATCCTTTCATAAGTTTAAACACTTCTGTCATATCGCCCCATAATCTGTGTTGATCTAACAATAAAAGATCCAATTTTTCAAGTGTTTCTTTGCATTATATTTCCTCATACCAGGCAGCAACCCAGTGAATCCGTGTTGTACCTCTATAAAGCCTCAATATCCTTCTTATAGTGTGGAGCCCAATACAGCACACAGGATTTTGAGATCTGTAGGCTCAGCATTCCCCCTTACCCCACTTTCACCTGACGACATTGACTCAAGCTGGCACATTCTATAGGTTCTAGACCCAACTGATAACTCCTCCAAGTGACTATATGTTCTTGGACAGTGAGTGTTGGTGGGCTACAAAACACAGGGGCATCATGGCTTCACACTGTCCGTGCCTCATGTCTCTCTCTCATACACACACACACTCACACACGTATATATATATATATATACTTGGGATTTGTTGGACAGCAATCAAGAGCAGTAACCTTAGCAAATGTTTCTTTCCCCATCCTGGAGACATTAAGCATAATTGTATTGCACCCATTACTTCACCCTGGCTGAGGTGAGTTCACTCAGCACAGAGCAGGGATTGAACTTGGTTCATGTTTGATATGGCTCAGTATTGCACTATGTGGTGCAAGCTCATCAGTGATGATGTGGGATGATCCAGAGCTTTATAGGTCAATATTTGCATTCTAGGCATTGGACATTTGGGATTTTCATCTTCTCCCATTGATTCTGATAGAATTCTCTGTAGAATTAACATTCATCAAGTCTGCATATTTGCAGGTAAGCATTTTTAAATTTGAAAATGGTAAATTGTATTCTAGATTAGAGTATCTCATTACAAAGTGAAGATCAAAGGGCTTCAACATAACTAGATTACAATACTGAGTGCAACTAATGGAGACACTTCTAAATTAATGAACTCTAGGCAGAAGAAAAGGTTCAGGGAAAAAGGCACAGAGTGAAAAGAAATTTCTTTTTAACATAAAATAAAGACAATGCTTGTTAATGACGATTTACTGTTGGAACAGTTTATTTAAGTGGTATAAAACCCTTTGCCTACAGAAGATACTGGATAGAGCTTGTCTTTCGTAAGTGGGAAGAGTGGTGGATGTGACAGAAATGGGGATTTGTCTTGCTTCAAGCAATACAATTTGTATGCTATTTCCTTTCCTTTAAGTTGTAGTGAGGCCAGAGCCATGGTATTTTTAAAATGGAATCCATGACTACTATTCTATTAAGTTTTCTTTGGTCTTTTCATTTGAGAGCCCATGGCAGCACGATTATATTATATAGACGCATTGCATATTAATAACATATGTTATATTTTTGTGCTCATGGGGTGGGGGGGAGGAGCTGGGGGCAGATGTACAGAACCTGTCTGGAGTACAGTTGTCACCTTCTAAAGACGGTACCGTTCTGTTTTGGTAGGGGTAGACCCCGTGACTTGTAGACACACCCCTAACAGGACAAAACTGATTTGATTAATTCATCATGCAATGTATGCAAGGTGTCCATTGTGAGAAAGATCCAGAGCCATTATATACAACAGTTGTCCTATAAGTGGTATCCTGGCAGGGAAGCCATCACTTCAAAGTTAGCACTGTGATATAAAAGGTTTCATCTGACAAAAAGATCCTGAAATTGCTGCCCATCTTTGGTTCACTCAGTTAAACAATATTTCCAGGTGATTGAGAAGAGACAGAAGTCCATGAATGAAGAGGCCTACACTTACACAGAATGGCAATTACACGCGATGGCTCAGTGGATTCATCAAAAAAGGGATGTGCTTCTTTTTTTCCCCAATGTTATGATTAGTGAAAGTAGTAATTTCTTTTCCACAACAAAGTTCTGTTAGTTTGTGTTACATGACTAATTCACAACCCTGTCAAGGTGCACAAATTTCAATTGAGATTCACTGATTTTTGTGAAAAAGTTCCAGTCTGTTTCTTTACGTCAAATTGTTAACAAAAACAACACCCACAGTTCAATTCAATGAGCTTGTCATTTGACTCACTCTAAAACTTAGAGGACAGTTGATGCATTTCAATGGATTTTCAGTCTGACTCACTCTTTTTCTCCTGAAATTTCATTTTAAGCAATGGCCTGACCTTGGCAATTGTGAGTTTGTACTTTTTTTCCCCCATCTTTCTCAGGGAATTAAATGATTTTGGGAAATTGTTCAAAAATTGTGTTCAATGGCTTTAGCGCATCTGAAATGTTTATGTACTGCTCCTACAGGAAGGTAGCACTAAGTGAAAGGTGGCAAAGCTTTCTCATCTGTATGAGTTATGTGTCCAATTTCAGTTGTTAACAGTTACAATTTCCTTGTTCATGTTTGTATCACATTTCAGAGCTTTATACAGAGTGTGGATGTGTGCTGCAGGATTGCAGAGTGACCAATGCAGTACGAATTCTTTTTAAAAGAGAGCCAGAGATGAACTGGGAAATTACAGGTCAGTTAGTGACAGGGAAAATTAGAGTCTCTAATTAAGGATGAAATTAACATGTATCTAAATGAAGAGAAAATAGTTATCAGAGAGAGCCAGCATGGATTTGTGAAAGGTAGGTCGTGCCTGACAAACCTGATTGAATTTTTTGAAGAGGTGACTAAAGTAGTGGACAGGGGAATGTCAATGGATGTTATTTATATGGACTTCCAGAAGGCATTTGATAAGGTCCCACATAAGAGACTGTTAGCTAAGATAGAAGCCCATGCAATCGAGGGAAAAGTATGGACTTGGTTAGGAAGTTGGCTGAGCGAAAGGCGACAGACAGTAGGGATAATGGGTAGGTACTCACATTGGCAGGATGTGACTAGTGGAGTCCCGCAGGGATCTGTCTTGGGGTCTCAATTATTCACAATATTTATTAATGACTCAGATGAAGGCATAGAAAGTCTCATATCTAAGTTTGCCGATGACACAAAGATTGGTGGCATTGTAAGCAGTGTAGATGAAAACATAAAATTACAAAGCGATATTGATAGATTAGGTGAATGGGCAAAACTGTGGCAAATGGAATTCAATGTAGACAAATGTGAGGTCATCCACTTTGGATCAAAAAAGGATAGAACAGCGTACTTTCTAAATGGTAAAAAGTTAAAAACAGTGGATGTCCAAAGGGACTTAGGGGTTCATGTACATAGATCATTGAAGTGTCATGAACAGGTGCAGAAAATAATCAATAAGGCTGATGGAATGCTGGCCTTTATATCTAGAGGACTACAGTACAAGGGGGCAGAAGTTATGCTGCAGCTATACTAAACCCTGGTTAGTCCGCACCTGGAGTACTGTGAGCAGTTCTGGGCACCGCACCTTCGGAAGGACATATTGGCCTTGGAGGGAGTGCAGCGTAGGTTTACTAGAATGATACCCGGACTTCAAGGGTTAAGTTACGAGGAGAGATTACACAAATTGGGGTTGTATTCTCTGGAGTTTCGAAGGTTAAGGGGTGATCTGATTGAAGTTTATAAGATAATAAGGGGAACGGATAGGGTGGATAGAGAGAAACTATTTCCGCTGGTTGGGGATTCTAGGAGTAGGGGACACAGTCTAAAAATTAGAGCCAGACCTTTCAGGAGCGAGATTAGAAAACATTTCTACACACAAAGGGTGGTAGAAGTTTGGAACTCTCTTCCGCAAATGGCAATTGATACTAGCTAAATTGCTAAATTTGAATCTGAGATAGATAGCTTTTTGGCAATCAAAGGTATTAAGGGATATGGGCCAAAGGCAGGTATATGGAGTCAGATCACAGATTAGCCATGATCTTATCAAATGGCAGAGCAGGCACAAGGGGCTGAATGGCCTACTCCTGTTCCTATGTTCCTATATAAGTAACCTGCACAGATTTCAAAAGGAACAGTTGTGCTTCATAAACCTCATAGAATTTTTTTGGGAGATACCAGGCATAGTAGATGGGGGAAATGCAGTGGCTTCAGTGTACATGGACTTCAGGAAAAGCCTTTGACAAGGTATCACACAGGAGATTATTGGAGAAAATTAGGGGGTATGAAATTAGGCGGAGGATAGCAAACTGGATTAAGCATTGGTTAGAAGGGAAAAAGCAGACATTAGGGGGTAAATTTTAACCCCACGAACAGGTGGGTTGGGGACGGGTGGGAAGGTAAAAATTGTAAACATGTAAAGCTCGACCCCAACCCGCCCACTTCCGGTTTTAACGGAAGCAAGAGGCGGGCGACCAACCCGCTCTTAGGAGGCGGGTTGGTCAGTGAAAGTTTTTAAGGAGGCTGCGGGCCTCCATTTTGACAGGTTTTTTATGTTTAACTCCTGGGGGCTGGGATTCACGGGCCTTCTGCTTCCTGCCACATAAGAGGAGGCAGGAAGGCCTGGTCAGCAGGTAAGTGCCTTTGTTGCACTGCTTGTGGGAAGTGAGGAACAGGAGTGTTTCTTCCAAGCCCAACAAGCTTACCTGCCACGATCCCACATACGCGATCGGCCGACCCCCCATCGCCCATGTCCGAACCCCCCCCCACGATCTACGACCCCCCCCCCCACGATCTATGACCCCCCCCATGATCTACGACCCCCCCCCACAATCTCCAAGCCCCCCTACTATTTCTGACCCCCCCACGATCTCCAACTCCTCCACGATCTCGGACCTCCCCTCCGATATCCGACCCCCCATGACTGAGCCCGTGATGACCCCCCCCAATGGCCGCTGACCTTGATGACTACTCCAATGACCAACTCCCCCGATGACTGAACCCGATGACCCCCGATGGCCCTGATGACCCCGACCCCCTAATGACTCCTGACCCCCCGATGACCCCCGACCCCAACTGTGTATATGAACGATTCGGATGTAAATCAAGAGGAAGTATAATTGATTCTTTAGAAGACCAGAGGAAGCTGCAAAGGGATATTGAAAAGATGAGGGAATTGGCTATAAAATGGCAGACAGAATTCAATATCAATAAACATGTTAATAACATTAACAGCAGCAATTGTACTCTGAATGGAAGTAGGCTCAGTGCTGTGGAGAAGCAGAGGGACTTGGGGTACAGGTTTACAGGACATTAAAGACAGCACCTCAGGCTGATAAGGCTATTAAAATACTAACGGAATTCTAGGTTTCAAGGAAGTATGTTGAGGCCTCCAAGAGGGTACAACAGAGATTTTCTAGGATATTGCCTGAAATGAAGAAATATAAATATGAAGAAAGACTTGAAAAATTGGGGCTTTTTTTTTCATTAGTACAATGCAGATTACAAGTCGAGATGATAAAAGTGTTTAAAATTATGAAATGGTGGGATGGTTAGAAGTTGACTGTTTGCAGTAGTTGATGGGTCTAGAGCAAAGGGCCATAATTAAATGTAAGACATAGATCAGATTGAGAGAATCTTCTTTACTCAGAGAATTGTGAGCCTATGGGTTGAGGCAGAAACTACGTCAACATTCAAGATTAGATTGGATAAGTGAATGAAGGAAAATGGGATAAACGGATATGGGAAGAGGGTGGGTAAATGTGATTGGGACGATTTGCTAACATGTGGAGGGTAAACTGGCCTATTTCTGTGTTGTAACCTCTATGTATTTCTGTGTATATGTTCAGCATTTCTGTCCGCCCCCAACAAACAGGCAGATGAGAATGGCTTCATCTCGTTCCATTTACTATTTTAAAACACGCAAATAAACCTATTTAAAGAAAATAAATTAGACATTTAATAATAGAGTACTGGAGCAACAAGCCTTAAAACAAAGGCAGGGGGTTGCCTAGTAATTTGTAAATAATTGTTCCTTTCTTGCAATATTTTTTGATTTTCTTAGCAAATATAGCCCTTTCATTAGAGTATGCACAAAACTCATACTTAAGTGGTGATTCAAAATAATGATGTCATTTTAATTGGGTCATGGCATCTGTTATCTGCAAAACGAACTACTGTTACAACAGCAAAGAAGATTTGGATCAAGTGTTGTCTTGGCAATTGGCATCCCAGCCACAGTTTTCAGCTGGCTGGACAGATAGGATGCCGTTCTTCCACCTTTGGTTGGACAGTTTAATTATTGAGCTGGCAATCTGGAAATTTTTAAACATGACCCCCCTAGACTCTGAGTTTTAAAGTAGTTATTTTCTTTCCTTGTACTTCTTTGTCCAATAATATAGAAGAGTTAGCAATTGAAAGGGTGATTTTAACCCTGCTCGCTTGATGGAAACTGGGCGGGTGAGCAGTTAAAATCACCCAGGTTACTGGCCCGCCAAAAAGCAGCCAGGATCCCACTATTCCGGATTTTAACCTGCTCCATTGAGCAGGTGGCAGGGACACTCACTCAAATCCGGTGGGGTCCTTCTTTATATGTGCATGTCGACCTCAGATGATGTCATTGGGACCCAACTGCAATTTTAACTGAGGCCTGAGTGGGGTAGCCACCCCAGCTTTCCCACCAGATGAAAGCCAGCCAGGACTTACCGGAAGAAGAACAGGCCAAAAAGGTATTTTTTTCTCCTTTCCACTTTTTAAAATTCATTCTTGACATGTGGGCGACACTAGCAAGGCCAGCATTTATTGCCCATCCCTAGTTGCCCTTGAGGAGGTGGTAATGAGCTGTCTCCTTGTACCGCTGCAGTCCATGTGGTAAAGGTACTCCCCACAGTGCTATTTGGACAGTATTGTGGATCCAAGAGAAATAGTAGAGCTCCTCTGGGCTCTGCAAGGAAAGCTTTGGACTCTCCTGTCCTGGAAACCTTCCCCTTTCCTGAAAGTGAAACCCCCACAAGACACGCCCAGAAGCCAATCCAACCACCCTCCTTGGGCAGCCTCCAGGCCAAGCGATTTCTGCTGCTTCCCGCTCATTCCAGGTGGGAAGTTTGGCAATGGGATTTAAATGAGGCGAGGGAGTTAAAATAGGCTGGGCCTCATTTCTGGAGCAGCGGGTGAGTTTCCAACTCAACTTATTACCCAACCGCCGAAAACCCGCCTAGAATTAAAATCAGAGCCCGAGCCTTTGAATGTGACTCACTCTATCTCTATTGATAAATTCACTGTCCACTGTTGAATTGAGCCATATAGACCTCAAGTTTGATCCCCAGCTAAGCTCAGCTATGGCAGCAGTAGATCCATTACAACTACCCTCATTATCCTGGTCGAGGGAAGAGAAAAATTGACCAAGGTTGCTGCTCCACGTCTGTATCCAATAAAACTTGTTGGAAAGTGCATGTGTATTTAGAGTACCATGTTCAGTTCTGGGCACTGCACCTCAGGAAAGATATATTGGCCTTGGAGGGGATGCAGCACAGATTCACCAGAATGGTACCTGGGCTAAAAGGATTAAATTATGAGGACACGTTGCATAGATTGGGCTTGTATTCCCCTGAGTATGGAAGATTAAGGGTGATCTAATTGAGGTGTTTAAGATGATTAAAGCAGTTGACAGGGTAGATAGAGAGAAACTATTTTCTCTGGTGGGAGAATCCAGAACACGGGGCATAACCTTAAAATTAGAGCTAGGCCGTTTGGGGGTGATGTCAGGGAACATTTCACCACACAAAGGGTGGCGGAAATCTGGAACTCTCTTCCCCAAAAAGCTGTTGAGGCTGGGAGTCAATTAAACATTTCAAAACTGAGATTGATAGATTTTTGTTAGGCAAGGGTATTAAGAGATATGGAACCATGGCGGGTAAATGGAGTTATGATATAGATCAGCCATGATCTAACTGAATGATGGAACAGGCTCGAGGAGCTGAATGGCCTTCTCCTTTTTCCTATGTTCCTAAGTCCTATGTTCCTATATATGGCTGTTGGGTAAGGATAAAATTGGTCCTGCCGTGGTGTTCCTGCAGTCAAATAGTCTGCCAACACTCATGATCTAGGTTCAAACATGAAAAAGAATCACTTGGATGAAGTGCCAGACTACAGTCGGCATCTATAAAACAGCAGTGCAGTGTGAGTTGCTACTTTAACAAGAGGAGGATAGAAAATTGGACGGAGAAAGGACTTTAAACATTCTCCCCTGTCCTATTCCAAAACCTACCCTCTGCCTACTTTTGTACTTGGCAAATAGACAATCCTGCTCACAAAGCCACATGTGGTGAGGTCAGTGGCTTGATATACTCATCCTGCCAGCTATAGCCTGAGGTTTGTAAAAGTGGGAAGGATATGAAGTGATTTGGGTTAAAATATGTAACCAGTACAAACAACTGACACACTTGGGAATGGAACTTTTGTTTAGAAAATGTTATTCATAGCACGTCCTTTGCATCCGTCAAAATGTTTAAATGTCAGGAGCATTTGAAATGAATTTTCTGAATATCCCGTAATTACAGAATGAAAGTGGGGTGGGGTAATCGATAGGATGCTATACTTCTTAGAGATTCAATGATATCTAAGCTAGTCAACAAGTGTTTACTGAGATACAGCTGTCCCATTAAAAAAAAAATCACATTTTGGTTATATCTTTCAATTCATCAGCAATGTTTCTGGAAAAGAATTAGGTGCTTTGTCCTAATTCCACAGTGTATGGATTGATCTGGTAGTTTTCTGAATCCAAGAAAACAATAATTTAATTGGCAACTGCTATTGACTACAAGCTCCGGATGAACAAATAAACAGAGCTCTTTATCTTTGAGTATTGAACTCCTCATGACTAAGTTTTAGTTTCCTACAGCCTCTCTCACTTTCCTAACAGCGTCTCTTACAGTGTCAGCTGTGGCTCAATTGGTAGCACTCTCGCCTCTGAGTTAGAAGGTCGTGGCTTCCTAGTCCGACTCCAGAGACTTGAACACATAAGCTAGGTTGCCACTTCAGTGCAGTAATGAAGGAGTGCTGCACTGCTGGAGGTGCCGTCTGTTGGATGAGACGTTAAAGCAAGGCCCCGTCTGCCCTCTCAGGTGGACATAAAAGATCCCATGGCACTATTTCGAAGAAGAGCAGGGGGCCTCTCCTTGGTGTCCTGGTCAATATTTATGCCTCAACCAACACCACTAAAACAGATTATCTGGTCATTATTACATGTGTGCAAATTGGTTGCTGTGTTTCCTACATTAAAACAGTGACCACACTTCAAAAGTACTTCATTGGGATGTCCTGAGGTTGTGAAAGGTACTATATGAATGCAAGTTCTTTCTTTCTTTTTAAAATGGGCTGACTGAGTACAACTATTTGACATAGGTCACTGTGAACTGGTGTAAAGTGCTGAGACGCCAACTCATGGATGCCAGTCTCCAGGAATCTGAATTAAAACAGTATCAAAATGAAACTGACTATAGACTATAGGCCCAAACTCACCACTGCATCAACTCAAAACCCAGAAAAAAGCACTTACTTTTCCTAATTAACCCATCACTGCTAGTAATTTATTATTAACTACTAGTCGACCTCCTGTTACGGTGCACATGGGGAGTGAAGACCAGATGTCGTCTTCAGATGAAGTGGGGTTAGAGTGTGGGGTATAATTTGACCAGAGCATGTGGTTGGAATTTACGATTTCACTGGGCACGTGGGTAACGTGCCCAGTGAAATCGTAAGTAAATTGAAGCCACTTACCTTGGCTTCCGGGTTTCGCGCTGGAAAGCTGCGCAGCGGGCGGACTGCGCACCCGCATCATAGGCTGTCAGCTGGAGGAGCCCTATTTAAAGGGGCAGTCCTCCACTGACTGATGCTGCAGAAAATAGGCAATATTACAGCATGGAGCAGCCCAGGGGGAAGGCTGCTCCCAGATTTAATGATGCCTCACTCCAGGATGGGGTGAGGAGGAGGAGGGAGATCTTCCACCTGGCGGACGGGAGGAAGTGGCCTACCTCTGCCACCACGAAGGCCTGGCTCGAGGCGGCAGAGGAGGTCACCTGCACCACCAACATATCGCGCACCTGCATACAATGCAGGAGGCGCTTCAATGACCTAACCAGGTCAGCCGAAGTGAGTACTATTAATCATTCCCCTACACTCCGTCTGACACATCACCGCCCCCACCCCACATCTCCTTCTGCACTGCCAACACTACTCTGTCACATCACTCCTCACACCCACTCAAAGCTCATCCTCATCTTACCTGCACTTACTCACCTCGCCAGTATTCATCCCGCCACTACCACTCAACCCAATCCTCATACAATCTCATGGCTCTGTCTCATACTCACCCTCTCATGCATCTCTTTCACGGTCAACCTCACTCAACCTGCCACTACCTGTGCTGCAGCCACAGGGTATGCATCACGTATGTGTAGTAGGAAGCATAAGGCAAACGTGTCGTGAGCATGAAGTGGATGCACAAGGGTGTTTGAGGATTTGTCATGGTTTTTACTTATATTTGATTTCTGATCAACTCACATTACATATATTGTCATTACTACTGCCACGTATTGGCCATTCTTGACTGGCTTGTGGAATAAGGCCTTTTCATGAGGTTCTCCATGAACACCCTTGATGCCACCCATTGGGTCACCCGACAATGGGTGTATGTGTAGTTGCACGACTACTTTGTGCAGGTGCCTGTTGCACAGCACTGTGTTGTGTAGCTCCACGTGGCGGAGGTGGACGGCGTGCCTGGCGAGGCTGGTGATGTTGCTCGTCCTCCAATGGAGTGATGAATGCAGCAATGAAACCCCCCCCCCACCCACCATCCTTACGGTGTGAGTGTGAGGGGGTCCGCAGAGTAATGTGTTTGGACAGCAGAGTTTAGGGTAGATGTAATAATTTTGAGTGTGGAGACAACGGTGTGGCAGGCAAAACTCTGTCTGAGGTGACAGAGTGCCCTGCTGCAATGAATAAGGTATTCCCCCCAACTGTCAAGGAATCCTCTGCATCTCCCAATGGCTGCTGACTGAAACACGTCTGCAACAACAGGAAGTGTTTCCCACAGCATGGGAACCACGCTGAGGAGAGTTCAAAATCAGATTCCTGCTAAAATTTCTTCCCAATGAGGTCTGTCAACGACCTCAAATACCTCCCTAACTATCTAAACTGTCATCCCGCCGGCTTTAATTACCGATGGGAGTCCCGCATGCGAGGGCTGCGGACGCACTGATTCGCGTCATTGGGGAACCCGGAAGTGGGCGGGTTGGAGCCGGGCTCCGGACTCACTCCGGGATTCCCCAATTTTAGGAAACCCCCCGCCACGAACGCACCCACTCGGCCATCCTAAAATTGACCCCGTTCTGTCCTTTTTTATATAATGGGTCAGAAACTACTCACCTGAGGACGCCGCTCCATAATGGCGCCTTCGCCAAGTTGGCGAATCGATTATGCAAGTTCGCGAATGCGCACATGCGCAGTAAAACCCCGAAATCGCAAACTTGCTCTCATCACTTCGCCGGTGGTTTAACAGTTACGAATTAAAGGGCCACTTATGCCAGAATCAATAAAATCAGGAAACATTTGTAAACTCACTCATCTGCTCAGCTGGAACGAGGATACTTACGCCACCAAAAGGTGCGCTGGAAAATACCAGCCCTACACTACTTTTTAAAAGCGCGGTGATTGTCATAGACGATGAAACAACAAAAAATTAAACTTTAAGAAAGTGGAATGTCAAATTACTCTTATTTTAACATTTTTTTGAAAATTAAAAATTTTTTTTTTAAACTTTTAACTTCTGTAAATTTCATTAAATTAAATAATTTGCTTGGTTTTTCATAATAAGGTATGATAAATTTTTATTACACTACCAGAGACAAGTTCACTTTAAATGAATGAGTT
This sequence comes from Heptranchias perlo, assembly GCF_035084215.1. Classification (NCBI taxonomy): domain Eukaryota; kingdom Metazoa; phylum Chordata; class Chondrichthyes; order Hexanchiformes; family Hexanchidae; genus Heptranchias; species Heptranchias perlo. Next base: position 52,124,564 of record NC_090339.1, on the reverse strand, counting down.
TTACTTGCCTGCTTGTGGGTGCGACTTCTCTTCTTGACAGATTCTGTGGGCGGGGCTTCCATTCCTACAGAGTCTATTGGTTCGAAGGAAGATGCACTGAAATCACAGCGCTGAACTGAGAAAAAACTTAAAGTGGAGCAAATGGACATCGGAGACCACGAGGTCAGTATTTTCGTTGTCTTTGTCCGCAGGATGTGCGGACAGCCTTGCCACGCTGGTTGGACCAAGTTCCGGCCCAATATTATCACTAGATATTATTTATAGTTAAATAGCAAAATGTACAGCAGTTTAGGAAGCAGAGAAGTAAGGTTGGTCAGAGCATAAAAGTTTCTTTGCAGTAAAGGCTGAAGAGTTGGGAGACACAAAACTGAGGTGTAACAGGGCCACCACTGGTGTGAGGGTGAAATTACAGTGTGACAAGTTTACATAGGGAGTTTGCATTTTTAAAATGTGAACATAGGAATTTATAATGGAAGGGCAAATGCAAGATTTAATTTGTCGGATAATAATAAATGGAAAAAGTTCTGTCTGGGGACCAGTAATGAAGTTATTTAGGCACTCCTGTTTTGTGTCCCCTGCTATTCACGCTATCCATAAATAAGATAGCCAAATTTTACTTGTAATAATTTCCCAATGCTGAGTCTCCAATAAACAGTACCTAAACAGGTGTTATTCTTCATTGTCTGGTTTAGCTGACTGACTCAAGGCATCATATCTGAGGCAAGCATCAAAGCGCCTCATAAATATTCCCTCTGGCCCCAATATAAAATTATTGCTCTTGGAACAGATAATGCAAATTATGCGAATGGAAGTAAGATACTTAACGAGAGAACATGAATGTAAAATGAATAAGCCTCAAGTAGGATCTACATTTGTAGCACCTTAGCAAATCTCTCAGGAAATTTCCAAGCACTTCACATGCAATAAATTACATAACAATCATTATTTGCATACTTATATCTCACGGACAACAATGGGCTCGATTTTAAAACCGAGCTGGGAAGGGGGCGAGGGGTCAAACTGAGGCCGGGAAACCCAGACTTCCTTACGATTTTGACGTAAGGATATCTTTTATTTTTTTTGTCTGTTTCCCATCCGACTGACCGGCCTGAGTGATAGGCTGGTCTCAGTCAGACGGGAGGCCATTCAGGGAGAAAATATCTTCAGGTAAGTCTGCAGGTAAATCTTTGTTTGTATGGATGGGAGTGGCATGGGAGGGCATGGGGGCATGGGTGGGCATAGGTTTGCATGGGTGGGCATAGGTTGGCACAGGGGTCATGAGTCATGGGGCGGGATCGGGAGTCAGTCACAGAGTGGGGGTCATCACGGGGGCCCGCGGTCATTGAGGGGGAGGATCGGGGTCGGGGGTCGAAGCATCGGAGTTGGTGGGAGGATCAGGGTCGGGGGCCGGGGGGGAGGTCCGCGATCGGGGGTTGGCGCAGGTAGGCTTGTTGGGCCTGGGGGAAGCACTCCTGCTCCTCCGGGCCCACAAGCTGTGCCTTTCTGGGCACCTACCTGTTAGTCTCGGGCCTTCTCGCCTTCTTTCACGAAGCATAAAACAGAAGGCCTGGGAATCCCGGCCCTCTGGGTTGAAATTGGAAAGTCCAGATAAATGGAGGCCCAAAGCCTCCTTGAAAGGTTTTAAGGCCCGACCCGCTTCCTGGGAGCGGGTTGGTCGCCCGCCCCTCTTCCCGCCGGAAACCGTGTAAACCAAAAATGGGCGGGTCTGAAATGGTGGCAATTTTCAATTCCCACCCGCTCTCAACCACCCGTTTTTCACTTTTAAAATTGAGCCCAGTGAAATTAAAATGTTGAGATAGGAATGTTGGCTAAGATACTGGAGAACTCCATGCTTTTATTTTTCACATTTACCTGAGCCTCAGGGTAATATTTCATTTGAAGAACATGTTCAACAATTGAACTATCAGTCTAGATTACGAGTCCGAACTTCAGGTATGGGGCTAAAACCTACAACCAAGCTGACTTATAGAGTTGTGGCTCTCTGGAACAGACTCTCATTTAAAACTGTGGTAATTAGCACTTTAAAAAAACAATGAATGAATGTCTGGAACATGATTGTGGGTTACAAAAATATGCACAGTAAGAGATTGTCAAATATTCTTGAATATTGCTTGATTTGCCATTTAGGCTTAGGGCAAAACTTTTCAGAGACTTTTAAATGTGTTGTGTGGATTGTACATGGTCTGTGGAAAATATGTTGTACCAAATGGCCTTTCTCATTCCATTTTATTTTAAGTTCTAAACTTAGATCTATTTTAAATTACATTTGTGGTAATCTTTCGATGGCATTTACTTTTGGTTAAGGTATGACCCTCTTCTCCCTCCCGCCCCTTCCATCTGCTTTTCCTGGTCTCTCTGTGTGCCTTTTACCAACCTACTGTCATGCATCTAGCAATGCCACCCTAAAACCAGATTGTGAAGGGACATTTAAAAGTGGCTCCAGCCCTTCCCTTTCAAGGCGGTGTGGCTGATTTCAGAAGCCAGGAATTTCCTGGGCCTGCCAGTAGTGTTAGCCCTTAATTTATTTATTTGCCTTTCATACAGTACAATCCCTCCTGTGTGGGAGGGGTCTGGAAGTGAGCAGGCGGTAGGTTAAAGGGCAACTTTTGGAAAAAACAGCGGAGGAAACTTTCCTCAGGCTTCTCCTGATTTTCTGCCACAAGTTTGGCGGAAGATCGGCCTAAATTCTGGAGAAAAGGCGTGAATGGCCATTTTGTTGCCATCTACGTCGTTTCTGCAGGGGTTCTGCTGATCACCCTCTGGAGAACATCCACCAAAATCCCAGGCGAGGATATTTTACTCGCTGTTTCACGAATCACAGAATGTTCTAAAAAATATTTGCAGTAAGAATGTACGAAAAGAATGTTTCTGAATTTATATTTGTTGGGTAATTTTGTCTGTGCTCATTGAGGTGAAGAGTATCAGTGCTGAGGAATAAATATCTTTTTATTTCAAGCACACAGTGTCGGCATCAAGCACCCCCAGGGGAGGTCGCGCACAGGTTAGATTCTGAATAAAGCTCCATCGACGCTGTCTTAACTCATTCTCAAAACAGTACATCCTATCGCACTAATGTGACATTTCCATGTCCCACACAAGTTGTCCTCTAAATGAGAGTGACAGTTTAGTGTCAATTAGTACCGAACCACGGGTATTTTTGGGATGTTGCAGCAGTTGAGCTCAGGCTACTTCACATGAATTTCACGTTAGACCCTTTAATCTGCCAGAGAAGGAAGCTTTTCATCACAATGGCTGGATTCAAGTCCAGGCCCGAGAGGCAAAATAATAGATGCTGCCTGACCTGCTGAGAGTTTCCAGCATTTTATGTTTTTATTTCAGACTTCCAGCATCTGCAGTATTTTGCTTTTGCAAAGTAATAGCGTCCTCTAAGCTATCCACACAGATGTGAAAATGTGAGCAGTTACCAAAATAGATCCAGATTGATTTTTGAAACTGTTCAGACACATCTCCACTGAGAAAATGGTAGCATTTCCTGACACAGGCTGTTGTTGATTTCATGACAGATAGTCCCTTGCTGATATGCTGTGCAGCACAGTTTACATCTTGGTTTTTCAGGTGAATTTCAATTCTGCCCTGCTCTCTTGATTGCAAAGTGCTTTTCAAAATGTTCAAATGCCTTCCAAGCCTCAAATTGTGGATCTTAAGATTTCTTTTTGGAATGACAGCACTAGGGAGGTAAATTATGTCTGAATGCTTAATTTGTTGTTTTTTTCATGCTTCTCAACCAGAGGGATTAATACCTTATTGTATTTGAAGGTATATAGTTTAACAACAACAACACCTTGCATTTATATACCTTTAAAGTAGAAAAACATCCCAAGGCACTTCACCGAGGCGTAATCAGACAAAAATGGATGCCAAGGCAAAGAAGTAGATATTTGGAGGGTGGTCAAAGAGTTGGGTTTAAAAGAGGGCCTTATAGGAGGAAAGTGAGGTGGAGCGGTGGAGGGGTTCAAGGAGGGAATTCCAGAGCATGGGCCTAGACTGCTGAAAGCACTGCTGCCAAGGATGGGGCCATGGGAGGAGCGGGTGCACAAGAGGCTAAATTGGGAGGAACAAAGAGTCCTGGTTTGGAATTGGGGGTGGTGGGGGGGGGGGCGTGGTGGTTGGAGGAGGTTACAGAGATAGGGATGGGCATGGCCATGAAGGATTTAAATACAAGGATGAGAATTTTAAATTTGAGGCATTGGAGGACCAGGAGTGTAGGTGAGCAAGGACAGCGATATTTGGTGCGGGATACCAGCTGTATTAACGGTTTGATCGGATACTGGTTTTCAAAAATGTAATAGCTCTACCTCCATTAAATTAACTCCTGTAACTCCTTGCCACAAAAATTACTATTTCTCTTTGAGTTATGGTAGGAGTGCAATTGGGCTAAGCATCAAAGCAACTCAATCTCGTATGAAGTTACTTAACATTTCACATTAGATATTAGTTGTAATTCAGATGGCTAGAACCCAGGTCAAATCTTTTTCATGACATGCATTACTAGGACCATATTTTTGCTTTTACAGAGAGAGAGATATCTTGAATTTATTCTTTTTTTCTAAATCATTTTACTCTGCTTCTTCTCAGGTGCCTCAGATGCACAGACCACCTTTTGGCTAAGTACAGGCAGACAACCTGCTTCTTATAAGGGCTGTATGAATGTAGCAGGTTTGCAATGTCCTCTAGTACTTTTCAATTAGCAGCCACTCCAAAGAAGCATCTCATATCTGTTCACTTGCTCCTGTCCCATTGATTTTCAGGCCTGGTCGAAATTGGGAATACACAATGTGGTGACAAAAATGATCCCAACGGGTAAGGTACACTCCACCACTATACCAAATCACTATGCCATAAGCTTCCCAGCAAATCCCCTTTAATATTTCCCACAGCATGCAAATTCATTTGCAATATTCAGGTTCCACAGGCATTCAGATAAGTCCTGTGGTCCAATTCCCAAGACGAATCATTAGTAACTCAAGAGTATGCAGGTAGTCTCATTTCAGTTACTATGATACAGCACTGCCCACGCATATACCAGTTAGCTCAAGGCATTCACTGCAGAAACAATCAATTGTGATTATTGTTAATGGCATGGGCGAGGAGAGGAACACGTACATTTAGCATGTTAAAGGTGTTTTTCTGAACTGTTTTACATCTGTAATAACATTTTTAACATATTGTGTGCTGTGTCAATATTAAAACTCAGCACTAGGACCAGAGGACCAGAGAAACTGTATGTGCCTGCCCATAAATGAGCTAACCTTGCACAATAATGCAAGGTCCGCTTATTATAATATTACAATGTTGTTCCTGAAGCACTTAGAGATGCTTAAGTTTGTGGGGAGAGTGGTGGGATTTCCAGCAGCTCACAAAGGACTGCTAGTGCTTGGACTGGGCTGTTTTTTTTTGCAGATGGGTAGCGGGAGGGACGCGAAGACAAAGTTGGCATATTGGCCTTTGAAGCCAAACTGCACAGGAGTGTGTAAGCTGTAACGATTGGTCGAAGGTCAGGCCTACCCAGGAACGACTTCTCCCATTTTCCTGCAGTTTCCTTGCAGCGTCATTTGCAATGGATGCTGAGTAACTGTTGTGCCTCTCAGGCACCCAGCTGTTTTGTCAGCAGCACACCTCATCTGCATTGCGAATAGGGCCTTAAGCCTTGTGCACACTTGGTGTACAGGCATGAGCCCCACCAGCCATTGGTGGAGGCCTGGAGAATACAAGGGGAGGGGTGGAAGAAGTCATTCTGAGGGCGCAGCTGCAGTATTTAAAGCTGAACTGCTCTTAAAGCAGAAACAGCATGCAGGAAGGTGAAGACATGGCTCCAACAGGGTTAAATAAGAAGAGAGAAGCAAATTTCCCAGACAGACTGATAAGTATTCTTCATCTTTCAGCTGAGATGTTAAACCAAGCTCCCATCAGCCTGTTCTTCTTCACGTCCATGCCTAGTGGCACATGAGGCAACCCATTTCTTCCACTGCTTTTACATCCAGTAGATCATGCTCAGGGTTATTTTCGTAATGAAGACCCCTTTTTTTTAATGTGGACAGGTTGTTAACCTGACCGGGGGGACCGACTAGATCCACTGCAGAGCATGAAACGAGCAGCTCCTCTCCTCTCCAAATTTCAACCTCCCCCCACCCCCCCCCCCCAGTTAGATCTGTTAGTTTATACCCGACCAGCCTATCTGAATTTTGGGGCCGCAGTGTTGAGACATACAGCTGAGGAGCAATCACTGGGGCAAAGTACCAGAGGAATGATGCTTGTGCTTAGAAAAGAGAGAAAGGTAGAGAGAGTTCACTGCTCAGAGTTGTGGTGCTTGCCAAAACTCTAGTGAGTATCCACCCTCTTACTGAGTTTTCCTTTCAATTCGAATTCTTTTTTCTCTCTCATTAATAATAAATTATCCAGATTTTAAGCGTAGGCAGAAAAAGCTCATAACCTCACAACAGCTAAACGTTTCAGGTCATTATGTGGCCAGCGTTTCCAGCAATCTCCGACATTCTGTCAGGCATGTGCTCGCACAGTTTCATGTTTAATGCTTCAGTGGGCTCATTAGAGGATGATAAGGGGCTCAATGCTGCTGACCTGGAATGAGGTGAACGCATCGGATAAAATGTCTATCTCGTGCAGAAAAAAAATCTAAGATCACCACAAAACAAAAGACACAAGCAAGCATTTTCCTGCAGTGAAATAGATTAATTTTAGTTTTTAAACTAGGCTATTTTCAACTGAGTTGTATTTATTTGCTAATGGAGTTTGAAATGCTGCTAAGCATGTCACTTACGGGGGAGAAATTCAACTTTGGCAGGGTGCAAAATGGACGGTAGCAGATTGGCTGCCTGTTATACATCCCACCCGATCTTCCTTTCGGGAAGTCAGATCCATTACCACCACCACCCCCCACCCCCACCCCCCTGCCGCCCCGTGGAAGTTGAAATTCACCCCCTTTATCTCCAGACAAAAATATTTTCAGCGGGGGTTGCAAGCTGGATGAGTAGCGGGAATTCTGACCAAGATTCGCCAGCCCTAACCTGAGAGGGTTGATAGCAGTCACAGTTGTCTTGCTGCTATCCTGGATGACATTAGCTGACTCAGCACAGATTGGGGATCATCCTCGAGTGCTCCTCCTGGCTCCACATTAAAGCTGAGGGCCGCTGATGGCCCGCGTTTGCCACCCCTCCCGATTGCCACACCCCGGGTTTACCTGCTATACTCGGCTGGGGTGCCAACCTGCTGATCTCGCGTCCCCTCCACCCCCACCCCACCCCCCCACTCACCGTGACCGAGGAGCTGCCTCTGGTGAGCACAGCTTGCCAGGTAATATACAAATGAGGCCGACGGACCAATTTCCCATGGTCCTGCTGCCGGCAAACTTTAGGTGTCCAAAGTCAGTCGTGATTCATTTTCTAGGCTGATGCCTTTGCTTTAAATTTAATAAAGGGCTCTCATAATTTCTAACTTACTTTTATTCGAAAGCCAGGCAAAAGCAGTCTTCAGGGATGATTGCAGTTTTCCAATGATCTATAGCAAACAGCAAAAGATTAGCTCTTGTTGCTGGCAGAGCAGAAACGATTAAGAGCTTCACAGCAAGATTGAGCACTTTGTCAATACTTTAATAGGTCTCAGCCACAGGAGATAAGAACAAGAGGTGGTTTTAACTGTACTGCTCAATACGAGTTGAGAAAAAGCTTGTTGACTAGTACTGCAAAATGTATGTGATCCATTTGTTTCCTATAATCCAGAAGAGTCTTTGTTAATCAAATGAGGGTTATGGTCAACCAACCTATCCTGAATCTCTGAGGGCAGTACAGTTGATTGTCAATTATAATGTCCTTTCAGAAAAATCCAAAATGATAGAAGAAAAATTCAATGCCATTGTATTTAATTGTTATGCAATGAGGTAGCATCACTCAGATTAATGACAAACAAGTAAAGTGATGTATCAAAATAATGTTATGTTTTTGAGGGGTTTGCACCAGATATTCTACGAGATACACTAGAGATTAATGACACAGGGTTTTGTGGTATTGGTTGAGGGATAAATATTGGCCAGGACAAATCCTCCACTCTTTATCAAATAGTGCATGGGATCTTTTATATCAATCTGAGGGGGCAGTTTAACATCTCATCCAAAGGACAGCACCTCTAACAGTGCAGCACTCCCTCAGTACTGCATTGAACTGTCAGCCAAGATTATTTCTCTGGAGTGGGGCTTCAATTCATAATCCTCTGACTCAGAGGCAAGAGTGCTGAGCCAAGGCTGACCCCTAAGCTTGCATTTATATAGCACCTTTCGGATCCTCAGGACATGCCGAAGTGCTTCACAGGCAATGAATTACAATGGAGTAACCTGATTTAACAAAAATAGCAACACTGAATGTGTTAACCTTAGATTGCAGATAGGTGCAGAAAATTCCTGTGCTCACTATTAATTCGTGCAGTGATGTAAGGCCTGTTTTTATTTCAAACTCTCTGGAACATTCTCTTTAGATATAACAAACAATATAAGAGGAGACCCTGGAGTGTAATTGCTGCAGGGTGCTTGTTTACATTAGGGGGCCCTCAAGTATTCAATTTACAATACACATATCACTTTTCCCCCTCAGAAATTTGAGGTGACAATAACCATCTCCAAGAATAAGCCTGGTCATCAGGTAAAAAACATTAAGTTAATAAATTCAGCAATTACATCATACAATAAAGTGATTAAAAAAATCATAGTAATATGCAGGAAAGATGGGTTATGCCAACACTAGAACTATAATGAAAACTACTGCACTCATAACTATCTACAAATCCAAATGATTCAGAGGTTTCCTTGACCTTTGAGGATATCTTTGAGTAGGTTTGATAATGGGTGAGCTGGGACTAATGACAGGAGCAGTAGATGGTAACCTCTCAGGTTCAGTTGCAACACCGTCAGCTTTTATAACTTTCTTCAGAGACTATTTTGGAAAGGTCACACCAGAATCAGGAGCATGAACAACGTCCTGGGAGGTGGTTGGATCATCACGCATGGGAATAAACGAATCATCTGAAGCTCTCTGAGGAGCTGTAACATCTACCTCCTTAGTTTTTTTTCTTAAGCTTCGTATTCGTTGATCATAGAATCATAGAAAGTTATGGCACAGGAGGCCATTCGGCCCATCATGCCCGTGCCAGCAAACATTTAGCACTCCTTCAGTAAATATATTTTTATGAACAATATGTAATCAATTTACTTTTCACTTAAGTCCTTTCATGTTACTTTTTATTTTGGGCATCCAGTGTTGGCATCAAGTGGTCAGGTATTGTATTGGTTAGTAGCTGACTTTAAACTGCCCCAACAACACTTCTCAGCCTCTAAATAGTTCCTTCTATTGAATCAGTGTGACATTTACACTTTCCACACTCGTCATCCTTTTAGCCTTTCTGAGTGAGATTGACATTTTGGTGCATTTTCTCACAAATCGTGAGTAGTTTTGTACCGTGTGTAAACCAGGCTAAAAGCCAATTTCTGCGGCAAACCCAAATAAATTTTGCAGCAAGAGAATATGGATTCTGTGGTACATTACCAAACGGTCACCACATAATTATGTCGTAAAAAAAGTGTAATGGCAACAACCTTTAGATTGAAACATATCTCTTCTAATCCAGTTCTGTGACGGGGGACAAATTTCATGGGTATTTCTGCTGCCACAGAATCATGGAGGGTTGAGGGCCCTGATTTAAGCCCAGCAGTAACTGAGTTGAGCCTGAGGCAAATTCATTTCACTTAAGACCTTTACAACCAGCAGAGAGGGAGACATTGAACTCATCCTGTTTGGGTTATGTTCAAACTCAGGCCCCCTAAAGACAAAAGATGAATGTGAAAAAAACCAGTAAAGTCATTAAGATGCTTCTTTCACATCCCTGTACACTCAGCTTCAAGTTCCTCTACTTTTCTGACCCTCAGGCATGTCAGACTCACTTGTTATGAGTTTTGCCAGTTCAGGCCACACTCAGAGGCTGGCTTCAGAGCATCGACTATGAAGGCCCTAGGCTGGGTTTGCAGCTTGCATTCTCGACTGAGGAAAGTACATAGCATGGGGAGACTATATGTAAAGAAAAAAGAAATTATGCAAAATGTCCAATGACAAGAGTCCCTTTGACCTTATTTGGTTCAACCAATCACTAAGCTATAGCAACTGGTACTCACCTTGAAGTTAATCATTTGAAAAATGATGGATTCTACTCTTATTCTTCAAAGATCGTCTTACTCATAATCATGTACCGATCCAAATGTTCTCACTTGATTTTTCATGGTAAATGTTATGTAGACATGTTTCTTTGAACACTTTGGTTTTCACATCACTCAACTGATGACGAATTCAACATTGATTTCTGTACAGTTACTGTGTTTTACAAATGTCACCAATGTGTCATTTCACGTCAGTAACACGTCGTTTTCCTAATAGCAGAAGATAGTGTCTGGAAAGGTAGATTTCCTTTCTTTTATGGCATGATAAATGCTCGATTGGACTAGGTAAGCAACACTATCCTACCTCTCCTTCAACAGACCCTCCCTGGTTTTAGACTGAGGAGTGGAACAGGTACAAGATAGCACCAATGTAACAGCCTTTCACAATTTGCTGATTTAAAAATTGCATTGTTATTTAGGGGTCAGCCTTGGTTCAGTGGTAGCTCTCTCACCTCTGGGTCAGAAGGTTGTGGGTTCGGAGTCCCACTCCAGAGATTTGAGCACAAAGTTTAGGCAGGCATTTCAGTGTGCAGTATTGAGGGAGTGCTGCACTGTCAGAGGTGCCGTCTTTCAGATGAGACATTAAAGTGAGGTCCCATCTGCCCTCTCAGGTGGATGTAAAAGATCCATTGGCACTATTCAAAGAGCAGGGGAGTTCTCCTGGCCAATATTTATCCCTCAACCAAAATCACTAAAACAGATCATCTGGTTGTTATCTCATTGCTGTTTGTGGGACCTTGCTTGGCGCAAATTGGCTGCAGCGTTTCCTGCATTACAACAGTGACTACACTTCAAAAGTATTTCATTGGTTGTAAAGTGCTTTGGGACGTCCTGAGGTCATGAAAGGCATTATAGAAATGTAAGTCTGTCTTTAAAAAAACATATGAATTTATAGTAGTGGGAAGAAATCGTGAGGCCTAAACATGTTCCCTATTGGAAAAAGTAGGTAAAGACCCAAGGCTTGGAGTGCTGGACACCACCAAATTTCAAAAAAGTAGGAGATAAGACAAACTAAATCTATGAGCAGTGATTAGGTGACACCAAGTTTTCATTTTCAAAACTAGTAGATTGTAGAAGGAAAGAAAGACCAAGGGAGACTAAGAGTTCAACAGTTTTGAGGTCCTGGAAAGAGTGAGTTAGAATAAAGGTTGTGACGAGACTTGATTTCAACATACTGAGAAGGAAAAATCAGTAGAATGATCTGTTTGGAACTTAGGAGGAACAAGAGAAGACTGTCCCTAGGAGCAATTATTATGACAGTTTTGATAAAGTAGAGAAAGGCAAGAAAGGTTATGATGGAGAGAGAGAGAGAGAGAGGTTGGAGGCTAAAGGTGAGAAAAGTGTCACCTGTTAGATGCCCATCTACCTCCCATTCAGGCAGAGATGATTGATGAACCTAACCAGATATGGGAAGAGTGTTCAGGTTTTGGGTAGAATTGAACTTCATAGAGAGTTAAAAGTTGTTGTTTTGGTCAGTCTTTTATCACATTGTTTCACAGCCAAAGGAACAAGGTTTGTCAAGCACATTTTAGTAAGGACAGAGGTCCTTTAAACAGCATTAGATTTTAAACTTATGAATGTTTCAGTACCAGAAATTAAGCAAACTAACATAATTAGGCATGGGAGAAAAAAGACTTTGTTTTGCTGGAGTGACTCACTGAAATAGAGTTGAATAAACCTATGCTTCATTCATACTTGGGCATAGGGGTCACTGAATCAGTACAATTACACCATAACTAGACCACGTATGCGATTGTTGACAACAATTATAACCTGAATGGCTTTGTGAATGCTGCAGATAATATCAAGTTTAGACCAATGACTATTTTGTTATTTAGTTCATTGATATGGAAGTTGGGGGTGGGGGGGAGTGTAGATTAAATAAAGGGTTCATATCTTGATCCCAGGGTAAATGACCCTGAGATTACAATGCATGGGTGACAGATTGGCACTGGCAGTGTAGGGGAGCTGACCTCAAGGTCAGCTCAATTAAATATGTTCGCTGTGCATTTCCACTTTTGCAGGGAATTCTGAGTCAGCAGGTGGGCAGTTGTTCCTTCCGCTGAGGTGGCACTTAGAAGGTGCACTAGATGACGCACACCCTACACACTCACCAAGGGCATAAGGGAAGTAAACATTGAATCCGAAGATAACTTGAAGAGGGAAATAAACTCCAGTAAGAAATTGCAGTTCTTTTTTTTTTGGCTGGCCTTGTCAGATCCTTAAACTTGTTTTGCAGCACTGTTCTGCTGTCATGGTGTGAGTGAGGTAGCACTCAGTACCACTGCCACTTCCCTCCACATGGCTCTAGTAACTTCTTTTGGATGCCTCCTCCCCTGTATGAGCAACAGGCAGTCTCTCCTCTGGAGGATCTTATCCGAGAACATAGGAATATAGGGACAGGAGTCGGCCATTCAGCCCCTCGAGCCTGTACCGCTATTCAATTAAAATCATGGTTGATCTGTATCTTAACTCCATCTGCCTGTCTTGGTTCCTTTAATACCATTACCTAACAAAAATCTATCAATCTCAGTTATGAAATTTTCATTTGACCCCCAGCCTCAACAGCTTTTTGGGGGAGAAAGTTCCAGATTTCCCCACCTTTTGTGTGAAGAAGAGCTTTCTGACAGCACCCCTGAACGGCCTAACTTTAATTTTAAGGTTATGCCCCCTTTTTAGGGACTCTCCCACCAGAGGAAACAGTTTCTCTCTATCTACCCTATCAAATCATTTACTCATCTTAAACACTTCAATTAGATCACCCCTTAATCTTCTATATTCAAGGGAATACAAGCCCAGTCATAATTTAACCCTTTTAGCCCTGGTATCATTCTGGTGAATCTGAGCTGCACCCCCTCCAAGGCCAATATATCCTTCCAGGAGGTGCTATAGGATAGCAACTGAAAAATTCTGGGCTCACCTCCTTCTGGCTCCAGTTGCCTGAGGTCTTCCTTGTTATCCACCAATGTATGAAGTTGAAGCCATGACTGAGTCTTGAGAAATCACAGAAGAATCTGTGTCCACTGGCAGGAGGGTCGGTAACCAGAGAACACAGATTTAAAGTAATTGGCTAAAGAACCAGAGGGGAGATGAGGAGAATTTGTTTTACGTAGTGAGTTGTTATGATCCGGATTGCATTGCTTAAAAGAGTGGTGGATGCAGATTCAATAGTAAATTTCAAAGGAAAATTGTACATGTACTTGAAAAGGAAAAATTTGCATGGCTATGGGGAAAGAGCAAGGGAGTGGGACTAATTGGATAGGTCTTTCAAAGAGTCGGCGTAGGCACAACGGGCTGAATGGCCTCGTTCGATGCAGTGTCATTCTATGATGCTATTCTTATCCTTTGGTAAGAAATTGCTCCAATAAACATTTTGACAAAAGCTGGGCGAGAAAAGACACCACATACCTGCTGCGGGTCCAAGAATCTGTGACCAGGCATTTAAATCCTACAACAACTTTACTTCCCTCCAGCAATTTACTTATGTATTACATGGAAGTTGCACTATTGACCCAATTTTTAAAAGAGCCGTAGATTCCAGCAGGGTCAGTGGTGCAATTCATTGGTGGGCGGAAGTTCTGCCCTGCCAGTGATATTGCGGCACAAACAGCAACACAGATTTTCAACCCCATGGTCTGCAGAGTGTTAAAAGACATCGACACATTGAGAGATTGAGATGGTTTTTTGATAGGATACCACTCAGTCCGCAACATGCTATGAGGGCTTACTTTGAGAGGTTGAGATATTATCATGAATCACCCAATGGTTCTTTGCATGAATGCCTTGTTTCGACCAAGGAGGTGAAATTGTTTGAAAAAACACTCATAGCTATTCTGACAAGACCTAATTTTGTGCAAAATGAACATTGTTCTAGGCGGAGTGGGTGGTGTAGAACAGTACTGGGATCATGTCCAAAAGAATAAACAGGTCATGAAGAGGATGTAGACCAACAAATTAGTAAAATGATATTGACAAGAGACAGCCGGAGAGTCTTGAAGAACACTTGTGGACAAGCCTTTCCAGGAGCTAGGAGAATAGCAAGGCAACGGATAAAAGTAAACTGGTAGAAGGTAGGGCTCTTTCAGATATATTTCAAATCATATCATAGCCTCCATGTCCCAGTGTGTCACACTAGGGCCTCATTTGGGCATGACAGCAGTAGTGGTTGGTCTACTTCAGACCTACTAAGATTTTGATAAGAACATTAGAACCTCTAAACAAGAAAGTAGATCTTAAATGAAAACAGAAAATGCTGCAGAAGCTCACAAGTCAGGCGGCATCTGCGGAGAAAGAAACAGAGTTAACGTTTCAGGTCGAAGACCTTTTGTCAGAACTGGATCTTAACATTCATTACACTCTTTCCCTAGAATAAAATTTGCCAGTGACAATTATAGCAGACGCAAAAATCCTACTGTTAATTGATGAATAAAATAAGCATGAGGGCCTATGAATATAAAACATGTGTGAGTGTGTTACAAAACGATAATACAAGGGCACTCTCATAGGCCCACCATAAAGTAGCTTAATGTTTTTTATTATTCGTTCATGGGATATGGGCGTCACTGGCAAGGCCAGCATTTATCGCCCATCGCTAATCGCCCTTGAGAAGGTGGTGGTGAGCTGCCTTCTTGAACCACTGCAGTTTGTGTGGTGAAGCTTCTCCAACAGTGCTGTTCAGTAGGGAGTTCCAGGATTTTGACCCAGCGACGATGAAGGAATGGCGATATATTTCCAAGTCGGGATGGTGTGTGACTTGGAGGAGAACGTGCAGGTGGTGTTGTTCCTATGTGCTGGCTGTCCTTGTCCTTCTAAGTGGTAGAGGTCGCGGGTTTGGGAGGTGCCGTTGAAGAAGCCTTGGCGAGTTGCTGCAGTGCATCCTGTGAATGGTACACACTGCAGCCACAGTGCGCCAGTGTTGAAGGGAATGAATGTTTAGGGTGGTGGATGGGGTGCCAATCAAGCGGGCTGCTTTGTCCTGGATGGTGTCAAGCTTCTTGAGTGTTGTTGGAGCTGCACTCATCCAGGCAAGTGGAGAGTATTCCTTCACACTCCTGACTTGTGCCTTGTAGATGGTGGAAAGGCGTTGGGGAGTCAGGAGGTGAGTCACTCGTCGCAGAATACCGAGCCTCTGACCTGCTCTTGTAGCCACAGTATTTATGTGGCTGGTCCAGTTAAGTTTCTTGTCAATGGTGACCCCCAGGATGTTGATGGTGGGGGATTCCGCGATGGTAATGCCATTGAACATCAAGGGGAGGTGGTTAGACTCTCTCTTGTTGGAGATGGTCATTGCCTGGCACTTGTCTGGCGCGAATGTTACTTGCCACTTATGAGCCCAAGCCTGGATGTTGTCCAGGTCTTGCTGCATGCAGGCACGGAGTGCTTCATTATCTATGGGGTTGTGAATGGAACTGAACACTGTGCAATCATCAGCGAACATCCCCATTTCTGACCTTATGATGCAGGGTAGGTTATTGATGACGCAGCTGAAGATGGTTGGGCCTAGGACACTGCCCTGAGGAACTCCTGCAGCAATGTTCTGGGGCTGAGATGATTGGCCTCCAACAACCACTACCATCTTCCTTTGTGCTAGGTATGACTCCAGCCACTGGAGAGTTTTCCCCGATTCCCATTGACTTCAATTTTACAAGTGCTCCTTGGTGCTACACTCGGTCAAATGCTGCCTTGATGTCAAGGGCAGTCACTCTCACCTCACCTCTGGAATTCAGCTCTTTTGTCCATGTTTGGACCAAGGCTGTAATGAGGTCTGGAGATGAGTGGTTCTGGCGGAACCCAAACTGAGCATCGGTGAGCAGGTTATTGGTGAGTAAGTGCCACTTGATAGCACTGTCGATGACACCTTCCATCACTTTGCTGATGATTGAGAGTAGACTGATGGGGGGTAATTGGCCAGATTGGATTTGTCCTGCTTTTTGTGGACAGGACATACCTGGGCAATTTTCCACATTGTCGGGTAGAGAACAATGTCGTAGCTGTACTGGAACAGCTTGGCTAGGGGTGCGGCTAGTTCTGGAGCACAAGTTTTCAGCACTACAGCCGGGATGTTGTTGAGGCCCATAGCCTTTGCTGTATCCAGTGCACTCAGCCGTTTCTTGAGATCACGTGGAGTGAATTGAATTGGCTGAAGACTGGCTTCTATGATGGTTTGGATATCGGGAGGTGGCCGAGATGGATCATCCACTCGGCACTTCTGGCTGAAGATGGTTGCAAATGCTTCAGCCTTGTCTTTTGCACTCAGGTGCTGGACTCTGCCATCATTGAGGGTGTGGATGTTCCTCCTCCTCCCGTTAGTTGTTTAATTGTCCACTACCATTCACGACTGGATGTGGCAGGACTGCAGAACTTTGATCTGATCCGTTGGTTGTGGAATCGCTTAGCTCTGTCTGTAGTATGTTCCTTCCGCTGTTTACCATGCATGTAGTCCTGAGCTGTAGCTTCACCAGGTTGGCACCTCATTTTTAGGTACGCCTGGTGCTGCTCCTGGCATGCCCTTCTACACTTGTTTTTTAAAACACTGTCTCTCTCTAAAATCACAGTTCCAGCAAAAGTCCAGAGTCAGCAAACTATAAATTGAGACTCAAAGACACATGGAAGAACATATGGATGTCCTTAAGAGGCACCCTAATTAGGATCTTGGCATAAACTCTATCATTTAAAGCTGTCTAGCACCAGGACTTTGAAAGGTTCGGTTTTGGACCTGGGTTGGAAAGGGGATAAAAGCTTATACCTTTTAGGGGAGACAATTCCAGGTTTCCACTACCCTTTGTGTGAAAATCTGTTTCCTGATTTTACTCCTGAATGGCCTAGGTCTAATTTTAAGATTGTGCTCCCTTGCTTGGAATTACCCCACCAGGGGAAATAGCTTCTCTGTCGAATCATTTTATCATTTTAAACACCTCAATTTGTTCACCCCACAACCTTCTAAGCTCAAGGGAATACAAGCAACCTGTCCTCCTAGTTGAACCCTTTAAGCCCTGGTATCATCCTGGTGAATCTGCGCTGCACCTCTTCCAGGGTCAGTATATCTTTCCTGAGGTTTGGTGCCCAAAACTGAATGCAGTACTCCAGATGGAATATGACCAAGGTTCTGTACAACTGAAGCATCACTTCCTTACTTTTGCATTCCAACCCCCTTGAGATAAAGACCAACATCCTATTAGCCTTTTTGAATAATGTCCACACCAGGTATTATCCTCATTAGTAGACTCTAAGGCAGTTTACTCATCTATAATTAATATACGATAGATCACAAAATTCTACACAATAGATAGTGCTGTTTTTGGAATTATAATCCAATACATCTTTAATTCTTGAGGCAATGACATAATGGTGGTTTAAACTATTTTTTCTATGGGGATTATAGGCATTATGGCATTTGCCAGTGGCCTGGGTGTGATGGTAAAATTGGTAACAGCAGAAATGGAGGTGAATAGCCTTTTGTTCAGGGAATGACTGTCAACTCAACTTCAGATCGAGGAAGCATGGGTGAGTGATAGCCTCCTGGAGGCCACAGCAGGAGGTGCAGGCGCAGCTGTTGTCAACAACTTTGCCAAAAGCATAGGAAGAAGTCACCTGCTCCCTCTGGCACAGTCAACGTGTCTCCCTGGGGGACCTTATTTCCTTCCCACAGTTGAGATCAAGAACTCAATGGTATCAGGAACAAATCTGCATGCCAACAGTAATGTTACACATTGTTACTTTGATCTGCAGTGCCAGTATCTTGTGTATATATGTACGGCTTTGATAAAAACCTGCTTGACTCATTTTCGAGCCTATCGTAATTTCCTTTAATGCTGCAACTCCTAGGACAATAGACAACATTCAAGATCTAAAGCCATAACTTCAAGACATCACGACTCCTTTAAATGTCAAACTTTTAAAAGAATTCCGATTGACTTAAACATAACTTTTTGGTCAATTATTGAATATTTTTGTTTTAAGTAATAAGTAACAATTAAATAATTGAAAAGGTATTGATTTGGAACGAGTTACTGAGCCAATGATGTGAGGGAGCTAAATCAGCAACAAGAAAAATCCAGAGAAATTATATTTAAAAGAATCTGAAATTAAGAAAAACTCATTAATCATGGTAATAATAAAATCATCTTTTATTATTATTAATTTCTCAATTTTTTTTCTAATATTATCATAGTAATGCTGTCAAATGTTAGGAGTGGATTTATTCTTGCAAAATTAACTTCTATTACCAAAATAAACACTTGAAAAATTAAAGTAATATTAAAAATCAACTTTTTAAACCTTATTCCTTCTTCACCTCTACCATCACTGGCCTCATTTTGTACGTAATTTTTAACTTTAATGCTATATTATTTCTTACTTATTGTAATTTAATATTTATTTTACACAATTTCTTACCTATTCTATCTATCTTAGCTTTTATTAGAATTAATTTCTCACTTTTAAACTCTTACATATAAGTCTTATTATTTTTCTGTGTCTCAATCAACCAATCCTCCACTTCTGAACTAGGACCCATGTTTATATAATTTGGTCTGTGATCGGCTGACAATTGGTTTCAAAAGGAATGTTTCAACCTATCAAATCTCAGACCTTCCATGACTTGCTTGGTCATGTGACTGGAGTGACTTGGTCATGTGACTGACGCAACCCTTGGACCAAACATTTGGCACAAGCTCAATAAGTAAATTCATTAATGGTGTTGTGGAGTGTGCATTATTGAAATAGGTTGTCTCCAAAAATTAACATAAACTGATGGAAGAAAACAAAAATACGATAATGCCAAAGAGGTGGTTTTTAAGGAGGGTCTTAAAGGAGGAGAGGGCGGTGGAGAGGCGGAGGGATTTAGCTAAGGAATTCCAGAGTGTGGGACGTAGGTGGCTGAAGGCACAACTGCCAATGTTGAGATGAGGGGAGTGTGTGTGTCACTGCGTTAAAAATACCAGAGTGCATCGATATAGTTAAGAATTCAAAATCTTTCCTTCTGAGTTTAAAACTAGCCATGCCTAATTCCAGGATAAGTCAGTTTTTCTTCTTTCTTGATGCCATGGTGTTCTGCCTCTATCCCTTCAACATACGCAGGCACTGGGTGTTATTCTGTTAGTGCAATGTGGAAGCTGTTTATAGCTACATTGCATTTCATATGAACATTTACCAAGCCTTGCACTATCCTGCACTTTTATTGTATCATATTTTAAATTAAGTAATCCATGAGAATGGACACCAGCATGGTTGAGCAAAGTAAATGAAGATAAATCAAGAAGTCATGAGCAGATGGCATCAAGCCTGGGTTTTAAGAGCCTGTAAATTGTAGCAGGATTGTAATGAGTTCTACAGTGTCGAGGTCCTGGGAATGAATGAGTTAAAACAGGAGTTACAGCACTGAGTGTTAAGGCCTGATTTTAACCCTGCCCGTCTGGCAGGAATGAGGTGGGCGGGTGATTAAAATAGCAGTTGCACGCTTTGCGCCGCCTTTTAGGCACGCTCACACCAGTCGCCATTTTAACCGCGGTGTTTTCGGTCTCGGAAAAGACACCTGCCACAGGTGGGCAGAGGCCTCATTAATATGTAAATAATGGGTCCGATGACGCAATTAGGACCCCAACACGATTTTAACTGGAGATCGTGGCAGTCCTGTATAGTGTCAGATCCACTAGTGAAACTTGCCATCAAGCAGGAGCGGGGCCAGGAGAGGCCCAGGAAGGTAAATATTTTAAAAAATTTTCTATGGTTTCCTTTAGGACCAAAAGATGCAGGACTGCTGCACTGGGGCTCCACAAGGAAACCTCGAGCCTCCCCTGCCCCGGGCTTCCTGCCCCCTCCCACCACTCACCTTATGCCCAGGAACATTCCCTCAGGTCCCAGGCTTCTGTCCACCCGAAATCCCACTCCCACCTGGTAGCCAGCTAGTGATTCCCAATGGGTTTGGGCAGGACTCCGAATTTCCACGTGGAAATGAGGCCCGGGAGTTAAAATCACTCTGGGCCTCACGTAGCGCCGTGATGCGAGCTTACCGTTCGTCCCCCACCCCCCGCATACCGCACTCATGCCCCAAGTTAAAATCAGGCCGATAATTCTTGCAGGGAGCAGGAGCAGTGCAGGGCAGTATATTTGGGATTGAGGAGCAGGAAGTCTATGACTTCTGTCCATGAACGGCTCAGCATTAATGCATTTTCTGTCAAAGTTCTGCCTGAGGACCAGTTCCAGTCACAGACTCCAACAAACTGTGTCCCGGGTCCATTTTGCTGTCTGTGAAGTCATACCTGGACTGGCTTTACAACATCTCCCAGATACCAATTCCTATCTAAAATCCTCAGTCGCTGATCTTCCCTACTCACCTTCAACTGAAGCTGATGCATTATCTCCATTTCCAAAATAAAGCCTTTCTTGCCCACCTAGCATATAGTATGGGGAAAATAATGAGGAATAACTGAGTTCATGTTCAGCTGGAACTGTGCAAAAGATAATTACTGTGACTTTCCTTACAGCAGATTACATACATTTCAAAGGAGAAAAAGCACACCAGCCGAAAGTAGTTGTCGACTTTGAGCTCGTCTCTTGCTACTTTTCACTGCAGAATTGTACGTGTTTCATTTTTGATCTGAACACATACTCCTCCAGTTCTCTAGTTCTCATTAATAATCCTGCTGTGAGCTGAATACATTACTGGAGCATTCTTGCTGTTAACCAGGGCCTTTACACTTTCGAACATCGGTACCTTTTGTGATGTTTATTATTAAGTTCAATTAATAACAAACCAAAAAAAAAAGACTGCAGAGCTTCAAAAGGTGGTTTGTATTCATCAGCCATTTTAGTACACAGCATGCTTCTGTCCATCATGCAAAGGTTTCCAGGTCGGAGGAAACGGTCAGCAAACTTCCATAACTATGGATGCAAGGTTACACTAATATTGACACAGCATTTATTTTTCTACCTTTCTCCCCCCTCTCTCCTCTCCTCTTAGGTGTAACGGCTGGTGCGGGGATAAAATTAATCAGGTGGCAGCAGCACTCCACTACCACATCCAAGTAGCTACCTTTATATGTAAAGCTAGAGAGTGAGTTTTGGCAGGTTATTCCAACATGGAGCCATCACAATCAAACCTGAATGCTGTCCTAAGAGAGTGTCGCTGAATAGCTTTCAGAAGCATGAAATCTGGTTGATGTTAACTTTCCTTAATCCAGGGCCATTTAGGCCAATTAGGGTCGGCAAGTCTCCGGGATTGTCCTGGGGTCCCCAGGAATGTAAAATTAATCTCCTGGTCACTCCTAAGAGCAACCCAGGAGAAAAATCATATGGGCATTAAAAAATTGTTTATATTTTCATTTTCTTGGAACACTTTTATTCATTAGTTATAAAAATATTGGAGATGGGAGAAAAAGGTCATTTGACTGGGCAGGTCGATTGGAGGTGAGAGGTCATGTGATGAAACCTCCAGGAATACGTCCAACTAGAGTTGGCAATCCTATTGCAGCACATTCTAACAGAACTGAGATTAGCTAACTCAGAACAGGGATGGAGACTCAGATCATTCCTGGTCTGTATAGCTCAGCTCAATAACACACCACCTGGTACACTTACCAACTGAGCCATCTGCGGCACCTTTTGATCCAATTATATTAATGGGAACAGTCTCTTGAAGGGGAAGTAAGGTGTCAGGGGAGCATATTTTATTCAAAATGCTCCCAATATCAACAATATTTCTTGATGTTTTTTAAAAGCCTCATGTATCTCCTCTGCAGTAAGAAGTTCCAGGGTATGATGTGTGATGTGGAAGGGCCGAAAAAGAGTGAGAGAACAACAAATAAAAATGTGCATTTTGGGGAGACAACTTTGATCAAACCATCCTCATCAATGAAAAGTCATTGGTGTACTTTTCTTCTGTATCATTGGTATGCAACAAAGTGGTGTAATTTGTGTCGGGAAATGCCACTCCCTTAATGAAAACAGCTTGAGGTGTTTAAGATGATTAAAGGATTTGATACGCTAGATAGGGAGAAACTATTTCCTCTGATAGGGGAGTCTAGAATAAGGGGGCATAATTTTAAATTAGATCTAGACCATTCAGGGGTGGCATCAGGAAGCACTTCTTCATACAAAGGGTAGTGGAAATCTTGAACTCTCTCCCCCAAAGCTCAACCCCGTGTTGAGGCTGGGGGGCCAGTGAAAATTTCAAAACTGAGATTGATAGATTTTTGTTAGGCAAGGGTATTAAGGGTTACTGAACCAAGGCAGATAGATGAAGTTAAGATGCAGATCAGCCATGATCTAATTGAATGGCAGAACAGGCTCGAGGGGCTGAATGGCCTACTCATGTTCCTATGAGTGACCTGATTGTGTTGCATATGACTGTGGGTTCTCCTGGCCCTTTAATCTCCCCAAACAAAAATGGCTTTTGGTAAATTTGCCTTGTCAAATTCACAGTGGTGCAACAAAATCCATCAGGCATTAAGGCCATCAGCAGCTACAATAATACAGTCTGTCTGCTACTACCCCACGGTCATCCACAATCCGTTACTCAGTAATGTCCACTCACTGTGTATTACACCCTGTATGCTGCATAATAGCAATATAATCTACGTCAATGTGATGTGAACAAAGATTTTAAAAATATTTTTTCAAGGAATTGTGCAAAAGACCATTGTTGCACTGTGAGAGGTCAATAATATGATGTAGACAAGTTTATCAGCTCAGCCTGGATTGGCTGCAAAATAAAAATGCAATTAAGTAAATGAAAGTACCCCTCAAATAATCCCATAGTAGAGATTCATAAATAGAGAGCAGAATAAGCTTGAGGGCTTGACAACCCAAGGTTCAGGCTTTGTCATAAACTGCATATAATTATACATTGTCGTGGGTCATTAGCATACCAAAAGTGAGATATCTTTGTATCTGTTGTCAGGGTGAATTGAACAGGTTGTGGGATTGGATGTGTAAGTTTCTCTTCTAATTATTTTAAAGGGGTATTGTCACCTCTAACACGGTGGGGAAATCTTTTCCATCATGTTTACAAACACAACATATGGTAATATAATTTGAAATCTGAAAACCTCATTGCAACACAAACATATCATTTTGGCACTTGTGTGTCAACATCCTATTGAAAAATGGATTTGATCTTTTCCAACTGCGTCCAATCCACAAAATGGCTCTTCAGAATTTCTTGTTCTACTACTTATTTCGCTGACAGAAATTGATTCTGTCGTAAAATCAATGGATACTAGCAGATCTCCCCTGGTATTGCTCAGGTGAGTCGGCCAAGTAGTATTACTAGGGACACTGGCTTATCAACGTTACATCGAGTCTACGGCACAGAAGCAGGTCATTCGGCCTAACTGGTCTATGCCGGCATTTATGCTCCACACGAGCCTCCTCCCATCCCTCTTCATCTAGCCCTATCAGCATACCCTTCTATTCCTTTCTCCCTTGTGTGTTTATCTAACTTCCCCTTAAATGCATCTATGCTATTTGCCTCAACTAGTCCTTGTGGTAGCGCGTTCCACATTCTAACCACCCTTTGGGTAAAGAAGTTTCTCCTGAATCACCTTTACATTTATTAGTAATTATCTTATATTTATGTCCTCTATTTTTGTACTCCGCCACAATTGGAAACATTTTCTCCAAGTCTACCCTATCAAACCTTTTCATTATCTTAAAGACCTCTATCAGGTCACCCCTCAGCCTTCTCCTTTCCAGAGAAAAGAGCCCCAGACTGTTCAGTCTTTCCTGATAAGGAAATCCTCTCAGTTCTGGTATCATCCTTGTCAATCTTTGTACCTTCTCCAATGCCTCTATATTTTTTTTGTAACATAAAGACCAGAACTGTGCACAGTATTCCAACCGTGGTCCAGCCAAGATTCTATACAAGTTTAACATAACTTCTCTGCTTTTTAATTCTATCCCTCTAGAAATGAACCCCAGTGCTTGGTTTGCCTTTTTTATGGCCTTAAAATTAACCTGCATCGCTATTTTTAGTGATTTGTGTATCTGTATCCCCGGATCCCTTTGCTCCTCCATCCCATTTAGACTCTTATTATCCAAGCAGTATGTGGCCTCCATATTCTTCCTACCAAAATGCACCACCTTGCACTTATTTGCCAATTACACACTCATTCTGCAAATTTATTAATGTCTTCTTGTATTTTGTCACATTTTTCCTCTGTATTAACTACACCCCCCAATTTGGTGTGGTCCACAAATTTTGAAATTATACTTCTAGTTTCGAAATGGTTTTTTTGGGGTGGCTCTGGGATCTGGGAGCACCGGGAAGGGGGGCCCAGGGTCTGGCAGTGATGGGATGCGGTCTCAGAGTCTAGCAGTATTTTAATGGGGCTCCCTGTTCCCCCAGTTGAAGATTCATCGAGGTTAATTACTGTCCAGACTCATAACTGAAGAATGGGCAAAATACCAGAGAACTGCCAGAATTCATGATACCATACAGCAGAAACAGCCCACAGAAAAAAAGGGTGAGAAAATTGGGGAAAAATGGACGTTGGTGACTACTGTGATTGTCCTTACACCAGAAAACAATTATTGGTAGGCGTGTGCTGAATTAATATCTTAATTAATGAATTAATTAATGTCTTTTCATATTTATAGGAACCAAAGCCAACTGGGCCAGGTGTTCCTACAATTCAGCATAGATTCGAAATGATTGCTTTTCATCACGAGGTAGGCTTCAGGCTTGGGTCCTGCCACACTGCATCATGGAGCTTGCGTGCTGTCCAATCCTGATCAAGGTGAAACAAGCCTTTGACACCAGTGCATTTACACCACTGAATCGTTCTTGACCCGCTAGCTAATTATGGGCTGAAATCACATACCAGGTTTTGGTTGGAATGATTCTGCTCTTTGTGAACCATTCTATTTTTAAAATCACTTCACAAATTAAACCTATTCCATTTATATTAGGCATAAATATGTAGATATTTCAAATTAGTGCTCCCCCAAAAAATTACACCAACTACAGCGGTCCAAGAAGGCGGCTCACCACCACCAAAGGCTATTAGGGATGGGCAATAAATGCCCACATCCCATGAACGAATAGAAAAAAAATCAATTTGTAATGGGGACTGAATAGAGCAGTGGCTTAGCACAGAGACTTTCAAACTGGGGTCCCTGGCGCTTGGAGAGGTGGGGGCGGTGGGTGGGGTGTAGGAGGAGATTTAATGGGACCTGCAAGGTCCACAGATTTCTGCTATTCTATGAAATCAAAACAGGGAGTCCCCAGGAGTGTGTCAATATTGAGAGGGAGTCCTCCTAACAGAATAGTTTGAAAGCCTCTGGGTCAGCACACTATCCTTTCAGTGGAACCTGTCTCTGAATCCATTCCAATCTGGTGGGATGAAAATAATGGTGAAAGTGAAATTTATCCTTCATCCTACACTATTTTTGACCCCACTCCTGTAACATTTGACCTTTGGCCAGCCCCATAAGCTTTTCCTAATTTAAACCGATGAATACATATCAATGAAATAAAATAAAGCTTCCCCAGTTTTAAATGAATTGGTCCGTGAATAAATATATTCCCCACAATCTCAGTCATCAAGAGCATGAGACAAGAAGAGTGTGATGGGAATGTATTTTCCAAACACACAGGCCACTCAGTGGCACCAATTCATTAACTGCACCAATAATTTAAAACCAAGCACTGCAGGGATGCAAGAAACTGAAGAAGGAGAGAGAGAGCAAAATATAGACGGTAGAGACAAGATAGAACAGGAGATCAAGAGAATACAGCTTATTTATATTTTTCACGTGTTTATTGAGTGAGGATGCAGCCAAGTGACCTGCTCGCAAGCCTCTGCTGAACAGCAGGGCTCTGCTTTCTGGCTCTGTGCACTAGTCTGAACCCATTTAAACCCCACAGGTGGCCTTCACAGCATAAATCTAATGCTCGCAACAGGGCTGCAGTTACCTCGAGCTTTCATTTTCAGCTGTACAGTTTATTTTTTGTTGTTTTCTCTTCCTAGTTTTAATGCTTCTCTGAACACCTGCTCCCTCCCAAATCAGAAGCCTATTATACTCTTATTTTAGAACGCAGAGAAGATTTGTATGATTTTCATAAAGATTTTTTTTTTAAATGATCCAAATGAAATAAGACTGTATTTTCCCTTAAAAATACCCCTAATGGTAGGTAGAATCAGACCATAAAATGTGTCTCTGGTGCACTAAAGATCAAATTAGACAGAGCTAATGATGAACGCACTACCTGAAAAGGGCAAAAGGAGCACAGTGCTGGAGAAACGAATACCATGCTGGGGGTGTGGGTGTGGGTGTGGGTGGGAGGGGGAGGCAAAATGATCTACTCTACGACCAGCAAAAAGTCAAAAAGTAGGGAAAAAAAGATTGCTGAAATCAGGAAAATACAGAGTAAAAGACCAAGGAGGTACAGGAAAGACAAGAGATAGAGTAGGAAAATATTCCAAATTTAAAAATAATAATTATCTAAGAAATTAAAGCCTGTGCTGCACCACATGCTACACTCCAGAGCTGAATGGCAGCCAGTGTTTGCAGAACAATATTCCTGCCAAGAGCTGTGGAAGTGATCCTATGGGCCTCTTCTCAAGATCATGACGTCAGCTGACAATTCTGTCTGTGCGTGTTTGCCTTAACATATCAGCACAGGCACTTGTTTCTATACTGTAGGCCTATTTCTAGCTTGTCAGTGAAGCAAGAACTGGAGCATTCTGGCCCATTTTAACCCTTGGATGAAAGTCCTCTCTCTTTGCTGGCTCGAAGGGTTTTATGGACAATCTCAGTTTAACTCCAAGCCAAGATAGGTCCAGAGCATAAAACTGTCCCTTGTTTGGCATTAATTTTCAATCTCACTCTAACAAGCTGTAAGACTAGCTGGCATAGGATAATGTTGTCCAGTAAATATGGCTGACTAGCCACAGGCATGTTGAATTAATTTTAGTAGAAAACACTTTACACACAAGACGGATAAATGTGCTTCATGTGTATATTTACTTAACAAACATCTATCACCATTCAATGCGAACATTTCACCAAAGTTTGGAATTCTGGCATGAATTTATCAGTCACACCACATCTTAATGCAGCTTCTAGGTTTTTGTCCAGCAGTTGCAAGCAGGACTTTAACATCATTAGAGTGATTGCTGAGAATGTTGACTCGCAGAATGAGGCGCACCAGACCCGCCCCCTCCTTCCATCCAGACCCGCCCCTGCCCTCCGTCCAGACCCGCCCCCGCCCTCCGTCCAGACCTGCCCCCGCCCTCCGTCCAGACACAGCCCCCTCTCTCCGTGCAGCCCCAGCCCCCGCCCTCCATGCAGCCCCAGCCCCCGCTCTCCGTGCAGTCCCAGCCCCCGCTCTCCGTGCAGTCCCAGCCCCCGCCCTCCGTGCAGCCCCAGCCCCCGCCCTCCGTGCAGCCCCAGCCCTCCGTGCAGCCCCAGCCCCCGCTCTCCGTGCAGCCCCAGCCCTCCGTGCAGCCCCAGCCCCCGCTCTCCGTGCAGCCCCAGCCCTCCGTGCAGCCCCAGCCCCCGCTCTCCGTGCAGCCCCAGCCCCCGCCCTCCGTGCAGCCCCAGCCCCCGCCCTCCGTGCAGCCCCAGCCCCCGCCCTCCGTGCAGCCCCAGCCCCCGCCCTCCGTGCAGCCCCAGCCTCCGGTCTCCATTCAGACCCGCCCCCATTCTTGATCCAGACCCGGCCCTTACTTTCCCTCCAGAACACGGTTGGATGCTACTTGTCCTTTGCCATGTTGGAGCTGCTTATCATTGGTTGGGCTTGCTTTCTTCTGCTGGCCTGGGGTAGTTATTTCTGACCACGATAACAGGTCCCCTTTTCATTCAATGCTTCTGGTATTTCCATGATGCTGAAGTCTGGTGTTTTCACTCATGTTGCACACCATTTTAGTAGATAACCAAAAAGCAGTAACCAAGAAAATAAAGCACACACAACGATCAAAAAATACTTGCACACTTTGCTTTTCGTAGGAACATAGGAATTGCTAAAAGAAAAAAGACCATTTAGTTCATCTGATACCATCCTGGTAGTCACATGATAAACTGATAATGGAGTTGTTGACTAATCATAGCAACCAATCTCTGTCAATTAGGCTACAACAGACCCAGATATAACATGAGGAAAATCCCAGTGGTGGAGAGATTTTGGAACCATAGGTCCAAAGTTACCTGTTCCTCTAAAGCATGCTGTTCTTGGCATATATCTTGGGCTCGATGTTAGCAGGGCTGTGGGTTCGTGGCGGGGGGGCTATTGGGCGCGTGGGTAACGCGCCCGGCAAAATCAGTCTGCCCCCCGCGCGATCGCAGCCTAATTGGATCCACTTACCTGGTCTTCCGGGTTCCCCACTGCTGATCTGCGCGTCGGGCGGGCTGCGCATGCGCAGTAAGCTCTGTCAGCTGGAGGAGCTCTATTTAAAGGGGCAGTCCTCCACTGACAGATGCTGCAACAAACAGAAAAAATCACAGCATGGAGCAGCCCAGGGGGAAGGCTGCTCCCAGGTTAATGATGCCTCACTCCAGGTATCATTAGATGGGGTGAGGAGGAGGGGGAGGACAGAGATCTTCCCCCCGGCGGGCGGGAGGAAGCGGCCTGCCTCTGCCACCAGGAAGGCCTGGCTCGAGGTGGCAGAGGAGGTCACCTGCACCACCAACATATCACCCACCTGCATACAGTGCAGGAGGCGCTCCAATGACCTAAGTAGGTCAGCCAAAGTGAGTACACTTACTCATTCCCCTACACTCCGTCTGCCACATCACCGCCCCCACCCCACATCTCCTTCTGCACTGCCAACACTACTCTGTCACATCACCCCTCACACCCACTCAAACCTCATCCTCATCTTACCTGCACTTACTCACCTCGCCAGTACTCATCCCACCACTACCACTCAACCCAATCCTCATACAATCTCATGGCTCTATCTCACACTCACCCTCTCATGCATCTCTTTCACGGTCAGCCTCACTCAACCTGCCACTACCTATGCTGCAGCCACAGGGCATGCATCACATATGTGCAGTAGGCAGCGTAAGGCAAACGTGTCATGAGCATGAAGTGGATGCACAAGGGTGTTTGAGGGTTTGTCATGGTTTTTACTTATATTTAATTTCTGACCAACTCACATTACATATTATACTGGCACCACTGCTGCCACGTCTTTGCGAATCTTGTCTGGTTTGTGCAATAATGCCCTTTCCTGAGGATCACAATGAAGACCCACAACTGATGACACCCATTGTGTCACTGCAGAGTGGGTGTAGGTGTATTTGCAGGGCTCTTTTGTGCAGACGACTGAGAGACGTCGGTGATGTCCCCGGTGGCACCCTGGAAGGATGCGGAGGAGAAGTTGTTGAGGGCAGTGGTGACTTTGACAGCGAAGCATGAAGGAGGCTGCAGATGTCCACGACTACATGTCGAGTGACTCTGAGCCTCCGTGTGTACTGCTGCTCAGAGAGGTCCAGGAAGCTGAGCCTCGGTCTGTGGACCCTGTGGCGAGGGTAGTGCCCTCTGCGACGCATCTCTCTCTGCGGTTGCCCTCCCTCCTGCTGTGCAGGTGGATGTGTCACAGCACTCTGTTGTGGAGCTCCACGTGTCAGAGGTGGACGGTGTGGCCGGCGAGGCTGGTGAGGCTGGTGATGCTGTTCGCCCTCCGAGGAGGTCATGACTGCAGCTACGGCGGCGCCCATCCGCAAGATGTACATCTGAGGGGGTCCGCAAGGTAGGTACATGTCTCTGGACCCCGGGGTAAGTGTGCAAGTTGGTGAATTTTCTTGTCAGGAGGAGGGTGGTGGAGGCCAAACTTTGTCCCAAGTGACAGAGTGGCCTCCTGCAATGAGTGAGAGTCTCCCCCCACCCCCCCCCCCCACCTGTCAAATGGCAGCTGCAACACGTCCATTTCAACTGGGAGTGTTTTCACCAGTATGGGAAACAGTCCCAGTTGTCTCTAAAGTCCCACCCCTCCTCACATTTTCCCTTAATCACGTCTGTTAATGACCTGAAATAGCAATGTAAATAGTCTTAAGTGGCACCCTGCCGGCTTTAATTGCCTGCGGGAGTCCCACATGCGGGGGCTGCGCGCGCACGTCGGAGCGTCTGTGGGGAACCCGGAAGTGGGCGGGTTGGAGCCGGGCTCCCGACCCGCTCCGGGATTTCCCGATTTTCGGAGCCCCCCCGCCAGGAACGCACCCGATAGCGGGTGCTAAAATGAAGCCCCTTGTCTCAGATTACTCATTTTACCATTTGTCTTCTCATTTTACCAACAAACACACAAATAGGATAAAGTATACATGTATATGCCACGCAAATTTGAGTATTGAGATCATGTGCCCAACAACGGTGTCTATTACTCATTTTTTATTTACAAATCAAAAATACAATTAGCCACATCGGGATTCGTAATTAGCCACATTTGGCTGGTGGATAACGTATTGGAAAACACTGGTGTAAGAAATAGAAATGTTGAATTTAAATGTAGTTTTGGGGTGGGAGAGGTACTGTTAAACTGGGATTATAAACACTGTCGAGACAGAGTAGTGAGAGCTTTATTCTGCACTTAAACCCTGCTATGCCTTGTTAGTTTGAGCTGGAATTAAATTCAAACCTTGAGCTCAAAGCACAGTAGTGAGAATCCATTGCAATACCTATCTCTAAATGATTATTTTAATGCATTTAGTAGGCACCTCATTTAACAAATGTGTTAAAACCATTTCCTTTGCCTGATGATGCAATGATTCATATTTTTCCTCTGATATATTTCCCCTGGTGATCATTTGCAATGGAGACAATTTTTTTTTTACTTTACTGTTACTTCAATAATTGAATTTGACAACACTCATGGACCTCTGGCATACTTACAAACTGTGCCTGTCATATTTGGAGGGAGGGGGAAGGTCCTGCAAAGGTACATTTGGATATCAAAAGAATACAAAACAAAATAGCGTCAATGCCAATTAAGGACAGAGGTCCCAGGTAACGCAATGGTTCAGTTGGTAGCTGCACTGTCCAGGGTAGGATTAAGTCATAAGAAACAGGAATGTCCTAGATTCAGTCCCTTTCTTGTTGATCTAAGGCGGGGTGGAAGTATGGGGCTTGATTTTTACCACCCGCTATTGGGTGCGTTCTCGGCGGGGGGGCCCCGAAAATCGGTGAATCCCGGAGCGGGACCGGATCCCGTCTCGATCCCGCCCACTTCCGGGTTCCCCACGGACGCGCCGGCGCGCGCGCGCAGACCCCGCAGGTGGGAATCCCGCAGGCAATTAAAGCCAGCGGGATGCCACTTGTAAGTATTTATCTTGCTCGTTCAGGTCGTTTACAGGCCTGATTGAGCTGTTTTATTAGGAAGGGAGGGATTTTACCTTGAACTGAGACTGTTTCCCATACTGGGAGAAACACTCTCACTTCAAACGGACGTGTTGCAGCCAGCAGCCTGTGGCAGCTGCCAAGGTGCATTCCACAGATGGGGAGGGGGGAGACCCTTCACCAACGCAGGAGGCCACTCTGTCACATAGGGCAACGCCTGCCCTCCACCACCCTCCTCCGAGCAAGAAGATTCACCAACGTGGAACCGCAGCCCCAGTGCGAGGACACACTTACCTACCTTGCAGAACCCCTCAGACCTACACCTTCCAGATGGGGGCCGCCTTGACCTCCTCGGAGGACGAACAGCATCACCAGCCTCAGCAGCCTCGCAGGCCACGCCGTCTGCCTCAGACACGTGGAGCCCCACAACACGGTGCTGTGGCACATCCACCTGCACAGCAGGAGGGAGGGCAACCACAGAGAGAGATGCGTCGCAGGAGGCACTACCCTCGGCACAGGGTCTACAGACCGAAGCTCAGCTTCCTGGACCTCTCTGAGGAGCAGTGCACACGTAGGCTCAGAGTCAGTCGCCAGGTAGTCGCCGACATCTGCAGCCTCCTTAATGACGAGCTGCACCCGGATGGACCAAGCAGCATCTTCTTACCCGTCGCTGTCAAAGTCACCACTGCCCTCAACTTCTTCGCCTCTGGATCCTTCCAGGGTGCCACCGGGGACATCACCGGGGTCTGTCAGTCATCTGTACACAAGTGCATAAGGCAGGTTACCGATGGGTTGTTCCACAGGGCCTCGCACTACATCAACTTCGCCATGGATGACCGCAGCCAGATGGAGAGGGCGGTTGGATTCCATGCTGTGGCTGGCTTCCCACGGGTGCAGGGTGTAATCGACTGCACCCACATCGCAATACGGGCACCTCCACATGAGCCAGGACTGTTCATCAACAGGAAGGGGTATCACTCCATGAACGCCCAGCTCATCTGTGACCACCGCCAGAGATTCCTACACGTGTGCGCCAGATACCCCGGCAGCTGCCACAATGCCTTCGTCCTCAGGGAGTCCACCGTCCTGCCCCTCTTCCACTCACCCAACACCGGCAATGGCTGGCTCCTCGGCGACAAGGGATATCCCCTGCACACGTGGCTTATGACACCTCTGAGGAACCCCATCACCGAGCCGCAGCGTCGATATAATGACAGCCACATCGCTACCAGGTCTACAGTTGAGCAGGCTATAGGGGTGCTCAAGATGCGCTTCAGGTGCCTTGGTCATTCAGGGGGAGCGCTCCAATACACGCCACTCAGAGTGGGACGAATTATAGTTGTCTGCTGTGCCCTGCACAATATGGCACAACAGAGAGGGGTGCCGCTGGAGGAGGCCCCATGCACATCCGCCACCCACATTGAGGACGATGATGAGGAGGAGGAGGAGGAGGACCAAGAGGAGGAGGAAGGACCCATGGGCCGAACACTGGCTCACCTGGATGCTCGTCAGGCCAGGGAGGCACTCATATGTCAACGGTTCTCCTAACATCAGACTGTCTGAGGCGTCCAGACCTCATCACGTGCACAGAGGAGCGGCCATACCAGCCCTCTCCACAGAAGAGTGGTGCCAGTACTCCTGCACCCACTGTAGTGTGACCCAATGGGTGGGACCAGGTGTTCGTCGTCATGATGAGCCCCATGAAAGGGACCTATTGCACAAGCCGCTCAAGAATGGACAAGATGTGGCAGTAGTGGTGAGAACAATTGTGTTTATTGCGTATGTGCAGTAAACGACTATAAATAAAAACATAACAAATTGTCATACACCCTGGTGCATTCCCTTTGTGTTCATAACACCCTAGCTTTACGTTTGCGGGAACCCCTACGTGGTGCTACCCCTGTGGCTCCAGCAGAGGTAGTGGCAGGTTGCTCTTGTTCGTGCCCTGACCGGTAGATGCTTTGGGCCGACGCCCCCTGGGTTTCGGTGCCCGTGAGGGCACCTCCACAGACTGCTCCTCCTGCACCTGTGCAGGGGCAGACTCGGCCACCTGGAGAGGAGGCACCATTGCGGGTACTGGTTGAGAGGGGGGCAACGGGTGAGACGTGGGGGCACTTTGAGTAGCGTCCCCACTTCCATGTCCCCATTCACCATCTTCCCTCTCATGGCCTAGGCCCACATCACTCCTTCCACCCTGCTGGACGGCAGTTTGGATGACCTGTGTGAGACCTTGCAAGGCCACCTCTAATGTATCTGTCAGCCTGTTTATGGCGGCAGAATGTTGCTCACCCTGAATCCGAACAGCCGTTGTCAGGGCCTGGATGGACTCAATGTTGAGCTGTGCGTGACGCTCGAGGGAGGCTAGCCTTTCCTCCACCGCAGACGTTCCCGCACCTACCCGCGACACTATCTCGCGGATACCCTCCAGTACTTGTGCCACCATTGCCCTCATGCAGGAGTTGGACTCCTCCATCACCTGCGCGATTGTGGACAATGCACGTGGCACCTCTCCCAGTACCTCGGAAATGTGCTGGTGCCCCTCGACGACTCTCCTTTTGACTGGTGGCCCCCTGGGTTCAGCATCTGGGTCCGGCTGAGCAGAGCCTGGAGAAGAGTGCTCCCACCGACGCGGACCCTCCGCGGCTGCCCCTGCCACCAGGGTCTGCTCATGCTCACATGTGCGCGGTGACTCACCATGTGCAATCCCAACTAATT
Source organism: Heptranchias perlo (assembly GCF_035084215.1). Lineage (NCBI taxonomy): Eukaryota > Metazoa > Chordata > Chondrichthyes > Hexanchiformes > Hexanchidae > Heptranchias > Heptranchias perlo. The sequence continues at coordinate 52,090,320 of NC_090339.1, read as the reverse complement.
GAGGAGGGGGACCCACCGAGGTGTGTGTATCTGCGCTGGTGGATGCTTGGCTCATATGTGACGATGGACCATCAGAGACCGGCATGTCCTCTGAGGAATCGCCCTCCACAGACAAGGCGCTCGCAGACGGCCCTGCAAGAGAACAAAGGGCAATATCAGGGATGTGGACAAATGTTGAGGTGCGGCAGATGCCAAGTGATGCTAAGATCATTCGCGATCATGAGTGCTGAGTGTCAGCTTTCCGTTACCGGACGTTTCTGCAGCCCCAGCCTCGCCATCCGCCACGGACAGGCAATGCAGCGTGTGGCTGATCTCCAAGGCGTCCAGCTCTGTGTGCGTTAGAACCACCTCTTGTGGCGGGCCCCCTCCGGTGCGTGCCCTTTCCCGGGCGTTCTTGCATCTCTTCTCCTGTCAAGGCAAAACACAGATGCGTGATTGAGTGATGATTGCATTGTGAGACACTTCAAGCATTGGTGTGGGTGGGTTGAGCGTGTGGGAGATGGATGGGAGGATGCGTGTGCCACATGCCCATCCCATTGTATGGGGATTGGGGTGTGTGGTAGTCTTCGAATGGGGACAGGGACGGTGGGTACGTGCAGGCACGGTGAGGATGATAGTTGAGTGGCTGTGAGGATTGATGCGGGAGCGCTGTGGTGGCAGTGCAGAAGGGGTTGTGAGGTGTTTGAGGTGATGTGGAAGACGGAGTGTGGGAGAATGCGTTAGTGTACTCACTTTGCCGGACCTAGTGAGATCATTGAATCTCTTGCGACACTGGATCCATGTTCTTGTGGTGTTGCCCCTGCTGCTAACCTCCGCGGCCACCTCCGCCCATGCCTTCCTGGTGGTGGAGGCAGGGCACTTCCTTCCGTCGCTGGGGAACAACGTCTCCCTCCTCCTCCTTACCCCGTCCAGCAGCAGCTGGAGTGAGTGGTCAGAAAATCGTGGGGCAGCCTTACCCCTGGGGTGCTCCATGGTGTGCTACTTCTTGTTTGCAGCAGGAGGAGCATTGGTGGACTGCCCCTTTAAATAGAGCTCCACCATCACTCAGACGTCACTGCGCATGTGCAGGCCGCCGGCCCGCAGCTGAGCAGCGGAAAACCCGTAACCACAGGTAAATGACTTCAATTATCCTGTGATCGCGCAGGGGACGCACTCATTTCACTGTGCGCATTACCCACGCGCCCGATAGCCCCCCCGCCGGGAACCCGCAGGCCTGCTAACATCGGGCTCATGGTTTCAGTACCCCTGGTCTAGTGGGTGGGTTGGTGGGGAGTCAGCTATGGTTCCTGTTCCTATTCCTTTTCCTGATGACTATCCAGGGACCCCTGATAAAAGGGGCCATGTGTCCACTTTGGATGAGGCCAGGAGCTGATACCTGTGAAACTTTACTCCACTGAAAGTCAGTAGGCTGATTTTCGTCCTCAGGTGTAAGTCAGTTCTAATTTGGTTTGCACTGCTTTAAGATCCACCTAGATCTCAAGTACAAAAAGCACTCAATTTTCTGATCTAAGCTCATTGGCATAATTTTTCACAACTCCAAGTGCAAACTCAAATGGGCCTCGGGACGAAATCACTGGTAGAAAAGAAAAATTGCATGTCAGTTAAATTTAAAGGGATGAGAAGCAATTAAGGAGGAGTGCCTCAAGGAGCGGACAGAGATTTAGAAAGCTTCCAGAAAGCATTAAACGCACTTCAACCCATCAGCAGCCTTTTCCAAGGCAGAAGGGGCAAGCAATTAAGACACGGCAGGCTAAGATGAAAGGAAAGGGACCTTCAGGTGCAGGTACAGCTCTGCAGACAAATGACTTACATCTCATTACCCGGCTTCTTCTTTGATAGCTGCTGAAGTGCTGCATGCATGAGGTTGTTGCGAGGCAGCTTGTCCTCTGTGCCATTCCATAGCACCATCCCTTAAGTCAGCACTGCCATAAGCCTGCAAGAAGGTGCAGCCAAGTCTCAGGCCTCAGTAAACTGTTAACTCTGCATAGTAGCCACAGGTGTCCTTACAGCAGACAGCACAGCTTGACAGCTGCCCTTCTGCTGACCCAAAGCAGGTTCCCATGGTTAGAACCATAGAACCATAGAAAAGATGCAGCACAGAGGGGGGCCATTCGGCCCATCGTGTCTGCGCTGGCTCGAAAAACATTCTAATCCCACCTTCCAGCACCCAGTCCATTGCCCTGCAGCTTACAGCACTTTAGATGCAGGTCCAGGTACTTTTTAAAAGAGTTGAGGGTCCCTGCCTCGACCACCAATTCGGGCAGCGAATTCCATACACCCACCACCCTCTGGGTAAAAAAGTTTTTCCTCATGTCTCCTCTAATCCTTCCGTCAATCAGGTTAAATCTATGTCCTCTAGTTCTTGAACTCTCCGCTAGGGGAAACAGGTACTTCCTGTCTACTCTATCTAGGCCACTCATAATTTTGTATACCTCAATCAAGTCTCCCCTCAGCCTCCTCTGCTCCAAGGAAAACAAACCCAGCCTATCCAATCTCTCCTCATAGCAGCAATTTTCAAGCCCAGGCAACATTCTTGTAAATCTTCTCTGCACTCACTCCAGAGCAATTTTTTTTTTCGTTCATGGGATGTGGGCGTCGCTGGCGAGGCCGGCATTTATTGCCCATCCATAATTGCCCTTGAGAAGGTGGTGAGCCGCCTTCTTGAACCACTGCAGTCCGTGTGGTGATGGTTCTCCCACTGTGCTGTTAGGAAGGGAGTTCCAGGATTTTGACCCAACGACGATGAAGGAACGGCGATATATTTCCAAGTCGGGATGGTGTGTGACTTGGAGGGGAACGTGCAGGTGGTGATGTTCCCATGTGTCTGCTGCTCTTGTCCTTCTAGGTGGTAGAGGTCGCGGGTTTGGGAGGTGCTATCGAAGAAGCCATGGCGAGTTGCTGCAGTGCATCCTGTGAATGGTACACACTGCAGCCACTGTGCGCCGGTGGTGAAGGGAGTGAATGTTTAGGGTAGTGGATGGGGTGCCAATCAAGCAGGCTGCTTTATCTTGAATGGTGTCGAGCTTCTTGAGTGTTGGAGCTGCACTCATCCAGGCAAGTGGAGAGTATTCCATCACACTCATGACTTGTGCCTTGTAGATGGTGGAAAGGCTTTGGGGAGTCAGGAGGTGAGTCACTCGCCGCAGAATACCCAGCCTCTGACCTGCTCTCGTAGCCACAGTATTTATATGGCTGGTCCAGTTAAGTTTCTGGTCAACGGTGACCCCCAGGATGTTGATGGTGGGGGATTCAGCAATGGTAATGCCATTGAATGTCAAGGGGAGGTGGTTAGACTCTCTCTTGTTGGAGATGGTCATTGCCTGGCACTTATCTGGCCCGAATGTTACTTGCCACTTATGAGCCCAAGGCTGGATGTTGTCCAGGTCTTGCTGCATGCAGGCTCGGACTGCTTCATTATCTGAGGGGTTGTGAATGGAACTGAACACTGTGCAATCATCAGCGAACATCCCCATTTCTGACCTTATGATGGAGGGAAGGTGATTGATGAAGCAGCTGAAGATGGTTGGGCCTAGGACACTGCCCTGAGGAACTCCTGCAGCAATGCCCTGGGGCTGAGATGATTGGCCTCCAACAACTACTACCATCTTCCTTTGCGCTAGGCATGACTCCAGCCACTGGAGAGTTTTCCCCCTGATTCCCATTGACTTCAATTTTACTAGGGCTCCTTGATGCCACATTCGGTCAAATGCTGCCCTGATGTCAAGGGCAGTCACTCTCACCTCACCTCTGGAATTCAGCTCTTTTGTCCATGTTTGGACCAAGGCTGTAATGAGGTCTGGAGCCGAGTGGTCCTGGTGGAACCCAAACTGAGCATCGGTGAGCAGATTATTGGTGAGTAAGTGCCGCTTGATAGCACTGTCGATGACACCTTCCATCACTTTGCTGATGATTGAGAGTGGACTGATAGGGCGGTAATTGGCCGGATTGGATTTGTCCTGCTTTTTGTGGACAGGACATACCTGGGCAATTTTCCACATTGTCGGGTAGATGCCAGTATTGTAGCTATACTGGAACAGCTTGGCTAGAGGGGCAGCTAGTTCAGGAGCACAAGTCTTCAGCACTACAGCTGGGATGTTGTCGGGGCCCATAGCCTTTGCTGTATCCAGTGCACTCAGCCGTTTCTTGATATCACGTGGAGTGAATCAAATTGGCTGAAGACTGGCTTCTGTGATGGGGGGGATTTCGGGAGGAGGCTGAGATGGATCATCCACTCGGCACTTCTGGCTGAAGACGGTTGCAAACGCTTCAGCCTTGTCTTTTGCACTCACGTGCTGGACTCCGCCATCGTTGAGGATGGGGATGTTTACAGAGCCTCCTCCTCCCGTTAGTTGTTTAATTGTCCACCACCATTCACGACTGGATGTGGCAGGATTTCAGAGCTTTGATCTGATCCGTTGGTTGTGGAATCGCTTAGCTCTGTCTATAGCATGCTTCTTCTGCTGTTTAGCATGCATGTAGTCCTGAGTTGTAGCTTCACCTTCCTGTAATGTGGTGACCAGAACTGCGCACAATACTCCAGCTGTGGCCTTACCAGCATTTTATACAGTTCCATCATTACATCCCTGCTTTTGTATTCTGTACCTCGGCTAATAACAGAGAGCATTCCGTATGCCTTCTTCACAACCTTATCTACCTGGACTGCTATCTTCAGGGAGCTGTGCACATGCACTCCAAGGTCTCTCACTTCCTCTACCCCTCTCAATATATTCCCGTTTACTGCGTATTCCCTTTTACTGTTTGCTCTCCCTAAATGCATTACCTCACACTTCTCCAGGTTGAACTCCATTTGCCACTTTTCACTCCACTCCACCAACCCATTGATATCTTCTTGGAGTCTACAGCTATCCTCTTCACTATCAACTACATGGCCAATTTTTGTGTCATCTGCAAATTTGCCAATCATGACCCCTACATTCAAGTCCAAATCATTAATATATACCACAAACACTAAGGGACCCAACACTGAGCCCTGTGGCACACCACTGGAAACGGATTTCCATTCGCAAAGACATCCATCAACTTTTACCCTTTGTTTCCTGTTACTGAGCCAATTTTGGATCCAATTCACCACATTTCCCTGTATCCCATGGGCTTTTACCTTGCTGACCAGTCTGCCATGTGGGACCTTGTCAAATGCCTTACTAAAATCCATGTAGACAACACCCACTGCACTGCCCTCATCAATCCTCCTTGTCACTTCCTCAAAGAATTTAATCAGATTTGTAAGGCATGACCGTCCCTGAACAAATCCATGCTGACTATCCCTGAATAAACCATGCCTTTCCAAGTGACAGCTTATCCTATCTCTCAGTATTGATTCTAATAGTTTGCCCACCACCGAGGTAAGACTGACCAGCCTATAATTGTTCGGCCTTTCCATCATACCCTTTTTAAACAATGGTACTACGTTTGCAGTCTTCCAGTCCTCCGGTACCTCCCCTGTATCTAATGAGGATTGGAAAATGATCCTCAGAGCATCCGTTATTTCCTCCTTGGCTTCCTTCAATAGCCTAAGAAACAATCCATCCGGCCCTGGTGACTCATCAACTTTCAAGGATTCCAGTCCCTCTAGTACTTCCTCTCTCGTTATGTTTACCTTATCCAATATTTCACACCTCTCCTCTTTAACTACTCCGTCCGGATCATCCCTTTCCTTTGTGAATACGGAGACAAAATATTCATTTAAAACCCTCCCCACATCCTCTGCTTCTACATACAAGTTACCCTTATCATCCCTGATAGATCCCACCTTTTCCTTAGCTATCCTCTTGTTCTTAATGTACTGATAAAACATCTTTGGGTTTTCTTTAATGTTACTAGCTAATATTTTTACATGCCCTCTCTTTGCTTTCCTTATTTCCTTTTTTACGTCATCCCTGTACTTTCTATACTCCTGTAGGCTTTCTGCAGTATTTAGTTTTCTGTGACAGTCATAAGCTTTCTTTTTCTGCTTTATCTTGCCCCGTATACTTCAAGACAATCAGGGGGCTGTAAATTTGGCAGTGCCACCCTTTTTCTTTAGGAGACGTGTCTGCATTGTCCCTGTAGAATTTCACTATTTCGTGCCTTCCACTGGCTTGCCACTGATTTCTCCTCAAGTAGTTGTGTCTAGTCCACTTCTGCCAAATCACCTCCTAGTTCTGTAAAATTTGCCTTCCCCCAGTTTACTCCTGATTTAACTCTCTCCTTTTCCATAATAATGCTAAAACTAACTGAATTGTGGTCACTATCCCCAATATGGTCACCCACTGTCACTTCACCCACTTGCCCATCTGCATTTCCCAGGACTAAATCTAGAATTGCACCCCCTCTTGTTGGGCTTGTCACGTACTGGCTAAAAAAGTTCTCCTGGACACCGATTAGGAATTTTGTGCCGTCTGTGCCCCTCACACTGTTTGAATCCCAGTTGATGTTAGGATAGTTCAAGTCCCCTAGTATCATTGCCATCTTATTTTTGCACACAGAAATGTGCCTACATATTTGTTCTTCTATCTCCCTTTCGCTATTCGGGGTCTATAGTACACTCCTCGTAGTGTGACTTCCCCTTTTTTATTTCTTAGCTCAACCCATATGGTCTCGATTGATGATCCATTTAGCATATCTTCCCTTCTCACAACTGAAATAGATTCTTTAACCAATAATGCTACCCCCCCTCCTTTTTTTATCACAGGTTATTCGCAGGTGGGTTTTCCAAGGCCCACAGATATATTTGCTGACATCTTGATAGATGTGGCCAAACAGGCAACACTAATTACTGATCATCGTGGCATGCCGTCTTTCATGCAGCGACATGTAAAGCATTAAAGTGTTTCTTAAGCACCTTCCAGAATAACGATTATCCAGGCAATCACATCTCACAGCGATGACCCGTCGAGGGTCTGTCGGCACAGTCTCCTTTGTGAAGAGGAGCCCCGAACAGCATATTTGCTGAAGTGAGGCACGTCACCTCTCGCTGCAGGTGTGCTGGGCCGGCAGCATGTCTTGGGCAGCCTGACTTGCTTGGCATCCCTCCATAGATCCTCCAAGAACTTCAGCTCAGAGAATTCCTATTGGTAAACCCTTTGGTGTCAATAAAAGAAGCCAAGGGAGAAATAAATAAATGACAACTGGCACAAAAGCTCATGGAAGTCTAAGACCCAGCAGTTAAAAAAAATCCAAGAGAAACATTCAAAAAAGGCCCTTATAAAGCCTAAAAAACATTTACCTTTAAAGTCTCTGGGCCCTTTTAAAGGCTCTCCTGTTTGCAGCTTTGTGCCACTCCATAGCACCATCCCTTAAGTCAGCACTGCCATAAGCCTGCAAGAAGGTCTTCCTTCCTACCAGGTTTCCATGGCCAGGCTGGGGACCAGAGTTGCCCCATTCCTGAGGACTGGAAAAAGTTGCATGGGCCTTCCCTCCCCCACTACCCCCGACTTTTGATAAGCAAAGGAGACAGGTGGGAGCTCGGTTCACCACAAAACCCACCCCTCACCCTCTCGAAAATTCAATGATCCCTGAAACTGGCACTAAGTGGGAGGGGCTAAAACCCATTCCATTTCCTGGTGCAAACGGGGTGGAAAAAGACCAAAATCAGCCCCAGTGCTTTCATGAGAGTAGAGGAGAAGATTGATGGAAAAAGAAATGAACAAAAGGATGGGAGTCCTTTCCTAATGGCCTGTTTATTTTAGTGAAACTGATAAGACATCATTCCTTCTTATAAATGGTCTAACTTGTGCCCACATCCCTGTGACATTTATAATTCATGGCGGGGGTGGTGGGCAAAACTGCTATTTTCTCATTATATTCTGTTCATACCTCAATTATAACTGAGAGATTTTGCCAACGTTGCTTTGAACTGGATGCTGGGAGTTGCATGAGGGATCCGATGATGACTTTCTTCCTAGTGCGGAACGATCTTGATCCCTGTGCAACAACAACAACAACAACAACAACTTGCATCTCTATAGCGCCTTTAATGTAGTAAAACATCCCAAGGCACTTCACAGGAGCGATTATCAGACAAAATTTGACAACGAGCCACATAAGGAAATATTTAGACAGGTGACAAAGAGGTAGGTTTTAAGGAGCATCTTAAAGGAGGAGAGAGAGGTGGAGAGGCAGAGAGGTTTAGGGAGTGAATTCCAGAGCTTAGGGCCTAGGCAGCTGAAAGCACAGCCACCAATGGTGACCCGCCGAAAATCGAGGATGCGCAAGAGGCAAGAATTGAAGGAGCGCTGAGATCTCGGAGGGTTGTAAGGCTGGAGGGGGTTACAGGTATAGGGAGGGGGCGAGGCCATAGAGGGATTTGGAAACAAGGATGAGAATTTTTATATTGAGACGTTACAACCAACCAAGATGAGGAACCCTGGGACATACAGGGTGATCGAAGGAGTGACACATTGCCCATACAGGCAGCTATGTGCAACAAAATGGCTACAGGAGTGCTCAATGGGCTGAAATAAACACCCTATAACAATGACCCCAGCTTCTTTGATTAGCTTTTGTAGAGCAGGGCCAGACCCCTTCTCTTAATCAGGCTGGCTGGAGTAGAGCAAAAGCAGCTTGTGAAGACAAAGAGTAACAAACAGCTCAGTGATTCCAATCTTCACACAGCAGCACAGCAAGGTTTAAACCAACTAAAGGAACTGGAATCAAATTGTCTAACAGTCAGTAAGGATTGAGGCCGCATGATTTTATTTTATTTAACTAACTGGACTGATAGAAAGGAAGACACATAAAGATAGATTTTACAAATTTGTAGTCCCAACATGGAGCTTCACACACTAGGAAGGCATATTGGAAATTCAGGCATAAAGGTCAGTGGGTCCCACAGGATTTTTCACCCATCAATAATGTTTTCCTACGTTACAACAGTGATTACACCTAAAAAAAAAAGTACTTCATTGGTTGTAAAGCGCTTTGGGACATCCTGAGGTTGTGAAAGGTGCTATATAAATGCAAGTCAGTTTAAAAAATCTGGAAATAAAAAGCTGCTATCAGTAAAAGTGACCATGAAGCTGTTGGATTGTCGTAAAAACCCAACTGATTCATCAATGTCCTTTAGAGAAGGAAACCTGCCGTCCCTGCCTGTTCTGGCCGTATATATGACTCCAGTCCCACACCAACAATGTTGACTCTTAACTGCCTTCTGAAGTGGTCTACCAAGCCACTCAGGGGCAACTAGGGGCTAACTACCTGACAGCAACATGGGAGCACCTTCGCCACATGGACTGCAGCGGTTCAGGAAGGCTTCTCAAGGGCAACTCGGGGATGGGCAATAAATGCCGGCCCTGCCAGTGACATTTACATCCTGAGGATTAATTTTTAAAAAGCAACTCATTTGGTACTGAGTTGTACCGACCAGGGCTGTTCTCAGTTTAATCTCCAGTTTCTGATGAAATAACTGCGGAGGCAACAGGGGAGCTACGATTGATCTCAGGGCTCCTGGGCTAAAAGGAGGAATAATTAGCCAGGGTACCTGCTCCTGAATACTAAGGTCACTGAATTGCCATTTCCAATGGAAAAAATGGCTTGAATTATAGACTGAGGGAAATTTGAAGGTGATGGCTTTCCCATGCACCTACTGCCCTTGTCATTTTAGATTGCCTTGGCAACGGGCAGTTGCAGGGGCATTCTGTAAACACCATGTATTGTTCTATATGTATAAATGCGTAGGCTTCAAGGAGCTCCTGAACATTTACCTGAGGAAGGAGGAAGTCTCCGAAAGCTTGTGAATTTAAAATAAAATTGCTGGACTATAACTTGGTGTTGTAAAATTGTTTACAATTGTCAACCCCAGTCCATCACCGGCATCTCCACATCATGACTACCATCGACACCACAAACTGCCGGCTCACAGTGGAAAGGATATCCAAGAAGATCGCGCATTTAGACACAGACATCAAGTTTTTACAGAGCTGCAAGAAAGCAGACAAGATCCCGAAAGGACTCCAGATCACGAACCCACTCAAGTCCACATACAACTCGGATTATGCTGAGAGACTCTGCCGCCGTACCTCTCGCACACTCCGCAACCATCTCATACACCAACTCTACAGCAGACGCCACAACCTCGAAACTAAGATAGAGTCCATACTCTCAACCTGTACTCAGGACACAGCAGACCAGCTACGTTATACCGCCAAACAGACGAGGCAACGGAACTACGCTGCCTACATGAAAACCAAGAGCAGGAAGCTTGAGAAACTCGGCATCACCACCAGCAACGACCAAGCTTCCCCTGGTACCAAGGTTGCAACCACAGGGAAGTCTATTGTCAATTTATCCGACCACACCCTTCAACCAGACGAAATCGAAGTTCTCAGCCGAGGGCTCAATTTCTGCCCCACTACCAAAATGGACCCCACTAGTCTCGCGGCGGACACAGAGGAATTCATCAGGAGAATGAGGCTCCGGGAATTCTACCACAAACCCCAAGATTTCAGCAGCGAACCCAATGAGACAATCGACGATCCGGAACAGCAGACAGAGGGATCCGCGGTACAGCAACCGAAGAGGAAAGAGTCAAACTGGACTCCTCCGGAGGGTCGCTGCCCTCAGCTGGACATGTATGCTCAAGCTGTCAGGAAATGCGTCAATGCCAGATTCATCAGCCGCACTCAGAAGACAGTCCAGAATGTCACCCGAGCACAACGCAACGCCATCAACGCTCTCAAGACCAACCGCAACATCGTCATCAAACCAGCGGACAAAGGAGGAGCCATAGTCATACAGAACAGAACAGACTATTGCAAAGAAGCATACCGACAACTGGACAACCAGGAACACTACAGACGGTTACCCACAGATCCGACCAAAGAACACACCCACCAGCTCAACAAACTGATCAAGACCTTCGATCCAGACCTTCAAAGCATCCTACGCACTCTCATCCCACGTAATCCCCGCGTGGGAGACTTCTACTGCCTCCCAAAGATACACAAAGCCAACACACCCGGACGTCCCATCGTATCAGGCAACGGAACCCTGTGTGAGAACCTCTCTGGATACATCGAGGGCATCCTGAAACCCATCGTACAGGGAACCCCCAGCTTCTGTCGCGACACTACAGACTTCGTACAAAAACTCAGTACCCACGGACCAGTTGAACCAGGAACACTTCTCACCACGATGGACGTCTCGGCACTATACACCAGTATCCCCCACGATGACGGCATCGCTGCGACAGCATCAATACTCAACACCAACAACAGCCAATCTCCGGAAGCCATCCTACAACTCATCCGCTTCATCCTGGATCACAATGTCTTCACCTTCGATAACCAGTTCTTTACCCAAACACACGGAACAGCCATGGGGACCAAATTCGCACCCCAATACGCCAACATTTTCATGCACAAGTTCGAGCAGGACTTCTTCACTGCACAAGACCTCCAACCAACACTATACACCAGATACATCGATGACATTTTCTTTCTATGGACCCACGGCAAGGAATCACTAAAGAGACTACACGATAACATCAACAAGTTCCATCCCACCATCAAGCTCACCATGGACTACTCCTCAGAATCAGTTTCTTTCTTGGACACACGAATCTCCATCAAAGACGGGCACCTCAGCACCTCACTCTACCGCAAGCCCACGGACAACCTCACGATGCTCCACTTTTCCAGCTTCCACCCTAACCACGTCAAAGAGGCCATCCCCTATGGACAGGCCCTGCGAATACACAGGGTCTGCTCAGACGAGGAGGAACGCGATGGACACCTACAGACGCTGAAAGACGCCCTAGTAAGAACGGGATATGACGCTCGACTCATCGATCGACAGTTCCGACGGGCCACAGCAAAAAATCGCATAGACCTCCTCAGGAGACTAACACGGGACGCAACCAACAGAGTACCCTTTGTCGTCCAGTACTTCCCCGGAGCGGAGAAACTACGCCATGTTCTCCGCAGCCTTCAACATGTCATCAATGAGGACAAACACCTCGCTATGGCCATCCCCACACCTCCACTACTCGCCTTTAAACAGCCACCCAACCTCAAACAGACCATCGTTCGCAGCAAATTACCTAGCTTTCAAGAGAACAGCGTCCACGACACCACACAACCCTGCCACGGTAACCTCTGCAAGACATGCCAGATCATCGACACAGATACCACCATCACACGAGAGGACACCACCCACCAGGTGCATGGTTCATACTCCTGTGACTCGGCCAACGTTGTCTACCTCATACGTTGCAGGAAAGGATGCCCCAGAGCATGGTACATTGGCGAGACCATGTAGACGCTGCGACAACGGATGAACGGACACCGCGCAACAATCGCCAAACAGGAGGGTTCCCTCCCAGTCGGGGAACACTTCAGCAGTCATGGACATTCATCCACCGACCTTCGGGTAAGCGTACTCCAAGGCGGCCTTCGAGACACACGACAACGCAAAATCGTCGAGCAGAAATTGATAGCCAAGTTCCGCACCCATGAGGACGGCCTCAACCGGGATCTTGGGTTCATGTCACGCTACACGTTACCCCACCAGCGAACAAATGTTATCTGTTTTTAATATAATGGGTCATTTGCTGGCTTTCTCTGCCTTCCGGATGTTTCTGCCTCTCTCTGTTTTTTTTCCTGTTTGTTTTTTTGTTGAATGTGTATTCGGGGGTTCTGCAGGTGACACCTCTCTGTCTGAACACGGTGATTGCCTTGGCAACGGGCAGTTGCAGGGGCAGTCTGTAAACACCATGTATTGTTCTATATGTATAAATGCGTAGGCTTCGAGGAGCTCCTGAACATTTACCTGAGGAAGGAGGAAGTCTCCGAAAGCTTGTGAATTTAAAATAAAATTGCTGGACTATAACTTGGTGTTGTAAAATTGTTTACAATAGTCATTTTAGGTAGCAGAGGTCACAGGTTTGGGAGATACTCGGCAAAGTCGAGGGATACGAGGCTGGGCCGGCAGAGGCCCTCAGTATCTTTGTGGGGCCCAGAGGAGCACTCCTGCTTCTCCCGGCCCCACAAAAATATGTGAAACCCTTACCTTTACGGGACCCCTTCATCTGGGCCTCCAGCTGATACTGGTTGAGAAATGGCAATCGGGGCCTTATGTACGTCATAGGGCCCCGATCAGCATTTTAAATGAGCATATCGCCTGACTCGGGGGACGAGGTGCTGTGAGCACGGGGCGATGAACATTGCCGATGCCACACCGACCATGGGAATGGAGAGGTAGGCAATGACAATGGGGTGGACTCACAGGGCTAATGCCCGCTTTCTGCCAGCCAGGACTGAAAATTCAGTGGAATGGATGTGGATGTTACGTGAGGACAGGATTGCATTTGGCTGTGATTCCCTCAGTGGTTAAATAACTTGCTAATGTTCACCCTCAAGGATCACACAGGACCGACAGCACGGCACGGTGACAGGCACATTGGGGTCGAATTTAATTATCCGCACCAGGCGGGAAGCAGGCAGTGGCGAATCGGCCGCCCATTTCCCCCTCACCCCGATTTTCCTTTCCACTGAAGTCAATCCACTGTCGCCATTTCCCACCCGGTGGGAAAAGTTAAAATCGACTCCCATTGTTGCTGTGAGGAGGAAAATTAATGCAACCATTACATTATTCATATTATTTGAGATTCCAATCATGTATACCTGGCATTTCACAAATTGACTAATCACTATCTATTAAAGCAACACAATTTGACTTCATACTTTAATTGCAACTGCAGAGAACTGGAACCCACTTCATGTCAGTGTACTGCACTTCATATTATTTTCTAATTGCTTATCTCTTCTTCTGAATATTACATTTTTAAATATTATGCTCTTGAACTTGACAAATTAATTTACAATGGAAGTTGAAAGCGAGTTTAGGCAGTCTCAATCCAGTTCCCAGTGGGCATGATTACATTCACCATTAGTTGGCACAAAATCTGGAGAAAATTGAAGAGGAAGAAAGGCTCCACCCTGGAAATCACACCAATTAATGATGTGAAACTTATGGCGGACTACTGCCAGAAATGGCGTCTTCAACCAAGGACCATAAAGATTGTCTCCTTCATCTTTCACTTGCACAATGCTAGTACCCGACAATGTGGAAAATTGCCCAGGTATGCCCTGTCCACAAAAAGCAGGACAAATCCAATCCGGTCAATTACCACCCCATCAGTCTACTCTCGATCATCAGCAAAGTGATGGAAGGTGTCGTCAACAGTGCTATCAAGCAGCACTTACTCACCAATAACCTGCTCACTGATGCTCAGGGTTCCGCCAAGACCACTCGGCTCCAGACCTCATTACAGACTTGGCCAAACATGGACAAAAGAGCTGAATTCCAGAGGTGAGGTGAGAGTGACTGCCCTTGACATCAAGGCAGCATTTGACCGAGTGTGGCACCAAGGAGCCCCAGTAAAATTGAAGCCAATAGGAATCAGGGGGAAAACTCCCCAGTGGCTGGAGTCGAACCTAGCACAAAGGAAGATGGTAGTGATTGTTGGAGGCCAATCATCTCAGCCCCAGGACATTACTGCAGGAGTTCCTCAGGGCAGTGTGCTAGGCCCAACCATCTTCAGCTGCTTTATCAATGACCTTCCCTCCATCATAAGGTCAGAAATGGGGATGTTCGCTGATGATTGCACAGTGTTCAGTTCCATTCGCAACCCCTCAGATAATGAAGCAGTCCATGCCCGCATGCAGCAAGACCTGGACAACATCCAGGCTCGGGCTGATAAGTGGCAAGTAACATTCGCGCCAGACAAATGCCAGGCAATGACCATCTCCAACAAGAGAGAGTCTAACCACCTCCTCTTGACATTCAATGACATTACCATCCTTGAATCCCCCACCATCAAGATCCTGGGGGTCACCATTGACCAGAAACTTAACTGGACCAGCCATATAAATACTGTGGCTACAAGAGCAGGTCAAAGGCTGGGTATTCTGCGGCGAGTGACTCACCTCCTGACTCCCCAAAGCCTTTCCACATCTACAAGGCACAAGTCAGGAGTGTGATGGAATACTCTCCACTTGCCTGGATGAGTGCAGCTCCAACAACACTCAAGAAGCTCGACACCATCCAGGACAAAGCAGCCCTCTTGATTGGCACCCATCCACCACCCTAAACATTCACTCCCTTCACCACCGGCGCACTGTGGCTGCAGTGTGTACCATCCACAGGGTACACTGCAGCAACTCGACAAGGCTTCTTCGACAGCACCTCCTAAACCCACGACCTCTACCACCTTGAAGGACAAGAGCAGCAGGCGCATGGGAACAACACTACCTGCACGTTCCCCTCCAAGTCTCTTACCATCCCGACTTGGAAATATATCACCGTTCCTTCATCGTCGCTGGGTCAAAATCCTGGAACTCCCTACCTAATTGGAGGGAGAACTTTCACCACATGGTTCAAGAAGGCGGCTCACTGCCACCTTCTCAAGGGCAATTATGGATGGACAATAAATGCTGGCCTCGCCAGCGACGCCCACATCCCATGAACAAATAAAAAAAACTCTCGAGAACTCACTACCATCTTAAATGGTCAACTCCTCAAACATGATACTCACCTGGTCTACTTGGGTGTCATCTTTGACTGGTCACTAACTTATAAAGACCATCTACTGTACTGAAAACTGCTGAGAAAGTCAAAACCCGGAATAACCTAATCACCAAATTTGTCGGCTGTACCTGGGGAGCATATGCTTCCACCTTACGCTCATCTGCTTTCGCACTTTGCTGCTCGGTTGTGGAATATTGTGCTCCAGTCTGGGCTTGCTCAATGCACACTAAGCCGATGGATACCCAACTGCATGCTAATACGTGTCTTGTGTCAGGCACATTGTAACGTACTCCCCTCCCATGGTTATCATACCTCTGCAACATAGCTCCTCCTCATCTTTGTCGTCCTGAAGCAGTAGCAAAATTGGTGAATAGATTTTGCAACAAAATTACATTGCCAATTCACTCTGATTGGTTCTATCTACCATCATGTCCATGATATTCTTGCTGTCTTCAAGAAGCCCAATAAGCTCAACCTTCCTTGACTATTCCTTACCAACTCATTGGCGTGACGAGTGGACAACAGATGCTTCACCAGATCAACTCTGACTCTACAGACTGTCACCAGGATTCAACTGCCCACTTTGCAATTGGGTGCGTCTCGCCCACTTTTGAACTGTGTGCCTCAAATCATCTTATTTGGGGCTTTAATAACGACAACCAATGTTCTTGTGGACAAATATAAACCATATCCCAAGTCGTTGAATCAGGCTAACTAAACTACCTGGTGGGCCATGAGCTTTGTAAGCTGATGATAACAATGTTCTAAGGTGACTGCAATTATGTGCTGACTCTGCATATGCTAAATAATAATAATAATAATGCCACAACAGCAAGAGGACAGTAAGAAAAGTGCTGAAAACCATAAAAGATGCAAACTGCAAAGGGGTTAATTAATAAACTTGTTGTGCGGGGTCTTTTAGGGAAGAGTGACCATAACATGATAGAATTCTTCATTAAGATGGAAAGTGAAGTAGTCCAATTCGAAACTAGGGTCCTAAATCTAAACAAAGGAAACTACGAAGGTATGAGTAGTGAGTTGGCTATGATAGATTGGGAAGCTTCATTAAAAGGCATGATGGTGGATAGGCAATGGTTAACATTTAAGGAACGAATGCACGAATTGCAACACTTATACATTCCTTTCTGGCGCAAAAACACAAAAGGGAAAGCGGCCCAACCATGGCTAACAAAAGAAATTAAGGATAGTATTAGATCCAAAGAGGAGTCATATAAAGTTGCTAGAAAAAGTAGCAAGCCTGAGGATTGGGAGCAGTTTAGAATTCAGCAAAAAAGGGCTAAGATATTGATTAAGAGGGGAAAAATAGAGTATAAAAGTAAACTTGCAAGGAACATAAAAGTGGACTGTAAAAGCAATTAAACAAATACTTTGGCTCTGTCTTCACGGAAGAGGACACAAATAACTTCCCAGAAATGCTAGGGACCCAAGGGACTAGTGAAAGGAGGAATTAAAGGAAATTAGTATTAGTAAAAAAATAGTGCTGGAGAAATTAATGGGACTGAAAGCCGATAAATCTCCAGGGCCTGATCATCTGCATCCCAGAGTACTAAAAGAGGTAGCCATGTAAATAGTGGATGCATTAGTTGTCATCTTCCAAAATTCTATAGATTATGGAACAGTTCCTGCAGATTGGAGGGTGGCAAATGTAACCCCACTATTTAAAAACGGAGGGAGAGAAAACAGGGAACTACAGACCGGTTAGCCTAACATCAGTAGTAGGGAAAATGTTAGAGTCTATTATAAAGGATGTGATAAAAGGATATTTAGAAAATATCAACGGGATTAGACAAAGTCAACATGGATTTATGAAAGGCAAATCACGTTTGACAAACCTACTCGAGTTTTTTGAGGATGTTACTGTTAGACTAGATAAGGGAGAACCAGTGGATGTGGTTTATTTGGACTTTCAGAAGGCCTTTGATAAAGTCCCACATAAGAGGTTAGTGTGCAAAATTAAAGCACATGGAATTGGGGGTAATATACTGGCATGGATTGAAATTTGGTTAACAGACAGGAAACAGAGAGTAGGAATAAATGGGTCTTTTTCGGGGTGGTAGGCAGTAACTAGTGGGGTACCGCAGGGATTGGTGCTTGGGCCCCAGCTATTCACAATATATATCAATGATTTGGATGAGGGAACCAAATGTGATATTTCCAAGTTTGCTACCGACACAAAACTAGGTGGGATTGTGAGTTGTGAGGAGGATGCAAAAAGGCTTCAAGGCGATTTAGACAAGTTGAGTGAGTGGGCAAATACATGGCAGATGCAGTATAATGTGGATAAATGTGAAATGATCCACTTTGGAAGGAAAAACAGAAAGGCAGAGTATTATTTAAATGGTGATAGATTGGGAAATGTTGATGTACAAAGGGACCTGGGTGTCCTTGTTCACCAGTCACTGAAAGCAAATATGCAGGTGCAGCAAGCAGTTAGGAAGGCAAATGGTATGTTAGTCTTCATTGCAAGAGGATTTGAGTATAGGAGCAAGGATGTCTTACTGCAGTTATACAGGGCCTTGGTGAGACCACACCTGGAGTATAGTGTGCAGTTTTGGACTCCTTACCTAAGAAAGGATATACTTGCCATAGAGGGAGTGCAGCGAAGGTTCACCAGACTGATTCCTGGGATGGTAGGACTGTCGAATGAGGAGAGATTGGGTCGACTCGGCCTATATGCACTCGAGTTTAGAAGAATGAGAGGGGATTTCATTGAAACATATAAAATTCTGACAGGGCCAGACAGACTGGATGCAGGGAGGATGTTTCCCCTGGCTGGGGGGTCCAGAACGAGGGGTCACAGTCTCAGGATACGGGGTAGGACATTTAGGACTGAGATGAGGAGAAATTTCTTCACTCAGAGGGTGGTTAAACAGAAAGCTGTGGAGGCCAAGTCACTGAATATATTTAAGATGGAGCTAGATAGATTTCTAGACACAAAAGGCATCAAGGGGTATGGGGAGAGAGCGGGAATATGGTATTGAGACAGAGGATCAGCCATGTTCATATTGAATGGCAGAGTAGGCTCGAAGGGCCGAATGGCCTACTCCTGTTTCTATGTTTCTATGTTTTGAATTTGAGGGTGAACACAAAATAATAAATATTCTGAATTCACAAAGGAAGACATGAGCAACAAGTTCTCCCCAAACAAAGACATCCCAAGTAACATCGATGACTTAGTTATAAATGAGATGGAAGTCCTCTAACAGCTGAAAGGGCTCAAAACAAATAATTCCCCAAGGATAGTTGATATTTATCCCAAAGTGCTGAGAGAGACTTAAGGACATTTGTGAGGCACTGACAACCATTCTGACAGAGTCATTAGACACTGGGGGGCTACCAGTAGATTGGAGAACATAGGACAAGGGGACACAGGTTCAAACTATTAAAAGGTAATTTTAGGACTAAAAGGATATCAGGGAAATTGTCTTCAAATGAAGAATGATGAACATGTGGAATAAACTTCAAGATAAGATAATGGAGACAAAAACCCTGGAATAATTTAAGAAACAATTGGATGCTACAATGGGGGACATGGGATCTTCAAAGGCTGGACGAATTAAGATGGGCTGAATGGCCTTCTTCGTCTGTAATTATCTTGTGATGTTGTTTCCCTGTGGAGATTTGGACTTGGCTAAAAGTGGTAACACTAAGCATCTGAAAATAGCATTAAATCTTCATTGAATTTAGCCAGAAGCACTTCGAAAAAGAGGGAACGGTAAGATAGTTATAAAAATTCACCATTTATGTTATTGCGGCAGAAACTTCCTGAAGATGAGTCCTATCAATAATAATCTGTTTAATTAGTCTGAGGCAGTGATTCAGACTCTTATAGAGTTTTTTTCAAATGTTTGTCACAAAACATTTTCATTTATCTTTTAACCGTTATTTGCGAAAAGAAAGACCTCTTTGATTAAAGAGAAAATTATTTGAACTCTCTTTGCTATGGGTGTTCTGAATGCTGATATCCAGATTACCTGTGTTGTGAGATGAATAATAAGCAGGAATCAATGGCCTGGATGTGGAAATGATAAGCAGTAGTGCCTCCGATAAGGACCCCACTTGCCTAGAAATATTTGGGATTGTTGTGATTTTAGCACCTGTGACCTGATCCCAGGCTGAGCCGTTCCCCTCCCATATCCTCGCTGCTAGTAAATTCTGGGACTTGTTTCAGGTCCTGGAACCCACCCACAAGAGAGTGGTCACCCAGTGAAATCACTTCCAGTGGTGAAGTTACCTGGGCAGACAATATTGGCAGTGACAGCACAGAAAATTGCAAACGCCTGACCAAACTTTCCCCTCCCCCAAATATGTAGGGGCATGTAACTTGCAAAGGCAATGAACTACCAGTAGTAGGGGCAAAAAAAAAATCAGGCAGCTCCTGATAAGCTCCTGTCACTTCTGGCATTTTGCAAAGGAAGTGACAGGGACATAGAATACAAATGCACTAATGTGGTCGGGCATCTTCAGAGGATACAGGAATGACAGGAATGCATCATATGACATACACCTGACATTTATGCCACATGCTACGCTGCCCAGAGGCTGCCCACCAAATTACACTGCGGCTGGTGCCTGAGACCCGCCACAATCATTCTGTGCCCCAATCCCACCACCCCCCCCAACTTCGCTCCCTCCCCCACTGAGGATGGCTCCCCAAAGAAGATGAGAATCCCACCAAGACCCTGCTGAAAAAATTGAAAAATTGACCAGGACTAGCCACACAGCCATGGGACGCACACAAAGCCCTTCCCATCCAGGGCTTCCATTGGAGCAGAAATCCCGACTACTGTACCTTAGACTCCAAAAATAAAATGCAGGTGTTCTGAATACATGCTCCACTACACTTTTGAAGGAAGAATAAGGGACATGGGAAAGCAAGCCTCCATCCAGCTTTGCCTGACTGCAGCTGAGCATCCCTTTAATCTGCACTGG
Organism: Heptranchias perlo; assembly: GCF_035084215.1. Lineage (NCBI taxonomy): Eukaryota > Metazoa > Chordata > Chondrichthyes > Hexanchiformes > Hexanchidae > Heptranchias > Heptranchias perlo. Next base: position 52,069,842 of record NC_090339.1, on the reverse strand, counting down.
CAATGGTTTGTACTACCCATGGTTGATGGGCAGGAACTAGCGCTAGCAACGCAGCCAGAGCCAAAAATGGTGTTGTGGGTTTTAACTGCATCATCGAACCCTGATTAGCATATTATGCATGAGGCTCCTTCCTGTTCCAGGCAGAAGCTGTGGTCACCTGGATCAAGGACCCTGGAAACTCGGGACCGATGAAAACTTGGCATAAGCCGTCGCTTCCGTCCTGTGCGCTATTTTGGTCCCGTTACCGCCAACTTTTTAAGCACAAACAGGATAGTAGGCACACAACAATCGCCACCATGCACTTAATGCCAATCCTCTCTCTGGTACTTTCTATCAGTGGCCAATCGTTCTGTGTGAGCCTGGATGATAGCAGGGAGAACTTTGCGTAGCACCAGAAACCAGCCCAAAATGGGCTTGTTATCTTGTCATTATGACGAGATCCAGTTCTTCCCTTTGTAACCAATATAAATCATTCATAGAATTTCCTCTAGGCTGTTCAGAAATGTATGACGCACTGAAATATTTCTGTATTTCTGTGACATATTGCAAATGACAGGTTAGGACAGCTCGACATTCACAACTGAACTGTGTGTATCTGGTGGCCAAATGTGGGTAATCAAAAAAAAAGGAAACAGAAAAGTAATTGCAACATCTAATAAGTGGGGATGGGAATACTGAACAGATGACTAAAGGAAATGAATTGTCTGAGGTAACTTTATGCTGTTCCTGATTGAGGAATGAAATGCCTGTTATTTGCAGAACACTATGGAGACATTGGAGATTAGCAGAGAGCTGCCAGGAATAAATAAAATACTTCAAGGATAACCAACTGAAAATCACATCACTCAAACTTACTGCCCCCCTGGGCATAATCATGTAGAAATACAGCCCTCATCTGGGACAGACGTCTAGGCCTTTGAATCCTTTAAAACAAATGTTCTCTTCCATGCTGGAAGCAGTTACTTTGGGAGCAATTAGGATGCGATTTCATTAGTGATGGCATCACTGAGCTGGGCCAAACAATGCTCTCTCTTCTCCTTCACAGCCATTCACACAGACCCATAATTCTGCATCATAAAATGCTTCCTTGGACTTTCTTCATCATCCCCCACATATACAAAATAGTAAGCTGGCTCATCCATTCTATCCACCTGCTAAGAATGCTGATAAATTTGTTTTTTAAAAATTAAAAATCTATATAGTTCTGTTACTAATCATTGTAAAAACTCGTAACTCTTGTATCAAACAAATACTAGAATCACTCCTCTGTTTATCTCTCTGTTATAAGTTGAACAAACCTGTACTATTTCAAATAAATAATGGGCTGAGTTTTCGCAAAGTGAGATAGAATGCTATTCCACCATTGAAAAATGTTTTGCGGCATCGGTAACCTGTAGGGGAAGCTATATGAGGGTTTCCTGGGTCATTTTATTTGCATACCCGTTGGAGCAGTCATTGCGTAAAGCAAGTGTAAGTAGCTGAAGTGGATGGAAACTGCTATGTAGTCATCACCACAATGGAATCTTTTACAATGTAACCTTTGAATGAATCAGATTTACAGCACACATATAATGAAATTATGCAAAACCCCTTACATATAGTATGTGGCTATAAATCTGATTCATTCAAAGGTTACATTATAAAACATTCCAAACTTGTGGACATTGTGTCTATGGGAGTATCAAAATCAACAGAAAATATGAAAAATATTTGAGGGTAGGAAAAGATGCAACTGGAACAGCCAGGGTCAGAATTACAAATATTAGATTCTGCATAACCCATAGGCTTTTTGTCACATCATAAGACAAGGGTTTCTGAATAATTTTATATTTTTTTCTATCCCTGGTAAACAAAGTATGTAAAGTATAACATAATTGTCCTATAAAAGATTCAGATCTGGTATTTGTAATCCTGACACTGACCCAAGCACTGTCCCAATTGTACCTCTTCCTACCCTCCCATTTTAATTTTGTCCATTTTCTGCTGATTTGTAATCCTCCCATTGGCATGATGTCCACAAGTCCGCCCCCCCCCCCCAAACACTCGCTCTTCATTGGTCTGAACCTTCAGAGCCCAGATCCCAAGTGCAGTGTGGACCTACCAGTCACTTGCCATGAAACACCGGCCAAGAGTATTTACATGGTCCATGCAAAGTCGTTGTAAGGGTATGTCAATTTTAAGGCTGATCTTGAAGCGGAAAACACTGCAGTTCCACCAAGTTTGAATGGTAATGTGTCGTTCACAACTAGTGACTGTGGCTGGATCACTTCAAGCAGTGTCACGGGGGAAGGCAGCTATCAATAGTGGATGAAAATATGACAGTCTCTACAGCATCTATTGAGCCATTTTGATGACCTCTAGATCTTTTGGCCCAGTTTCCTGCTGTGAGCAATACAATCTGTGTTATATCTTTTATTTATCTGAACTCCTATATGACTGATGTATTTTTGTACCCCAGAAAACATTTTGGCTAAAGTAAAGTTTTACTGGACTAGGTAATTGACTCATTGGCCTACTAAAACCTGTAAGTTTAGTGGTGACTGCTGGCAAATATTATGTTTAGTGAGTACCTGCAACAGTTCTCTGTCTGTTGCTTTCACAGGGACACCAATTCATTTATTTTAAACAGATTACCACCTCCAATAAAATAGTGGACAGAGGAGAATGATACGAATGTGTTAAGTGTTCATCTGCTAATATCACCAACAGTAATTTCCAGGTTAATGTGTTATGTGGTCCTATTCCATTTTTGACCCAAATTTATAGTATCCTTTCAGTCATGATAATATCGGAATCTATTATGAGGTTTTGTATCCTGTAAAATATCAGGAACATTCTAGGGTTAATGTATAGTCACTCTCCTTGGAGAGAAGATTACTGTGCTATCTGCTATTACTTACCGAAATGTGACAGGCTGCTGTCTGCTCTGGTCAATGTGGAGATTAATTTTCACACCACGTGCAGTGTAAGATGATGTTTGTGTTAACACTGGACTGAGCAAAACTGCTGGGGTTGTAAATTGTCATCAAGAGCAGCTAACAGTATAGGTTGTAGTGCTTCTGCCTTCTAGCCCTCGCTTAATTCCAGGTCATGTGACTTTCCCCACATTCCCTTGACTTTCACCTCACTCACCCTAATCCCCCTTGAGAGTGAGGTTCACTACTTTGTAAATTGCTAGACTGGGGGTTGAAGGGGAGAAAGCAAGACTTGAGATTAGATTAAAATAGAATCGTGGGTTTCTGGCTATCAACTAAAGCAGTTGGTTACAATCTTTAATAAAGAACTAGAGGAACAGCTGGTCGGCAATGGGATAGTTCAGAAAGAGATGATTCAATGTCATAAAAATTTCTGAATTGCTGTCCCCATGGGTATGCCATGCAGGTCAAGGATGAATAACGTAAGATGTAAAATTTAATTATCAACGGGACACTGATTTCATGAAAATAGGCTCTGTTTCTTTTCTAAATTTAAGAGCCAGAAAAGCTATTCTCCATATTTGACACAAGCAAGACCAAGTGATGACACATTCTGATGCAATTTATGTCACCATGTTTTACATTTGAAACGGGTGAAAATAAGTTTAGTACAAAGACAGTGTCCCCTTTAATTCTTGCTACTAAAGCATAAATGACCATTTTGTTGCTTAGTGTGCATGTACAACCAAACTTTAGTGCCTCCTTTATAATTGTGACATGAAATTGGCACTAAAATCCACATACAGTAGGTCACACAGTTCTCAAAGTATTAGCACTGATTAGATGCTAAGTGCAAACTTTGAATGGAATTTAAATTAGGGTACAAAATGAAGAAATAAATTGATTGCAAAATTAAGGTATGCACTACTGCTGAGTACAGGTGACCTCTGCTTGATTCCAGCTTTTCAGAGAGGTCTGAAAATATTCTGATGTGACATGAATTATAATGCAGTAGCACCAATAAAATTCCACAGCCTTGGCTGTGAGGTTATAGGCTTGCAGCAAGTGAGGGGTGGGGATGGCAGTTTTCCATGAAGAAGTGAGAAACAAAATGGACACTGAAGCAACCCAAATTGCTATTGTGCACTTCCTGGTAGCCAGATAACGGGGAGCATTAAACGTGTCTGGGGAGCAGAGCATCTGTACAACCTTGGAGCATAATGATGCATAATAAAAACAATCAGCTCCCCCTATAGCCCAGTTGCTAAATGCATCACCTGCTGTACTGAATCATACCCAACTACAAATAGTGGCCTGATAGTGCACAGTGTGTAACAGGCAGCATGTATGTGGCATGGGAAAAAAATACATGAAATCCAGCCCCTGTTACTTTAATCGTGCCTCCCACTGCATAAATATGAAGCAATGTGTATACAAGTTGAAAAGAAAGAATTGCATTTATATAGTGCCTTTCACAACCTCAGGACATCCCAAAGCGCTTTACAGCCAATGAAGTACTTCTGAAACAAAGGCAAAATATTGTGGATGCTGGAAACCTGAAATGAAAACAGAAAATGCTGGAAATACTCAGCAGTTCAGGCAGCATCTGTGGAGAGAGAAACAGAGTTAACGTTTCAGGTTGATGACCTTTCATCAGAACTGGAAGAAGTTAGAGATTTAACAGTTTACAAGCAAGTACAGAGTCAGAGAAAGGAGTGGGGGGAGGAAGGGAAGAGGAGGAAAGAACAAAAGGGAAGGTCTGTGATAGGGTAGAGGGCAAGAAGTGATTAAATGACAAAAGGGATGATGGTGCAAGGCAAAAGAGGATGATAATGGGACAAGTAAAGAAACAAAAGATGGGTCCAGAGGAGCTGTAAATGACAACATCAGAACCATTACCAGCACCTAATGCCTAAAAAAATGGAAGCAATGGTATTGATCTGAAGTTACTGAAATCAATGTTGAGTCTGGAAGGTTGTAAAGTGCCTAAACGAAAGATGAGGTGCTGTTCCTCGAGCTTACATTGAGCTTCATTGGAACAATATAGGAGGCTGAGGACAGAGAGGTCAGAGTGGGAGTGGGATGTAGAGTTAAAATGGCAAGTGACCGGAAGTTCAGGGTCACGCTTGCAGACTGAACAGAGATGTTCAGCAAAGTGATCACCCAATCTGCGTTTGGTCTCCCCAATTTAGTATATTGTATTCGCTGCTCACGATGCGGTCTCCTCTACATTGGGGAGACCAAACGCAGATTGAGTGATTGCTTTGCTGAACACCTCTGTACTTGCTTAAAAACTGTTAAATCTCTAACTTCTTCCAGTTCTGACAAAAAGTCATCGACCTGAAACGTTAGCTCTGTTTCTGTCTCCATAGATGCTGCCTGACCTGCTGGATATTTCCAGCAAGTACTTTTAAAGTGTTAGTCTCTGTTGTAAAATAGGAAAAGCCTGCAGTCCACACTGACACTGCCATTCTCTATCTGCTTGAGAGTGAAGAGTGACTGGTGACTGATAGTAGCTTCATCCAGGTAAGGGAAGGGGTGATGAGGAGAAATATCAATAAATGTAGAGAAAATAAAAGTACTACCGACTATGCTGAAGGGTTCAAATCTGGGGGAGACAAGTTAAGAAGATAGGATTCAGAAGGGAAGTCAAGTGGAGTAAGTTACAAGTGAAGGCCATTCAAGGGACAATATAAAATGATTCAAGAGACAACTGGACCTATTTTCTAGAGAAAAAAATGGTTTGAGGGATCTTATAAGAAAAGGGGTAGGTTGGATTAGGATCTATTGAAAAATTAACAGGTTGGTTGGCATTTTCCTGTTCCTATAACGGCAATTGATACTAGCTCAATTGCTAATTTTAAATCTAAGATAGATAGCTTTTTGCCAACCAAAGGTATTAAGGGATATGGGCCAAAGGCAGGTATATGGAGTTAGATCACAGATCACCCATGATCTTATCAAATGGCGGAGCAGGCTCGAGGGGCTGAATGGCCTACTCCTGTTCCTATATTCCTATAAAATGAAGTTCTTAAATTAGGGACCACAGTGCAAAATATCTCCTCATAGTCTCTATTCAGACCTCACTGGAAAGGGTGAGAGAAATAAAGACAGATGGTTTCCACACATGAACTGTTATCAGAGAGAGGCACTGAGAAGGGACGACATGCTTCTCACAAAGAGAAAGGTGAGTCAAACTCACCTTCCAAACCTCGAAACAAACTGCATGAAGGCCCTGATGGAGGCCTGAGAGGTATTACCCACCTATCCCCGTTGTGTTTAGCATAGGGAAACTTAGAGAAAGCACAAATGTAACATGTTAAAAAATGCAATTAATTTAAAACAATTCCAGCCCTGTCAGTTAATTTAATTTTAATTGGTGTGTAAGCATTAGTGGCACTGGGGAACTAAATCAATACAGTCCACCCAGCACCAATCACCCTAGATCGGGTGTCAGACTAGATAAAAAGTAAATCTGATTCTAGTCTGCCTCACCAATGACCCTTAGACCCAATCTCAGAAGAGCACTGTGATCCCCTTCTGTCCCCCCTCCCTCCTTTTCAATTACCACATCAACCGTTCTTCCATCTTGTCTAGTGAGATTGCCAACTAAATACCAACTAGTGCCAAATTAGCAGCTGCTTAGTGCTCAGAGCCATGCTGACAATGGGTTAATACTACCCTTATAACCAGCAAAGAGAGCAGACTTTCATCTCATTAGTATAAGCTACTTGGAGCACTGAGCACAGTTCTGGTCTCCATATTACAAAAAGGATATAGAGGCAGTGAAGAAAGTGCGAAATAGATTTACAAGGATAATACCAGAACTAAGAGGTTGTACCTATCAGGAAAGACTGAACAGGCTGGGGCTCTTTTCACTAGAAAAGAGAAGGCTGTGGGGTGACCTAATAGAGGTCTTCAAAATTATGAAGGGGTTTGATAGGGTAGACATGGAGAAAATGTTTCTGCTTGTGGGGGAATCCAAAACTAGAGGTCATAAATATAAGATAGTCACTAATAAATCCAATAAGGAATTCAGGAGAAACTATTTTCTCACCCAGAGAGTGGTTAGAATGTGGAACTTGCTACCACATGGAGTAGTTGAGGTGAATAGCATGGATTCATTTAAAGGGAAGTAGGTAAGTACATGTTGGAGAAAGGAATAGAAAGTTATGCTGATAGGGTTAGATGAAGTAGGGTGGGAGGAGGTTCGTGTGGAGCATAAACACCAGCATAGATCAGTTGGGCCGAATGGCTTGTTTCTGAGCTGTAAGTTCAGCGTAATTCTATATCATTTATAATCAGGTCCCAGCGTACTATGTTATCCAGTTTCTCTGGATTTTCAAAGCATTGGAAGTTCCATTTGCAGAGCCCGGATTGGCAGCACCAGCATTTGTTGCTGGAATAATGCTTGAGGTTACAAAGTTGTTCCCTGTATATTTTTATGAATTGTTATTAATTGCAACAGAAACTGGGTGGAATTCATCCTCCGATCTCTTAAGAACACAGGAACAGGACTAGGCCATTCAGCCCCTCGAGCCCTGTTCTGTCATTCACTTAGACCATGGCTGATCTGTACCTCATCTCCATTGCTGACTTCCACGCCCAATTCTACGATTTGCGCTCCTGTCACTGTATCAAGGAGTGGAGTCTCACAATATCGAGGCTTTTTTGTTGATGCGCTCAAGGAATGGTATTTTATTGCTGAAAAAGTAATGCAATTTCTTAGGCAGCTAACAACTTCATAAAAGCAATGTGATCCCCTTGGTTTAATATCCTGATGATTAATAGAAATTTAAAATAGAAAACCAATATTCATGACTCTTCATATTCTTCAGATGGGCTGATATTCTTCAGAATGTGTTTCAACCGGATTAAGCTGGATATTGAGGAAATTACCATAAGCTAGCCTTTCCTGCACCTGGATGATTAATACATTTCTCAGTGATAATGCTTTACAGAGCAGAGTAAGATATGAAATAGATTGGAATCACTACGACAGTAGACCTGTCACTCATTTCTCTTTCTGTAGTATTTAACAACAACAACCACCTACATTTATCTAGCTCCTTTAACGTAATAAAACGTCCCAAAGGGCTTCACAGGAGCGATTATCGAACAAAATTTGACACCAAGCCACATGAGGAGATATTAGGAAAGGTGACCAAAAGCTTGGTTAAAGAGGTAGGTTTTAAGGAGCTTCTTAAAGAAGGAGAGAGAGGTAGAGAGGTGGAGTGGTTTAGGGAGGGAATTCCAGAGCTTAGGGCCTAGGCAGCTGAAGGCACGGCCGCCGTTGGTGGAGCGATTAAAATCAGGGATGTGCAAGCGCCAAGAATCGGAGGAATGCAGAGATCTCGGAGGGTTGTAGCGCTGGAGGAGGTAACAGAGATAAGGAGGGGCGAGGCCTTGCAGGGATTTGAAAACAAGGATGAGAATTTTAAAATCAAGGCATTCCCGGACCGGGAGTCAATGTAGGTCAGCGAGCACAGGGACGATGGGTGAACGGGACTTGGTGCGAATTAGGATACAGGCAGCAGAGTTTTGGATGAGCTCAAGTTTATGGAGGGTGGGAGATGGGAGGCCGGCCAGGAGAACATTGGAATAGTCAAGTCTAGAGATAATAAAGGCCTGGATGAGGGGAGTCAGTGGCAGATGAGCTGAGGCAGGAACGGAGATGGGCAATATTATGGAGGTGGAAGTAGGCGGTCTTGGTGATGGAGCAGATATGGATTTGGAAGCGCATCTCAGGGTCAAATAGGATTCCAAGGGGGGAGTTTTAACCCCCAAGAATGGGTGGGTTGGTGGCAGGTGGGTAATTAAAATAATTGATTTTTGGAGCGCGACTGCTACCCGACTCCAACGCGCCCACTCCCGGGTTTAACGGAGGTGCATTTAGATCTGTGCGAATAACCTGCTTGCCGCAGTCGGGACCCTAATTAGTGCAGGTGGGCGGGTATTTATAGCATCAATTAATGTCCTTGTGAGACCTTAGTTAGATTTTTTTAAATTGAATTTTACTGACCTTTAAATTTAAAGCCTCCAGTGCGGGTCTCCCAGGGCACATGAATCTCGCCAGTAAAACGGAGATGAGAAGGGCCGGATCGTAAGCTAAGTGCTTTTATTGCACAGCTTGTGGGCTAGTAGGAACCGGAATGTTTCCTCCAAGCCCAACAAGCTTACCTGCCATGATCGGACCCCCTCGATCAGCCAACCCCTACCCCCCAACGATGTCCAAGACCCCCGTCATGTCCGAGACACCCCCCCCGATGTCCCACTGCACACCTCCCCAATGATGGCCGATTTCTCGCTTTCACCGCCCCCCATCCAACCCCCAAAGATCCTGATCTCTCCCCGACCTCCCCCATACAAACCCCTGATCTCTCCCCGGCTGCTTTCCTGCCCGACAGGCCTCCAGTCTGTCAATCTGGCTGGCTGCCAGGCACGAAGCCCGGAAGTAAAATTTTTATCCTTCAAATAAGGAGCGATCGCAGATTGATTCCGACTGCACTTCCGGGTTTTGCGACCGATAAACCTCCCCCCCGACCCCGCTCTCTTCGCGGCTTCAAAAATCCCGGTCCAAGGTTGTGAATGGTCTGATTCAACCTCAGAAAGTGGCCAGGGAGAGGGATGGAGTCCGTGGCTACGGAATAGAGTTTGCGGCGGGGACCGAAGACAACTGCTTTGGTCTTCCCAATGTTTAGTTGGAAGAAATTTCTGCTCATCCATTAGTGGATATCGGACAAGCAGCTTGACAAATCAGAGGGGTGGAGATAGGTAGTGGTGAGGTTGATCTGGGTGTCATCAGCAAACTTCTGTCACTCTAGTTCTCGTCACTTTTTTGGACTTTCTCCCCAATTTTCTCTCCTTTCCATTCCCATTTTTTTTTCCTGAAGATCCCAATTCATGCGGAATTGTGTTTCACTGGTGCCGGGAGCCCTCTGATACCTCACCTGTCCGGCCATTCTTCGTGTAACCCTAGTCGGCAAATTTTGGCAGGCCATTTGGACCATGAGAGGTATAACAGCCTCGTCCATCCTATCCTCAGCCCAAGTCCATATGTGCGCTTTTCAGTAAGAGTCTTTGGATAGTGATCAAGAGCTGATTTCTTTCTCTCCCTCATCCAGAGGAGTTAAAGCCAGTTGTAATACCAGCATTCCTGCCCTGGCTATTGATTACCTCACTGAGAGCAGACCAGAGGTTAAACTTGGGACGTTGCATGTATGTATGCTTCAGTGCCACACCACATGGTGCATTCATTTACTAGGTCACCTTGAGAGCTAGGAAATGTTTCAAAATTATTATTATTCTTTTTATTGGTTTGGTTTGCTGGAATGATAATATATAAAATTTTGAATGATTCTGAAGTAAGAATGTATTCATAGTAAACAAGAAAAACTGGGAATGCTGAAAATTTGGAGATAAAAACAGAATGTTAGAAACGCACAGCAGGTTAGTGAAAGAGATAGATTAACATTTTCATTATGTCCCTTCATCAGAACTCATCCATTCTGTTGAGGGAAATAAAGCAAGGTTTTCCGTATGCTGCCAACCCTGGTTGGACTTGGCCCACCTTGTAGTGCATGTTTCAATCCACTGATGGAGTGTTTGGCCCACTGTGGGTTAGGCTTGTATCTTGCCCTCTCCCAATAGCAGTAATACGAAGGAGTTTTATGTTCTGTATGATGGTCAGACATGTCAGGAGACGATGGGGAGTGGGCTGCTTACAGTTTCTTTCTTTGGTATAACTCAGGCTATGACCTGCTGTGTTTCTGAAAGGAAAGATCTATTAGGAGTGAAGAACAGATGTGTTCAACTCAAATTTGAGCAACTGTTCAATCAGCAATTGACATCTTACATAGAATTACATAGAATGTACAGCACAGAAACAGGCCATTCAGCCCAACTGGTCCATGCCGGTGTTTATGCTCCACACAAGCCTCCTCCCACCACTCTTCATCTAACCCTATCAGCATAACCTTCTATTCCTTTCTCCCTCATGTGTTTATTTAGCTTCCGCTTAAATGCATCTATGCTATTCGCCTCAACTACTCCGTGTGGTAGCAAGTTCCACATTCTAACCACTCTCTGGATTAGGAAGTTTCTCCTGAATTTCCTATTGGATTTATTAGTGACTGTCTTATATTTATGGCCTCTAGTTTTGGTCTCCCCACAAGTGGAAACATCTTCTCAACATCAACCCTATCAAACCCCTTCATAATCTTAACAACCTCTTATCAGGACAATGAAAAGAGCCCGAGCCTGTTCAGCCTTTCCTGATAGGCATAATCTCTCAGTTCTGGTATCATCCTTGTGAATCTTTTTTGCACCTTCTCCAATCCCTCTATATCCTTTTTATAATATGCAGACCAGAACTGTGCGCAATACTCTAAGTGTGGTCTAACCAAGGTTTGATACGTCTACCATAACTTCACTGCTTTTCTATACAAGTTTAACATAACTTCTGTGCTTTTCATAATTTTCGTATTTTAGGCAATTTTTTTTGTGGTAGAGATGTCAGTGCTGGCAAATGGAACATATGATTTAACGAGCATCAACATTTTACCATGTGATTTCAGAAACCATGATACCAGGATCTAGCTGACTGACTGGTACAAGGAAATATCACACCTTCTATATGTTGCAATGAAACAGGAAGACTTTAATAGCGTTCAACGTTGTTACTTGTATTCAATAAACCGTAATGATGACACATTACCTCACTGCCTAAATTTGCAGGAGTTATTCAGGACTGAATCATGTAAGACATGAATATATACCTCCCCATCTTTTGTCAAAACTGGAAACGTCATGTTACGCAAGCCTTTTTACAGAGCTAAACAGAAAGGTTACTATCCACTCCGTTAGCCTGTCTTTTCTCCTTACAGATGCTACTGAACATTTAAATGTCACTGCGGCTACATTGCGCGTCCTGTTTTTCACAAGGAATCCAGTAATATATTATGTTGGGTGAGTCAAAGTTTCATACTGAGCCCACTTGAGTTGTGAAACACACCTAACAGCACAATGAAAGATACTATCCTTCCGAACTTGAAGAGAGCGTTTGAACTACACAACATTAGGATGGAGTATTGATTCAAAAAAAGCTGTAGGTGTTGGAAGTTTGATATAAAACAGAAAATGCAGGAAATATACACCGAGGTGGGGGGTGGGGGGGTGGTGAGGGGTAATTTTAACTTTCGGTAATAGTGTAAAATGGGTGATATCGGATCGGCCGCTCGTTATACATCTCTCCCGATTTTGAAAGTTGGGAGAGGTGTATAACGGACGGCTGATCCCGAGCCTGTGCTGAGTTATCTGATCTCAGTGGGGGCAATGGTAGATGACTACATTTGGTTAGAGTAAAGGAAGGAATTAAAAAAAAGCAGAGTTTCTTGTTCCTGTCTCCATATACTGTCACCTATTGGAGTGAGGATTGTGCAATCCCTACTGTCAAAAAAGCCTGCCAACACTGACTGTCAAGGCTCACACATAAATAATGGATGCTTGGGCTCGGCACTGGAGGGTGAATGCCACCAAATAGCACCATATCCCAGCAATACTCAGCATCTTCGAGAGCAGGTAAGAAACTGAGGAGGTTTAGTTGGCACATAGTCGCTCAGTGATGCATTCAGGCACTTTAGACCAATCATGGAATGGTTATGTATTTTTTATTTCAAGCTCCACTAAGTATTATCCTCATTTGATACTACAGAAGATCTCATATGAATTACATATAGTCAATTTTCAGGTCTGTCTCTCTCACACAACTTACGTCCAAAATTTGGTGTTGACCATGCATGAGTCTAAGCAGCGAGTATCGGCAAGCTGGTTGGCCATGAACAGTGAGGAGTTTGCTGATTTTACCCTTCTGGAGGCTATAGGCAATGATGACAGTTGCATAGTCCCAACACTATCCTGGCTGAGATCAGCAAACTCAACATTGATCAAGATTTGAACCTGGAACCTTCTGATCTTAATAATTCACTGGATGATGCCTTTGCCCAATGGTCCATCAAAAGAGCATCACTAACTGTGTAAGCTGACACATGAAGAATTCCCAATTGGTTGAACTAATGGAGGAGTGCCAGCAATATTGGAACTGCACTGCAGCATGTGTCGCAGGAGAGGAGAAAAGTGGAAGGAGAAAATAAAGACAAAGGGTCTTTGCCAGTCGTGCAAAACGCACTCAGTGAATTGGCAACCTGTTTTTACACTGTGCTTTCTTTTCCATTGACTTCAATGAATGCCTTTTGTGTTACTGACGAAGACCAATTTCACCCCAAAACTATTTCTGTCGCTAATCCAATCAACCCAATCCAACGATCAGCATTTCCTCAGCTATTTTGAGAGTCTTTACAAAGTTGTGAGCACTTAAAAACACTGAGAAGGATTTAACTTTTGAACTGAAACGTAAAATTGCAGTTGCTGGTTATTAAATCTGATTTATTAAATCTGGTTCAGAAGCAGGGCTTTTTTAATATCAGGAAAATGTACAGCTTGCACTTTCTCCCGTGAACTGTAACCCAGAATTCTATTTTATTTTGCTTGTTTTGATAATCAACAGCATAGCTGCCAATAAAAAAAGAAAATGCTGGAAAAGCTCAGCAAGTCAGGCAGCATCTGTGGAGAAAGAAACAGAGTTAACGGGCCCAATTTTAGCACCCGGTCTCGGGTGCGTTCTCGGCGGGGGGGCCTCTAAAATCCAGAAATTGAGGAGCGGGACCGGATCGCGCCTCGATCCCGCCCACTTCCGGGTTCCACGCTGACGTGCGGGGGTGCGTGCGCAGCCCCCGCTGGTGGGAATCCCGCAGGCAATTAAAGCCAGCGGGCTTCCACTTGAGTGTATTTATCGAGCTAGTTCAGGTCATTAAATGACCTGATTGAGCTGTTTATTTAACAAGTGTGGGATTTTACGGTGAAATGAGACGGTTTCCCATACTGGGGGAAACACTCTCACTCCCAACGGACGTGTTGCAGCCAGCAGCCTGTGGCAGCTGCCAAGGTGCATTTCACAGGTGGGGGGGGAGAGCCTTCACCAACGCAGGAGGACACTCCGTAACATTGGGCAACGCCTGCCCTCCACCACCCTCCTCCAAGCAAGAAGATTCACCGGCGTGTAAGTGCAACCCCTGTGCGAGGACACACTTTTCTACCGTGCACAACCCCGCAGACCTACACCTGCCAGATGGGTGCTGCGTTGACATCCTCGGAGGACGAACAGCATGACCAGCCTCAGCAGCCTCGCAGTCCACGCCGTCCGCCTCAGACACGTGGAGCCCCACAACACGGTGCTGTGGCACATCCACCTGCACAGCAGGATGGAGGGCAACCGCAGAGAGAGATGCGTCGCAGGAGGCACTACCCTCCGCACAGGGTCTACAGACCGAGGCTCAGCTTCATGGACCTCTCTGAGCAGCAGTGCATACGTAGGCTCAGAGTCACTCGCCAGGTAGTCGCCGACATCTGCAGCCTCCTTAATGACGAGCTGCTCCCGGATGGACCAAGCAGCATCTTCTTACCCGTCGCCGTCAAAGTCACCACTGCCCTCAACTTCTTCGCATCCGGATCCTTCCAGGGTGCCACCGGGGACATCACCGGGGTCTGTCAGTCGTCTGCACACAAGTGCATAAGGCAGGTCACCGATGGGTTGTTCCGCAGGGCCTCGACCTACATCAACTTCGCCATGGATGAGCGCAGCCAGACGGAGAGGGCGGTTGGATTCCATGATGTGGCTGGCTTCCCACGGGTGCAGGGTGTAATCGATTGCGCCCACATAGCAATACGGGCACCTCCACATGAGCCAGGGCTGTTCATCAACAGGAAAGGGTATCACTCCATGAACGCCCAGCTCATTTGTGACCAGAGATTCCTACACGTGTGCGCCAGATACCCTGGCAGCTGCCACGATGCCTTCGTCCTCAGGGAGTCCACCGTCCCGCCCCTCTTCCACGCACCCAACACCGGCAACGGCTGGCTCCTCGGCGACAAGGGATATCCCCTGCACACGTGGCTTATGACACCTCTGAGGAACCCCATTACCGAGCCGCAGCGTCGATATAATGACAGCCACATTGCTACCAGGTCTACAATTGAGCAGGCTATAGGGCTGCTCAAGATGCGCTTCAGGTGCCTTGATCATTCTGGGGGAGCGCTCCAATACGCGCCACTCAGAGTGGGACGAATTATAGTTGTCTGCTGTGCCCTGCATAACATGGCACTACAGAGAGGGGTGCCGCTGGAGGAGGCCCCATGCACACCCGCCACCCACATTGAGGACGACAATGAGGAGGAGGAGGAGGAGGAGGAGGAGGAAGAGGAGGAGTACGAGCGAGAGGAGGAGGAACGACCCATGGCCCGAACACCGGCTCACCTGCGTGCTCGTCAGGCCGGGGAGGCACTCATATGCCAACGGTTCTCCTAACATCACACTGCGTGAGGCGTTCACATGTCATAACGTGCACAGACGAGGGTCCATACTGGCTCCCTCCACAGAAGAGTGGTGCCTGTACACCTGCACCCACTGTATTATGCCCAATGGGTGGGACGGGGTGGTCGTCGTCATGATGAGGCGCACGGAAGGGACATATTGCACAAGCCGCAGAATTATGGACAAGAGGTGGCAGCATTGGTGAGAAAAGTGAGCTTATTTCGTGTTGCCATTCAAAGACTGGAAATAAAAAGATAACAAATAGACAAACACCCTGGTGCAATCCCAGTGTGCTCACTGAACTTTGGGTTTTCGTTTCCTGGTACCCCAACGTGGTGCTACCCCTGTGGCTCCAGCAGAGGTGGTGGCAGGTTGCTCCTGTTCGTGGCCTGACCTGGTAGATGCTTTGGGCCGACGCACCCTGGGTTTCGGTGCCCGTGAGGGCACCTCCACAGCCTTCCAGGCTGCAACCGGGGACATCCCCGGTGTCTCTCAGTCGTCTGCGCAGATGAGCCCTGCAAATACACCTACACCCACTCTGCAGTGACACACTGGGTGGCATCAGTGGTGGGTCCGCATAGGGATACCCAGGAGCGGGCATTATTGCACAAACCGGACAGGATTCGCGAAGACATGGCAGTAGTGGTGCCAATATAATGTGTGATGTGAGTTGTTCTTTAATTCAATAGAAGTAAGAACCATGACAAACCCTCAAAAACCCTTGTGCATCCCCTTCATGCTCACGACACGTTTGCCTTACGCTGCCTACTGCACATATGTGATGCATGCCCTGTGGCTGCAGCACAGGTGGTGGCAGGTTGAGTGAGGCTGGCCGTGAGAGAGATGCACGAGAGGGTGAGTATGGGATAGAGCCATGAGATTGTATGAGGATTGGGTTGCGTGGTAGTGGCGGGATGAGTACTCGCGAGGTGAGTAGGTGCAGGTAAGATGAGGATGAGGTTTGAGTGGGTATGAGGGGTCATGTGACAGAGTAGTGTTGGCAGTGCCGAAGGAGATGTGGGGTGGGGGCAGTGTTGTGGCAGGCGGAGTGTAGGGGAAAGACTACGTGTTCTCACTGTGGCTGACCTACTGAGGTCATTGGTGCGCCTCCTGCACTGTATGCAGGTGGGCGATATGTTGGTGGCGCAGCTGACTCCCTCTGCCACCTCGAGCCAGGCCTTCTTGGTGGCAGAGGCAGGCCGCTTCCTCCCGGCCGCCGGGGGGAAGATCTCTGTCCTCCCCCTCCTCCTCACCCCATCTGATGATACCTGGGGTGAGGCATCATTAAACTGGGAGCAGCTTTCCCCCTGGGCTGCTCCATGCTGTAATTTTTTCTGTTTGTGGCAGCATCTGTCAGTGGAGGACTGCCCCTTTAAATAGAGCGCCTCCAGCTGACAGATCTTACTGCGCATGCGCAGCCCGCCCGACGCGCAGATCAGCAGCGCGGACCCCGGAGGAGCAGGTAAGTGGCTCCAATTAGTGGGTTGCCTGCTGCGATCGCGCGGGCAACCCACTCATTTCACCAGGTGCGTTGAAAACGCGCCCGCTGGCCCACCCGCCGGGAACCCGCACCCCTGGTAAAATCGGGCCCAACGTTTCAGGTCGAAGACCTTTCGTCAGAACTGTTCTGACGAAAGATCTTCAACCTGAAACGTTATTTTTAATTCGTTCATGGGATGTGGGCGTCGCTGGCAAGGCCGGCATTTATTGCCCATCCCTAATTGCCCTTGAGAAGGTGGTGGTGAGCCGCCTTCTTGAACCGCTGCAGTCTGTGTGGTGAAGGTTCTCCGACAGTGCTGTTCGGAAGGGAGTTCCAGGATTTTGACCCAGCGACGATGAAGGAACGGCGATATATTTCCAAGTCGGGATGGTGTGTGACTTGGAGGGGAACGTGCAGGTGGTGTTGTTCCCATGTGCCTGCTGCCCTTGTCCTTCTAGGTGGTAGAGGTCGCGGGTTTAGGAGGTGCTGTCGAAGAAGCCTTGGCGAGTTGCTGCAGTGCATCCTGTAGATGGTACACACTGCAGCCACGGTGAAGGGAGTGAATGTTTAGTGTGGTGGATGGGGTGCCAATCAAGCAGGCTGCTTTGTCCTGGATGGTGTCGAGCTTCTTGAGTGTTGTTGGAGCTGCACTCATCCAGGCAAGTGGAGAGTATTCCATCACACTCCTGACTTGTGCCTTGTAGATGGTGGAAAGGTTTTGGGGAGTCAGGAGGTGAGTCACTCGTCACAGAATACCCAGCCTCTGACCTGCTCTTGTAGCCACAGTATTTATATGGCTGGTCCAGTTAAGTTTCTGGTCAATGGTGACCCCCAGGATGTTGATGGTGGGGGATTCGGCGATGGTAATGCTGCTGAATGTCAAGGGGAGGTGGTTAGACTCTCTCTTGTTGGAGATGGTCATTGCCTGGCATTTGTCTGGCATGAATGTTACTTGCCACTTATCAGCCCAAGCCGAGATGTTGTCCAGGTCTTGCTGCATGCGGGCACGGACTGCTTCATTATCTGAGGGGTTGCAAATGGAACTGAACACTGTGCAATCATCAGCGAACATCCCCATTTGTGACCTTATGATGGAGGGAAGGTCATTGATGAAGCAGCTGCAGATGGTTGGGCCTGGGACACTGCCCTGAGGAACTCCTGCAGCATTGTCCTGTGGCTAAGATGATTGGCCTCTAACAACCACTACCATCTTCCTTTGTGCTAGGTATGACTTCAGCCACTGGAGAGTTTTCCCCCTGATTCCCATTGACTTCAATTTTACTGGGGCTCCTTGGTGCCCCACTCGGTCAAATGCTGCCTTGATGTCAAGGGCAGTCACTCTCACCTTACCTCTGGAGTTCAGATCTTTTGTCCATGTTTGGACCAAGGCTGTAATGAGGTCTGGAGCCTAGTGGTCCTGGCGGAACCCAAACTGAGCATTGGTGAACAGGTTATTGGTGAGTAAGTGCCAGTTGATAGCACTGTCGACAGCACCTTCCATCACTTTGCTGATGATTGAGAGTAGACTGATGGAAACTTAACCCTGTTTCTTTCTCCACAGATGCTGCCTCACTTGCTGAGCTTTTCCAGCATTTGCTGTTTTTAGTTCAGATTTCCAGCATCCACAGTATTTTTCTTTTGAGCATAGCTGCCAGGGTGGTTTGCATGAGAAGCCTGAATGAATGAACTAATCCTCTTCAGATTACTCCATTTGTTTTCTGGCACACAGTGGGATTGATGGAATGAATTTTATGTGATGGGTAATTATGGATATTCATATTGAAGGGAAATTGCATAATACACACACACACACAAAACTAATTTGGAAAGATAACTAACCAGAGGTAGTAAGGAAATGAAAAGTGAATGTTAGCTCAGGGTATCAAGGGATATGGAGCTAGAATGGGTAGATGGAGTTGAGGTACAGATCACATGATCTAATTGAATGGCAGAGCAGACTTGAGAGGCTTAATGGTTTACTCTTGTTCCTATGTTCCTATGAATGTTCTTCTATTTTAATCTATTTGGTTTGACCGCTATGAAAATTAACTTATGCTCAATGTATTCATTGGCAGCGAATTTCCAAAGGGTTCTTCCGATCATCTGCTATGACTT
The DNA here is from genome assembly GCF_035084215.1 of Heptranchias perlo. NCBI lineage: Eukaryota > Metazoa > Chordata > Chondrichthyes > Hexanchiformes > Hexanchidae > Heptranchias > Heptranchias perlo. Next base: position 52,050,905 of record NC_090339.1, on the reverse strand, counting down.
TGGCAAAAGATTTGTGTAAATCCAGAGTAATTAGGTTTCTATAACTGTGTCTAGCTGTTGGGGTATTGCACGAACAGTGTAAAGTCATCGCCAACACTGATTTCCTGCCACCAGGTGTCACTATCTGAGTAGCTGAACTTTAAAAGGATGGTGAAATAAAAACAGGAAATGGAAAAATGCAGAAGGGGTTTGATCAGAAACTTAAAGGGAAAGAAGTGTTAACATTTTGGGTGTGACATTACACTGGAAATGGTATGGTCAGCCTGGGGGAACCTTTTTATGGGTCTGACAGTGGCAAGTCAGGACATACTAAAAAAAACAAGACAGAACAATTGTAACAGTAAGTTAAGGTCCATCAAATGAGTTCCACAAAGGAGTAGCAAAAGGATTTAATGTTCCATTAACAGATTTTATATTACTGGAAGGAGGTGTGCAGTGCTACACACAATACAATGATCATCATAGGCAGTGGTCAGATATGCAATATATACTTTACAAAACTCCCAAGAGAATCTTGGATTATGAAAGTTCTGTTGAAAGGTCATCAACCTGAAACGTTAACTCTGTTTCTCTCTCCACTGATGCTGCCTGGCCTGCTGAGTGTTTCCAGCATTTTCTGTTTTTATTTCTTGAATTATCCATGCTGGTTTTGATTTCCAACAGGATAGAAGAATCACAGCATTTTACAGAACAAAAGCTTCCCAGTTCTGCATCAGAATCTCTGATGTGAGTTTCCCCCAGAGTGAACTTAGGGCATTCCTGTCAGTGGAAGGAACCAGAACTCTGAAAAAGTCGAGGTATTCTGCTGCACCTGAATAATTGCCACACTTATACTGGAATTTAGCATATCGGAACAGGGTGTCCAAATATTCCTGACGAAACCCATGCTTTTCTGCTAGATAATCAAACAGAATTGGCCTGTGCCAACACTATAAAAGAGATATCCACTTTTTTTCTTTTTCAAATATTTATTCACTTCTGTTTTAAAAACTAATATGGATTCTGCTACTACCACTGTTTCTGTTAGGCCATCCTACATTCTTCTAATCTTTCACCATTCTTCTATTGATGATCTTAAACCCTATTTCCATCATCAAAACCCTTCATAATTTTGAACACCTCTATCAGATCTCCTATTAACATTTTATAAGATAGCACATTATCCTATTTACATAGGGGATGATTTTAATCCCACCCACCTAGTGGAGACCGGGCAGGTGGGCTGTGAAAATCGGCCAGGTTTCTCACCAGCTGGAAAAATGCCAGAAGCTCACCGTGAATTTTAACCTGCTGTACTGAGCACGTGTTAAGGAGACCGACCATAAGCTGGCAGGGTCCTTCTTTACATATGCATTTTTGGGTCCCAAATATGTCATTAATTAAAAGTAAAAAAAAACACTTTTATAAGAATCTTTTTTTAATGATTTTTCTTGGGATATGCAAATGCACAATAAGTTTTTTGACACAACCCCCACACACTGAATTGCTGATCTCAGCCAGTGTGTCATGTGAAGGAACAAGAGTGGAAGTGAACAGGCAACGTTCACACATACTCTTATGAACTCAAGATACTCTGGGGAACTATTTATAGTTTTACTGACAATGGGTTTAATGCTACTTGTACACTGGGTTTTGTGGGAGATATTGACACTCAAATGCCAAAATTGTAGGGCAAATTACGTCATGCATGTCATGCATCTGAACCAGTTATTTTGGCACATCTTGATGACAAATCAGACAGTGAACGGTTTCTGAGGGAACAGTTGGAGCAAGTGTGGTGAAGAGCAATGCCTATTAGTTAGACAGAATGCCATAAAAATCAGAAATCGTTACTGTTCAAAGAGAGATTTTCAAAGCTGTAAAAATTAACCAGAATCAACATGTCTCTGAAACAGAGAAAGCCAGATTATTTTACATATTCCTGATTTATTTCAGCTGTTTTCAAATGTAAATTCACTTACAGTCAATGCCCACTCCTGTCTGTTCTCTTAATTAGTATCACAGCAAAGTAAAAATGAAATAAGCGAACCAGTATCAGATATGCCTAGCTGTTGTTTGAGCAAGCTCTGAATTCTCAAGTTCAAGAAACAAATTTTATTTAGATTATTGGACCAGGATGGGCCAATCACCATCCCCGCCCCCACCACACCCCCCAAGCCCCACCCCCCTCCGCCCCCACACCCCCACACACTATGTGACAACTGGGATATTTTGTCTTTATTTCATAGTTTTGAAGCACCTATGCTTAAAATGGGAGCTATCTTCTCTTACCAAATTTCAAAATGAAGAATGGGAAATGAATTGTCCATGGGACAAGGCTAGGTGATTGATCCAGAAATCTGCCACGGGGCTTTTTTCTAGGTGTGCGTCAGTCAAGACATCAACACTAACAGGAATCCAGATCACATATGCTTATTAACATTCTAATAATTCCTACAGTTGTGTCTTTGATCATGGACGATTGACAGCTCTGACTTCAGAGCCCCTTAGATTAAATAAGTACTCGGCAATTCTCCCATAGCCTTTAGTTCTGGTGGGGGCCCCAAAATCTGTGGATGAACTGCGATTTGTATTGTCCATGTAACATCTATTATCTCATTCTTATCCCACAGACTATTCAAAAGCTACTTGTTAAAATTACTGCAGGCAAATGTCATTGTGAGAATTCTGTAGTGAAGTTGCTGAATTTTAGATACCTTTTTGTTTCTATAAAATTAGGAGCTGAGATTCAGCAGGGGTTCTACCGTTTCCCACCATAACTCCAGCAGGAGACACGTGGAACCCCCGAGGGCAACAGCAGAAATGTCGGTTCCCGCCATTTCCCTGGGCGTTTCTGACAGTCGCTCTCTCAGGTAGAGAGATCCCACGCCACTATTTGAAGAAGAGCAGGGGAGTTCTCCCTGGTGTTCTAGCCAATAGTTATCCCTCAACCAACATCATTAAAACACATTGGCCCAGAAATTGCTCTGAAAATAACTGTGATCCTATTAGGGCTCACGGTTATTTTAGGGCGAAATGGAAGAGCAAGTTCCAGCGAGTGTACATGCAGAGTTAAATGTGGAAATCTGGAAATTGCTCTACCAGATGCAAGCCTTCTCTAAAAGATGGGCGGGAAGGACAACTTGCTGGCTGAATGAAAGGACCAGCATGAACTTGCTCTCCTGCCTAGCTGGAAGCAAACTAATCTCTACAGAAAAAGGTACATGAGTATTTTTAGGTTTAAACTAACTTTTAATGGTGTGGTTAGTCTTAATGTCTGCCAAACAACCTCTCAGGCACTGAAAGTTAACTTTTAAAAATCTGGAGTCTCATTACTTCTGATTTTAATTGTTGTTGGACATTTAAAAAACATTTATTTTTAAAAAATTTTCTGTCTGTCGCTTTCATCTCTGTCTTTTAATTCGATATTTCTTTCCCTCTCTTTATTTCACTTTCTCTAACTTGATTTTACATTGAATTTACAGTTGCAGCCCGCACTTCCTGGTTCTGACTCTGCCCGGCTTGCCATGGATGCTTCAAGCTGATTGGTTGAGGGGAGAAAGCGATCCTTTCCCCGCTCTCATAGCTCACGGAGGCCTGGGAGAGGACGCTGTACATTTTGCGGCTCCACCTTGCAGCAAGTTGGCGCCCAAAAGCTTGCAGATAGTTTGTGGGTGAGTTTTAATCTAACGAGTGGAGGGCACTGTTCGTTCGCTGCTCAGCACAATTTCTGGGCCATTATCTGGTCATTACCTGGCAGTGCGCAAAATTGGCTGCTGCCTTTCCCACATTGCAACAGTGACTACACTTCAAAAAAAAATCACCTCATTAACTGTAAAGTGCTTTGGGATGCCCTGAGGCCGTGAAAGGCACCATATAAATGCAAGTCTTTCTTTCTTAATGTTTAAGTTAGGAGTTAATTGGACTCCTAATACAGAAATAAAATGTTATGCTTATGCCTCTTATCTATCGCTGTCCTTAACTCTTCTGTGAACAGCTAATTAGTAAACCAGTTGACCTAATTATTGCCATTCCAAACCCACTGAGAAACAAAAAGCAAAATACTGCAAATATTAGAAATCTGAAAACAAAAGAAGAAAAAAGCTGGGAATACTCAACAAGTCAGACAGCATTGGTGGAGAGACAGAAGTCAATCAGTCGCTGTTTTAGGTCTAAAGAACCATAGAACCATAGAAAAGATACAGCACAGAAGGGGGCCATTCGGCCCATCATGTCCGCACCGGCTCGAAAAACAACCAGGTGCCCATTCTAATCCCACCTTCCAGCACCCGATCCGCAGCCCTGCAGCTTATAGCACTTTAGGTGCAGGTCCAGGTACTTTTTAAAAGAGTTGAGGGTCCCTGCCTCAACCACCAATTCGGGCAGCAAATTCCATACACCCACCACCCTCTGGGTAAAGAAGGTTTTCCTCATGTCCCCTCTAATCCTTCCGCCAATCCGCTTAAATCTATGTCCTCTAGTTCTTGAACTCTCCACTAGGGGAAACAAGTAATTCCTGTTTACTCTATCTGGGCCCCTCATAATTTTGTACACCTCAATCAAGTCACCCCTCGGCATCCTCTGCTCCAGGGAAAACAACCCCAGCCAATCCAATCTATCCTCGTAGCTGCAATTTTCAAGCCCTGGCAACATTCTTGTAAATCTTCTCTGCATTCTCTCCAGAGCAATTACGTCCTTCCTGTAATGTGGTGACCAGAACTGCGCACAATACTCCAGCTGTGGCCTTACCAGCGTTTTATACAGTTCCATCATTACATCTCTGCTTTTGTATTCTATACCTCAGCTAATAACGGAAAGCACTCCATATGCCTTCTTCACAACCTTATCTACCTGTACTGCCACCTTCAGGGACCTGTGCACATGCACTCCAAGGTCTCTCACTTCCTCTCCCCCTCTCAATATATTCCCGTTTACTGTGCCTTCCCTTTTACTGTTTGCCCTCCCTAAGTGCATTACCTCGCACTTCTCCGGGTTGAACTCCAATTGCCACTTTTCCGCCCACTCCACCAACCCATTGCTATCTTCTTGGAGTCCACAGCTATCCTCTTCACTATCAACTACACGGCCAATTTTTGTGTCATCTGCAAATTTGCCAATCATGCCCCCTACATTCAAGTCCAAATCATTAATATATACCACAAACAGCAAGGGACCCAACACTGAGCCCTGTGGCACACCACTGGAAATGGATTTCCATTCGCAAAGACATCCATCGACTTTTACCCTTTGTTTCCTGTTACTGAGCCAATTTTGGATCCAATTCGCCACATTTCCCTGTATCCCATGGGCTTTTACCTTTCTGACCAGTCTGCCATGTGGGACCTTGTAAATGCTTTACTAAAATCAATGTAGACAACATCCACTGTATTTTTTTTTATTCGTTCATGGGATGTGGGCGTCGATGGCGAGGCCAGCATTTATTGCCCATCCCTAATTACCCTTCGGAAGGTGGTGGTGAGCCGCCTTCTTGAACCGCTGCAGTCTGTGTGGTGAAGGTTCTCCCACAATGCTGTTAGGAAAGGAGTTCCAGGATTTTGACCCAGCGACGATGAAGGAACGGCGATATATTTCCAAGTCGGGATGGTGTGTGACTTGGAGGGGAACGTGCAGGTGGTGTTGTTCCCATGTGCCTGCTGCCCTTGTCCTTCTAGGTGGTAGAGGTCGCGGGTTTGGGAGGTGCTGTCGAAGAAGCCTTGGCGAGTTGCTGCAGTGCGTCCTGTGGATGGTACACACTGCAGCCACAGTGCGCTGATGGTGAAGGGAGTGAATGCTTAGGATGGTGGATGGGGTGCCAATCAAGCGAGCTGCTTTGTCCTGGATGGTGTCGAGCTTCTTGAGTGTTGTTGGAGCTGCACCCTTATCCAGGCAAGTGGAGAGTATTCCATCACACTCTTGATTTGTGCCTTGTAGATAATGGAAAGGATTTGGGGAGTCAGGAGGTGAGTCACTCACCGCAGAATACCCAGCCTCTGACCTGCTCTTGTAGCCACAGTATTTATATGGCTGGTCCAGTTAAGCTTCTGGTCAATGGTGACCGCCAGGATGTTGATGGTGGGGGTTCGGCGATGGTAATGCCGCTGAATGTCAAGGGGAGGTGGTTAGACTCTCTCTTGTTGGATATGGTCATCGCTTGGCACTTGTCTGGCGCGAATGTAACTTGCCACTTATCAGCCCAAGCCTGGATGTTGTGCAGGTCTTGCTGCATGCGGGCTCGGACTGCTTCATTATCTGTGGGGTTGCGAATGGAACTGAATACTGTGCAATCATCAGCGAACATCCCCATTTCTGACCTTATGATGGAGGGAAGGTCATTGATGAAGCAGCTGAAGATGGTTGGGCCTGGGACACTGCCCTGAGGAACTCCTGCAGCAATGTCCTGGGGCTGAGATGATTGGCCTCCAACAACCATTACCATCTTCCTTTATGCTAGGTATGACTCCAGCCACTGGAGAGTTTTCCCCCTGATTCCCATTGCCTTCAATTTTACTAGGGCTCTTTGATGCCACGCTTGGTCAAATGCTGCCTTGATGTCAAGGGCAGTCACTCTCACTTCATCTCTGGAATTCAGCTCCTTTGTCCATGTTTGGACCAAGGCTGTAATGAGGTCTGGAGCTGAGTGGTCCTGGCGGAACCCAAACTGAGCATCGGTGAGCAGGTTATTGGTGAGTAAGTGCCACTTGATAGCACTGTCGATGACACCTTCCATCACTTTGCTGATGATTGAGAGTAGACTGATGGGGCGGTAATTGGCCGGATTGGATTTGTCCTGCTTTTTGTGGACAGGACATACCTGGGCAATTTCCCATATTGTTGGGTGGATGCCAGTGTCGTAGCTGTACTGGAACAGTTTGGCTAGAGGCACGACTAGTTCTGGAGCACAAGTCTTCAGCACTACAGCCGGGATGTTTTCGGGGCCCATAGCCTTTGCTGTATCCAGTGCACTCAGCCGTTTCTTGATATCACGTGGAGTGAATTGAGTTGGCTGAAGACCGGCTTTTGTGATGGTGGGGATATTAAGAGGAGGCCGAGATGGATCATCCACTCGGCACTTCTAGCTGAAGATGGTTGCAAATGCTTCAGCCTTGTCTTTTGCACTCACGTGCTGGGCTCTGCCATCATTGAGGATGGGGATGTTTACAGAGCCTTCGCCTCCCGTTAGTTGTTTATTTGTCCACCACCATTCACAACTGTATGTTGCAGGACTGCAGAGCTTTGATCTGATCCGTTGGTTGTGGAATCGCTTAGCTCTGTCTATAGCTTGTTGCTTCCGCTGTTTAGCATGCATGTAGTCCTGAGTTGTAGCTTCACCAAGTTGGCACCTCATTTTTAGGTACGCCTGGTGCTGCTCCTGGCATGCTCTTCTACACTCCTCATTGAACCAGGGTTGATCCCCTGGCTTGTTGGTAATGGTAGAGTGAGGAATATGCCGGGCCATGAGTTTACAGATTGTGCGGGAATACAATTCTGCTGCTGCTGATGGCCCACTGTGCCTCGTGGATTTCCAGTTTTGAGCTGCTAGATCTGTTCCGAATCTATCCCATTTAGCACGGTGATAGTGTCACATAACACGGTGGATGTTGTCCTCGGTGCGAAGGTGGGACTTCTTCTCCACGAGGACTGTGCAGTGGTCACTTCTACCAATACTGTCATGGACAGATGCATCTGTGACTACCCTTATCAATCCTCCTTGTCACTTCCTTAAAGAATGTAATCAGATTTGTAAGGCATGACCTTCCCTGAACAAATCCATGCTGACTATCCCTGATTAAACCATGCCTTTCCAAGTGACAGTTTATCCTATCTCTCAGTATTGATTCTAATAGTTTGCCCACCACCGAGGTAAGACTGACCAGCCTATAATTGTTCCGCCTTTCCCTCGTACCCTTTTTAAACAATGGTACTACGTTTGCAGTCTTCCAGTCCTCCGGTACCTCCCCTGTATCTAATGAGGATTGGAAAATGATCCTCAGAGCATCCGCTATTTCCTCCTTGGCTTCCTTCAATAGCCTAGGAAACAATCCAGCCGGCCCTGGTGACTTATCAACTTTCAAGGATTCCAGTCCCTCTAGTACTTCCTCTCTCGTAATGTTTACCTTATCCAATATTCCACATCTCTCCTCTTTAACTACTACGAAAATTTGTAGGGAATTGGCAGTCCGTTTTACATATCTCTCGATTTTTATTTCCATTGACTTGAACGGAAATCGGGAGAGATGTAAAATGGGCTGCCGACTCGCTATCACCCGTTTTACACTATCACACAAAGTCAAGATCGCCCCCATGGAGTGAAAATTTCTCTGTCAGTCATCCCTTTCCTTTGTGAATATGGAAACAAAATATTCATTTAAAACCCTTCCCACATCCTCGGCTTCTACACACAAGTTACTCTTATCATCCCTGATAGGCCCCACCTTTTCCTTAGCTATCCCCTTGTTCTTAATGTACTGATAAAACATCTTTGGGTTTTCTTTAATCTTACTGGCTAATATTTAGTAATACCCTTCCTCAGGGCTACCTGATCTGCTGAGTATTTCCAGCTTTTTCTGTTTTTATTTTCATTTCAAGACTTAGGACTTTCAAAGACTGACAGAGAAATTTTCACTCCATGGGGGAGATCTTGACTTTGTGTGATAGTGTAAAACGGGTGATAGCGAGTCGGCAGCCCATTTTACATCTCTCCCGATTTCTGTTCAAGTCAATGGAAATAAAAATCGTGAGATATGTAAAACGGGCTGCCAATTCCCTAACTCCAGTCTAACATCAGTCGTGGGGAAAATGCTAGATTCAATTATAAAAGATGTGATAACAAACACTTGGAGGGCATTAAAGGGATTGGGCAAAGTCAGCATGAGTTTATGAAAGGGAAATCATGCTTAATAAATCTACTGGCGTTTTTTGAGGATGTAACTAGTATAGATAGGGGAGAACCAGTAGATGTGGTGTACTTGGATTTTCAGAAGGCTTTTGATAAGGTCCCACACAAGAGGTTAGTGTGCAAAATTAAAGCACATGGGATTGGGGGGAATATACTGGCATGGATTGAGAATTGGTTGACAGACAGGAAACAGAGAGTAGGAATAAACGGGTCTTTTTCCGGGTGGCAGGCAGTGACTAGTGGGGTACCGCAGGGATCAGTGCTTGGGCCCCAGCTATTCACAATATATATCAATGACTTGGATGAGGGAACTAAATGTAACATTTCCAAGTTTGCAGATGACACAAAGCTGGGGTGGAATGTGAGCTGTGAGGAGGATGCAAAGAGGCTCCAATGTGATTTAGACAAGTTGGGTGAGTGGGCAAGAACATGGCAGATGCAGTATAACGTGGATAAATGTGAGGTTATCCACTTTGGTTGTAAAAACAGAAAGACAGATTATTATCTGAATGGTGATAGATTGGGATAAGGGGAGGTTCAACGAGACCTGGGTGTCCTTGTACACCAGTCGCTGAAAGCGAGCATTCAGGTGCAGCAAGCAATTAGGAAGGCGAATGGTATGTTGGCCTTCATTGCAAGAGGATTTGAGTACAGGAGCAGGGATGTCTTACTGCAGTTATACAGGGCCTTGGTGAGACCACATTTGGATTATTGTGTGCAGTTTTGGCCTCCTTATCTGAGGAAGGATGTCCTTGCCATGGAGGGAGTGCAACAAAAGTTTACCAGACGGATTCCTGGGATGGCAAGACTGACGTATGAGGAGAGATTGGGTCGACTGGACCTATATTCACTAGAGTTTAGAAGAATGAGAGGTGATCTCATCGAAACATTTAAAATTCTAACAGGACTAGACAGACTAGATGCAGGGAGGATCTTCCTGATGGCTGGGGAGTCCAGAACCAGGGGTCACAGTCTCAGGATATGGGGTATGCCATTTAGAATCGAGATGAGGAGAAATTTCTTCACTCAGAGGGTGGTGAACCTGTGGAATTCTCTACCACAGAAGGAAGTGGAGGCCAAGTCATTAGATGTATTCAAGAAGGAGATAGATATATTTCTTAATGCTAAAGGGATCAAGGGATATGGGAAAAAAGCGGGAACAGGGTACTGAGTTAGATGATCAGCCATGATCATTGTGAATGGCGGAGCAGGCCTGAAGGGCCGAATGGCCTACTCTTGCTCCTATTTTCTTTGTTTCTATGTTTGCACTATCGCACAAAGTCAAGATCTCCCCCATGCGTCTGGGTTAGATTCAAATCAGTGGTCCTACAGGGAAAAGACAGTGCTCTAACCACTATACTGCTCATTTTCCACAGATAAAGAATTAATATAGCGTGACCAGCGAGATACATAAAGGGCTCTGTTTAGGGTTCCTCTCATGGCTCAGTGGATTAGTCCACTGTGTAACACTAAACCAAATACAACAGGCAGGTACAAGGTTCGATACCTGGTCTGTGTTGAATTAGCTGATCAGCAGAGCAACAGTGGAGACACTACAATGGGCCTCACCGCCCCAGGGCTAAGGAAGAGGCATGGAGAAAAGCTAGGGTTCCTACTCCTAATCACTTACCATTGACCCCTTCTGGACAGCACACAAGTGCAGAAGTTGGGTGAGGACAAGATGAGGCTTGGCTGTGATACTCCAATGGTTAACATTTACTGTGTAGGTTCACAAATGAAGAATAATCATTCAGGCAGGTTAGCAGAGGACAGCCAGCACCCGTCGAACCATACTCCAGGATGAATCACGAGGGAAGTAAGAATGACCCTGATTCTGCTGATCTCAAGTCAATTGTTGTACTCCATACGTTATCCCTGCCACCTGGCACACAGATGCTGATTTCTCTTTCAACTCTCTGGACTGGTAGCATTTTATTTATTATAGTTACAGCTCACTGTATCTTCCTTCTTTTTATATGGTGAAAATGGAGCAGTATATAAAATCTTTATTTTATGTCACGATGAGCTGCCTTGCACAAACCTGATTACCAAGTTTCCTTTGCTATCGCTGTGTGTGATCTGGCTCTCTCGCCATTATCCCTTGCTGACCCCATCCAATTTCGACTGTCAGTTGTCTTGCCTGGGTGTCAGAGAGAAGAGTACATAAAAATGTAACTTTCCTCTGTGAATTTAAATGACCCTTTCTGGTGCATGTGTGCTTGTCTGGGGCTCTGTCACTACTTATGAAGTGACACATGTAGGAGAATAGGAAAAAATCTGGCATGTGGACAGTATTTGTTTACACTGCAAGCATATTCAAATTTAAATGCTAACAGCTTGTTAACGCATGTGAAGACCTTGGGGTCAATTCTAACGTGTTTCAGGCAGGCAGGGGTGGAGCAAGTGAAGGGTTTTGATAGAATAAATAAGGAGAAACTGTTTCCATTGGCAGGAGGGTCAATAACCAGAAGACATAAATTTAAGATAATTGACAAAAGAACCAGAGGGGAGAGGAGGAGAATTTTTTTTACGCAACGAGTCATTATGATCTGGAATGCACTGCCTGAAACTGTGGTGGAAGCAGATTCAGCAGTAACTTTAAAAAGGAATTGGATACATACTTGAAAAGGAAATATTTGCAGGGTTATGGGGAAAGAGCAGGGGAGTGGGACTAATTAAATAGTTCTTTCAAAGAGCCTGCACAGGCACGATGGCCAGAATGGCCTCCTTCTGTGCTGTATGATTCTATGATTCACGTGCTGACCTAAATTTCAAGCCCGGCCTATTTTAACTCCCGCGCCTCTTATAAATGCCATTGGTACATTTCCCGCCTGGAACAGGCATGAAGGGTGCAGGGCGACTGCCGGCACGTGAACATCGGGTGCCCCCTTGGCCGCTCATCAGATTCCAGATAAGTGACGGGAGTGGATTTCAGGAGGGTCTCGCGGGAAGAAAGGGGCGAGGTGCCCGGGGAAGAAAGGGGCGAGGTGCCCGGGGAAGAAAGGGGCGAGGTGCCCGGGGCAGGGGAGGCCACGACTTTCTTTGTGGTTCCACAAAGGAAAGTTTTTAAATAACCAGAAGGGCCTCTTGTGTCTTCAGACCAGCTGCAGACACGAGAGTCATTAATCAATCACGGAAATTCATTCATTTGTCAGTAGTGTTTCTGTGATGCAATCTGGTAGAACCATCGAAGTTTATAGCAAAGAAGGAGGGTCATTGGGGGTGATTTTAAACACCAAGAACGGGTGGGTTGGGGGCGGGTGGGAGTTGTTTTTTGGGTCGCGACCACAACCCGGCTTTATTTCCGGGTTTAACGTTGGCGCGTAAAAGTACAGGCTTCCCACTGGGAATGCAAAGTCCGAAAATTTTGGGGTTGAAACCCAATGAACAACTATTTTCAACTCCCACCCACCCCCAACCCACCCATTCCTGGGGTTTAAAATCACCCCCATTGTGTCTATGTTGGCGTTTTGCTAGAGCACTCCAAAACTAATCCAACTGCCGCGCTCTCCCTGAATAACCCTGTATCTTCTTCTACTTCAAATATTTATCGAATTTTCCCTTAAAAATCACCTCTGTGTCTCAATCTGTATATCAGGCTTTACAAAGCAAATAGGCAGCCATAAAGATGACACTTTGCTCCCTCCTGTGTACTCCATTAGCTGGCTGAACAACTTCTGGGCATTTATATAGATTAGCAGGCAATTTAGGTAATTGTAAAGATTAATGGGCAATTTAGATGATTCATGTTTCGCAAATTCATCTGCTAAAAAATAGCCGGCAGCTTTAAATGACGGGAGTTTAAATCTGGGAAACAAATCGTAATAAAAATGTTTTCTTACTAATAGAACAAAATATACCCTAAGAAAGGACAACAACAAAGATATTCTGACTGATCTTACACTGGTCACATTTTGTTTCAAAGGGATATTTACACATATTTGTACAATATTTGTAGCATCCCAAATGGTTGTTTATGGTTCCAATGAGAAATTGCTGGAATTTTTTCACTGGTAAATTATACTTTATTGATACTATTACAGTAATCACTCTTTAGACTTTTTCTCTCATAAATCTTCCTAAATTTCAAATATACTCACCTGCACTCTCTTAAGAACATAAGAAAATAAGAAATGGGAGCAGGAGTAGGTCATATAGCCCCTCGAGCTTGCTCCGCCATTCAATAAGATCATGGCTGATCTTCGACCTCAACTCCACTTTGTGTTCGCTTGATCCTCATATCCCTTGACTCCTTTAGAGTCCAAAAATCTATCGATCACAGCGTTGAATATACGCAGTTACTGAGCATCCACAGCCCTTTGGGATAGAGAATTCCAAAGATTCACAACCCTCTGAGTGAAGAAATTTCTTCTCATCTCAGTTCTAAATGGCTGACCCCTTATCCTGAGACTATGACCCCTCGTTCTAGACTCTCCAGCCAGAGGAAACAGCCTCTCAGCATCTACCGTGTCAAGCCCTCTCAGAATCTTGTATGTTTCAATGAGATCACCTCTCATTCTTCTAAACTCCAAAGAGCATAGGCCCATTTTACTCAATCTCTCTCTCATCCCAGGAATCAATCTAGTGAACCTTCGTTGCACCACCTCCAAGGCAAGTATATCCTTCCTTAGGTATGGAGACCAAGACTATACGCATTACTCCAGGTGTGGTCTCACCAAAGTCCTGTACAATTGCAGCAAGACTTCCTTACTCTTGTACTCCAACCCCCTTGCAATAAAGGCCAACATACCATTTGCCTTCCTAGTTGCTTGCTGTAACTGCAGGTTAACTTTCTGTATTTCTTGTACAAGGACACCGAAATCCCTCTGAACACCAACATTCAATAGTTTCTCACCATTTAAAAAATATTCTGTTTTTCTATTCTTCCTACCAAAGTGAATAACCTCACATTTCTCCACTTTATACTCCATCTGCCAGCTTCTTGCCCACTCACTTAACCTGTCAATATCCCTTTGCAGACTCTTTGTGTCCTCCTCACAGCTTACTTTCCCACCTAGCTTTGTACTGTCAGCAAACTTGGATACATTACACTCGGTCCCTTCATCTAAATCATTAATATATACTGAGGCCCCAGAACCTCTCCTTCCTTCTTCTTCTATTCTTACTGAAATCGAGACTGATTGGGGGTGATTTGTGAGACGTCCACCCGAAACTGCTACGAATTCGGTGCCCAAAGCCGGCGTCAAGAGGCTGGAACCATTTTTGGATTCTGGCCTCATTTGAATGTCACCGATGAGCTACAGGTGCCAAATGGGGCACAATAGTATTGGGAGGGCAGGAAATGGGCTGTCTCCCACGCTGAACCAGCCGGTAGGTCGGACTTTGTGTGGGGGGTTAGGGGGTGGTAGGGGCGTGAAAGTGAGCTAATACTGGAGGGGGCCCAGCATGGAATGGGAATACTCCTGCTCCTCCTGCATCTAGAAAACTTCTCCCAAAAAATATTTTGAGACATTTCTTGGCCCTTTAAGGACCGCTAGTTAGGCTGCTCAACCCTCCTGGTACATATGGACTTAGGACCCCGAATTGCATATTTAGGCAGCCGCCAGCTGGAAACAGGTGGGTGTGCAGCTCGTTCATTTACAGGCCCGTCTGAAAATTGCATTAGGAGGGCCTTGTCATCCATGGGTCAACTGAAGTGCTCCCCCAACTTTGAGTTTCACCTGCCGGCTGAACATTTTTCAAGCAAAAATTGTTCCAACGCATCACCTCCCTACCCTAATCAATTTTCCCCCCCAAAACTTACAAACTCCTAACCCCTCTCAAGCATCCTTTCCTTAGCTAGCCAGTATTTTCTTGATTTCTTTAACATCTTTCCTAATCTATTCAATCTTTTAAAGGTCCTGCACTATGGGTCTTCGTCCTTCTCCTATTTATCTCAGTTTTTTTAAAGAAAAAGCATCGTGCAGCGATATATGAAATCATGAAGTAAGCTAACAAAGACATGAAATGAAACTGCCCATTGACAATGTCCCTTTAAGCAGCTGACTCATTGGTGAAGCCAGAAGCTGAACAGAGGATAGGTCATGAGCCTCCCCTTTGTATTACATGAAGGGGTTGGGATTTGGAAGACAGTTACATAAGAGGAATAGGGTTGAAGTTAAAAAAGTACAGAAATTTGGGGAAATAAAAGAAAATGCAATTCAAATTACAGTTTATGGGAAGGGGGGAACTATCGGGAGACATACAACCACTCATACTTGTCAAACTATTTAATTGATTTGAAGCTCCAAATATAATTAAATGCTTCTTCTAACATTTTCAAAATGGACGGTAATAACAAGACACACTGCATGTTCCCACTCAGCAACTTATTGCACAACTGAGAGCCATAAGTTTGAATTCCAAAGCTAAGCTGACAGAAAAGATTCTTGAATATTCTCCAATGCTCTTGCCAGTGTTCGCAAACACAATTTACAAATCTTATACCCACGGAGATTTTGGGGGTGATTTTCCGAGCGTGCCCTGATGGGAGCACCCTCATATATCGAAAAATCACTGAAATTAATGGGTGGAAAATCACAAGTAGCCCACCCCACAATTTTCTGATGGGCACTGGAGAATGATCCCTTATAACCCATGTTAATTTAAGAGACTGGGCAGTTTAAAAGAGACAGGCTCCCAGCAAAAAGGTGTTGAGGCTGGGTTAAGTGGCTCTGTCAAGAAGGAGCTGATAAAATAGAAAAGAAAGAAAGGACTTGCACCTTTCATGACCTCAGGACGTCCTGAAGCACTTTACAACCAGTGAAGTCCTTTTGAAGTGTAGTCACTGTTGTAATGTAGGAAAATATTTCCAGCAATATTTGACTGGAAATGAAATTGGTGGTTATAAAGACTGACATTAAACAAAATTCAGGACCCAGTGCTGCTGACAGGAGGACAAGAAATGTCATCTGATGGGCAGTAGACCAGGGTTGAATGGTGCCGATGTGACAATGAATGAATATTCTGGAGATTTGTTTGATTATCTTGAGGGTCCAGGGACTATTTATACATACTCTCCCTCAGGAGACTTTATGTGTGGTGTAGAGTCCATGACAGGGTAGCTATAAATGGTCTGTGGAAGGAACAGGTTTTATAGTTGACACTCGTTCTATCTCAGAGTGACTACCATTGAGGTGAGTGTGGGCCCTTCCTGTTCCTGGAGAAAGAAAGAAAGAAAAACTTGCATTTATTTAGCTCCTTTTACGACCTCAGGACGTCCCTTTTATGACCTCAGGACGGCCCAAAGCTTTTTACAGCTAATGAAGTACTTTTGAAATGTCATCACTGTTGTAATGTAGGAAATGCAGCAGCCAGTTTGCGCACAGCAAGGTCCCACAGACAGCAATGTGATAATGACCAGATAATCTGTTTTTTAGGTGTCGGTTGAGGGATAAATATTGGCCAGGATACCAGGGAGAACTTCCCAGCTCTTCTTCAAAATAGTGCTATGGGATCTTTTACACCCATCTGAGAGGGCAGACAAGGCCTTGGTTTAACGTCTCATCTGAAAGACAGCATCTCCGACAGTACAGCATTCCCTCAGTACTGCACTGAAGTGTCAGCCTAGATTTTGTGCTTAGGTCTCTAGAGTGTGACTGGAATCCACAATTTTCTGACTCCAAGGTGAGATTGTTACCCACTGAGCCACAGCTGACACTGTTTGTTTTTTGTTCTTCAAAGGATGGCTTTGTTTTTTTTCCAGCCAAGGATGTTTTTTAGTTGGAACAGGTGGGAATTTATCCTCCCGTGGAGAAGGTAAACAACTACAATCTTTCAAGAAGGAACATCTCATGTTGAAAGCATTGCAGCCCCACATACACACACAGTAAGTTTCCATTTTACAATGATTGGGCAGCAGTGGGGTTGCAACCTCTCATATGGTCTTCAGTAAGAGTAAGAAGTCTAATTATGGGAGGACTGGCAATAATTGGTACAAAATTTCCAATCACACCAGGCACCATCTCTGGGCTAGAAGTTGGGCAATGGCTTGTTCCAGGCTGGGTGGAGATGGGAGACAGGAGAAATGACTCAATTTATCCTCCCTCCTTCTTGCTGGGAAATTGTCAGAAAAGTGAGATTAAGAAGAGATTAGTCAAAGAAATTGGGGAAAGGGAAGAGACTGCAGTCTTGAACCATGACCCATCAGATACCAACACTCGATACCCTTGCTGTGGCACCAATCTAGGAAGAGATTCAAATTTAGGAAGGCCCACACATGAAGTTTGGACATATAATAGAACAAAATATACCCCAAGAAAGGATAACTACAAAGATATTGGGCTCGATTTTTGCGTCGGGTTTCCTGTGGGTTTCCAGCAGGGGGGCCTCGAAAATCCCGATATCCGGTCACGTGACCGGATCGCGCCGAGATCCCGGCCACTTCCGGGTGCCGCGCTGACGTGCGGGGCTGCGTGCGCAGGCCCCGCTGGTGGGAATCCCGCAGGCAATTAAAGCCAGCGGGGTTCCACTTGAGTGTACTTACCTTGCTTGTTGAGGTCATTAAATGAGCTGAAGCAGCTGTCAAAACAGGAAGTGTGGGATTTTAGCTTCAAGGCAGTGAGTTTCACACACTGGGGGAAACAGTCTTCCTTCAACCGGTCGTGTTCCAGCCAGCAGCCTGTGGCAGCTGCCAAGGTGCACTCCACAGCGGGTGGGAGAGCCCTCACCCACGCAGGAGGCCACCGCGTCACGTAGGACAACCCCTGCCCTCCACCACCCCCCGCCAAGCCAGAGGACAGACCGACGTGAAACCGCAGCCCTAGAGCGAGAAACCACCTACCTACCCTGCACAACCCCTCAGACCAACACCTGCCAGATGGGTGGTGCGTTGACATCCTTGGAGGACGAACAGCATGACCAGCCCCAGCAGCCTCGCAGTCCACGCCGTCCGCCTCGGAGACGTGGAGCCCCCCAACACGGTGCTGTGGCACACCCACCTGCACAGCAGGAGGGAGGGCAACCGCAGAGAGAGATGCGTCGCAGGAGGCACTACCCTCCGCACAGGGTGTACAGACCGAGGCTCAGCTTCATGGACCTCTCCGAGGAGCAGTGCATACGTTGGCTCAGAGTCAATCGCCAGGTAGTCGCCGACATCTGCAGCCTCCTTAACGACGAGCTGCTCCCTGATGGACCAAGCAGCATCTTCTTACCTGTCGCCGTCAAAGTCACCACTGCCCTCAACTTCTTCGCATCCGGTTCCTTCCAGGGTGCCACCGGGGACATCACCGGGGTCTGTCAGTCGTCTGCACACAAGTGCATAAGGCAGGTCACCGATGGTTTGTTCCACAGGGCCTCGCACTACATCAACTTCGTCATGGACGAGCGCAGCCAGATGGAGAGGGCGGTTGGATTCCATGCCATGGCTGGCTTCCCACGGGTACAGGGTGTAATCGACTGCACCCACATCGCAATACGGGCACCTCTGCATGAGCCAGGGCTGTTCATCAACAGGAAGGGATATCACTCCATGAACGCCCAGCTCATCTGTGACCACCGCCAGAGATTCCTACACGTGTGCGCCAGATACCCCGGCAGCTGCCACGATGCCTTCGTCCTCAGGGAGTCCACCGTCCCGCCCATCCTCCAGGCACCCAACGCCGGCAACGCCTGGCTCCTCGGCGACAAGGGGTATCCCCTGCACACGTGGCTCATGACGCCTCTGAGGAACCCCATCACCGAGCCGGAGCGTCGGTACAATGACAGCCACACTGCTACCAGGTCTACAATTGAGCAGACCATAGGGCTGCTCAAGATGCGCTTCAGGTGCCTTGATCGTTCTGGGGGAGCGCTGCAATACACACTATTCAGAGTGGGACGAATCATAGTTGTCTGCTGTGCCCTGCACAACATGGCCCAACAGAGAGGGGTGCCGCTGGAGGAGGCCCCATCCACACCCGCCACCCACATTGAGGACGGCGATGAGGAGGAGGAGGAGGAGGAGGAGGAGGACGCGCCAGAGGATGGTGGACGACCCATGCGCCGAACCACGACTCACCGGGATGGTCGCCGGGCCAGGGAGGCACTCATACGTCAACGGTTCTCCTAGAGTCAGACAGTGCGAGGCGCTCGCATCTCCTCACCTGCACATGCGAGGGGCCATACCAGCCCCCTCCACTGAAGACTGATGCCAGTAATCCCGCACCCACAGCAGTGTGCCCAATGGGCGGCAGCAGGTGTTCGCCGTCATGATGGCCTGCACGGAACGCACCTATTGCACAGGCCGCGGAAGAATGGACGAGAGGTGGCAGGAGTGGTGAGAATATAGTATTTAATATGTACAATGTGACATAATATAAAAAAAAAGTGTACAAATTAATAGACACCCTGGTGCATTCCCTTTGTGCTTATAACGCCTTTGGATTTCTTTTCCGGGTACATGGTTCTACCCCTGTGGCTCCAGCAGAGGTAGTGGCAGGTTGCTCCTGTTCTCGCCTTGACCGGGTAGATGCTTTTGGCGGACGGCCCCTGGGTTTCGGTGCCCGTGAGGGCACCTCCACAGACTGCTCCTCCTGCACCGGGGCAGAGGCAGACTCGGCCACCTGGAGAGGAGGCACCATTGCGGGTACTGGTTGAGAGGTGGGCAACGGGTGGGACGTGGGGGCGCCTTGAGAAGCGTCCCTGCTTCCATGTCCCCGGTCACCATCATCCCTCTCGTGGCCTCGGCCCACATCACCCCTTCCACCCTGCTGGACGGCAGTTTGGATGGCATGTGTGAGGCCTTGCAAGGCCACCCCTAGTGTATCCGTCAGCCTGCTTATGGCGGCGGAATGTTGCTCACCCTGAATCCGTACAGCCGTTGTCAGGGCCTGCACGGACTCGATGTGGAGCTGTGCGTGACGCTTGAGGGAGGCCAGCCTGTCCTCCACCGCAGACATTCCCGCACCTACCCGCGACACTGTGTCGCCGGTACCCTCCTGTGCCTGCGCCACCAATGCCCGCATGCAGGAGTTGGACTCCTCCATCGCCTGCGCAATTGTGGACAATGCGCGCGGCACCTCTCCCAGTACCTCGGCAATTAGCTGGTGCCCCTCGACGACTCTCCTTTTCACTGGTGGCCCCCTGGGTTCAGCATCTGGGTCCGGCTGAGCAGAGCCTGGAGATGAGTGCTCCCACCGACGCGGACCCTCCGCGGCTGCCCCTGCCACCAGGGTCTGCTCATGCTCACTCGTGCGCGGTGAATCACCAAGTGCTACCCCAACTAGTTGGCGAGGGGGACCCACCGAGGTGCGTGTCTCTGCGCTGGTGGATGGTTGGCTCAGATGTGACGATGCACCCTCAGAGACCGCCATGTCCTCTGAGGAATCGCCCTCCTCAATCGCATCGCTCGCAGACGGCCCTGAAAGAGAACAGAGGGCACTATGAGGCATGTGCACCAACTTTACGGTGCGCCTGATGGCAGGTGATGATACGGTCACTCGCGATCATGGGTGTTGAGTGTCAGCTTTCCCTTACCGGCCGTTTCTGCAGCGACAGACTCGCCATCAGCCACCGACAGGCAATGTGGCTTGCGGGCGAGGTCGAGCGCCTCCACCTCTGCGTCGGTGAGGTCTACCACGTGCGACGGGCCACCTCCGGTGCGTGCCCTTTCCCTATTGTTCTTGCTCCTCTTCTCCTGTCAAGGCAAAACACAGATGCGTGAGTGGGTGCGTATTGCATAGTGAGATGCATCGAGCATCGGTGTGGGTGGGTTGAGCGTGGGGCAGATGGATGGGAGGATGCGTGTGCCACATGCCCATCCCATTGCATAGGGATTGGGGTGTGTGGTAGTGTTCGGGTGGGGACAGGGACGGTGGGTGCTTGCGGGCACGGCGAGGATGGTGAGTGAGTGGCTGTGAGGATTGCTGCGGGAGCACTGTGGTGGCTCTGCAGGAGGGGTTGTGATCTGTTTGGCGTGATGGTGGGGACGGGCTGTGGGAGGGTGCATTGGTGTACTCACCTTGCCAGACCTAGTGAGGTCATTGAAGCGCTTGCGGCACTGCTCCCATGTCCTTGGGGTGTTGGCCCTGCTGCTGACCTCCGCCGCCACCTCTGCCCATGCCTTCCTGGTGGCGGCGGCAGGGCACTTGCGTCCATCCGCGGGGAGGAGCGTGTCCCTCCTCCTCCTCACGCCCTCCAGCATCAGCTGCAGCGCAAGGTCTGAAAAACGTGGCGCAGCCTTTCCCCTCGGGTGAGCCATCATCTGTAGCCTACTGATTGCAGCAGGAGGGGCTTTGGGAGACTGCCCCTTTAAGTGGAGCTCCTACATCGCGTCGACGGTACTGCGCATGCGCAGCCGGCCGGCACGCAGCTGGGGAGCGGAGAACCCGGAAGCAGGGCTTAACCAGTTCAATTATCCCGCGATCGCGCGGGGGACGCACGCAATTAGCCGTCCGCGTTTTCCACGCTCCGGGAGGACCACCCGCTGGGAACCCGCAGGCCTGCTAAAATCGAGCCCATTCTGACTGATCCTATCCTAGAGTTTGGCCATACACACACACACACACATATATTTATTTATTATATATATTCCAAAGTACCACGTAGATGAGGCAGTAGTATTCAAATAGTGTTCATGAAATTGCTTGAATTTGACATTCATAGTTTAACACACCATCTGTCCCCATTGCCGGGTTACTGTCTAGAATACAGTCCAATCTCATGGTTGCAGATGTACTGGAAAGGGTTCAAAGTAGGTCAAGCAAAAAATCACTTAGCACTATTTTAATGAGCTTTGAAGTGAAGCCAAGAAAGTTAAATATGTTTTTGTAGAAAAAAATTTGGTACGATCCCAGTTTTTAAAACCGCAAGTGGAATTCGTGGGTGGGAGGGCTGAATCACTCTTTCAGGCAGCAAGTTGTCTTTGTGATGGAATCAGGAGCTCCATCAGGCCTTAAACAGGAACATTTCTATTTTATCTATTTTTTTATTATGATTTTAGAACAGGCAGGATAATGTTGGTTACAATTGAGCAGTTAGTAGTGGCTGAGACATAAGGACCACTAATGTGGTTTGGGCACAGTGGGCATGATTTGACCCCGAGCCGGGAAGGGGGTGGGGGGGTCAAATTGCGGACCGGAAACCCAGTAGTACGGGTTTTCCGGACGTCCTAACGACTTTGACGTAAGGACGTTTTTTTTTATGTCAGTTTGCCGTCCGACTGGCCAGCCTGAATGACAGGCTGGTCTCAGTCGGACAGGAGAGCAGCCAGAGAGAGGACGTGAACAGGTAAGTCTTTGATTGTATGGATGGGGGGAGTATGGGTGGGCAGGGAGGCATGGGTGGGCACAGGGGCATGGGTGGGCATGGGGGTCACGGGCGCGGAGTCAGTCATGGGTGGAGGGCTTGGGGGTCAGTCATGGGGCAGGATGTCAGGATCGGGGATCATCGTGGTGTTCCGCGATCGTTGGGGGGGTCCGCGATCGTTGGGGGGGGTCCGCAATAGTTGGGGGGATTGAGGATCATCGTGGAGGTCCATGATGGTTGGGGCATTCGGGGGTCATTGCGGGGGTCCGTGATCGTTGAGGAGGTCCGCGATTGTTGGGGTGTTCGGGGGTCATTGCGGGGGTCCGCGATCGTTGGGGAGGTCTGTGATCATTGGCGGGAGTGGGGTCTGTAATTGTAAGGGGGTCACTGCAGGCAGGCTTGTTGGGCCTGGGGAAAACATTCCTGCTCTTCCAGGCCCACAAGCTACGCCAGAAAGGCACTTACCTGCAGTTTCCGGCCTTCTCGCCACCTTTTGTGTGCTGTGAAGGAGAAGGCCCGGGAATCCCGGCCCCCAGGGGTTGAAATCGCAAAATCTGTAAAAGTGAAGGCCCGCAGCCTCCTTGAAAGGTTTCAGTCACCAACCCGCCTCCTGGGAGCGAGTTGGTCGCCTACCCCTTCTCCCGCCTCGGTGAAAACCAGAAATGGGCGGGTTGGAGGCGGGTTGGGGGCGTGTCTGAAATGGGTGTGATATTCAATGCCCCCCCGTCCCCAATCCACCCGTTTTTCAATGTTGAAATCGTGCCCAGTGGGACTGACACCTCTGGTCTTCGGGTGCTCCGGGCATCTGCCCTACACATTTTCGTTTGAGGTCAGCTCATTTACACGATGTAACGGCATTCTTGGCCAGTGAGAACCAAGTAGCCTGTACAGTTTGAAGCCTCTCAGTTGGAGTCCACACCCTGCATCAGTGTAGCACTGCATGACCATTTGACCGAACTGCAGACCAGCATGGAGGAGACGGCCACATCAGGGCCTTCTGGAGCAGCCCCACCCTTGGCCGAGGTCCGGAGGTCAGGCATGACTTCACCATGAACACCATTTATAAGGCTTTCTATCTTGTCTGGATTCACTCCGTGTTGGGGAATCAGATCGTGACAGCCATAATGCAAGACGTCAACACCCTCATTGTTGCCCAGACATCTGCTTCTACACAGATTTCTGGCCATACTGAGCGACAGCCCAGCAGCAGGGGCCTGACTGAAATTGGCACGAATGATGAAGATGTCTTTCTAGGTGATGCCATATGTGTAATATTGTCTGACTCAAATGACAACAGATGTGTCAGATAGTGTACTGGCCCAGGCAACCACTGTATAAATATCCATGGTGCCTGTGGTTGCAGGGCCATCTATTGATCCAGCACAAGGTTCTGGACTATCTCCACCCCTGAAGGCAGTCACTGATATGTAGCAGCAATCACTTCCTCCCCTTACTAGGAAAATACTTAGAAGGAGCGAGGGTAGAGTAGAAGGCATGCACCGTACACTGTCACAAAGTAAAATACACGGAAAACAAGATCACAACATAAATATAGATCAGGAAGATCATTTTCTCATCTTATTTCATCCATCCGGATGATATCCATGGTATCATTTGCAGATTTGACCGACTTGCATTGAATTTCCAAATCCAAATCCCCTCCCCACTTTTGGCATCCAATTGTTTCTTAAATAATTGGTCATTGATGTAAATGAGAAAGAGTAATAGTCCCAATATCGATCCCTGGAGCCCCTCACTCGGTTTATCAAACCATAACTCCTCTAACAAATCCTTTAATAACACATCCGCACCACATACTGTTAGAATAAATAACATTTGGCATGAATGGAACTCTAATGTGTCGTGAGAATATATTTGGGATGGGACGGATTAAGATAGTTGGGGAGAAATGCTGCTTTAGTTGTGGGCCCTGATATAAGGATATGGGCAACCATGACAATGGTTTATTTGGTCATGGTATGGGCCATACATTCAGATGACTGTTCTGCTTTGAATGTTTTAGGCACTTAAGTGAATGTAATGTCCATAACAGCCTGTTGACAAGATTGTTGAAAGAATTTTAAAGATTTTGGACTTTTTATTGTTTTTGGAACAGTTTAAGTATTATGTAATCATCATATTCGACTGTTTCTGGTCTAGTGGTACCTTTCTAGTGTCCAGCGATTCCCTTATAATAATGATCAGTTATTGTCAGTGCCTCAGAAATCTCTCTGTCAACGCTCTGGGATAATTACTTATCTCTGGGAATATATTTGTCTTGAACCCTTTTAGGCTGTCTCAGATATATCAAATATATCAAAGTGATTGATTTTACTGAGGTTATCTCTGTGTAGGGCATGTTGCTCAGGCCTTCCCTTGTGAATACTTGAAGGAAGTAGACATTTAGAATATTTTTTTTTCATCCTTAGTTTCAAAGCCATTTGCATCTTTTAAGGTTTTCACCTCTTCTCTGACAACTCTCTTTCTGTTATCGTGCTGAAAGGATTTTTTTTGTGATTGTCTTTAGCGTCCAAAAAAAGTTAAAGCTTACGGGATGGTTACTGAACATCAGTGCTATGGGTTATCAAGATGCAAAGTATCTTTAATTTGAGCTTCAGTGGTGATACACTGTTGTGGACTATTGCTAGTTGAGAAATGTAATATTTTTCTTTCTCAATCTTTGTATGAATACTCTTACTGCACAATAGATATGCATTTCTGCTTTAAGAAGTTTGTTTCTGGGCTTAATATGATCACCAATTTGAGATAGGATTATGTTGTCACCAGGAAACCATCACAAATAACAGAGGTAAAATTGAAAGTCAAGAATGCAATGCAACCACATTGGAAATCTTTGGCAAGTTGGGCCAAAGTGCTAATGGGAAAGCTGTTATGATGGCTTATAGCTCTGGTAATGTGAAGCTGTCTAAGTTTTGATGTGGTTATAAATCTCTGTGATACGTGAAGGCCTCAATTGTTTTCTTCCTCCCCTTTTGTGAGAGCCTGCATTTATCGATGAGTCACCTATTGCCGATTCACTCATACCTCTACTATGCTACGTATTTTTGTATGTTACCCCATTTTCAGATGGTCGTAGGTTTTTTTGAAATGTGTTCATAAGAGCTGTAGAGATGTGTGGCTATTTTTAGACAATTACGTAAAGGTTGCTAGACAATCTTCCGTTAAGGGCAAAGTTGGATTAACACTGCCCTGTAGTTTTTTTAAATGAAAAAAAACCACTCCCCTCCCCTATCAATGGCTGGAGTCTTGCCCTCAGTGGGCAGTCCTGAGGTCATGAAAGGTGCTATATAAATGCAAGTTCAGACCATGGTCTGTGCTGAGTAATCTGATCTCAACAGTATAGTTGGCCTCATGGGCTAGAAAAGGGAAAAATTGGCTACCATTCAATCTCATAATCACTCTACTAGAATGTGTAGGTGGACATCAGGTGAAGACAGGATCAGGTACCACTCGGTTCTGGTCAATAGACTCTCCAATTTTGTTTTTGGCAGGTTATAATAAACTAAAGGCAAAGTGGAAGAACAATTGGGTCAGAATGGCAACCAGACTGGAAATTGGGATTTTATCCAAGTATGAAGATCAAGGATTTCACATTCAGATTTACAGACAACATTCAATCCTAAAATCTACATAAAACAGTAAGAAGAATTCCCACACTTGGCAGGGTTTGATTCAGTCACTCCAATGAACAGCTTAGCATTAATGTCCATCCTCATGATTGTGTGGGAAACGAACATTCAGAACTCATTTTCAGCCAATCAGGAACTGAATTTTATTTACGGAGTTACAGCTCTAATAGATATGAGAAATGAAATACATTAATGATAGATGGAAGGATACGTAAAAGAAAAAAAATTACATTTATATAGCACCTTTAACAACCCCAGGATGTCACAAAGGGCTTTATAGCCAATGAAGTACTTTTGAAGTGTAGACACTGTTGTGATGTCGGAAATGCAGCAACCAAATTGCATACAGCAAGCTTCCACAAACAGCAATGTGATAATGACCAGATAATCTGTTTTAGTGACGCTGGTTGTGGATAAATATTGACCAGGACACCAGGGAGAACTCTCCTTTGAAATAGTGCCACAGGGTCTTTTACATCCTCCTGAGAGGGGAGACAGGGCCTCATCTCACACCTCCAACAGTGCATCACTCCCTCAGTACTGCAATGGAGCAACAGCCTGGATTTTGTACTCAAGTCTCTAGAGCAGGACTTGAATTTACAACCTTCTGACTCAGAGACAAGAGTGCTACCAACTGAGCCCTTAGGTACATAAGTGGATGGATGGAAGGGAGGCCTAATAACAGTTAGCTTGAAAGTTTTTTTGTGAAGTCTTTGTTCAGATTAGATTGTGAATGTTATGAAGATGCCTCTTTTATCTGTACTTTATCAAAATCCTGGCCCAACATTTCTTGGCAAATTAGTTAAATATGTATCGAGATTTGACTGATGTATTCTTGGGCCTTCTCATTTTTATGCTGGATATTTTAATATTTCATTGCAAATTATTTTGCAAAATGGTATGTCTGACAGTCTTTACTGAGAAATATGTCATAACATTAGTTTTATATCCTTGAGTTTCCACTCAATTGCCTTCAAGAAGAAGTCAGGGTGTACAACAGAGAAGTTTCCCAGAGGAGATTAAATAATTTATGAAGAGTGAAGATGAGGATAAGACATGGTTTGTTGAAAGGAGTGGGCTGGACTGACGAAATGGCTTTTGGAAACTTGGGAATTTTTTACAAACAGGAAAATATAACTTGGGCCAACAAGCATTTTGATTGGTTTCAGTTCTACCTTTAACCTTTCTCACTGTCGGACTCAATTCTGAGTTTCTCCAGAAACATATCTTATATCACTTGCTTCAGTAACTTTCCTTGGTATAAGTCTATTACCACTTATGTTAAATAATTCTGCCTCCATTCTCCATGGCAGGAAAAATCAGAGAGCAAGTTATTATCTTAATGGCGAGAAACTGGAAAGTACTGCAGTACAAAGGGATCTGGGGGCCCTAGTGCAAGAAAATCAAAAAGTTAGTATGCAGGTGCAGCAGGTGATCAAGAAGGCCAACGGAATGTTGGCTTTTATTGCTAGGGGGATAGAATATAAAAACAGGGAGGTATTGCTGCAGTTATATAAGGTATTGGTGAGACCGCACCTGGAATACTGCATACAGTTTTGGTCTCCATACTTAAGAAAAGACATACTTGCTCTCGAGGCAGTACAAAGAAGGTTCACTCGGTTAATCTCGGGGATGAGGGGGTGGACATATGAGGAGAGGTTGAGTAGATTGGGACTCTACTCATTGGAGTTCAGAAAAATGAGAGGCGATCTTATTGAAACATATTAGATTGTGAAGGGGCTTGATCGGGTGGATGCGGTAAGGATGTTCCCAAGGATGGGTGAAACTAGAACTAGGGGGCATAATCTTAGAATAAGGGGCTGCTCTTTCAAAACTGAGATGAGGAGAAACTTCTTCACTCAGAGGGTAGTAGGTCTGTGGAATTTGCTGCCCCAGGAAGCTGTGGAAGCTACATCATTAGATAAATTTAAAACAGAAATAGACAGTTTCCTAGAAGTAAAGGAAATTAGGGGTTATGGGGAGCGGGCAGGAAATTGGACATGAATTTAGATTTGAGGTTAGGATCAGATCAGCCATGATCTTATTGAATGGCGGAGCAGGCTCGAGGGGCCGATTGGCCTACTCCTGCTCCTATTTCTTATGTTCTTATTTAATCCTAATTTTTAAATTATGCACTCTAATTTCTGAATCTTTAATCAAGGTGAACAATTTGTCTGTTTTAACTTGGTTAGTTCCTTTCATAGTATTGTAAAGTTCTATCAGGTGATCTTGAAGTTTTCTCTTTTGCAACCTGAACAAGCACATCTCCTTGTAATGTAGATTCATAAGTCTCAGTGTCGGTAATTTTAACTTTGGGCGATATCCATTCCCGATTTTCATTTCTGGGTTCGGGCGGGAGACTAGGCTCCAGGATGCAGATGAGACCCAGGGGTTAAAATGGCCTGGGCCCTACCATGTTCACCCCCTTCCTATCATGCCGCACTTACAGCTTGAGCTAAAACTCTTCATTTCTCTTATCCACTATAGCAGCAACAACTTTAAGGAACTCCAGCAAGTTAGTTAAGCATGGACCGACCTTTCTAAATTAATTCTGGCTGTTCTTTCTTAAGCTGTGCTTTTCTGCGTATTTCTCCCATTTGATTCTCTAAAGTTATTTTAAGGATTTTAAATTAAAACTTATGTTCTTATATTCATTCTTAGTTTTTATAAAATCTGTCTTCTATTTTAATTAAAATGTAATTATTATTGAAAACTGCATGGGAACAATCTCTTACCGATTTGATCTGACTACAAGGAACAGAAGTAACAGCTTATATATATTAAATTCCCTGACTGGATATTACAATATTTTTTTCTGTGTTTACTGATGATAGATACGGCAAGAGGCATTAATTTATTACAAGGCCTAAGTGCTACTTAAAATATAGAAAAGATTACAGTGATTAGCAAAGGTTGAGATAATGAATGTGGTGGAATGATTTATTTCAGTAGGCACACCAAAAAGAGGTATAATAAGACGTGATAATTACTTTGAGGGATTGCCAGCCTCCTGCGCTCGACAAGTAGTGAATCACCCCTGATCTACAGCTGGCTTTAGCTATTCTCTGTCTGCCCACATACCATCATGCTCTTTAATTACCTCGGCACAGCTATTAGATCACAGGATGGCAGCACTGTTACACCAAGCTGGTGCAACAACAACAACTTGCATTTATATAGCACCTTTATGGTAGTAAAACGTCCCTAGGTGCTTCACAAGAGCGTTATCAAACAAAATTTGACACCAAACCATATAAGGAGATATTAGGACAGGTGACCAAAAGCTTGGTCGAAGACGTAGGTATTAAGAAGCCTCTTAAAAGAGGTGAGGTAGAGAGACGGAGAGGCTTAGGGAGGGAATTCCAGAGCTTAGGGCCCAGGCAGCTGAAAGCACAGCCGCCAATGGTAGAGTGATAAAAATTGGGGATGCGCAAGAGGCCAGAATTGGAGGAGTGCAGAGATCTCAGAGGGTTGTAAGGCTGGAGGAGGTTACAGAGATAGGGAAGGGTGAGGCCATGCAGGCCAGATAAGAGCAATAGAGGCAAAATCCATGAAATGATTTAAGAAACAATTAGATGCTACAATGGGGGATGTTCGGATCTCTCTGAATGGTTGAATTAAGATGGGCTGAATGCACTTCCTCGTCTGTTATTATCTTTTGATTTTGTGCAGTCCCCCATCAATCACGACTGGAGCTAGCACTAGTGTAAGTAACTGGGATTGATTTTACGCGCATAATTTATATTAAGTAACTATCCTCCACTCAGTGCTTTTTTCCTGGAGATATAATCCTGCTGTGCTCAGGAGACGCTGGGGGAAAAAAAATTGGATAGGGGCTGCTTTTGGGCGCAGGTAGCGTGATGTGCTATTACCCCGCGCTCAATGACCCGCACACAGGCAGGACCCAAGTTTCAGCCCACCTGAGGACTCACCTGCAATTAGCGATCCATTCCAGGCCTTGCACGTAGAATCAATACAATTTGCACTTTCCACCACCAGAGGGAGCTCAATCACTTAAAGGGAGGATGTTTCTTAGAAATCTCTTAAAGGTAGCTGGTACCTGTTATTTGCTGAAAATAACAGGCTGCTGTCTGCACAGAGTCTAAACGGAGATCAGACATTGCACACTTAAAACACAGATGCAGGTCCCATCCCTATGATTACACACTGATGAGTTATGTTAAAACATTGAATAAAGGTTGCGCACTACTAAATCCCACATCCTCCAATCTGCACGCCAGACCTCACCAATCTGTCGATCTGTGTCGGTACCCGGCCTGCGAGAGTCCGTGCACCAAGATTCTCTACTGATGCAATAGAGACGTTGGTGCAAGAGGTGAACAGAAGGAGGGACATCCTATATCCACGGGGGGGTGGGGGGGCAAGAGGCCCTCCAGACATATACTCAAAATACAGTGGGTGGCAGCGGGGGATGAAGTCAATGCCAGGCGCACAGCATCATGAACATGGGTGCAGTGCAGGAAGAAGTTCAATGCTTTGACATGAGTGGGCAAGGTGAGTGAGGTCAACTGTCAAGTGGCGTCTCCTACCAACTGCACCATGCACTACACCCCCATCACCCACATACCAATAAACTCTTTCCATCAATACTCAACTCTTCCAATCAGATGTTTCCTCTCACCCTTATACATTACCACTGTTTCAAGCCACCCACCCAAAACTCACAGGTCACACACACTGGCAGCTATTCAACCATGACAGGCACATCACCCAGATACACGTCCCGCTTTCTTGCAGGAGAAGGTAGCACATATCAAGAGGCAGCAAGAGGCAGCGGTATTTAGTTCATTGAGCCTGTTCCACCATTCAATGAGATCATGGTGGACCTGTGACCTAACTCCATATACCTGTCTTAGCCCCATATCCCTTAATACCCTTGGTTCACAGAAATCTATCAATCTTAGATTTAACTTTCACAAATGAGCTAGCGTTAACTGCCGTTTGCAGAAGAGCGTTCCAAACTTCTCCCACCCTTTGCGTGTAGAAGCATTTTCTAACTTCACTCCTGCACGTCCTGGCTCTAAATGTTAGGCTATGTCCCCGCGTCCTAGCAGCCCGCTTGATTGGCACCCCACCCACCACCTAAAGATTCACTCCCTTCACCACTGGCGCACCGTGGCTGCAGTGTGTACCATCCACAGGATGCACTGAAGCAACTCATCAAGACTTCTTCGACAGAACCTCCCAAACCCGCGACCTCTACCACCTAGAAGGACAAGGGCAGCAGGCACATGGGAACAACTCCACCTGCACGTTCCCCTCCAAGTCACACACCATCCTGACTTAGAAATATATCGCCGTTCCTTCATCGTCACTGGGTTAAAATCCTGGAACTCCCTTCCCATCAGCACTGTGGGAGAACCTTCACCACATGGACTGCAGCGGTCTAAGAAGGCGGCTCACCACCACCTTCTCAAGGGCAAATAGGGATGGGCAATAAAAGCTGGCCTCATCAGCGATGCCCACATTGCATGAACGAATAAAAAATTATTAAAGTGTAGGAGACCTCCAAAAACAGTTACAAATGTCTCAGCAGCCTGAAGCAATAATCCAGCCACTAACCTGCAAATCCTGCATGGTCCCTTTAAATAGCACCAGTGGGGGGTCCTCCGGGCACTCCAAGACACGTTCAGATGGTCGGGATTAAGACTGTGCGTTGAGCTGAGCGTTAAGTCCCAAAATGGTGTCTATCACTTTGAATCAGCATTGCACACTGATTGAAGCCATTTTCTCCCTACTTTACATGATTCAGGCGTTCGTTATCTGCGCCTGCGCTGACTCCTATACCAAGATGGCGTCTGGCGAACATCACGCTGGAAATGTGCATGCGCATCCAAGATGCTATCTTGGATGTCAGAGAGGCCGTGTAGCGCCAAAACAACGAGCCCAATTTAGTGCCCTCTGTTTCTGGTAGTTTCGGTCATGAGTTTGGAGACTCCAGTAAATTAAAACCACAAGTCCCGCCCTGCCTCCAACTCATTGGCTGACACAGTGGTGTCGATATTCACTCCGTTTACTCAATTCGTCTAGACTGGATTCAAAGCCAAGTTCCAGAGTAGAAAAGACAGTGCACTGAACTGCACCACCCGGTCCCGTTGACTTGAATTAAGCTTTTATGTTTACATCAAAATCACCTGTTAACGAGGGTAACTTGTGAAATCTCAATCGAACACAGTTCCTAGAATTCTAGTTAGTATCAGAGGGCCCTCTTGTGGCCCAACAATACTATTTCCTGTTGAACAATTGTAAGAGCAAATTTCTGTCTCATATCAATGGTGAACTGGTTCATCCTTGGGTTCATTTCAAATGAATGGCTAAAGCCATCAGTGGCAAGTTTTGAATAACAACAGCAGGACTTATTTCACAATCAGTTAGGCAGAAACTTTGCCAAATGCAGGACTCGGTGCTCTTCTACAGTGTGAAGCTGGAGCCTTGCACTCAATGGTCTTCCAAGCCAATCACTCCCCTGAACTAAAAAAACGGCAGAAGTCAAAATCAAAAAAGCAGAGAGAATTTTTGTCATTAGTTTGCTCACTGGCTTGTCCTCAAATGGCTCTACTGGCTCTCCGCTCAATTTCCAATCTGTGAACCGACAGGGGTGCTGATGGCTCGTGGAAGCTATGGCTATTTTATCACCACTGGCCCCGAATTTCCTTAGGATTCAGGATGCACTGTCGACATATCTAGGATGGGCTGAAAAAACGGATGCTGGGATTTCCTATGGGGACAGTGATAGGGGGTAGTTGCGTCTGCCCCCGTGCAGGTGAAAGGAAGTGGGACCAGCAGGGTGGAGTCACTAACTGGAATCCCCACTTATCGCACCTCATGTGCCCCCAACGTACTGTATGCCGAGCAAGATACAGCCATACAGTACATTTGTACAGTGGAAGTGGGGGCAACAGGAGTGCTTGAGACCGAGTTCATGGCCTGCCACTCTCTAAAACCGAACTACTGCCTACAGTGAAATTGGCCCTCTTATAAAGGGTCCATTTATGAGTGTTTTGCTGCTGATTACAACTGGATCCACTGGCTTCACACTCAACAGCTTGCCAGTCCTACATTTTCCGCATGCACCCCCCACCCACCCTGCGGGTATCCAGGGCAGCATTGCTGTGGGGCCCACCACCAAAAATTGTGCAATTCGCCCAAATCCAGAAAATCTGATAAGAATCAGGCTAGAAGGTGATTGATGGGTGGGAACTCCTGGTGCACAGTTACAGCGGGGGACCAGGGGAGTGAATTGTTGGAGCCATTATTTTGATTAAGTTGGCAGTGATTACCCATTGTGCCTGATTTTCCATTGCTGATGCTGGAGCAATGAAGTTACATAGAATATACAGCACAGGAACAGGCCATTTGGCCCAACAGGCCCATGCAGGTTTATGCTCCATACAAGCCCTGATGTGGGCAACTCCAACCTGTCCTTAAT
The DNA here is from genome assembly GCF_035084215.1 of Heptranchias perlo. Lineage (NCBI taxonomy): Eukaryota > Metazoa > Chordata > Chondrichthyes > Hexanchiformes > Hexanchidae > Heptranchias > Heptranchias perlo. The sequence goes on along the minus strand of NC_090339.1, from coordinate 52,017,706 downwards.
ACCCTCTTAACCCAATGTAATTTTAAATATATATCCCCGTAATTAGTCAGAGTCTTCACCTCAGTGCAACAGGAATACCAGCCATGCCGATTCCCAACAACTAACAATGAGATTTTATTTTCAAAGTATAAACCCATTTAGCCACACTTACCTTCTGGAGTGGTTGGCCGATAAATTCAGCCTTCAGTGCCGGTTTTTAAGGTGCAAACCAGCCTATTAAGCCCCTGGTATGGTAGCCAGGAAGTGTGTGCATATTTTCAGCCGGAAGTGTTAAATTATGCAGGTGTGTGCTGAAAGTGTAACAAATACCAAAGAATTGTTTTTACGCAATGTATGGATCATGAAAAACATTTAATATGTGACCATACATCTTGCACAAATTCTTAGTCTGTACCAGGGACTCTTACTGCAGATATCCACAGACTCCCAGGGGCCGATTTTAGGATGGCCGAGCGGGTGCGTTCGTGGCGGGGGGGCTCCGAAAATTGGGGATTCCCAGGGCGGTTCCGGAGCCTGGCTCCGACCCGCCCACTTCCGGGTTCCCCAATGACGCGAATCGGTGCGCGCGCAGCCCCCGCATGCGGGACTCCCATCGGCAATTAAAGCCGGCGGGATCTCAATTAAACCAATTATTTTGATACTTCAGGTCGTTAGCAGACCTGATTGGGAGGATATTTTAGGAGGGGTGGGATTTTCATCCAAACTGAGCATGTTTCCCATACTGGGGGAAACACTCCCAGTTGAAATAGATGTGTTGCAGCCACCAGCCTGTGGCAGCTGCAAAGGTCCATTTGACAGGTGGGGAGGAGACCCTCACTCATTGCAGGAGGCCACTCTGTCACTTTGGACAAAGTTTGGCCTGCACCACCCTCCTCCTAACACAAAAATTCACCAACTTGCAACCTCAACCCTGGTGTGTAGACACATTTACCTACCTTGCGGACCCCCTCAAACATACATCTTCCGGATGGGGGCCGCCATAGCTGCAGTCATGACCTCCTCGGAGGACGAACAGCATCACCAGCCTCGCCGGCCACGCCGTCCACCTCTGACACGTGGAGCTCCACAACACAGTGCTGTGACACATCCACCTGCACAGCAGGAGGGAGGGCAACCACAGAGAGAGATGCATCGCAGAAGGCACTACCCTCGCCACAGGTCTACAGACTGAGGCTCAGCTTCCTGGACCTCTCTGAGGAGCAGTGCACACGGAGGCTCAGAGTCACTCGACATGCAGTCATGGACATCTGCAGCCTCCTTGATGTCGAGCTGCTCCCGGCTGGCCCGAGCACCACCTTCTTACCTATCACTGTCAAAGTCACCACTGCCCTCAACAACTTCTCCTCCGGATCCTTCCAGGGTGCCACCGGGGACATCGCCGGCGTCTCTCAGTCGTCTGCACAAAAGAGCCCTGCAAATACACCCACACCCACTCTGCAGTGACACAATGGGTGGCATCAGGTGTGGGTCTTCAAGGTGATCCTCAGGAAAGGGCATTATTGCACAAGCCAGTCAAGAATGGCCAAGACGTGGCAGTAGTGGTGACAATATAATATGTAATATGAGTTGATCAGAAATCAAATATAAGTAAAAACCATGACAAACCCTCAAACACCCTTGTGCATCCCCATCATGCTCACAACACGTTTTCCTTACGCTTCCTACTGCACATATGTGATGCATGCCCTGTGGCTGCAGCATAGGTAGTGGCAGATTGGGTGAGGGTGACCATGAAAGAGATGCATGAGAGGGTGAGTATGAGATAGAGCCATGAGATTATATGAGGATTGGATGGAGTGATAGTGGTGGGATGAGTATTGGTGAGGTGAGTAAGTGCAGGTAAGATGAGGATGAGCTTTGAGTGGGTGTGAGGGGTGATGTGATAGAGTAGTGTTGGCAGTGCAGAAGGAGATGTGGGGTGGGGGTGGTGATGTGGCAGAAGGAGTGTAGGGGAATGAGTAAGACTACTCACTTCGGCTGACCTACTTAGGTCATTGAAGCGCCTCCTGCACTGTATGCAGGTGCGTGATATGTTGGTGGTGCAGGTGACCTCCTCTGCCACCTCGAGCCAGGCCTTCGTGGTGGCAGAGGCAGGCCACTTCCTTCCGTCCGCTGGGGAGAAGATCTCTGTCTTCCCCCTCCTCCTCCTCCTCCCCCTACTCTTCACCCCATCCAGTAGGACTTGGAATGAGGCATCATTAAACCTGGGAGCAGCCTTCCCCCTGAGCTGCCCCATGCTGTAATTTTGGCTCCTTTCTGCAGCATCAGTCAGTGGAGGACTGCCCCTTTAAATAGGGCTCCTCCAGCTGACAGCCTATGATGCGGGTGCGCAGTCCGCCCGCTGCGCAGCTTTCCAGCGCGAAACCCGCAAACCAAGGTATGTGGCTTCAATTTACTTGCGATCGCGTGGGGAACCCAGTGATTTTACTGGGCGGGTTACCCACGTGCCCAGTCTACCCACTGCTGACAACCTGCCTCCCTCCTAATATCAGGCCCTTTGTTTGAGACGACTGGGAAAGGGCCTTGCCATTGTCTCAGCTCCCAGAGAGATTAAGGGGGAAAAGTTGGATAAGGGACCATTCTGGGCCACGGTAGCGCGCTACCACCCCACGCCCGACGGACCCTGGGCAGGCAAATCGCAAGTTTGGACCCAAGAGAGCACTTACCTGCAATCAGCATTCCTTTCCAGGCCATGCACGAAGAATCAATGCAATTCACTTTCCACCACCAGAGGGAGCTCGATCTCTTAAAGGGAGGATGTTTCTTAGAAATCTCTTAAAGGTAGCTGGTACCTGTTATTTGCTGAAAGTAACAGTCTACTGTCTGCATGGAGTCTGAACAGAGATCAGACATTGCACACGTAGAACACAGATACAGATCCCATCCCTTATTTACACGCTGATGAGTTATGTTAAAACACTGAATAAAGGTTGTGCACTACTAAATCCCACATCCTCCAATCTGCACGCCAGACCTCACCAATCTGCCGATCTGAGTTGGTACGAGGCCTGCGAGAGTCCGTGCACCGAGGTTCTCTGCTGATGTACTAGAGCCCTTGGGTGCAAGAGGTGGTCAGAAGGAGGGACATCCTATAGCCGCGGGGGGTGGGGGCAAGAGGCCCTCCAGACATATATCCAAAAGACAGTGGGAGGCAGCGGGGGGACAAAGTCAACGCCAGGCGCACAGCATCATGAACATAGATGCAGTGCAGGAAGAAGTTCAATGCTTTGACATGGGTGGTCAAGGTGAGTGAGGTCAACTGTCAAGTGGCATCTCCTACCAACTGTACCATGCACTACACCCCCCATCCCCCCACATACCAACAAACTCTTTCCATCAGTACTCAACTCTTCCAATCAGATGCTTCCTCTCACCCTTACACATTACCACTGTTTCAAGCCACCCACCCACAACTCACAGGCCACACAAACTGGCAGCTATTCAACCATGACAGGCACATCACCCAGGCACATGTCCCACTTTCTTGCAGGAGAAGTTGGCGCATATCAAGAGGCAGCAAATGGCCGTGGCATTTAGCCACTTGAACCTGTTCCACCATTCAATGAGATCATGGGGGACCTGTCTTAACCCCATATCCCTTAATACTTTTGGTTCAAAGAGATCCATCAATCTCAGATTTAACATTCACAAGTGAGCTAGCATCAATTGCCGTCTGCATAAGGGCATTGCAAACGTCTTCCACCCTTTGCGTGTAGAAGCATTTCCTAACTTCACTCCTGCACGTCCTGGCTCTAAATGTTAGGCTATGTCCCCGCATCCTAGTATTGAAGTCTAGGAGACCTCCAAAAACAGTTACAAATGTCTCAACAGCCAGAAGCAATAATCCAGCCACTAACCTGTAAATCCTGCATGGTCCCTTTAAATTGCGCCAGTGTCGGGGGGGGGGGGAGGGGCCTTCAGGCACTCTAATACATGTTCAGATGGTCAGGGTTAGGACTGTTTGTTGAGTTGAGCGTTAAGTGCCAAAATGGTGTCTATCACTTTAAATCAGCGTTGCACACTGATTGAAGCCATTTTATCCCTACTTTACATGATTCCGGCGTTCGTTATCTGCGCCTGCGCAAACTCCTATACCAAGATGGCATCTGGCGTACGTCACGCAGGAAACGTGCGTGTGCATCCAAGACGCCATCTTGAATGTTGGAGAGGCCGTGTTGCGCTGAAACAACGGGCGCTACTGGGCCCAATTTCGTGCCCTAAGTCTTCAGCAAGACAGCATCACTGATCCATCCATATTAGAACATAAGAACATAAGAAATAGGAGCAGGAGTAGGCCAATCGGCCCCTCGAGCCTGCTCCGCCATTCAATAAGATCATGGCTGATCTGATCCTAACCTCAAATCTAAATTCATGTCCAATTTCCTGCCCGCTCCCCGTAACGCCTAATTCCCTTCACTTCTAGGAAACTGTCTTTTTCTGTATATTGATGAGGGGAAATGTCTTGCCATTGCCTCAGAAAGTCAATGATGTCAGGTCAGGTGCCGGACTGTCGGGGTCTCTTTTGCCAAGCTGATGTACTACGTCTGGCATCATCATCTGTGCTGAGGATGTTCAGTCAGCCCATCACAGGACTTCCTGCTAAACAGTGTATAAAACACAGCTCAAACAAGGGCTCAGCTTAGGGGATCCCTCCAGAGACAGCAGACTAGGCAGACGTGCTGGCAGGAGCTCACGCCCGTGTCAGAAGGAAAGAAGTCTGCAGAAGGCAGGATCTGCTGGATCCGAGAGGGTGGGGCCGTGAGAAGCGAGAGGCCAAGGCGCGAGCTCTACCCAGAATGGAAGCAGGTAATATATCTCCAGTTTCCATCCTGTAAACTGCTGCTTAAATACTGAGTGTATTAAACTGTTCTTCATAATAAAGTGCGGGCCACCTTAACCAATTGGGGTCGACTCGAATCTTTTGGAATTGGGAAGTGAGTAGCGGAGCAGGGGCTCCCTAAGACCGTATATATATATTCCCAATCGAAGTGCGCCGCACGCCATATTGGGAAAGGACATATTCGTTGGCCAGTACCCATGTCTGAAATGCTGGTGCTCAGGTGCTACTGTGGTAGCAGCCTGATCTTCATTGACTCTTCACCGGCAGGATCATCGCGGTTGCCAGCTTTATGGAAATGAGGCCCAAGGCCCGATATCTGGGGAGGCTCGGGTCGCACCATTCATTCGTAGTACCCTGTGCCCCACCCCTGCGCGCTCACTCAAAAGTGGGCACGCCCGAATTTCTACTCCGTTGTCTTTACCAACCCTTCCCACTTGTAGTTTAGATTTTTTAAGCATTAAAGTACCTGAATACCAGTGTTGGTGAATGTAAATCTGTAATTACAGGCCTTACCATCAAAACCAGAAAACAGCCAAAGTCGAAACTCTTGGCTTAATTCAGAAGGCAGTAAGCAAGAATGTAGGCAACAAATTTAAAATGGTACATACTTATTCCAAATGGCACCACTCTACCTGACTCATATTACCTTGTATGTACCATGGGAATTTGAAATCTAGGGCATTGCTCTTCTAGAAGATTTTGAACTTTATTTTAAAAGTGTTGTTTTCTGGTTAATCTTAGATTACTTTTTAGATCACTTTTTGTACTTCAGAGTTGAAAGATTTTTAATGTGGGGAAAAATGCCATCAATTTCTATGGGGTTACCGATTAGGCTACATCAAATTAGGCTTATAAATTTAGATCTGAGCCCGCGATGTGGACCTGCATTCTTTTCTCTTCTTGTGATTGGTGCATTTTCTGTTTTAATTTTACATCTGCTGCATTTGTACCTTGCTTTTTTTCTCCTTTATTTTTTCACATTTTTCTTTGTTTGGTCCTCTCTGTTTCTCTTCAACCTTTCGCTCCACAATTTGCATATTCTTCTGTCCTTTTATTATCTCTCCATCATGTCACTGATGGTCTTTTACATCATCTAACAGTTTGCAGGTCAGTTATTCCACTAAATGATTGTTGCATCCGCTGATTCTCTACCTCTTCCCGTTTTCCATTCCTGCTAAAATGCCTGTTTATCTTGCAGTCTTCAGTTCTGTTGAAAGGTACACACATAAAGCATCATACTCCATCTTTTCTCTTTACTGTTGCTGGACTGAGCATTTATGTAGCACCTTTCCCAATCTTGGGGCACCCCAAAGCACTTTACAGTCAACAAAGTACTTATGAAGTGTAGTCACTGTTGTAATGTAGGAAACGTGACAACCAATCTGCATGCAGTAAGATCCCACAAATAGCAATGGGATAAATGATAATCTGTTTTGATCTCAGTCTATACATAAGTCTGATAAATTCCAATTGTGTCCTTAACCCTACATTTGTCAGCTCCTTGTTGAAGGAGATAATCAACTCAGCCCCAACTCCTTTGTGATTTGATCTTGTAACATATTTAAACACAGAGAAGTGGAAGAAATATTTTCTCAAAAAAAATAATTTTTATTCTGAATTCATTCATACACTCTTCAGAACTGCAAGCGATATATTCATTAAAAAAGCCCAGAGAAATGGCAAAGTTAAACTTAACAGTGGACTGCTATTAATAACAATTCTCCAATAAGTTTTTAATCCATACGTATATATAAAATATATATATATAAAAAATATATATATATTATATATATATAAAAATCAAACATTCAAACAAAGCTGTACAGTGCCTAACAATCCATAATAATGACTATCTTTTTTAAAGGGATATCATCATCATACGAGAGCTTTGGGCAAACTTTTTCTCATTTGTCTGTTGAAGTAAATCACACTGAAGTGGGTCATCATACCGTATGTGCATAGCGTTGTTGTGGTGAAAAGAGGAATGCTCCCATGATAAAATTGTCAAACGCTATTTGATGAAGATGCCATCTCTCAGGTTCATGGTAAGAGTCCATTCCTCTGCAGTGTAGTAGGAGGAATGTAAGTAGCATGACTGTACATCTTGTGTTTCGATTTCACCCCCTCAGAAATTTTATGTAATCTCAATTTATGGCTTCCATTGCCTTATGAAGACATGATGTAGGTTTAGACCAATAATGTAAATCTATGGGATTCCCCCTTTGAGTTCATAACTTTCCTACCATTGATGTCAGTGCAATTGTGCAAATGTTTCACAAATCTTTTTTTCTCCTAAATTCAATGTCCAATGTTGTTTTGCTAAAATGAAGTAAAGCCTTGTCAGAGACTGAAATCCCGATTTTAACCCCCACCCCCGCCTAACAAGAAAGGGGGCCTGTGGGGGTTAAAATTGAAGCAGTATGCCACTCACTATCTTCTTCCTTTTTAAAAGGTGGACCTTTGGTCAGCTTGTGAGGGACTCATTGACACTCAAAAGTCGAGGTCTGATGACATCAGATGCATGAGAATCATGTCCCACGGTCTTCACTCCCTCTGTGTGGACGTGTCTAGTTTGAGCCTGTCAGCTTCCTCAGAAAACGTGGTCAAAATATTGGGCACGCTGGGGGGTAATTTTCACCTTCACCGCCTGGGCAGTAATCTGGTAGAGCAGATCGCCGGCCTGTTCTAGAACCCGCCCGATTTTTATTCCATTGATTTCAATGGCATGAAAGCCAGGCGGGATCTTTAACAGAACGGCAAGTTACGCCAAAATTTACACTAAAATGTATGCCGATCTTCCCATTGGCAACTTACACCAAGATATGCTGAGAATCTCATTAGCAAATGCGAGAACATAAAGCAAGGGAAAATCAGTGTAATCAATTGGGAAATCACCGAATTTACGCCATATTCCTTCTTTAAGTTCCTCTTTTTATATGAAAATTAAAGTTTGGAGCCATCAAACCATAATCTATGCATGGTAGGTACAGCATGTTTAAGAAAATGCAATCACAGAAGCTTTCCAATTTTTCATGTAATGCATTCTGACACCATAAAAATGCATTTAAGATGCGGGTCTCAGTGATGAATTTTTTTTAAAATCGCCATAAGACACCAGAAATATGACTTTGGGTCCTGCTGCACTTAAAACTTTAGGTACACCCCATACAGAATTGCCATAAATGCAGGAAATTTGCGTGAACTGCTCTTTTACATGGAGGATGGGGCTATATCAATGAGTGGCAGAGGATTTCGGTGGAGGTTTTGCAGAATCAGCAAATCAAGGAAACTCAGGTAATAAATATGGGTGTAAGTCACTTACGCCTGAACTTCCTCACTCCTGCTCTTCCCTGCTCCACATTCAAGTAAGCATATTTTAAAAATTTACCTTTTTGGTGGCGGCCTGCAAAGGTTCACTCTAAGGAATGTTGGATAGGCCGCATGTAAACCTTCTACATTCTACAAACTTCTAGGCCATAAAGTCTTATGGGGGTCCTGACTACTTGCCTATGTTATATCCCACCTGTGGGGCCTGCATATGGCCTTGTGGAGGACGGTATACCTCAACTCAAATGGCACATCAGCCACCACTACCACGCTGGGCTCCCTTCCCAGCTCAGGAGTGGGGACTCCCAGAATAGGGAATCCCTGCCCCTGGTCCTGGCCTCTAGATATCATTTGCCTTATAAAGGGCAGACAGAGGGCCTGCCCCTTACGAGGCAAAGAGGAAAGGCCTGGAAACGGTGGAGACCTGGTACAATTGGATCTCTGGCATCGTGCTGGGGTTCTGCTGGTCTCCTGCTGGAGTTATGCTGGGAGACCAGTGGGAAGCTCCATGGAATTTTAGCCCCACAGTTTCTTCCAAACAAGGACTATCAGGATGTGCTTTGATTTGATATTTCACACAAGGTTTTTTTTTGTTCAGATAAGAATCATTTCCGAAAATGAGATTAAAAATAAGGCATGCGTTGCATAACCTGTAGTCCTTTTTCCATTTTGGCGGAGTATTCTTCAAGGCTTATTTTGAGAGCTTATCTCCAGGAGAGTCATCCTGTGGGTGGCGTCAGTGACACCGGCTTCCAGCAAATCCTCTTCAGTGATGTCACTGAACCAAAGGGAAAAAAAAGGCATTGTCCTCCATCAGTAGCTATTTTTTGTACAGTTAAGTCTACTACAGAAATCACATTCCTCAGGTAAGACCATCAAATCGACCCCTGCAAAATTCGTGACTTTTCACACAGCCTTCACAGATATTGCAAAGACGTGTTTATCTGAATAATTGGGATGGGCAAGCCGTGCCTGTAGAGGCACAGCAGAAGATGCTGAGCCCACCGTGCTGTCGAACACTCGGAGCAGAACCAAGGCCCTTTTTTAAGGCCGAGGATGCCCTGCAGGAAATTGTTGGCCAGCAACACAAAGGTACTTGATCCTTTTTGTAGATTGACATCTAAAGGCCTTTCTTTAGGCCCACAGTGGGACCCATGTCTCCTCTCAGCAGGTGTGGAAACCGTTGGGCATAAGAGGGAGGCATCAGCAAGAATTCCTAGGGTAGCCCTGGGAATGCCCACAAACTGCTGCAGTCATTGGGGGGGGGGGGGGGGGGGTGGCGGTGGGGTGGGCCCAACATGTGCCTGCACCCCCGCTGGGAGAGACCTTCATCCCATTAGTCGGGCTGGATTTGAACCCAGATCCCAGAGGTAAAAGGACAGTATGTTAACCAATTTGCTAATTTGGTTCCAACTTGTGCTGAATTATGGGCAGTTTCATGCTATGGACTTATACCCATCGGAACTGAGTTGAACTTGATTGTTTCATGTAGCAGATCAAGGAGATGCTTATCCCACCAATCTGTACTGGATTGGAACTCAGGTTCTAGAACAATAGGAGAATACGGCAGTCAATAAGGCACAGAGCTGCACCCCCCACCTCTCATCTGCTTTAGATTATTCATCAACATAATAACCAGTAGGCTTCACTTGTGTAAATACTGTTACACGAGCAATTATTATTATCAACTATGTATCATGTTGTTGCTGTAGTTACCACCAGTATTCCATGTTATCCCATCCATTCTCAATCAGACCAGCTTCATACTTTTCCAAGCCCAACTGCTTCAGATACTCAGAGACGATACCAGAGCTGCAACGATTGTCAAAGGTCTAAAGAGATGCAGAACACTATTTAATTTTTTGGAGATGGAGGAGCATTATGATTTTTATATACTACTTTACTTTTTTATTGCATTTCTAGATACCTCGGACTGCTTTTTGAGTATGTCTACAACGGTTATGCTGAGGCTTTCTAATGCACTGTCAGGCTATACTTTGAGTACCGTATATAATTTTGGTTACCACACATCAATGGGGACATCCAGGCATTGAAGAGGAGAAAAGCAACAACAGTGATCTCAAATGTAAAGACCATGAGCTATGAGGAAAGATGAGAGAAGCTTACCGTCTTGAAGGACAAGGTTCAGGCAGGAACCACACTGATGTATATAAAGTATTAAATGGTATAGGATAAGGTAAACCCCATAAATTTAAATTTGTAAAAAGTAAATTATAACACATACTAGAAAAACATGTCATTATGCAAAGGCTGATTAACATTTAGAATAATCTCCCCCCCCCGCCACTCCCCGCCAAAGTTTGTGCACACAGACTCTGTAGCAGGAATCGTGTACAGTGATCAGGAGTGAGAAAACTGACTAACTTTCCTCTCTCTAGCCCAACAACAACAGCAACAATGTGCATTTATCTAGCGCCTTTAACGTAGTAAAATGTCCCAAGACACTTCACAGGACCATTATCAAACAAAATTTGATACCGAGCCACATAAGGAGATATTAGGACAGGTGACCAAAACCTTGGTCAAAGAGGTAAGTTTTAAGGAGCGACCTAAAGGAGGAGAAAGGAAGTGAGGTGGAGAGGTTAGGCATGGAATTCCAGAGCTTAGGGCCTAGGCAGCTGAAGGCACAGCCGCCAATGGGTGGGGCAATGAAAACCGAGGATGCGCAAGAGGCAAGAATTGGAGGAGCACAGAGATCTTGAAAGGTTGTAGGGCTGGAGGAGGTTACAGAGATAGGGAGGGGCGTGGCCATGGAGGGTTTTGAAAACAAGGATGGGAATTTTAAAATTGAGACGTTGACAGACCGGGAGCCAATGTAGGTCAGCGAGCACAGGGATGGTGGGAGAACGGGACTTGGTGCGAGTTAGGAGACAGGCAGCAGAGTTCTGGATGAGCTCATGTTTATGGACGGTGGACGATGGGAGGCCGGCCAGGAGAGCATTGGAATAGTCGAGTCTGGAGGTAACAAAGGCATGGATTGAGGTTTGAGCAGCAGATGAACTGAGGAAGGGGCGGAGACAAGCGATGTTATGGAGGTGGAAGTTGGCGGTCTTGGTGATGGAGCGGATATGTGGTCGGAAGCCCAGGGTCATTGAGATCAATTGTTGTGTCCTAATTGCTATCCTTGTTGAGATCATCCAACTCATCACAAATTGGGGATTGAACCTCAGATCATTTGGCCTGTATGGCTCAGTACCATACTGGGCAGTGTATTTATCCACTAAGATATTTGGGGAGCTAGGTTTTCATTTGCGTTATAGATGTAAATTCTCAAATGACACAGTTGTGGGTGAAACACAGATTTGATTATTCAATGGGTTAAATCAGAATGATCTTGTTTTGTTTTACTTAATGCCATACCCCGGTGTCTACCGTTCTGCTCTTGACTGGCAATGGTGGAGGCACACTCTGATGCCCGTAATCCAAACGTGTGGAGCGAGGCTGAACCTCTGGCGCTTTGTTTCTAGCTGGCAATCGGGGACTTTTGGTTGGCCGTTCTCGAACAGGAAGGGGGAGGTCACATCTGTTGGACTGGCGGTCCTTATCGCTCAAAGATTTCGCCATGTGGAGGATGGACAGAGATTGGTCATCTGGCTTCCTTTCACAGATTTTGTCTCTGACCTCATTGATCAGTGAAGCCTGAGGCCCACTTTTCCCCACCACCTGGGGCCTGTTGAAGCTTCTCGGCGCTGTGGTGCGGGCTTTGAACTCTGGGGGGTCTCTGGTTGACGTCACATTCTTGTGCCAATCTTGGCTGACTTTAGCTGGTGGAGCCTGGTGAGGTTTACCCCATACATCCGCAGAACTGGCATAAAGAGGGTTGTTCTGCATTTCAACTTCCATCATTTTGGGGAAGGAGTGTTGGGGTTGATCATGGTTGTAACGTAAACCTTCGTGCTCTGAGGAACCGCCTTCATTGTTTAAGTGTCGGAAGGAGGGGTCCCTTGGCTTCTCCAACCCTGTTGGAGGAAGAGGTTGTGGCTTATTCCTGGGGATAGTTTTTGACACCGGAATCCCTGCATTTTCCTGACAGCCTGTTCCAGGCTGAGAGTAAGGGACTCCTTCAAGTACAAAATAAGCTGGGTTGTTGTAACTGTTCAAGTGGGAATCATCTTCCGCAGTGCTGCTTTGTTTCATCCTGAAAACAAAACAATAAAGATATGATTCAGATGAAGAATGCAGTTGTTAAGGAGTGCAAGTTTATTGTTTATCCTCAGTTCATGTTAGTTTTGAGTAAGTGAAAGAAATTTATGTCTGTTAAAGCTGTATAAAAACCCATTTTCAATTAGCACCGGTGGAAATCTCTGCTGCATACCAATCCAAAATTACCGCCCAGATGTCGAGACTCTGTCTGAACAAACACTCCTTCCAACCCCTCTCCCAATGACCCATAACCAGACCAGCCCCCAGGGCTACTTGCTGAGGACATGGTTCTTACAATGTGCAATGCCAACAAAGGTTTGGTGCTGCTGTAACGTATTGCCACACCTCATCTCTTCCCTGAAAGGCCCCAGTACCCCCTGACCAAGAATAGCCCCAGCCCTGTCATCAAGCATCCCTCACCTTAATGCATAGAATTACATAACGGGCGTAAGATCCTCACTGCATTTACATGCAAGTATTGTGAAATATGTTTTACAGCCTTTACTCTGTGTGAAACCAAGTCCTCACAAGGCTTAAACTCTTTGTATAAGATAAAATGCTATAAAAAGAACTTCGCTTCCGATGGCTCAGTTGTCAAATTGTTTTGCCCAGTGTGGTGATGAGATATACATAACGGAAACTTTCTACATCCTAACCTTGGTCTCTGCTGAATTAGCTAATCACACAGCCAGGGTAGCTGTACAGCCATTACAATTGGCCCTGATCACCCTGGGCTAGGATGGGGCAATAAAATCTGCCAGGATTCCCATCTTTGATTGGTATCCAATTACTTTTGATGGAAATCCTGTGGCCATCAAGTAAAGGCTACATGGTTGAATAGCCTGATAGCCTGCTGACTGGGCTAGGCTCTTACATAAGGAATGGATGGTTGGATGAGGCACTGAATGGCACCATACCCCAACACAAGTCAGCTCCTTCAGGGAGGAGGGAAGAAAATTGAATGGATAAAAAAAATGTAATTTGCGATCGTTTTTTTAAGAAAAAATGATTTCATTGATCTGATATTGGCAGGGTGACAATGTTGGACCTAAAGGGGGTGAATTCCTCTAATTATTATGTGTAGCAACACGGTAAACAAATGCAGGAAGGCTTCCTGCGGCTTTGTTTTAATGAAATTGTAAATGTTTTCAAAGACCTGTTTAGTTAGGTCACAGGTGTGCCATATAAAAGATCCTTCAACCAGTACTCAATGCTGTTTCTGCTGTTCAGTATCAGTATAACAAGGGATTACGTATTGACCTCCTGTGGCTACAGGCCAAGTAGTTTTATTACACATAATAAGCTAAAACAGAACGAGTCCTCTCTAGGATTGTTCCCCAGTTTTTTTTGCCCTTTTATTCACCACCTCCCTCCTTCCACTGTCTGTGATGAGCACAGAGTTTATGGAAGAACAATGAGGGCAACACCAAGCAGTCATTGTCATTATTTTAGATGGTTGGTCTACCCTTTAACCATTTAAAAAAAAAATGACATTTCTGTGCTCATTGAGGTGAAGGATGTCAGCTCTGGATAATGGAACACTTTCCACTTCAGGCACCCAGCATCAGCAAACACTCTTACATCAGGTAGAGTGCAGTAAAGATCACTTTACTCTGCTCCAAAAATGTACCTCAGCCTTGTTCTCAGAAACTCATTAATATTTTCATTTCCCCTAGGCTGGTAAGGGAAATAGTAATATCATGGTCACTTTGGTGCCAAATGTTTGGCAGTTTCCTACAATGAACTCATGCCCATTAGGAACTTGGTTCGGATTGCCCAAACTCATTTCACACTGAATTCTTACAGACAGCATAAAAAAAACTTAAGTTCCTTTATTGTGTGCTGGATTTGGTCCCAGCTCCCAGAGGTGACAGGACCGGGTGCTAACCCACTGTACCATACAGCCCGCCAACATTCCAGTTTTTAAAAGAGAGAGGCTAAGACAAGAAAGGAGGTGAGAAGAGACCCCTTTCAACACAATCTCATATATGATGATAGTTGACATACCTCGGCTGAGTGGCCTCTTCACTTCCCTTCCCTTTAATTCCTGTCGCAGCCGCCCCAAGATGAGTGCCATCATCAGGCCAATTGGAAAACATCGCACTGACGACTTCAGAGAAAGCTGAGCTCTGACCAAATTTCTTCCCACCGCTCCTGTGAAGTTACAGATCAATGATCAAAGGTCATGAAAACAATTCAGACTTTTTGCTGCTAGTTTTGTACTGTGGTGTTCTTTACAGTTTTAAAAATATGCTTTTTGAAGGATCTTTTTCCAATTCAAACCATTTTAATTTCTTGGCAAAACTCTTCTCACTCCCTCATGAGTTCTCAGTCCCTTAAGATTCTCCCATAGGCTCCCATCTGGTTTAGTGTGAAAGTTCACTTTAATCTCTTGAATCTGCAGAGCTGTTTGATATCAGCTGAGTGGCAGTAAGCCTACTACAATTGACCTCAATGTCTCTGCGGTAGGAAAGGGAGAGAGAAATAAACAGCTGGGGTTCCCGTCCCTAGTCTATGCTGGAAAGTGTGCACGTGAGAATATTGGTTGAGGATAGAATCGGGCTTGGCTGAAGTTGGCCCCATCGTCAAATAGCCTGCAGATGCTCACCATCTGGATGTCACAAAGAATAGCTGTTTTGTCATGTGGCATCCAGATGGTACAAGAGGGTTGCTGGTAGTGAACAATGCCCAGAATGAGTCATCAGCTTCAGAAGAGACGAGGGAATAAAAGATGAGAAAATCATTTTTAACAAAAGGATTTTCGCAAATCACATTGCCCTCAACCACACCAGATCTCTGCCACGTCCAGTCTTCAACTGGACACTATGAGATGCACAAGAATGACCTGGGACAATTCACTGTAAATTTCCCTTTCTTCCTTTCTCCGTCCTGTGCCTCCTTCTAATGGCTGAGATCAGGGACTTGTGTGCGGCACATCAGATATGAGTTAGTGCATGACAACAAATCTGATCGTCTTAATCCTTGGCTTGTTTCGCAAGTTCTTCTTCTTAAAAGGCATCATCTTCATTCAAATGTCTTTAGCATTCCCATTATCATTTGTTTACAAATACAGGTCATAGTGTCACTTGTGATGCACTGCTCTTCAGTCTCTTTTCCCTTCAGAAACGCAAAAGAGCATTCAATGCTCCTGCTCCTTTAACAGACTTTGACATCACTGACCATGCAAGTAAGTCAGGTTAAAAGGACTTCAAAACACCATGGAAGGACCAGATAACACTGATATAAAAACAGAAATGGTTGTAAATACATTTTGGGCAGACACTGGGTGGTCTTGAGTTGTGAGGGTCGAGGGTGAGAAAAAAAAAGCAGTTAGATGTTGTTCATGCTCACTGAGGTTTTTCATCATAAAACAGTGATATCAGTTCCGCCAACTCCCCAGGAAGACAATGGAAGCAGATAGTGTTGATTATTTAAATGCAAATTAGACAGATCTCTTTCAGAAAATAATAGTCTGGGATACACTATATGAGTAATTTGAGACATGACATATGGTAGCATGCTTAGGGGGATCAAGTAATTTTGGACCTATGGTTCCCAAAGCTTTCCACCACTATGAGTTTTCTTCGCCTCATGTCTGGATCTGTTGTAGACTAATTGATAGAGATTGATTGCCATGATTAGTCAACAACTCCATCATCATTGTATTATTCAACTACTAGGATGGTAGAAGGCGATCTAGACTGACCTTGGTCTTTTTTCATCTAGCAATTCCTAAGTTCCTATAAAGGGTTATAGCTGAAATGTTAACCTCTCTTTCTTTTTCAAATGCTAACTGGCCTACTGTGCATTTCCAACATTTGATGTGTTTAGTTAAGAGTTCCAGCATTTGGGAGTTTGCTTTATTTTTATCTTCCTTCAAGAACTATGGACTGGGCTTCTGTTCCTAGAGTGCATATGTATGGACATCTGGTGAGGGCAAGATTTGGCTCAACAGTGATGCCGTATACAGTCGAATATCCTTTCATCATTTAGTATCCGGCCTCACACATGAAGAATGACCGCTTGGACAAGGTACTGGAGGGTGGCAACACTCACGGAATTTTTTTTTTATTTGTTCATGGGATGTGGGCGTCGTTGGCAAGGCCAGCATTTATTGCCCATTCCTAATTGCCCTTGCGAAGGTGGTGATGAGCTGCCTAGCCTGAGTCAGAGCCTTCAACAGAGAATGAGGAGAACATTGGTGGGAATAAATACCTATAGAGTCAGGAGATAATTAAAAATATGCATGCATATTAAAGGAAAAGATGCAGCACTGGCAGTTCGAAGAGTTTCCAACACTTATTCCACAATACAAGCTGCTTACCCAGCGTAATCCTGCACTGGTTTGGAAGATACGGCTTTATCTTTTGGGGGTCTGGTCCCATCTCTTTCTGAACTGATCCATTCTGTTACAAATGAGAAGAAGAAATATCTCAGATCAGTAGATGGTGTAGCTAACAAATAGCCTTCTGTGGAGCTGTAAAAACTTATTGGAACAATCTTCTACATTTACTTTCTATTCCATAACATTTCTAGAGAAACTAAAACCTTTTCAATTTTATCCATCTGTTCTGATCTGACTGGGGACAAGGGGGTCTGAGATGACTTTTTTGGAAGAAAAAAAAACATCTGAGGGTGACTGTGTTGGAGTGACCAACATGCAGCACTGCTGGGTTCATGCCTGCAGTCCCCCACAGGCTAAGTTGCCATTCTCAGCAACCACACCGTTATAGGGAGATGGAGGCCAGGAACTTCCACATAGGGAGAGAGGGAAAGAAAATCAGAGGGGACATCACCTCCAGAACAACATTGCAAGCAGTTCAGCTGCCTAATAATTGTTTATCGTGCAGGTGATGCATGGGATTTTGAGACCATAAAAAGACATGAGGGTAAATATTTCATCGGCTCTTATTTCGCTGAAATACCAGAACGCCAGTGAACGTTCACAGTGATACAAAACACTGGGAACTCCGGCATCTGAAGAACTTACCGTAGAGACGTTCCCGAGTTCGTTTACGTTCAGCAGGAACAACGACCTTTATCGTTCCACGGATCGATCCTGACTCATCTCCCAGGTGAGACAGACCCGTCTCAAACCTCTGTGGTGTGCTTCCAATCACGGACTTCAGTGCAATGCAGCACTCACCTGCAAAAGGACAGGAAGCGGGGATTCAGCGGAGGTCAGTCTTGTAAGAAAGTATATTAAAGTGAAAATATCGGCCTCTGAATTGTCACACACTCTGAAATGGTATTATGGGAGATTTCTGTACAGTTATCAGCATTTCTCAGTCACTTTTTTACCTTTTTTATGCTTTAGAGCTGCTGGTTAGAGATATCTTGGCAGCAGACACTTTGGCCCCAATTTTAAAGGGAGGCACGGGTAAGGTGCACCTGATCCCATACCCTAACCGGGAGGCCTGAGGCTGGCCAGAAATTGGGCCTCGGGCCTCAGTAACATTATTTGGGCAAGCGGCCGGCGACTGTCGTGCCTCCTGAGGTAACTCGCACATTCCCAATGAATCTAATTTCTACTCACTTGCCTCATGCCTCAGGTTAAGTCCTGAGGGGGTAGGACAACAGGAGGGGGAGTGATTGCAGGCTGGCAGCAGCTCCAGGAGTGCTGTGGAGCTTACTTGTTACTTACCTTTTTGGTAAAGGCCGCTTGCTAGGCTGCTTCCACGCCACGAAAACCCGAGTGGAGCAGGCCCTGTGCCTGTTCCACTCACGGCAGCCCAATTTCCCAGCGGGGTCCTAAAAGAGGCGTTAGACCCCTTTTATGCTAATGAGGAGCCTAACACCTGTTTTAGGAGGCTGCCGCATGCGCCTGAAAAATGGCACGACTCAATATCGAGTCGGACATCTTTTAGGTGTCTTTGGGGCGCAGGACGTTGGTCCCTGACATTGGCCATCATTGCGCCCATTTTACGTCTGTAAAATGTTTGCAATGAGGTCCAATTTCTACCCCATGGATTCCTGGTGAGCAAAGCTCCCTTCCAGCAGTGCAGATTTGTAAAATGGTCTCCTTATCTAAAGAAGGATATACTTGCCTTGGAGGCAGTGCAACGAAGGTTCACTAGATTAATTCCTGGGATGAGAGGGTTGACCTATGAAGAGAGGTTGAGTAAAATGGGCCTATACTCTCTGGAGTTTAGAAGAATGAGAGGTGATCTCATTAAAACATATAAGATTATGAGGGGGCTGACAGGGTAGATGCTGAAAGATTGTCTCCCCTGGATATAGAGTCTAGAACTGGGAGGCATAGTCGCAGGAAGAGGGGTCGGCCATTCAGGAGGAATTTCTTCACGCAGAATCTTTGGAATTCTCTATCCCAGAAGGCTGTGGATGCTCAGTCATTGAATATATTCAAGGCTGAGACAGATAGATTTTTGGACTCTAGGGGAATCAAGGGATGTGGGGATTGGGTGGGAAAGTGGAGTTGAGGTCGAAGATCAGCCATGATTTTATTGAATGATGGAACAGACTCAAGGGGCCATACAGCCTACTCCTGCTCCTATTTCTTATGTTCTTATGTACCCCTATGAACTAAGACACAGGGCAAACATTCAAACCAAGAGACAAAGCAGAGATGAGCCTCAAGACTGGTACCTATTATCACAGGATTGAGTGACGAGGAAAAACTAGAGAAACCAGGACTCTTCAGCCTTGAAATGAGGTGACAGAGAGGACTACCATATAAAGGTATACAAAATATTAAGCAGTAGAGATAAGGCAAATCTGAAGCACTACTTCAATACAGCAGAACAAGAGGTATAAGGGGCAATTTTGATGACTCTATTGCCCTGTTTACACTTAAAAAAGGACGGTAGCGAGACCAAAATCATGTAAAATTGCCCCTGAAAACAGGCCATAACCAATTTTATCCCTTTATATTTTGCTAACTCTCCATCTTTGGTGTTCTTTCCCATAACACATTTATATTATAGAACTATACTAAACTTTTCTGCTTTTGGAAAGCTAAGTTAGCTATAACTTACCGTAGGATTCATAGCCATCTGTGGATTTTATGGTCAGCAGGAGATGCTGGTCTTGTAGGTACTCAATATCAGACAGAATTGGAGACAACTATTGAGAACAACAGTGAACAGTGAGTAGCTGGAAAAAGAGTCCAGTGAGGTTAAAATTGTAATTATAAATTGTCCAGGATTTAATTACGCTTTGCTTCGGGTCTGTATCTCAGTCCCTATCTCTATCAACAGCATTTCATTAGAAGACAAAAGTTTAAATTATCTTTTGGTAGGGTCATAATTGCGTATGGTTTTGGACACTCTAATTTCTAAACGACTTAGATGAATTGCAGTGGGTTTGAAGTCAAAGGATGATAAGGATAATTCTGACACTCAAAGCTCTAATGAAGTTAAGTTAACAGAAATGGACTTGTCGGAACAGAATCAAGGGAGTTTTACTCTACATCGAACCCATGGTGCATCTGATCCAGGTGTACTTGGCAGAACAATGTAAGAATTTTACTCTGCAGCTAGCCTGTGCAATACCTGATTTGGGTGTCCTTGATGGGACAGTTTAGTGGGAACTTTACTCTGGATCAAACCCGTGCTGTACCTAACCCAGAAGTGCTTGAATGGCCACTGCTGTAGACATATTGGAAGCAACATTAGCCAGGAAAATCCCCTTCAGCAAGTCCTCTCGACAAAGTAGGTAGTTCCCAGTGCTGGCTTCATAGAGGCCAGACACACTGCTGCAGTTTTGCCATTTTTCCCCCATGTCTTTCCATCAAATATTAGGTAATTATCTGATTGACCCAGTGAATGCAAAGCATTTATGGGGTCAAAAAGATAATGTTTTCAAGGCTGCACAGAAGAGGTTGTAAAGGAATGCGATTTACAGAAAAATAATCATAGGTCAGAGACAAAATCAATTATTAAGTACCTGTGATGGTATATACCTGCACAGCATGCATAGATTTTAAGCCATGACCCTCCAGTTGAGTATCCTTCTCCCCCCCACCCCACCCTTCCCTCTCAACCATCCACCAACTTTCTCCTCTCTCCACTCCCTTTCTGGTGGTGATTCATGCTGAGGGACAGTGCTTTAAACAGTTATACCCCTCCCATAGCCAAGTGGCTATTCTTTGCATGCAAGCCTGGAAAGTGAACATTGGCAGGCTCTCCAACCCAACCATGGTATTGAAACTGCCACTGGTTTGGCAGTTTTAATTGGCTATACTCTTGTGTGTTTATTGTTAATATTTGGCTGTGAAGCACTTTAGGACATCCCGAGGTTGTGAAAGGCGCAATATAAATGCAAGTTCTTTCTTTCACTTAATGTGAGTTATGCGACCTTCTCTAGCTCCCATCACAGTTGGAGCCTTAATGAGCTTAAAGCACAATTGAAGGGCTGGCTCGAAGCTTCCCAGCATCTTCAGAGACTGGTTATTGTGCAGTGTGTCCTGGGCGTTCCAGAGCCCTCAGATGTCAGTGCCCCGTAATGTGTAGAGTGTATTATAAGAACATAAGAACATAAGAACATAAGAAATTGGAGCAGGAGTAGGCCAATCGGCCCCTCGAGCCTGCTCCGCCATTCAATAAGATCATGGCTGATCTGATCCCAACCACAAATCTAAAGAACACAAGAAGTCGGAGCAGGACCCGGCCACACAGCCCCTGGGCCCTCTCCGCCACCCACAGGGCATTGACCGATCCGAACTCAGCTTCATGTCCAATTTCCTGCCCGCTCCCCATGACCCCTAATTCCCTTTACTTCTAGGAAACTGTCTATTTCTGTTTTAAATTTATCTAATGATGTAGCTTCCACAGCTTCCTGGGGCAGCAAATTCCACAGACCTACCACCCTCTGAGTGAAGAAGTTTCTCCTCATCTCAGTTTTGAAAGAGCAGCCCCTTATTCTAAGATTATGCCCCCTAGTTCTAGTTTCACCCATCTTTGGGAACATCCTTACTGCATCCACCCGATCAAGACCCTTCACAATCTTATATGTTTCAATAAGATCGCCTCTCATTCTTCTGAACTCCAATGAGTAGAGTCCCAATCTACTCAACCTCTCCTCATATGTCCGCCCCCTCATCCCCGGGATTAACCGAGTGAACCTTCTTTGTACTGCCTCGAGAGCAAGTATGTCTTTTCTTAAGTATGGAGACCAAAACTGATATTTTAAGAAATGCCCATGAATTGACAATTAAAACTGTTAATCAACAACCAACAACAATTTTAAAACAAAATGCCAATTCTAGGTTCACCTTAATCAAGCCAACATTATACGCACCTAGGGCTATGACCTGCTGCCCAGGCCAAATCTAGATGGAGTGGACTATTTTTAATAAAGACGATGCACATTTGGGCACATCTAACTCTGAGATGAATCTGTGCTTGTGGGTATAAATGCAAAATGGGATCCCTCTTGCATGTGCCCAACTTATTTTTAAATGTAGCACTTGAAAAATTGAACTTTTCCCATCCGCTTTTCATGAATCAAAATTACTAGGCAAAACTGGGCTATTGGAATTGGAAAATGGAAGGGCAGTCACCCTATCCTTATCCAGTATCCACATACGTCCAGCTTCTGGCAGAGGTTACTGGTGATCAATCAGGAGTAAGAATCCTGGCTGGTTTTACTCTTCTCCAGTCGAGATTCAGAAGCCATTTGTGGTGCCTCGAGCACAGCTCCGATTGGGATCAGTTCATTTTGCACAGATCAGGGATTGATTAGCAGCACCCCGATGCATTTACTGAGCTGTTGGGATGTCCTGGAAACATTGGTTAAACAATTTCACAACAATCATATCCCAACATAATGACACAATTACTTTGTTGAGTTTACAGTAATTGATCAGTGTGTTATAATTTTCAGCTAGGCTAAAGCCATGACCTACCATTGGTAGCTGGTGTGCCGACCACTCCACTCTCAGGAACCCATGTTTAATACAGACCTGGGTACCATTATCCAAACTTTTCTTAAATTCTGTGATGAAAAAAAGTGAATGTTGGAAAAGTATGCATTATTAAAACATTTACATATTTTTCTGTTAGGCCAAGCACTCATTAAACATGTGATGTCTTTGTTATAATACTGGACAGAGGGATTTCATATATCAGAGAATCGTAGAATCATAGAAAATTCATGGTCAGGAGGAGGCCATTCGGCCCATCGTGTCTGCACCGGCCGAAAATGAGTCACCCAGCCTAATCCCACTTTCCAGCACTTGGTCCATAGCCTTGTAGGTTACAGCACTTCAGGTGCACATCCAGGTACTTTTTATATGAGTTGAGGGTTTCTGCCTCTACCACCCTTTCAGACCTCCACCACCTTCTGGGTAAAAAACTTTTTCCTCAGCTCCCCTCTAATCCTTCTACCAGTCACTTTAAATCTATGTCCCCTGCTTATTGACCTCTCTGCTAGGGGAAATAGGTCCTTCCTATCCACTTTATCTGGGCCCCTCATAATTTTGTACACCTTAAATCACCCCTCAGCCTCCTCTGTTCCAAGGAAAACAAACCCAGCCTATCCAATCTTTCCTCATAGCTAAAATTCTCCAGTCCTGGCAACATTCTCGTAAATCTCCTCTGTACCCTCTCTAGTGCAATCACATCTTTCCTATAATGCGGTGACCTGAACTGTACACAGTACTCAAGCATACACGTTAACATGCTAATTATTCATAGTGTACAGGTCATTACTTCAGTCACTGCAGGCCATAACTGCATTTAAGGGCAGAGTCACCTCAGAAAAGATCTTGGGCATGATTTTTGTCCAGTTGGAAATGTCATTACTGCTGGAGAAAAAAATTATTGAGGCACTAGGACAGAAAAGCATACCACAATATTGATGTTAAACCTGTTAGTTAAATTTTATGAAGCAAATTACCCTTTTAGTATCACTGCAAGGATTCTACACTGATTGGTTCAATTGGAGTTCAATCCAGGACTCAATCGTGTTGTCAAATCAACAGAATAGCAGAGATGAATGGAGGTGTGTTAACACTTATTGATTATTGTAAGGAAAGGGTTAATCATACTGTCTAGTCCGCTAATGTTATACTGCTATTCATTTCTCTTTCTAAGACAATTTAAATGCAGTGACCACTGAACTATTTTTTTTATTCGTTCATGGGATGTGGGCGTCGCTGGCAAGGCCAGTATTTATTGCCCATCCTTAACTACCCTTGAGAAGGTGGTGGTGAGCCGCCTTCTTGAACCGCTGCAGTCCGTATGGTGAAGGTTCTCCCACAGTGCTGTTAGGAAGGGAGTTCCAGGATTTTGACCCAGCGATGATGAAGGAATGGCGATATATTTCCAAGTTGGGATGGTGTGTGACTTGGAGGGGATCGTGCAGGTGGTGTTGTTCCCATGTGCCTGCTGCCCTTGTCCTTCTAGGTGGTAGAGGTCATGGGTTTAGGAGGTGCTGTCGAAGAAGCCTTGGCGAGTTGCTGCAGTGCATCCTGTGGATGGTACACACTGCAGCCACGGTGCGCCGGTGGTGAAGGGAGTGAATGTTTAGGGTGGTGGATGGGGTGCCAATCAAGCGGGCTGCTTTGTCCTGGATGGTGTCGAGCTTCTTGAGTGTTGTTGGAGTTGAACTCAACCAGGCAAGTGGAGAGTATTCCATCACACTCCTGACTTGTGCCTTGTAGATGGTGGAAAGGCTTTGGGGAGTCAGGAGGTGAGTCACTTGCCGCAGAATACCCAGCCTCTGACCTGCTCTCGTAGCCACAGTATTTATATGGCTGGTCCAGTTAAGTTTCTGGTCAGTGGTGACCCCCAGGATGTTGATGGTGGGGGATTTGGCGATGGTAATGCCGTTGAATGTCAAGGGGAGGTGGTTAGACTCTCTCTTTTTGGAGATGGTCATTGCCTGGCACTTGTCTGGCGCGAATGTTACTTGCCACTTATCAGCCCAAGCCTGGATGTTGTCCAGGTCTTGCTGCATGCGGGCTCGGACTGCTTCATTATTTGACGGGTTGCGAATGGAACTGAACACTGTGCAATCATCAGCGAACATCCCCATTTCTGACCTTATGATGGAGGGAAGGTCATTGATGAAGCAGCTGAAGATGGCTGGGCCTAGGACACTGCCCTGAGGAACTCTTGCAGCAATGCCCTGGGGCTGAGATGATTGGCCTCCAACAACCACTACCATCTTCCTTTGTGCTGGGTATGACTCCAGACACTGGAGAGTTTTCCCCCTGATTCCCATTGACTTCAATTTTACGAGGGCTCCTTGGTGCCACACTCGGTCAAATGCTGCCTTGATGTCAAGGGCAGTCACTCTCACCTCACCTCACCTATTGAATTTAGACGAACCTTAAAGCAATCGTCAGTTCAGGCAATCGATGGAATTAAAAGACATTCTAGTGCATACTGCAGAGAACTTTAATTAGTTGATAACAAATTCTGCAGAAGGGAATACATCATCCTTTTCAGAAGCAGGAGAATGGTATGGAATGGTACAGATTTATAATTGAAAGTGTCACTTGGTAGAATAGTAACAAGAGTGAAACTATCGATATAATCACAGATACAGAACATGCACAAATGCTCCCTTTGTTCCTTTTATTAGGAGGAAGGCCTTCTAGCCTTACATGAAGATAAGGACCTGTCTGAGAAAGACCTTGGATCTGGAAGGTTAGGCACTGTAACCAAGTAGGGGAGTTGTATCAGTCTGTGGAAAAATAACTCATTAAAACTAATGTAAATGATAAGAAAGAAGCTTATATAGAATTGTATTAGGTAATGCAGAAAAGTGATATCCTCCTCACTGTTCACTACACTTCCAAGTTTTGTGTCATCTGCAAGTCACAGATCAGCCATGATCTCATTGAATGGCAGAACAGGCTCGAGCGGCTAAATGGCCTACTCCTATTCCTATGTTCCTATTCCGCAGCCTCACAACCCTCTGTGTGCAAAACTTTCTTCTGCTCATCCAAGTTGCCATTCCTCATTTGTGGGCACCAAAAAGCTATACAACCATTGATAATGTCACGGTGAAGTCATATCCTGTCTTTCCCCAATGTCCACACATGTTTGCCAGCAGGGGTCACTGGACACTAATCAGGAATAGGAAGTAATCAGTCGTGAGAACGCTGATTGAAATATTTCGCTCATTCGACCAGCGGCACTGAGGCCAACTGTAGTCCATCTACAGCCACCTGGGCTGCGATCAAGTAGCTTACCATAAACCAAGCATGAAACTTAGGACTGTCCTTATCGGTAGGGTTCACTATCACACTGAATGTGTATCTATTCATTGAGCCACCAGGGAAACTCAATGACAATTGTTTTTATTTTTAAAATGGAGCCCTGATGGTGGCAATGTCCAGTTAAATTGGCTGAAATATGGGTATTAAACACTCCCATACCTTCCAAACAGCTTGAGTGAAATTCAATGAAGAACTTTGTTTTGCATGTTGTCTTCACGATGGCCTCTATGATTTCAAACTCAATGCAGGCCTGACTGGAACTATTACATGGGCCTGTACACACCAGGAAGGAGAAATAAATATAATTAATTGGGCTGCAAAAAAAACCTCACCAACATACAAGGGTATATCATCATATCTTAAACATACTAAATTTCAAAAACATACATCTCCAGTTTTTCTTGTGTGTGTACATACTCATCGAAGTGATAAATATCATTGTTGGAAAATGGAAGTGTCAGCATCATGTACTTCTGGGCCAAGCTTGGTCAGAATAAAAAGAACGTAAGAACTATCAGTAAACATAAAAGATTATTTAGCCCAACAAACTTAACCCTTTTTTAATCAATCTTAACCCCACCGCTTTCTCACCATATTACTCAATCCTTTGTCACTCCAGAAACAAATATAATAGCCTCTTGAACACTTATGTGCTGTATATTTCAATGGCTGCCCTCGGTAATTTGAGTCCCTGCTGATTTCCCTTCTCACTCTTAACTTCCTAATTTTAACTTGTGTCCCCTTTTATTTAAATTCTGTCACCTTTGTGAATTCCTTTGTTATCTTGAAAAAAAAATCAATTATGAGAGGACAAACCTAATTTCTTTAACCTTTCCTCATAACTTTGACACCCAATATCTGGAATCAACCTGGTTGCTCGTCTCTTCCAAGCACAATAATACCTACCTTTAATTTGGTGAGGAGAACGTCACATAGTACTAAGCAATATAACCTCTTCTGATCTGTACTCTATCCCTCTCCTTATACACCCTGTTACCTTACTTGCCCCTTTTTAATGCAACTAAGTACTGGAAGGGTAAAGCTCCCTCTGCTCTGCCTCAACAATGTGCCAAACAGAGAAAAGCCTCCCCTATTGCACCGTTGTAGCAGTTCCATAATCCCACATCTCTGATGTACCGATGACAATTTTTAATCAACTATCAGCAATTTCTTGCTGTAACTCATGCCCACTTGGCTGCCTTCACACCCATTTTGAGAGTGCCCCATACTGAGTTCACAGACAGAAGAAACTTTTATCCCATCACTCTGATCTGGATTTGAACTCAGATGCAAGAGGTGAAATACTAATGTACCCACAATAATACCACCCAGTCCCTCACTCTTTAAATTATTTGTTCAGCTCCATTTGTTGAGCTATTGACGAAACCCCATTGTTGGGCACAACATGTCCTCACTTGGTTCTTTTTACCTTTTTTAGACACAAACTGGGATGTTACCCCAATTTCAAATGTGGCAAAAACAGGAGAGTGGTCACTGGTCATGATGTCATCGGTGCAGCCTGCAGAAAAGTAAAAGAGACATGAATACGAGGAAATGAAATGTTACTCTCTACGTTCTCCTTCGACACTGTGTGGCAGAATTCTGTTTTTAGCCTACGACAGTGCGGTGGAGTAATATCCAGTCTCAAATGGGAGGCAAATATTGTGTTCATTATAACAGTTGCTAAAATGGTTCTGCAAAATCATTTTGTCAAGTTAAACCAATTTCCCTTAGATCTACGTCCAGTGAGTTGATCGCATCCCGAAATCAAGGTTTGTTTAAAATGATACTGGCTCCAAAATTCCAATCTGGGACCAGGGCGGAGAGTGGGCAAATCTCTTAACGGCGGACGAAATTTGGGATGGAACCCAGTGCTACTGGGATTCCACCCCATGCAAAATGCTGCTTTAAATTCCGGTGAAGGGAAGCAAGAGAATTTTCCGCCATCTCCCCCCACTACATTGAAAGGGACTGTCTGAGGAGTAGCTGGGCCACCCTGAAAATTCTGTCCAATATGCTGATATAAGGCCTCAACAGAACTCTTGTCAGCTGAGAGGTGGCAGGTGGCATTGAGGAGCTTGGGAAGGCCACAGAAGGTTGCCAGACAAAGGTAATTGATCTGGGAGAAGATCAGTTGCCTTTATTTACAGCGCCTACGGCTCCTTTAGGACCTGAAAATAGCAAAGTTGTCAAATTTCTTCGTCTCAAGAAAGGCCTCAGGGGAACTTCTAGCAGGACAGCGGCAGGCCATTCTGCTTTTTAGCAGTGGATTGGGCCAGGCATCGATGATGCAACCTTACATGCATATTGTATGACGAAAAAGCAATATCCAAATTGACCTCTTTAAATCCTGCAGCCTGCTGACTCTGGAACCGATTTGAATGCCATTAATGAAGCTTCCACCTGCCTCTAACAGAAACCTTAGTCCACTGGGATGTGCGCATTGGTGTATTCCCTGGAATTTAGAAGATTAAGGGGTGCTTTGATCGAAATTTTCAAGATATTAAGGGGAACTGATAGAGTTGATAGAGAGAAACTATTTCCGCTGGTTGGGGAGTCTAGGACTAGAGAACATGGCCTAAAAATTAGGGCCAGGACTTCCAGGAGTGAAGTTAGGAAACACTTCTACACACAAAGGGTAGTAGAAGTTTCGAACTCTCTTCTGCAAACGGCAGTTGATGCTAGCTCAATTATTAATTTTAAATCTGAGATTGATAAATTTTTGTTAACCAAAGGTATTAATGGATATGGGGCTAAGGCGGGTATATGGAGTTAGGTCACAGATCGGCCATGATCTCACTGAATGACGGAACAGTCTCGAGGGGCTAAATGGCCTACTCTTGTTCCTATGTTCCACTGTTACAATGGAGTCAGGCACAAAATAAGTGGCAATGGGCTGGTAAGTACACCCGCCCGATTTTTACCCCTCATGCGTCCCGTTCCTGCCCAGCTGGGTGGGTTAAAACTCCCCCCTAGTATTCCAATTCTGAATGGTGTCAGCTGACAGCAATCTTCTAGCCCCTATTTATTTGGAGCTGATTAATCCCCATGTATTTCACATCTTGAAGATTTAACTCCAGTGATCCCAGTTCCTTCATCTAATAGTTATGCACAAGCTCTGAATCAAATCCTATTTACTGGTATTTACAAACTGTACCTCTTCATATGGTGAATACTACCTCATTGTTAGGTTTCTCCACTTTAAAATGGTAACATTGGATCTCCTAGTTCGTTTAAGCCCATGACTCGAATGCTTGTTATTAAATGCAAAGTATAATTAAAGTTGTTTTAATTATCAATTTAGAAATCTTTTGGGAGTTTCTCGGATTCTATCTTTTACACCAAAATCGGGGAGAAAATTGGACCCCCAAAAAACTCAGGTAAATTCAGAGAAAATGAGTGGAAATGAGTATTTATTTGAAACATTGTTAATACTCAAGAAAACAAGCAAGGGGCTAAAAAAGGCATAGTTAAGCTAGGTAAAAACCCACAATTATTTAAACAGTTCACAAGCCTCACTTTAATTGACCTCAGTGCCAGTTGCAAAAAGTTCTGACAAGCAGCAGTTGTGTTTAATTACAAAGTTTGTTCATTTTAAATCTTGGATGTGGTCAAGTTGGCAAATGGTTTTCTCAGTATTAGCTGAGCTGGGTGGACTCAGACTGTGAGAAGCAGCACTGCTCAAATTTGGAAAGTCGATGCAGTGCATTTTCCAAAACTCAGTAGGTGACAAGCCTTTGTTCAGCAGTTGCAGGAATGGCCAGTAGCTGTGGGAATTTCCTTCTAGCTTTGCCTTGTTGCTCCAATAATAAATGGATATACTCACCATATGAAGTGCATTGATTATATGTCTCTGGGTAGGATTTCCACAGGACCCTATCACACCAAGAAGGAACATTTATTCTTACCTATAATATAGACAAAGAGCAAAGGTATGAATAGCAATAAGCCTGGAGATCCCCACAACTCGAGGGCAATTAGGGATGGGCAATAAATGCTGGCCTCACCAGCGACGCCCACATCCCGCGAACGAATAAAAAAAAAAACAACTGATGGGTCTGTAGTTATCTGGTTTCTCCCTCCCTTCTTAAATAATGGAGTGACATTTGCAATTTCCAATTGAAAGGCATAATTCCTGAATCTAGGGACCTTTGGAAAATTAGGACTAAGGCATCTCACCTATTTTCTTTAATGCTCTGGGGTGGAAACCATCAGGTCCTGGAGTCTTTTCTGCCTTAAGTCCCATTATTTTCTCCATTACTATTTTTAAACTCATATTAAATCTATATAGTTCCTAACCTTGACTTATTTTTAGGTTCCCTTATACTGCTGGTTGTTTGTCCTCTTCCTCCACTGTGAAAACAGATACAAAGTACTCATTTAACAAGTCTGCCATTTCCATATTGTCCATTATGGTCTTGTCTACATCTATCTTTAACAGGCCCACTGTCCCCTTTACCACTCTCTTTCTCTTAATATATTTACAAGTTAGCTTTGATATCCTTTGCAAGCTTTTTTTATATTCTCTTTTTGCACTACTCATTACTTTCTTTGTATACCTTTCTTGCTTTACAGACTGCTGGATTTCTAATTTGTGTAAGACTTTTCTTTTAGCTTAATGCGGTCTCTTGCCTCATTTGTTGACCATGGTTGCTTAATTACACAAGTGGAGCCTTTGCCTGTTAGGAGTATGTACTGGTTTTGTATCATACCAAATACTTCTTTGAATACTTCCCACTGTTTGTCTGTAGGTTTATCCATTAACAATTCAGCCCAGTTTACTGCAATCAATTCATTTCTTATCCCTTCAAAGTTTGCCTTGCTTAAATTTAAAATCTTGGTTTGAGACTCTCCATTCTCCCCTCTCAAACCTAATATCAAATTCAATTATATTATGGTCACTATTTGCAAGATGCTCTCACCATCAGATTGTTAATTAATTCTGGTTCGTTACTTGTCACTAAATCTAATACAGCCTGCTCTCTTGTCAGTTCTGAAACAACATTGACTTCAGTGGAGAGTAAAATTGGGTGGGGTGTAAAACCAGCATTGCGCCCGATCCTGTCAGTTTCCTGACCGGTGGCTTAGGTTAAAATTATTCCCATATTGTTCCAGAAAACTGTCTCGAATACATACTAGAAATTCATTGCCTTTACTACTTAAGCTGTTCTGCGTCTCCCACTGAATGTGAAAATTAAAATCTCCCATTAGAACCACATGGTTTTTGCTACATGCTTCTATGATCTCTGTATTTATACACCCCCGACTACATCACTTCTATCAGGAGGTCTGTAGACAACTCCTACCAGAGTCTTGCATCCTTTCCTGTTCCTTAACTCTACCTAATAGTAGTTCCACTGCTGACGGGATATGGGCCAAAGGCGGGTATAAAGAGTTAGATCACAGATCAGCCATGATCTTATCAAATGGCGGAGCAGGCATGAGGGGCTGAATGGCCTAATCCTGTTCCTATGTTCCTATGTTTCCCAAGTTAATCACCCTTACTGAAATTCCTTCTTTTTACCACTGTAATTGTGTCTTTTATCAATATTGCTACTCTGCCTCCTTTCCCAATTTCCCTGTCCTTTCTAAAGATCCAATAGCATGGACTATTTAGCTCTCAATCATGCCCAGCTTGTAGCCAGGTCTCTGTAATGGCCACAACATCACAACCATGAAGCTGAATTTGTTCTTCGAACTCACTTGTTTTATTTCTTATGCTGCATGGAACTCTTATTTGGGTAGCTGCCCCCACATTGCCCATTTGCCCTGCTGGTCTTTTTCTCACACTTTTTGACTAACTGTGTGAATGACGTGTTTGTGCAGGGAAGAAGAATGGAAGAGAGGATATTAGGAAAATAAACAACCTGATGTCACTTACCCCAGTGGTTTTGTGCTTCTGCCATGAGTAGATGTCTCTGGTGTTTCGTTCATATCGATAGGTAGGAGGGAAAGTGATTTCTTCCTCATCTGTCAGATGTGGAAAAGAAGAATGAGAACACAATGTCGCAAGTGCAGAGTCTTAGTCCAATATGTAACTATGGTAGGGTTAATGTTTCAGGTCTATGACCCTTCATCATGGACCTGAAATCTTCACCCTACCATAATTCTGATGAAGGGTCATAGACCTGAAAAATTAACCCTACCTTCCTCTCCCCACACATGCTGCCTGACCCACTGAGAATTTCCAGCCTTTTCTGTTTTTATTGCAGATTTCCAGCATCCGCAGTAATTTTCCTTTTATTTCATTATGTAATTATGGTGTCCAGTTTAACAACATTAGGGAACATTGTTCTACTGTACAAGATAATCATTGTCCAAAGTATACAATGCATTGAGGGATATACGTGGTAAAATAACATACAGTATATGTTATGCAAATGTGTCTGTTTATATAATTATCAACATGTGTCCTAAATTCATATAAAAGTTGCATATCACACGTGAAGATGAACAAAATTTGTACTGGTAAAACGTGCCCTTTGTAAAGTTGCTGCACCCACTGAAGATATGAGATTAATAAATGAGAAATCTCCATCACTCTGTCCAAAACTCTTTTTATTCGTTCATGGGATGTGGGCGTCGCTGGCAAGGCCGGCATTTATTGCCCATCACTAATTGCCCTTGAGAAGGTGGTGGTGAGCCACCTTCTTGAACCGCTGCAGTCCGTGTGGTGAAGGTTCTCCCACAGTGCTGCTAGGAAGGGAGTTCCAGGATTTTGATCCAGCGACGATGAAGGAACGGCGATGTATTTCCAAGTTGGGATGGTGTGTGACTTTGAGGGGAACGTGCAGGTGGTGTTGTTCCCATGTACCTGCTGCCCTTGTCCTTCTAGGTGGTAGAGGTCGTGGGTTTGGGAGATGCTGTCGAAGAAGCCTTGGCAAGTTGCTGCAGTGCATCCTGTGGATGGTACACACTGCAGCCACAGTGGGCCGGTGGTGAAGGGAGTGAATGTTTAGGGTGGTGGATGGGGTGCCAATCAAGCAGGCTGCTTTGTCCTGAATGGTGTCGAGCTTCTTGAGTGTTGTTGGAGCTGCACTCATCCAGGCAAGTGGAGAGTATTCCATCACACTCCTGACTTGCGTCTTGTAGATGGTGGAAAGGCTTTGGGGAGTCAGGAGGTGAGTCACTCGCCACAGAATACCCAGCCTCTGACCTGCTCTTGTAGCCGCAGTATTTATATGGCTGGTCCAGTTAAGTTTCTGGTCAATGGTGACCCCCAGGATGTTGACGGTGGGGGATTCGGCGATGGTAATGCCATTGAATGTCAAGGGGAGGTGGTTAGACTCTCTCTCTATAAAGCCCAAATCCATTCTGCACTTGAATACTTTTCCCATAACTGAGAGCACTCTTCTAATACCTGTTTAACATGTCTGGATGGGATACAAGAAGAAGCTTGTCTGAAAATCTCCAGCCTCTCTCACAACTCTTCTCATCTCTCTCTACTTTATCAATACTTAACATGCTCCTCTGCAATATCCTTTTGGCTCTTTCCTAGCTTCATATAAAGCATCCTATAGCTGGCTTCCCCCCACATCCTCACAGTGTTGAAAATAACTAACCACAATGTCCATGCTCTAACCTCTTCCTTCCCAGCATCTCAAAACTGTAGAGCGTCTCAATTCCCTCAGTATTTCCTTCCTCCTACAATCAACAGGCTTTTAGAACCTATGCTGAGTTTCACATAACCACAATTTCCTGATTTACTACATTTTTCCATACTTTTTTCAACTTTAATGGCTTTGGTTCTTCATCTAGGTTTCTCCCTGAAAAAAATGAATTTTACTATGTAGTGCATAAACCACCCTCTGCCACTATGAACTCGTCCTTAAAAGGCCACTGCTGGTCAACAACATATTTGTCTATGAAACCACCGCCCGTCAATAAGATACATAGGGGTATAATTTCTGTGGAGGGGGGGGGGGGGGGTGTTCTTGAGTGTCCGACGTTACTTTGGCGGAAGATCCGTGGAAAACCTGGAGAAACGGCACAAATGCCATTCACGCCATGGCGGTATTTTATATATTTTAAAATAACAAGTGGCGAGTTAATACATTTAAATCATCAGAGATTTACTTACAGAATTTCAGGAACACCTTTCTTTTCTCTTGCTCCAGGTTCAGTTGGTCAACACTCAGCATTGGCTCAAACTCCTTTTTGTTGATATGACTTAAAATATCCTGAAGGATAAAGTATTTAATTTCTAAGTTTCTCTTCATAGGGTTGAGTGTCCCAAAAGAACATTTATCCCTAATTCCCACTCCCTCTCCACCACCATTTTATCTCTCACCAAGGGGGTGATTTTAAACCCCAAGAACGGATGGGTGGGGGCGGGTGGGAGTTGAAAATAGTTTTTTTTTGGGTCGTGACCGCAAAATTGTTGGACTTTGCATTCCCAGTGGGAAGCCTGTACTTTTCGGCGCCGGCATTAAACCCGGAAATAAAATCGGGTTGCGGTCACGACCCAAAAACAACTGTTTTCAACTCCCACCCGCCCCCAACCCACCCATTCTTGGGGTTTAAAATCACCCCCCAAGTCTCATCCAGCCATGCACCAACTATTTTTCACAGTCTGTAATAGACATATGGGCCCCAAAATTCCCAGCCTGACCAGGGAGAATTCCAGCAGATTTCCAGATCGGGCAACAGAAAATGGGACTGAAGCCGGTTCCACTAGGATTCCGGCCCCTGTTTTACATCCCACCATTTTGTGGGGGGGAGGTCATGGGTGGATCTTCTGCTTGCCCCCCCCCCCCCCCCACTACTGTCAGAACTCACACCAGCTGACAGCTGACAGCAAGCATGAGTTCCATTGAAGTCTGCAAGAAGGCCCCAATCCTTTACGACAGGCCTGCTTGT
The DNA here is from genome assembly GCF_035084215.1 of Heptranchias perlo. Lineage (NCBI taxonomy): Eukaryota > Metazoa > Chordata > Chondrichthyes > Hexanchiformes > Hexanchidae > Heptranchias > Heptranchias perlo. Next base: position 51,983,327 of record NC_090339.1, on the reverse strand, counting down.
TCCGTTGGGAGCAAAAGAACAGGAGATGTTTCTTCACCACCTCCTCTCTGCCATTGGAACCGCACGATATTTCTCAGCATATCAGAACAGACGTTCCTGAATTACCCACCCTGGCTATGCAAATGACCATCTCATCAGATTTAGGGCAGGGTTTCCAGCCTGGAGCTAGGACAAGCGGATGATCCACTCTGTTGTACTTAAACTGGCGGTGCAGACTTGTGGAAATTTGGGTGGGTCCATTGAATAATTTGGCAGGGAAGGCCATTATCCCAACTAGTATGGATCGGCACAAGAGACAAGTAAATATGTTTCTGGAGGAAGAGAGGATTGAGGGATGTGGTGAGAAGCCAGGAAGGTGGAATTGTAAGAAAACAAAAAGGGAGAATTGGCCTTTTCTGTTCCTACAACAACCTATTTTCCTAAAACAAGGATTCCAATAAAGCAGAAAGAAAGTGGGGCATACCTGGACATCCATATCTAGTCGATAGTTAAGGTCTCCAAACCAGAAAATATGAGTGAAGCGCAGAGCAATGTCAAAAGAACTGAGCTGCTTATCACCCAGTGATGACAAACGGAGTATGTCCAAGTAGTTCTGGTTTCGCCTAAAACATAACCAACAGTATAAGTTTACATCCAAGGAAGGGTAGGCAGCTCAGTTTAAAGTTACAGGTTCCATCTGGTAATGCTGCTCAGGATGAAGTCTCACAATCATAGGAAGAGAAATTCAACTTTTGTGCCTAAAACAAATGTAAAATCAGTAACGTGACTGTTCCACTCAAAAAATGGCGTAGGAAATTTTCAGTTTTTACTTTTATGGCTGCAGGAGAAGCAGGAGTACTCCTCCTGGGCACACAAAATAACCCTGGCCCACTGGCGACCTATTTGTAGTCCTTCCCATCCCCCCCTCACCACCTTGACCCAACTTGCCGGCTCAGTGTAGGAATCAGGCGATTTCCCACTCGCCTCGATCAGCAGGCTGCAGCTGGGTGCCAATTCGACGCCCTCGGCTCACTGGTGGCATTTAAATAAGGCCTGAAGTCGAATTTGGCTTGGGCCTCAGACCGGCACAGATCTGCACGCAGAGCCATCGCTCCACTGATTTCACATCTAGGTTGGGTGCGTGTCGAATTTCCCAGCCTAAAAGCTGTCCAAGCCAATATGGTGTCATTTGCAATTCTGGTGTAGTTCGGGCGCGGCACATCGCGAAGCGAAATTTGCAGGTCTTATGCCAATTTTAAGCCAGCAAACGGGCAGCCATGAGTTGAATTTCTCCTCCATACTGATTACCCAGCACTGTGCTACATTGACAATAAACCTGACCTAACATTCATGAGGAGTGGGCCAGAGTGATCATGCAGGTTGCATCATGGATTCATTCTTCCCACTCCACTAAATGTTTGATATCAGCAGGGAGAAAGCACTAAGCAGAGATCAGGTGCTTCCCCATAGGGAGGGAGGGAAAATTGGACAAAGGTTCACATGTGGGCCTGTTCATGTGCCCCTCTTACTGATCAGAAGAAAAAAAAACAGAGGAACATTCTCCATTCTTCACAGCTTGTAACCCTACCTGTATTGAAAACCTACACTGAACAATTTGATAGTAAAGGCCAATTATTGTCTAACAACATGGAGGTCATGATGTGGAGATGCCGGTGATGGACTGGGGTGGACAAATGTAAGGAGTTGCACAACACCAGGTTATAGTCCAACAGCTTTATTTGAAATCACAAGCTTTCGGAGCCTTGCTCCTTCATCAGGTGAAGTGAAGAGATGCATATAGGCACAGCATAGGGCAGTTAGAAAGATTATCTGTAATCACCAGGCATTGTTCTCTGACTATATATGCTGTGCCTATATGCATCTCTTCACTTCACCTGACGAAGGAGCAAGGCTCCGAAAACTTGTGATTTCAAATAAAGCTGTTGGACTATAACCTGGTGTTGTGCAACTCCTAAACATGGAGGTCAACTGAGCTACAACTGATCTAGGAGAGATTTCATTCTGAGCAGGGGTGGAGGTCACGAACAGGAAAGAATAGATTTACAGTACACACCATATCGCACACTGGTGTCTGAGACATGCACTGCTGGTACTGGAAACGAATGCCGTTTATGCGGCTAGTCCATCTGAGAAATTGGATAAATGAGGACCAGCTCCTCTGCTGCCAACAAGGCCCATCTTGCCTTCGGATATGTTCTCCTTCAATATGATCAGCATTCAACCTACTCAGTTAGCACTGAGACATATAACTCAGCTGGAAGTCAATCATTATAGGAGAGATTTTCCACTTCAGTGGTTCCCAACACGTCAGCAGCACATATCAGGAAATTGCGCACCCCCTGCCTGTGATTTCCCCATCCATTAATTTTAGTGGACAGAAAATCACAGACTGGTGTGATGCAATTATCTCTTCTCCCCAATTAACATCCCCCCCTTATATTTCATCAGTATAAACATAGTCTGACTTTGATTAGTTGTTTAAATAAATGAATCCATGTACCTGAGGACTTTTTCACTACCAGATGTTAAGTGACAGTTGACAAAACCCAGGGATGTCCCATTAAATAGGAATGAAACACCAACTGCACCCTTATTTCCTGCAATGAAAAGAGACAACCACAAACAGATGTACCAATAAGACAAAAATACTAGGTTTTGGCCAGACAGATATAAAGGTTCAAATCTACAGGGGGTGAAATTGGTTTTCTTCAAAAGCGCTGAACATGCAATAGTGAATCAGCAGCCTGTTTTACACCAGCCCGATTTCCTTTTCCAAAAGAAAATCCAATGCGGTGTAATACTGGCTGCCGATTCGCTACCGAAGACCTGAAGAGCGAGCTGCCTGTGGAGGCGCGACAACTCGCCCAGAAAACTTAGATGAGGCTCAAGGCTCGATTTTGGGCCAGCCTCTGGCCTTTCCGTTTGGGCGTGTCTGGACCCAGACTAATTTCTACCCCAATGAGTTTTATCTGGATTCATTGAAAACAATCTGGGACTTTTGAAGAGTATTAGTTAAGAAAGATAACTCCCATAGTTGATGGCTTTGGCCTTCTCCTTTTGTTTTGTGACTTCCAACCTCCATTAGACTCCATTGCTCCTTATCATGTACCCTCCATCGCCTGGAACTTCTTCTGATTTCTTGCCGTGCCTTCAGCGGAAGACTGGCAGAAACACCAGTGAAATGGTGTAATAGGCTGTTTCTTTGGGCTCTCTGCCGATCTTTCACCAACGTTATATTGGGAGATCAGAAGAACAGCTGCGTGCAGGTGCGTCCATCTAACTTTAAACATTAAAATATATTTTGAGAAAAAGGATTTCTGTTGAATTTTTGTGCTCATCAAGGCGAGGGTCAGCAGTCCTGGGCCACGGAACAGCTTTCCATATTTGAACCTGGTTCTAATTCTAATTCCTGATACTACTCCTAATTCCAGCTCAGAGCATTTTCTACATCAGAATTACTTACCGAATGTATTCGCTATTCCAGTTTTCACACTGGAGATGTTGACGTGACTGACTCGATTCTCATGATCTGGTTTAATCAACACTGCAATTTTAATACTCCACAATGACTGTGTGGCAACCTATAATACAGACACATTAATGAGTGGCACAGCAATGTGCCAGAAAATCCAAGGTGCAGCGAGAAGTCAAGGTAGCCTCCTGCACACTTTAATCTTTAGCTCCAGAGAAATTCCTGCCTCTTTGCATTGACTGGTTTTCTAAGTTTTCAGCTTAGATACTGTGACAATAAAATATCACCAATATTACAGGTATTCAAACACCAGGAATACCTTTATTGCTCTAATAGTAACTCTATATAACTCAATTATACACTATCATCAGGAATGTTCTTGGGGATGCTCCTAATTGGCAGAAGGTTGGCGGAAACCCCATTTACATAGCCCATCCAGGGATTCTGACAATCTTCAACCAAAGGCACAGCAGCCAGTCTGGAGAAACCCCAAGGAAATTCCCAGTGTGAAAATTAAATAGTCATCTATCGACCCCTTTATCTCCTTTTTTCACTTTACCCTATTATCCCATTTTACTTTCCTTTTCAGTTTAAATTTAATTTGACCCTTTTCTGTTCATGAATTCTATGCTACATCTTCTAACCCATTTTTATATTGTCTCTAATCTTAAAAAAAATCATTTATTTTTTTTTTCTCCTGCTCGTGCTCCAACTGTACAATGACAGCAACTAAAAAAAAACTGCTGTCTAATTGGCCAGAAATCATCCGCCAAGGCAAATGGTCAAGCAATCGGATGGTAAGGCAGTAAAGACCAATTTGTAGGCAATCTCAAATGCACAAAAACCACAAACACTTCTCATTCATGTGTTCACTTGTATTCCTTGTAAACAGGTACCTTCATCTAACTACGAGTGCACCAGTCAGAAGATTTGGTATTGATTTGATTTTAAAATTACATTTTTGTTGAATTTTGACCTCAGCAAGGTGGGGCAATGTCAGATTTGAGGAACACAACATTATCCATTTTTGTATCGGGTCTCAGCATTTCCAGGCTAGGTATTGCATGTTAGTCTCCCAGCAATGCATCTCGGACGCAACATCTTACTGTGTCAACATGGCACAACTATTTCTTATTCTAGTCATCGTGTTGGCCTCTCTGAATGTAGATTGTTAATTTAGTGCCTACTAGTAAACTGTTTATGTGGTATGGGTTCCTGACCACTATGAATCAGTTGAAACTGTCCAGCACTTCCATTCTATCACACTGAGTTGAATTTGAATACCCTCCTCTTTTTAAAAAAAAATTCCCAAGAAAAGCCAGTAATGTAATCTTATAATCTCATGATTCCATTGTGATTCACTTGGATTTCACAGCCACCATCTATTGTCCTGTAATGTAAATAGGTGAGAGTGTAGAATATTTTATTACTCGTAGCTTCTCATTCAATAAATGCCACATTTTTGCTATCACAGTGATGGTTTCCCAGGATTTTGAATTCCTACCACTTTGAAGTCCAGTTCTGTTATATCTTTTATCCCAGCTCGCAGGAAATCCACCCATTCCTTGTCACCCAACGAGTTCTCCTGGGTCCCAATCACATAGATATCATGAGGAATAGTGGCTGTCGTTTCATCTCTTGTGCGTCCAAGACCCTTTGACATAAGCCAAGAAGCGATGCTTTTTGGAGGACTAGCGGCGCCTGTTAACGATTTCAAAAGTTCTTTCATTAATTATTTTTCTCTCCTTAATTTTTCACACATTTCCCCTTGACTATTAAACACTTGCCTGCAGACTCATGTCGGCACCTTGACTTTCCATTCCCTTCATTTTTGCCTGTCCCTTCTTAATCCGTATTTCCTTGGAAAAGGCTGCAAATGGATTGGGATGACATTTTTGTCTTTCTAAAGGCTTTCAGAATTTTTGTCACCTGATTGCGACTCTTCTTTAATTGTCCTCATCCCTTTAGATTTCATTTGCATGCAATTTTCCAGTCCCACTGATAGTGTTCTCCTTAAACCTGTCCAAATCTGTTGCTAAATCTGTGATTAATTATACAAATGACTATGAAACTTGAGCCCTATTAGCACATTGCCAACTTGCAGTGATTAGAACCATTTCTTAACCATTTAGAACTGACTTATACCAGTAGACGAAAATTGCCACCAAGTTGTAGCCAGCTTGGATTTGTCCAACAACGATTTTAATTGAATTATTATTCAAAGAGAAAGGAAAGACAAGAGGAGTTACTTTCTGTTCAAAGTATTATGCCAATGTAATGATGAAAATACTTACTTTCTTTTAAAAAGAACAATTTCCTGCCCTAAGGGAGAACTGCCATTTCAGGTCCTCTTCCCTCCAGCGCACTCAGGTGATCTCACTGACAAGGAGGAGCTGCCTTCATGACAGAGCATCATGACTCAGGGTCACAGGTTAGGACTGGACCTGGGAGCCAATCCAGAAGCACCCGATCCCAAGAATATATGCCATCCACTACATATGCTGCATAATTTTCCAGTATCATGTTTTTCTAGTTGAGGCACAATCCTTTAATAATTTACCTACGTTCCAGGTTCCAATAAAGATGGATATCATATCTGGTTCATCCTGCTGAGAGTGTATGTTCTTCATAAGCTGAAGAAGCTGGCAGAAAGCTTCTCGTTTCTGTAGGGAAAAGATCAGGGAGCGTTAATGAGTCCTGATGTAGAGAATAATGACAGTCTCAATATAATGTACAAGTTCTGCAACAGAGATTAACACCATCATATAATGTACAAGTCTATTTCAGACTTGCTGTAGAAAATAATAATAACTATAACATACTCAAGAGGTTCAGATTATTGATTAAATCACAACAGCTAAGCTCAAGTGGTTTACAGAGTCTTTTACATCCTGAAAGTGCTTTGTTGCTTTGAAAATACTCCCAAACATCAGTTTACATTACATTATAAATGCATTACAAAGATGTAATAGAAAGACATCTTGGAAGGGAAAGTCATGCTTGACCAACCTCATTGAATTCTTTGAAGAAGTAACAGAAAGAATAGACAAAGATAATGTAATAGATGTAATATATTTGGATTTTCAAAAGGCCTTTGATAAGGTACCGCATTGAGTAGAATGGGCCTATACTCTCTGGAGTTTAGAAGAATGAGAGATGATCTCTTTGAAATATATAAGATTCTAAGAGGGCTTCACAGGGTAGATGCTGAGAGGATGTTACCCCTGGCTAGACAATCTAGAACTAGGGGACATAGTCTCAGGATAAGGGGTCAGACATTTAGGATTGAGATGAGGAGGAATTTCTTCACTCAGGGTCGTGAATATTTGGAATTCTCTACACCAGAGGGCTGTGGATGCTGAGTCGTTGAGTATATTCAAGACTGAGATTGATAGATTTTTGGACTCTAAGGGAATCAAGGGATATGGGGATCGGGTGGGAAAGCGGAGTTGAAGTTGAAGATCAGCCATGATCTGATTGAATGGCGGAGCAGGCTTGAGGGGCCGTATGGTCTACTCCTGCTCCTATTTTTTATCTTTTTGTGTTCCTATGCATTGTTGACTCATGGCTAAGGTGAGAGCATGTGGAGTCAGGGGACAGGTAGCAGAATGGATATCAAGTTGACTTCAAAACGGAAAACAGAGAGTAGGTGTTAGGGGTAGCTACTCAGACTAGCAAAAGGTGGGAAGTGATGTTCCACAGGGATCGGTGTTGGGACCACTGTTGTTCACAATTTACATTAACGATTTGGACTCGGGAATCAGAAGTACAATTTCAAAATTTGGGGATGACACTAAATTGGGGAATATAGTTAATATAAAAGAAGAATGCATCAAAATGCAAGCGGACATTAAAGAACTTGCAGAATGGGTGTGTAATTGGCAAATGAATTTCAATATAGATAAGTGTGAGGTGTTGCATTTTGTTAGGAAGAATAAGGATGCCATATATTGCTCCGATAATAAGAGTCTAAACTGGACAGAGGAGCAAAGGGATCTAGCGGTGCAGATACACAAATCACTAAAAATAGCGACGCAGGTTAATAAGGCCACAAAAAAGGCAAACCAAGCACTGGGGTTCATTTCTAGAGGGATAGAATTTCAAAGCAAAAGAGTTATGTTAAACTTGTATAGAATCTTGGTTAGACCATACTTGGAGTATTGTGCACAGTTTTGGTTTCCATATTATAGTAAGGATATTGAGGCTTTGGAGAGAGTACCAAAAAGATTCACAAGGATAATACCAGAACTGAGAGGATATCCTTATCAGGAAAGGCTGAACAGGCTGGGACTCTTTTCTCTGGAAAAGAGAAGGCTGAGGAGTTACCTGACAGAGGTCTTTAAAGATAATGATAGGGTTTGATAGGGTAGACTTAGAGAAAATGTTTCCACTCGTGGGGGAGTCCAAAACTAGAGGTCATAAATATAAAATAGTCGCTAATAGATCCAATAGGGAATTCAGGAGTAACTTATTTACCCAAATAGTGGTAAGAATGTGGAACGCACTACCACAAGGAGTAGTTGAGGCAAATAGCATAGATACATTTAAGGGGAAGCTAGATCAGCACATAATGAAGAAAGGAATAGAAGGGTATCCTGATAGGGTTGGATGAAATAGGGAGGGAGGAGGCTCATGTGGAGCATAAACACAGGCATGGACCAGTTGGGCCGAATGGCCTGCTTCTGTGCTGTAGTTTCGATGTAACTCGATTTATTAATTTTTTAATTTCTTTGGTGAATTATTGTGTTTATCAAGATGCAGAGCAACAGTGTTGGCAGTGCACTAATGTCAGAATCAAACATGGACTGATGGAGGGTAAAGTTTATTCTACTCCTCATCAACAAGTGGCTTAACCCCAATTTCAGAAGAACATTACCTACTGGCGTTAAGGAACCAAGTCGGGTATTATAGTGGGTACAGAGGAGGCCATTCGGCCCATCGTGCCTGTGCCGGCTCTTTGAAATAGCTATCCAATCAGTCCCATTCCCCTGCTCTTTCCCCATAACCCTGTAATTTTTTTTCCTTTCAACTATTTATTTGTCCAATTCACTTTTGAAAGTTACTATTCAATCTGCTTCCACCACCCTTTCATGCAGTGCATTCCAGATCAACTTGCTGCAAAAAAAATGTTGCCTCATGTCGCCTCTGGCTCTTTTGTCGATCACCTTAAATCTGTGTCCTCTGGTTACTGACCCTTTTGCCACTGGTAACAGTTTCTCCTTATTTACTCTATCAAAACCATTCATGATTTTGAACACCTCTATCAAATCTCCCCTTGACTGTCTATGTTCTAAGGAGAACAACCCCTGGTTCTCCAGTCTCGTCATATAACTGAAGTCCCTCATCCCTGGTACCATTCTAGCAAATCTCTTCTGCACCCTCTTCAAGGCCTTGACATCCTTCCTAAAGTGTGGTGCCCAAAATTGAACACAGTACTCCAGCTGAAGCCTAACCAGTGTTTTATAAAGGTTTAGCATAATTTCCTTGCTTATTGTCTCTATGCCTCTATTAATAAAGCCCAGGATTCCATATGCTTTTTTGACAGCTTTCTCAACTTGTCTTGCCACTTTCAAAGATTTGTGTACATACAGCCCCAGGTCTCTCTGTTCCTGTACTCCCTTTAAAATTGTACCATTTAGTTTATATTGCCTCTCCTCATTCTTCCTACCAAAATGTATCACTTTACACTTCTCTGCATCAAATTTAATCTGCCATTCACCAGTCTGTCTATGTCCTCCTGAAGTCTGTTACTGTCCTCCACATTGTTTACCACATTTCCAAATTTCGTGTCATCCGCAAACTTGAAAAGTAAGCCCTGTATACCCAAGTCCAGATCATTAATATATATCAAAAAGAGCAATGGTCCTAATACTGACCCCTGGGGAACATCACTCTATACTTCCCTCCAGTGTAAAAAACAACTGTTTACCACTGCTCTCTGCTTTCTGTCTCTTAGTCAATTTTGTATCCACACTGCTACTGTCCCTTTAATCCCATGGGCATTAATTTTGCTTACAGATCTATTATGTGGTACTTTATCAATTGCCTTTTGAAAGTCCATATACACACCATCAACCACACCACCCTCATCAAAGAATTCAATCAAGTTAGTCTAACATGTTACTTCATCAAAGAATCCAATCAAGTTAGTCAAACACGATTTTCCTTTAACAAATCTATGCTGACTTTCATTTAATAGCCCATACTTTTCCAAGTGCCACTTAATTATGTCCCGGATTGTTGTCTCTATAAGTTTCCCACCACTGACATTAGGCTGACTGGCCTGTAATTGTTGTATTTATTCCTCTCTCCTTTTTTGAACAGGGGTGTAATATTTACAATCCTCCAGTCCTCCGGCACTGTCCCCATATCTGAGGAGGATTGGAAGATTGTGGCCAGAGCCTCCGCAATTTCCACCCTTACTTCCTTCAGTAACCTAGGATGCATCCCATCTGGACCGGGTGACTTTTCTACTTTGAGCACAGCCAACCTTTTACGTAGCTTCTCTTTATCTATTTTTATCCTATCCAATATCGGTCCTACCTCCTCCTTTACAGCTACAATGGCAGCATCCTCTTCTCTAGTGAAGACCAATGCAAAGTATTCATTTAATACCTCAGCCAAACCCTCTGCCTCCACAAGATGATCTTTTTTGTCCCTAATTGGCCCACCCTTCCTTTGACTACCCTTCTACTATTTATATGTTTAGCAAAGACTTTTGGGTTCCCTTTTATGTTAGCCACTAGTTTATTCTCATACTCACTCTTAGCCTCTCTTTTCCCTTTTTTAGATCTCCTCTGTACTTTCTCTATTTAGTTTGGTTCTCTACTGTATCATGAACCTTACACTTGTCATAAGCCTCCTTTTTCTATTTCATTTTAATCTCTATATTTTTCACTAGCCAGGGAGCTCTAGCTTTGGATGTCCTTCCCTTTCCCTCGTGGGAATGTGTCTACTCTGTACCTGAAGTATCTCCTCCTTGAAGGCCTCCCATTGTTTGATTATAGTTTTGCCTACCAATTTTTGATTTCAATCCACCAGGGCAAGATTCCTTTTTAACTCACTGAAATTAGCCCTCCTCTAGTTAAGTATTTTTATGCTTAATTTTTCCTTGTCCTTTTCCATAACTATTCTGAATCTAATGATATTATGATCACTGTTCCCCAAATGCTCCGCCACTGAAACATGCTCCACTTGCCCCACTTCATTTCCCAGAACTAGATCCTGCACTGCTTCCTTCCTCATTGGGTTGGAAACACAATGATCAAGAAAGTTCTCCTGTACACATTGCAGGAACTCCTCCCCCTCTTTGTCCTTAACATTGTTACTATCCCAGTCTATGTTGGGATAATTAAAGTCCCCGATTATCACTACTCTATAGTTCTTGAATCTTCCTGCAATTTGCCTGCAAATCTGCTCCGCTATCTCCTACGCACTATTTGGTGGCCTGTAGTATACACCCAGTAGCATAATAACTCCTCTATTGTTCCTTAATTCTAACCAAATAGATTCTGTCTTTGACCCCTCAACTACATCATCCATTTCCAGTGCTGTAATAGTTTCTTTGATCAATAATGCCAGCTCCACCCCCCCCCCACACACTTTTTTCCTTCCCTATCTTTCCTGAATTACTTGTGGCCAGGAATATTAAGTACCCAAACCTCCCCTTCTTTGAGCCAGGTCCCTGTTATTGCCATTATATCATAGTCCCATGTGGCGACTTGTGCCTGCAGCTCAACAACCTTATTTACCATGCTACATGCATTTACACACATGCACTCCAAACCCATCTTAGACTGCCTCGTATTTGCTCCCTGTTTGATCCCTCCTATTTCTGAACTATTCTTTACTCTAGTGCTATTTTCTCTCCCAGTCCTCTGTGCACCTTGTTTCTCCTCTCTAATGTTTCATCCTGGTGCCCATCCCCCTGCACTAGTTAACCTGCCTCCAAGGACATTGGTCCCAGCTCTGTTGAGGTGCAACCCGTCTGGCTTGTACAGGTGCCTCCTGCCCCAGAACTGATCCCAATGCCCCAGGAATCTGAAGCCCTCCCACCTGATCCATTGATCCAGCCGCGCATTTACCTGTCTCATCCTCCTATTCCTATATTCATTAGCGCGTGACGCTGGGCGTAATCCAGAGATTACTACCTTTGAGGTCCTGCTTTTTAACTTCCTCCCTAGCTCCTGAATCTCTGACTGCAGGACCTCAACCCTTTTCCTTCCTATGTCATTGGTTCCCACATGGACCAGGACTTCTGACTGTTCCCCTTCCCCTCGCAGAATATTCAGTGATGTCCTTTAGCCTGGCACCAGGGAGGCAACTCACCATGCGGGACTCAAGTCAGCGGTTGCAGAAGCACGTATCTATCCCCCTGACAATCAAATCACCTATAATAACTGCATTTCTACACTTTCTTGTGCCCCCCTGTGCAGCTGAGTCTCCCACGGTACCATGGACTTTCTCCTGACTGCATTCCCCTGAGGTGTCACTACCCTCACTGATATTCAACACTGAATCACTGAATACCAGTTTATGAGTCCCATGCTCCCAGGGGATTCCTGCACTGCCTGCCTGTTCCTCCTAGTCTGCCTGGTGGTCACCCACTCCCTCTCCTCCTGAACTCTCTGTACTGCAGGATGACCACCTCAAGGAACATGCTATCCACAAAACTCTTAGCTTCCTGTATGCAGTGTAGTGACGCCAGTCGCCTCTCAAGCTCAGAAATTCTGAGCTCGAGCAGTTGGCGGAACTTCCTGCACATGTGGTTTTCCAGGACACACAAAGTGTTTTGGAGTTCCCACATAGCACAGGATGTGGTGAACTTTCTTCTTGAACCGCTGCAGTCTGTGTGGTGAGGATGCTCCCACAATACTGTTAGGTGGGTAGTTCCAGGATTTTGACCGAGCAACAATGAAGGAACGGTGATATATGTCCAAGTCAGAATGGTGTGTGACTTGGAGGGGAACTTGGAGGTGATGGTGTTCCCATGCACTCGCTGCCCTTGTCCTTCTGGATGGTGGAGGTGCTGCCGAAGCAACCTTGGCAAGTTGCTGCAGTACATCCTGTAGATAGTACCGCTGTACACCGATGGTAGAGGGGTTGGATGTTTAGGCTAATGGGTGAAGCACTGATCAAGCAGACTGCATTGTCCTGGATGGTATCAAACTTCTTGAGTGATGTTGCAGCTAATCTCATTCAGGCAAGTGGAGAGTATTCCGTCACACTTCTGACTTGTGTCTTGTCGGTGGTGAGCTACTCGTCACAGAATATCCATCTTCTTATCTGCTCCAGTAGCCAAGGCATTTATGTGGTTGGTCCTGTTGATTTTCTGGTCAATGGTGACCCCAGGATATTGATGGTGGGGGGACTTGGCGATGGCAATGCCATTAAATTGCTGATGTCTATTAAATGCATAGCCCTAGCTCTATTCTGTCCAAAGTGATTGTCCCTGATAGCCGGCTGGAAAAGTGATAATTTCCAGCAATTGCAGCTTAATCAAAATGCTTGGGACAGATCATCCAATTCAAACATCCGATGTGATTGACATCCAAGGGATTTTTTCAACCTATCTGATCGGGAGTTCTGAGTTGGATGGACACAAGCCCAAATTTTCCTCTGGGTCACAATCACCGCTGGAAATGCAGTGGGCCAGGAATTCTGCCTGCCCAACGGCACTGGCATAGGGATTGGCCCCATTGAATTTTTCAGGATCAACTTAATTCAAGTATTCTGGCTAAGCTCCTGGTGTTGCCTCTGATTGGGACCTTGTCTGTTTGTGGGGGGGGGGGGGGGGGGAAATAGTGTGCCACTGCAGGTTTTTAAACCATCACTAAATATATTACCCGAAAGCAAGGGTGAGAATTATTTCAGAACGTCACAGGTGTCTGCTGAGGCCACAGAACCCTCGGGTTTTCCGAAGTTGCCATGGAAATGCTGCTGGTCCAAATTTCCCAAAGAAACGATCAAAACTCACTTACTTCACTATCTCTGAGCACATCCCTCACCAACTCCTTGCCAAATCCAATCAACCACTCCTGCATCCCAGGACCACTCCCATTGCAATTTATAAGCCACCATGAGTAATCCCACAAGAGATCTGCTAATATGATATAATAATGTACTTTCTGTTATTCAGCAGAACACTCTGTACATATATTTACATAATAACACACTGTGGGCTACTGGGACAGAAAACTTCAGTATGTTATGTTCCTATAATATTGTTATTTGCCTGTAGTAACTGTTGGTTATCGATAAAGCTTCAATAATTATATCACAATTTTTATCACCGGTTTGAATGCCATCACAAATCAACCACATAGACAAAAGATGCCTGAAATGAAAAAGTGTTCAATTCTCCAGCGATGACATCTTTCACCTTAATAATTATAAAAAATATATATTTTTAAAGTACGCAGGTGTGCATGAGAGATTCTAACAACTCTAGTGCTCATAACTTACCCGCGCATTTTCAAAAATGAAATCCCTCTGCTGATTTTTCTGATTTTCTTTGTCTGACACAATCTGTAGTGTGTTTGGTGTGCTCTGATATTTAACCAATTGCAAAACTGTAAAACAAGGTGTTAAAACAAGTCAATAAACCATGTCTACCAGCAACTTGCAAGTGTTGCCCCTCCCACCAACTCCCTCCCCACAAACTAGCTCAGCTCTGAACTCAGTCAAAATTATAGGCTGAGGAAAAGCTTCAAAGGATCTTATTCTTCATAACTCCTCTGACAGGATCTGAAAATCCCCTGACCTGCCTTGGCCAGTGACTCAACAAATGGGGAAGTAATTTTCCCTTTTTACTCCCTTTTTTCTTTTTTTCTTTGTCTCACCCCAAAACCTTCCAAACTCCCCTTGTGAAATGACTCACAGAAAACAGGGACTGACTCCCACTGCCTTCCTCCGACTTCATCCAGGATGACATGGATCTACCAGACATCTGCCCTGGCCAGGCCTTACAGAACAAACATCGAGGTGCTTCATCCTACCTTCATCTCAGCCTTGGCTCTACTGGTGGCACTCTCACTTCGGGTTCAAGTCCCACTCCAGAGACTTGAGCACAAAATCTAGGCTGACGCTCCAGTGCATCACTGAGAGAGTGTTGCACTGTTGGAAGTGTTGTCTTTTGGATGAGACATTAAACCGAGGTCCCGTTTAGAAGAAGAGCAGGGGAATGTACAGGTAAGTTATGAGCCAACATTTATCCCTGAACCAAAATCACTAAAAAACAGATTATCTGTTCATTATCTCATTGAAGTCTGTGGGACCTTGCTGTGTGCAAATTGGCTGCCACATTTCTTACATTTCAACAGTGATTTCACTTCAAAAGTGTCTCATTGGCTGTAAAGTGCTTTGAAGTGCTGTAAAGTGTCCAGAGGTCATAAAAGGTGCTATATAAATGCAAACTTTCTTTCTTTCTTCTTTTGACTGTGAGCATTGATGATGACTAGCCTGATGCCTCTGGAAAAATTATCTAATTCTTTATTTTCAATACTTTTTTGGAAGTATATATTTATATGTGGCTAACATGATGCCCATATTCAAAAAAGGTGACAAAACAGTCACAGGCAACTGAAGATCCATTAATCTTACTTCCATTCCACGCAAAATAATGGAATTGATAATCAGGAGTAAACTTATAGACAACCTGTACAATAGTAAACCACAGTCAACATGGATCCAGAAGGGGAGGATCCTGCCTGACCAACCTCCTCGATTTCTTTGAAGAGTGAAAACCCAAGTGGAAATCCCTATGACATGGTGTATCTTGACTTCTAAAAGGCTTTTGATAAAGTTCCACTTAAAATGCTATTAATTAAACTCAAGCTGTGGGGATTCAGGGTAAATGTTGGGAATGCATAAGAAACTGGCTGAAGGGAGAGGAAACAAGTACTCATTAGAAGAATTTTGTCAGAGCAGAGGGAAGCAATGAGTGGGGTGCCTCAGGGTTCGGCGTTGGGACTGTTTCTAATTTACATTAATGACCTGGATTTAGAAAGTCATAGTAAAATGGTCAAGTTTATAGATGATACCAAATTAGCAGTGGAATCAGAAGAGGCAGTTCAAAAATTGCAGAAAGGGTTGGACAAGATATGTGAGTGGGCAGAACAATGGCAGATATGCTACTCATAAGGAGAAATAGATGACATGCGTGCCTCATAAATGGCATTGAAATAGTGAAGGATGAAGCTTAAAGAGACCTCGGAGTCTTAGTTGACTCAACGCGAAACATATTTGACCAATGCAGAGCATCAATGAACAAAACCAAGGATGTTGAACAACATAGCCAAACAGTAGACATAAGTCAAAGTAGTCCTCAAATGTTATCGTGCCCTGGTCAGACCACACCTTGAAAACTGCATCCAGTTCTGGTTGGCAAGAAACAAGCACTGGAGGCAGGGCAAAGAAGAGCCACGAGGCAGAGGTCTAAATTATAAGAGATGACTGGAGGAATTTCGTCACTTCAGCCTAGAAAGGAGGTGTCTGAGAGATGATCTTGTAGAGGTATATAAGATTGTTAAGGGTTTAGAGAAAGTTAACCCAGAATATTACTTTAAAGTAAACAAGAGGCCGCAGGTTCAAACTAGTAAAAGCTAAATTCAGAGCAGATATCAGGAAATTCCTCTTCACACAGAATGATCAATGTGTGGAATAGACTTCTGAATAGAGTAGTGGTGACAAAAACCCTGGAATTATTTAAGAAACAATTGGATTCTACACAGGGGAATGTTAGGATTCCTCTGATTGGATAAATTAAGCCTTCCTAATTCATTGTTATCTCATGATCTTGTTCCTTAGTCTTTTTTCTTCAATTTTTTTAATATGTAAATATCCTAAATAAAAAGTGCAAAATATACGTCCGACAACTTAGCCTGAGCAGTAGGGTATGTGCTGGCTTTTATTTATGGCCAACTCTCCTCACTTTTATCATATGAGATGGATTCCTCAGGTGAACCGGTGGCTTTCTTTGAGATTTGAAGCTTCCCTCCATCCACATCAACACTCAGTGAATATTTCTGAGTCTTCCCAAACCTTACCTAAAGGTAAAAAGAAAATTGGAATCTTTACGACCAGCATGTTCAGAAATATCCTTCTTTGCCCCGATGGGCTGAGTTTGTAAAATATAAGAAATGTGGTTCTGGGTCACGTAGACTGTGAAGGATCGGGTTTGATTGCTGCATTGTGCTGAATTAGCTGGTCTCAGCCAGAATGGCAATAAAGGTTTACAATTACCAGTGACATCATTGGGTTAACAATTGTAAACAATTTTACAACACCAAGTTATAGTCCAACAATTTTTATTTGAAATCTACAAGCTTTCGGAGGCTTCCTCCTTCCTCAGGTAAATGTTCAGGAGGTTTACAATTGTCAACCCCAGTCCATCACCGGCATCTCCACATCATCATTGGGTTAGGAAGGGTTAAAATCAGCCAGGGTTCCCGGTCTTGATCAGCATCCAGTGACCTCTGCTGGAAAGTTTTTTATAGGCATCAAGTGAGAGTGTCAGGATAATGTTCTAGTGTGATATCCCCATGGTCAGATAGACTGCTGATAGACATCGTCTGGGGCTCACACATCAAAAATAGTCAATTGGGCACGGCACCAGAGGGCTGTCAGAACTCGTGGAACTGTACCTCACCAAGATTTCGTGCCTTCAGGGAGGAGGTGAAGAAAAGGGGGAAAAAAAATCGTCCTCTGAACAAATAGGGAATTTGAAAGGCACACAGCATATGTGCCCATGATGCCATACTCTGCTGAGTTCCTGATTTCAGTCATGTTACAGTAGGGATGTGGCAAGGGACTATAGTGCCTCTTCCCATGGAAGGGACAACGTCGGCACGAGCCATTACTGGGGTGTTTTTGCAGAGACTTGTTCAGAGTAGTGTTAGGGGAAGGTGAGACTCAGCCTGCCTACCCCTTAACCTATTAGCCAACAACACTGCGTAACGTGGGAGACAGAGAACAATAACCTGTACCTTCTAAACTGCTTTTATTTTAAGTCGGCTTTTTCCAAACATCTGATCCATGCTTGGTGCAGTGACAGGTCAAAAATGTTTCATTTCCCAGCACCATCAATCCCTTTCCATGAAGAAAACTTGTGTTTTTTTAAAAAAAAAGAAAGGCTTTATTTTTTTACCTCAAAGCTCTGGATTGGGATAGGTTTAGATGAATTCTGTCCGCTGTTTTCAGAAGATGCTAAATGAGCAGGTAGTTCCACCCTGTGGGTGACCATCATGTGTTGCAATCCCCTCAAAACCTGTCAACAAAAAAAACACAATGGATAAAGATCACCTGCGCTCCATTAGCAGAATACATCCCTGTAATCCCTTCCTTTCTGTATTTTATCATTGATGATATAAGCTGTATTATTTTGTTAACAACATTAAAGAAGAAAAGTCTAAGGGGAGGACATTTTGAAGGGTTCTGGATTAACTGAAATGTGTGAACGGTGGAGGCAGGCAGCCCTGTAAGAAGAGCATTTCAGAAATCAATCCTCCAACCCTACATTATAACTCCAGTTCCATCTTTTACTCCTTCCTATTCCTTGTTTACATACAGTCCATCAGTGACAGGGTGCAGTAGCCTAGTGGCTATGATCCCAGAGACCTAGGAGTCTTGTTGTAAAAAATTATCTGACTCACAAATGACCCTCAGGGAAGGGAACTTGCTGACCTTACCCAGTTTGGCCTACATGTGACTCTAGTCCCACACTAGATGGTTGACTCTTAATGCCCTCAGGGTATCTACAGATGGACAATAAATAGTGCCTTGCCAGTGTTGCCCATATCCCAAGAACAAATAAAAAAATTCTCCAGGGTTGACCTCATGAATGCCCTCATCACGAACTTCACCCTTTATAAACACCAACTTGTCCAAAACTTGGCTGTTCACATCTTATCCCACATTAACACTCGTTCACCATTCTTGTCACCGCCAACCTTCACTGTGCCCCCATGTCCAGATTTCAAAACCTTTGTACTCATTGATCTCACTCATCTTTACCTTTACAACCTCCTCTAGCGCTATATGGCAACTTGCATTCTCTGCCCTTCTGACTCTGGCTGACTGCATTCCCCCCCGCCCCCCCCCCCCCGCCACCACCCTGATCTAATATCAATGGCATAGCCTTTAGCCACCATGCCACTGCATTCTAGAATTCCTTTTGTCCCATCAATGGCAACCATGCCTTCAGCCACCTAGGTCGTACTGTCTGGAATTCCTTACCTAAGCCCCTCCACCTCCCTCTCTCCTTCCTTTCCTCCTTTAAAACTCACATGTTTGACCGAGCTTTTGGTCACCCATCCTAATCTCTCCTTTGGCTAGGGATCTACTTTCCTCATGCCTCTCTGAAGGCCTTTGCAACATTTTTCTACATTAAAGGCACTATATATACATGCAAGTTGTTGTCATATTATGAGCATCAACAGGAACTGGACTGCGACTACTCAAACTCAGGAGAAGAGACATTCATCCCATTAGCCTGGGTTGGATAGCAGAGGTGAAAGTTTAGTATACTAACCCACCAACTATTCACCAGCCCCAACATGAACAAGCTCAAAAATAGAAAGACAAACTGTACCGTTTCCTCCATACTAGGCAGCAAATTGCCCAGATTTTTAATTTTGTTGACGAGGATTTCGAGCTCACTAAAACCGCTCGGACTGAGGGGCTCCTGTGAAAATAGAAACATCAGTTGTCAAAGCTTGGACTAAAATGAAACATTAGTTCCTAACAGTTCTCTTCTAACTAAATAAACCACACAGTATGGCCGTGTAATGGATAGCAACCCAGAGGTGAAAGCTGCCGAATTGGTGTAAAAACCCAACTGCTTCACTAATGCCCTTCAGGGTAGGGATAGGAACATAGAACAGGAATAGGCCATTCAGCCCCTCAAGCCTGTTCCACCATTCAATTAGATCATGGCTGATCTGTACCTCAACTCCATTTACCCACCTTTGATCCATATCCCTTGATACCTCAACTAATAAATCTGTCGATCTCAGTCTTGACAATTTCAATTGACCCAGCATCCATGGCCTTTTGGAAGAGAGAATTCCAGATTTCTATAAATCCTTCCTGTAGTGCGGTGCCCAAAACTGAATGGAATACCCCAGATGGTATATGACCAAGGCTCTGTACAACTGAGGCATAACTTCCTCTCCTTTGTATTCCACCCTCACCTTGAGATAAAGGCCAACATTCCATTAGCCTTTTTGTATACTTTTTGTAGCTGCACGCTAGCTTTTAGTGATCTGTATACGTGGCCACCCAAATCCCTTTCCCGCTCCACGGTTCCTAGCCTCTCGCCTTTAGGAAAAAATGATTCCGATTTGTCATTCTTAGATCCAAAGTGGATGACCTATTGAACTCCAGCTGCCGTAGTTTGTGGATGACTCTTAATGCTCTCCGAAGTGGCTTAGCAGGCCACTCATTTGTAAAAACTATTAGAAGAAGGCCTTTTTTGGTCTGCTAGGGATGCTCAATAAATACAGTGTTGCCCACATCCTGAGAACAGATACAAAAAAACTATAACTAAAAAGAGGTAGTTTCAAAATTAGCAACCCTTCTCAAAGTTAAGCAGCTAGAAATAAGATCAGTCTGACATCTCAATTTTTTTTCTATCATTTTGTTTTTTTAAATTTTATTTAAATTTTGAGTGTTGATAAGATCAGAGAGACAGGTTGGAAGGGGTGAGGGAACTGACTGTAAACAAACTTTGGGTTAATAGAGATGCCAACTGTTATTAAGTCAGCCCCCTCAACACTGTTCCCTTTCCTGTTTTTCCTTCCCCATGGCTTGTCGAAGCTGCTGCAATCTTTGTTCCATTACATTACTATCTACATCTAGTTGCACAGTTTCTAATCGTAGCTCCCGAAGATTTCTTGCTTTTGACTTAACAGAATTGCCAGGTTTGTTGCCTGGGATCACAACAAAATCATTGGGGTTCATGGTTCAGTGATTGCCACAAATTAAAGTCAAGGAATAACAGCTCTTTCAAGGCAGTAATCTCCCCCTCACATCCCATCCCATGACATTATCATGGGCATGGTCATGCCGGCGGGAATACAGCGGCGGGTGGGGGTGGGATTTTCGGGTGCGAACCTGGAAGGGATATAGGCAAGTTGCGATCGATGAGGCCAATCAATGCCTCTTCCAGGTTTCGTGCCCGGCAGAGAGTAGCTACACATCTGAGGGTTGGGGGGGGGGGGGTTGGAGAAAGAGAGAGAGGGAGATCTCATCGGCCATTGGGAGAGAGATGGGCGGTGGGAGACGTGGAGATCGGGGCAGGGGAGGTGGTGGGGAGACATCAGAGATCGGAGCGGGGGGGGGCATCCACGTGACACCGGAGATCGGGGTGGGGGGGGTCCAGGTGGCTTCAGAGATCGGGGAGGGGGGAGACATCGGAGATCAGGTTGGAGGGGGGGTCCAGGTAGCATTGGTTTTAAGATATGTTTGTTAACTTTTTTTACAATGCAAAATGTCATTTTATTTAATTTATTTAGTGTATTTCTTATTGATCCGGCCCTTCCCACCTGCTTTCACCAGGCGTTAATCAGAAGCGATGAGAAAGCCAACCAGGTAAGATTAAAATAATTTTAAGCGTCCAATACACAAATTTTTTTTTTATTCGTTCATGGGATGTGGGCGTCGCTGGCAAGGCCAGCATTTATTGCCCATCCTTAATTGCCCTTGAGAAGGTGGTGGTGAGCTGCCTTCTTGAACCGCTTCAGTCCGTGTGGTGAAAGTTCTTCCACGGTGCTGTTAGGAAGGGAGTTCCAGGATTTTGACCCAGCGACAATGAAGGAACGGCGATATATTTCCAAGTCCGGATGGTGTGTGACTTGGAGGGGAATGTGCAGCTGGTGTTGTTCCCATGTGCTTGCTGCCCTTGTCCTTCTAGATGGTAAAGGTCATGGGTTTGGGAGGTGCTGTCGAAGAAGCCTTGGCGAGTTGCTGCAGTGCATCCTGTGGATGGTACACACTGCAGCCACAGTGCGCCGGTGGTGAAGGGAGTGAATGTTTAGGGTGGTGGATGGGGTGCTAAAAATATAAGGGGTTCAATTTTAAAAGTAAAAAAACGGGTGGGTTGAGGGCAGGGGGCATTGAAAATTGCCACCATTTCAGACCCTTCCCCAACCCGCCTCCAACCCGCCCATTTCCGGTTTTCAGCAGGGCGGGACGAGGGACGGGCAACCAACCTGCTCCCAGGTGGTCTGTCGGGCCTTAAAACCTTTAAGGAGGTTTCAGACCTCCATTTTTCTCCAATTCCCGATTTCAACCCCGGGGGGCCGGGATTCCCGGTCCTTCTGTTTTACGCCTCATGAAAGGAGGCAAGAAAGCCCAAGACTAATAGATAGGTGCCTAGAAAGGCACAGCTTGTGGGCTTGGAGGAGCAGGAGTGCTTCCCCCAGGCCCAACAAGCCTACCTGCACCGACCATTCAATGATCACAGACCCCCGACCCCCGACCCCCGATCACGGACCCCCTCCGCCCCCAGTCGTGAACCCCTGACCTCCGATCGCAGGCAACCCGACCCCCGATCGCAGACCCCCCGACCCCGATCCACCAACCCCGATCCTCCCCCCGACCCTGATCCTCCCCCTCTGACCCCCGACCCCAATCCCTTGACCCCGATCCTCCCCCCCCCCATTCCAATCCTCCGACCCCCGACCCAACCCTCAACGATCGCGGACCCCCGAGATGACCCCCGATCCTCACATCCTCGCAGTGACTGACCCCTGATCCCATCACTCATGACTCGCGACCACCATGCCCACCTATGCCCACCATGCCCACCTATATCCACCCGTGCCCACCCATGCCCCTTGCCCACCCATGCCCTTGCCCATCAATGCCACCCCATGCCCCCATGCCCGCCCATCCCCCCCTGCCCACCCATCCATACAAACAAAGACTTAACTGCAGACTTACCTGAAGACGTCCTCTCCCTGGCTGGTCTCCTGTCCGACTGAGACCAGCCTGTCGATCAGCCAGTCAGCCAGGGATAGGAAACCGAAAAAGAAAAGACGTCCTTACGTCAAAATCGTAAGGATGTCCAGGAAACCCGTATTAATGGGTTTCCCGACCTCAATTTGATCCCCCGCCTCCTTTCCAGCTCCGTTTTAAAATTGAGCCCAAGGCACCTTTAGTATCTCAATGAGGTACATTGCCCCTCTAAGTATCGCCCTGCCAGATTTAGGTGGGGGCAGGATTTCTTGGTTTTTGCCTGATTTTCCTGAGTCTAATGCAAAAATGGACGGGTTCTAGCCGGAATGTCTGCCCGCTCCCAAAAACATCGATTTTGTCTGCCTCCCCGCCCCCAATCACCCGATCTTGGGGGCTAAAATTGAGCCCCATGATTCAGGGGATCTGCTGTGGCAGGAGAAAAAGATGGCTGGAGAAACGCATGCAATCTTTTTTTCACTTTTTACCTGAAAATTTTAAAATTTGTTGATGGGGCACGTGCAGAGCCATACTTTTCATGTCCTAAGAACCCCTCCACTAACCTTTGAACACTGCCTGCTGGAGACTAACAGACAGTTCCAGCAGGGCAAATGCGGAAGGCACAGTGGAGGCAATGGCTGGGAAATTCCTTGGAGCTGCTCCTGTTCCACTGCCGTAACTTCGCCGGAAGAGCAGGAGAAACCCCGTTCACGCGCGGAAACGGAGATTCTGCCGCACTTCCAAGTTAAGTTACGACGGTGGAGCGGGAGCAGCTCCGAGGAAATTCCGTGCCCATGTTCTCATCTTTTTGCGTCAAACTTCCTCAGGCCCAACCGGACCCACTCAAAATACAGCACTCAAAAAATGGTAATCAATCCCCTTCCAGAATTGGATTACCTTTCTCGAGAGATTCTGGGTTGATTACTGGGGCCACAGTGGTACTCACATGAGGAGCATAGAGCATGTGGAAGGTAAAGCTTCCTGGATAAGCCTGGGGCCTCCCGCAGTTACACTGTCTAGATGAAGGTGGGGGGCGGTTGGCGAGCAGAATCTCTGCCCACAGCCCCACTACCAGAATTTAAAGGGGTAGAATCCCCAGAGAATTGGGTCCCATCCCAAATTCCTGGCCCCTCAACGTAAATCAGGCTTTGCACCCACTCTGACTCCAGGGATTTTGGGCAACCTCTGTGTCTGGACTCACACGTGAACAATAGTTATTTGGGGAATGTACGGGGGGGTGGCTCGTGCCCATGGAATCATAGGTCAACATGGGTTACTGCCTTCGGGAGAGGAAGTGAGAAAATTCTAGCGATCTGATAAATATGGGAAAATTTCTTCATCCTCTCCTCACACGACACATATTGATAAATTACGTTTATAACTGAATCTCAGATCATTCTGGTCTGTAGGATGTTCTTGAGCTTAATTCATATCTCACCTCTTTTTTGGGTGGGCTGCAAAGGTTATTGCCACCAAACACCTGCATTAACGCCTCCAGGTTGGCGACCACCAGGTCCGTCTCCCTGTTGAAGAGAGCAGAAAGTGAACTGCTGTGTATTTCTGTCTTTATTTCAGGATTACAGCATTTGCTGCTCTTTAAATCTATTGATAGGACATTTGAACATTTTAAAAGTTTTTATTTTTGGACATGTCCCGTCAATCCAATAGGATCCTGTTTTGATGCTTATTACTCCATTAATATTAAAAGATATAGCACCCAGGCTTGCTACTGAACCATACCTGTCTAGGTCTTTGCACAACCTCACAATGGCCTTGTTGAGATGTAACAGAGTTGTGGTCCCCAAACTAATAGCATCAAGATCCTTTTGCAGACTCATTTTCAAGTAGTCATTCGCCAAAGTAGCATAATCACTGGATAGGTTGTAAATAAGGAGATTATATTACCACACAGTATTCAGAATCCAGAAAGGGTTCACATGTTCTCCAAAGCTCAGATTGATTAATAATTCTTTTCAATATTGTCACAATCAAAAGTACATCAGTTATTCAAGCAATTGCAATCAGAAGTTCAGATACACTGCACGTCAAATGCTTTTCAGTGTGTGAATCAGTTCGAGACACTTTGATGACATAAATGCATCAATGTAAGTTTTTTTTTGGTTTGTTCAGATTTTTCAAGGACCAGATTTACCAATTACGTGGACTTGAAGTAACCAAGGCATCTACACATATCAGAAGGATCAAAGCCTTCTCTCACCATATACTCCCCTCCCTTCCTACTAGCTCAGTCCCCCTTTCTGATCACTTGTTCAAGTTGAACTGGACCATGTAAAACTCTGTAAATCCTGCTCAATCCAGGGCTGAGCTTCAAACCCCACATCCTTTCTATCACCAAGACTTCTTACCTCCACCTCCAAAACAGTGTCCACCTCTGTTTCTACCTCAGCCCCTCTGCTGCTGAAATCCCGTGTGCTCTTTGCTGCTTTCTCATTCTCCCTCTGTACAAGTGTCAACTTGTACAAAAGTGTCCAGTATTAAGTCCTGCTTGTTGACCTACATTGTTTCCCTGTCCCCCACACTTTGAATTTCTAAATCATCATCGTTGTCTTCAAATCCATCCACGGCCCCTCCGCCGTTATGTCTGCATCTCCTCTAGACTCCCACCCCCTTCAGTCCTCTGACTCTGGCCTCTTGTGCATCATCTTATCTTCGCTCCACTATCAAAATGGATAAGAAAGTCGGGAGATGTGTAAAATGGGCTGCAGATTCACTATCACCCATTTTTCTCCTGAAGATAAAAGTTAAAATTACCCCCTCTGTTTCCTCCCTTCTAACTAGCTTTTATTCCAATCTACCATCTTTCCCTAATTCCTTACTGCTTAATTTTCTCCAATAGTCTCCTGCGTCGTACCTTGTCAAAGGCTTTCTGAAAGTCCATGAATACCACATCCACTGCATTTCCCCCATCCACCAAATCTGTCACCTCCTCAAAGAAGTCTATCAGGTTTGACAAGCATAGTCGTCCTTTCTGAAATCCATGTTGGCTGCTTCTAATTATTCTCTCTTCATCTAGATATTTAATCATTTCATCTTTAATTAAAGATCGCAAAATTTTCTCCACTACAGATGTTAAACTAACGGCCTGTAATTAGCTGGATTAGCTCTGTCTCGCTTTTTGAAAATTGGTACGACATAGGCCACTCTTCAATCCTCCGACACACACCCACTCTCATTAGAACTCTAAAATATAATTTCTCGGCCCTCTGCTATTTCTTTCCCCATTTATCTCAGGGTCCTTGGATGTATCTTATCAGGTACCAACACTTTGTCCTCCTTTAGCTTAACTAACTTCTCTAATACTTTCTTTTTATTTATTATTATATCCCTCATCTCACTTCCAACTAATTTGAGATTTGCCTCCTCCCCAATATCTTTCTCTTTTGTAAACATCGATGCAAAGTACTTGTCATCTATTCCCATCAATTTCCCCTTCTCCCTATCCTCTCCTTTCAGGTGTCTCAGCTCACATTTAACAATTCTCTTTTTACTAATATATCTGTAGAATACTTTACTGTTCTTTTTAATATTTTTGAGATTCTCTCCTCATGCTCCCTCTTTGCTTTCCTTATCCCTCTCTTAATCTCCTTCCTTATTTTCTTGTACTATCTTTAGCATTCCCAAAGGCCACATATGCCCTCTTCTTCAATTTTAGTTTGTTTCTAACCTCTTTATTTATCAACAGCTTTCCGAAACTTGAAGCGATCTCCATTTTTAGTGGTACATATTTATTCTGCATCTTTGCCATTTTTTTTTCATTGTTGATCTGCAGTCCTCTGTGCCAATTTTGCTTTCCACCTCACCTCAGCTATGTTACTTAAATCTACCTTATTTTGATCTGGTGCCCTTGTGTTGTACTATAGTATCATACTATGGTCACTGCTCTTGAGATACTCACCCACATTTAACTCGTCTACCTAACTTATTTTGTAAGGAGTCGTACAACACCAGGTTATAGTCCAACAGCTTAATTTGAAATCACAAGCTTTCAGAGCTTTGCTCCTTCGTCAGGTGAGTGAAGGGTTCCTTATTTTGTTACTCATATCTAGATTTAGCAACACTTCTCCCCTTGTAGGCATATGAACAGACTGCTTTGGATGGAGTCCAGCACACACTTTAGGAATTCCGTTCCTTTTTCTTGATTTACTCCCTCCCTGGCCCAATCAATGAGTGGCTATTTAAAATCTCATAGAACAATATGCCTTGCAACAGTACCTTTTCAAGGATCCCTCTTGTAAACGTTCCTGTAGCTGTTGTGTTAAGGTTTTTCTTGCTTCTGAAGGAGAAGTGATGGAAGTATTGAATGGACGAGGAGGCAAGGCCGGTTTCTCATCCTCACCATCTACAAATAAGAAGAATGCTGTATAACCTCTGGGAATCCTGATATATGTAAATAGAAGAATTCGTAGAAACAGATAAAGGTCATTAAGCCTCTAACAGCCTGAACATATCTACCTGCGTTCTCACCGTAATCCCCATATCCATTCTCTCTCTAAAAACACAATGATTTGCCTTTTTAACCCTGTACTGTTTACCTCATTTTAAGTTAAAAATATCCAGTGAATTTATTTTGCAAAAAAGATGAACAAGCACACAAGTAACAGTCCTTTATTATAATGAAATATTTGCCTTCCACCTAACTCCTCAAGTGGATCAAATAATAAAAAGATCACCGCTCCAAGAACTAAATTAATTCTTTAAAAATAATTTTCAAATTCATCTATTCTTTCTTTCAGGAATTTCAAAGTGTTGGTCCATATTAATCTGTCTGGTGGTTGCTTCTTTGAGATTTCAAAACTGTGTCTCTCAAGGGATTTACCCTCGATTTGAACAAAATTAAAATTAAAATGGCCGCAGGGTGGTGAACGAGCGGTAATTGTACTGCTTGGATCTTAACTGTTGTTCCGCCCAGCGGAGGGAGTTACAAGTCCCCCTCCTGTGTCTGATGATACAGTGTAGAGGTAGCTTTATCCTATACCTAATCCATGCTATACCTGTCCCAGGAATGACTGCTTGATTGGGCAGTATAGAAGGAGCTTTACTTTGCATCTTACCTGTATTAAACCTGACCTGAGTGTGCTTGATATTGGGCTGAATGCAAAATAAGTGGAACAATGTTACTGACAAACACTCATATCAACAAATCAATCCAGACACATTCGTCAATGAAGTTTATCAAAGCATTACCTGACAAGTCATCTATGATCTCTTTTTCATTTTCTCTCTCCACAGGATATTGCAGTGGTGTCACCAACCCTTGATATGGTTGCCGATAGTTTAACATCAGATCGGCGAGACATGAGAATCGCTTCACTGGAACACCCTTTTCAGTCTGTAACACGGCACAATTACAACACATCACTAAGGATACTTGAATGTATTGGTTTACTGAAAAAAGAGATCAAAGAGCGATATTGCAAAACCTTCCATTATTTTCTGCAGGAATTTCTAACGGGTTTCAAGCAATCCGGTCGGATAAAATTCCTTCACTTTGAAAATCGAAAGCTGGATGTAATCATGGCCTTTTTGCAGATTGAAGAGCCAGGTGTCATGATGACATCATTCATGAGCATGAATTACACCATGCAATGGAGGACAGAAATGTTCCCATTAACTTTACAAGGACATTGATACATTTTGAAGCTCCACCTAGAGATTTCACCCCTGCTGCACTCCAAAGACCATTCCCGTAAGCAGGCTTTTGCTCCCTACAACCTAGAGTACAAATTTACACACAAAATATCTGGCAATGTAGAATTGACTGTGGTCATGCAGAAACCCGTGTTACTGTATTTAGCTTTCTGGATATGACACAGCCCTCTTGTGACTTCAGAAAACAAAGAATAAGCATTTTTAACAGGCTGTAAACTACGGATCACGTTTTAAAAAAAAGTAACAGATAAGCAGTAACATCAGATATTAAGGCAGCTCAAATTATTTTTACAGAGGCTAAAGCAAAATACTGCGATGCTAGAAATCTGAAATAAAAACATAAAATGTTGGAAAAGGTTCAGCAGGTCAGGCAACTTCTGTCGAGAGAGAAATAGAGTTAACGGTTCATGTCGATGACCTTTCGTCAGAACTGGAAGATGTTAAGAGATGAACAGCTTTTAAGAAAGAACAGAGTCAGGGAAAAGGAGGGGGGAGGAGGAAAGAACAAAAGGGAAGGTCTGTGATAGGGTGGAGGGCAGGGGTGATTAAATGACTAAAGTAATGGTGGTGCAAGGCAAAATGGGGGTGGCAAAGGGACAAGAAAGAAAGAAAAGATGGGTCCAGAGGAGGTATAAATGGCAACAGCAGAACCATTACCAGCACTTGCTGTCCGAGAAAATAGGGGCAGTGGTTATGATCTGAAGTTATTGAGATCAGTGTTGAGGCCGGAAGGCTGTAAAGTGCCTAAATGAAAGATGAGGTGCTGTTCCTTGAGCTTCCATTGAGCTTCATTGGAACAGGCCAAGGGCAGAGAGGTCAGAGTGGGATGGAGAATTAAAATGGCAAGCGACTGGAAGCTTAGGGTTACTATTTTTACAGAGCTTTTAATTCAAGCTCCCTCCTCGGGCACAAAATAACCAGAAAAGAAAATTTGTGAAATCTGCTGATAGTACTGAACCTGAAGTGTAATTCTTATATGTGATATTTGTAATGACCCATGAAGCTCTCTGCCCATCAAGAACCACCTCCACATGAGCAGTGATAAAAGATAGAACTGATGAACTGGAAACGTGGTGGTTGGGATATGTCTTTCGTACCTTTTCAAGCTGAAAATTTGGGTACAGGATGGTACCCACAGTTGAACCAAGTTTATCAGATTAATGTGACAGTTTCCTGAATTCCCTCAGGTGCAAGACCCCAGCTCATTGTCACTTTCATAGTATCATAGTAGGTACAGCACAGGAGGAGGTCATTCGGCCCATCATGCCTGTGCTAGCTCTTTGAACGCACTATCGAATTAGTCCCATTCCCCTGCTCTTTCCCCATAGCCCAGTAATTTTTTTCCCTTCAAGTATTTATGTAATTCCTTTTTGAAAGTTGCTATTGAATCTGCTTCCACCACCCTTTCAGGCAGTGCATTCCAGATCATTACAACTCGCTGCGTAAACCTTTATTTGATAGACTTCAGGACTAAGCAAGCAAGGTACATTAAGTGATTTAGTCCAGATGTGTTTGCAGAAGAATAATAGTATTGAAGGAACATTTGGCCTGAGGAATCATAGAATCATTAATTCTCCATCCCATTCTGACCTCTCTGTCCTTGGCCTGTAGAAAGTTATTCGGCCCATCATGTCCGTGCCAGCCGAGAAAGAGCTAGCCAGCTTAATCCCACTTTCCAGCACTTAGTCCATAGCTCTGTAGGTTATGGCAATTCAAATGCACATCCAAGTACTTTTTAAATGAGTTGAGGACTTCTGCCTCTACCATCCTTTCAGGCAGTGAGTTCCAGACCCCCACCACCCTCTGGGTGAAAAAAATTCTCCTCAGCTCCCCTCTAATCCTTCCACCAATTACTTTAAATCTATGCCCCCTGGTCACTGACCCCTCTGCTAAGGGAAATAGATCCTCCCTAACCACTCTATCTAGTCCCATCATAATTTTATATACCTCAATTAAATCTCCCCTCAGCCTCCTTTGTTTCAAAGAAAACAACCACAGCCCATCAATCTTTTCTCATAGCTAAAATTCTCCAGCCCTGGCAACATCCTCGAAATCTCCTCTGCAACCTCTCTCGTGCAATTACATCTTTCCTGTAATGTGGTGACCAGAACTGTATGCAGTAGTCAAGCTGTGGCCTAACCAATGTTTTATACAGTTCTCTTATATTCTATGCCTCGGCTAATAAAGGAAAGTATCCCCTATGCCTTTTAACCACCTTATCTACCTGTCCTGCTACCTTCAGGGATCTGTGGACATGCACTCCAAGGTCCCTCACTTCCTCTACACCTCTCATTATGCTCCAATTGGAACGCTGCTGGCAGTAAACAGTCACATTACTATCAATAAATAATAAAAGTATACAAACTTTTAAAAATTTGAAATGTGTTGTAATTCCCAAATTTAGGATGCCGGACATTATCCTGCCAGTCCCAACTCTTCCACTGTCATCAGCACTTAAGGGCAAAAGAAGTGTCCACCTTCAGAATTTTGAATCGGGGAACAGCAAGGCATGGAGATCCAGCAGAACCAAGTTCCACCAAGACTGCAAGAATTTCATGCTAGAAAATGAGAGGGATTTCTAGCCCACAGTCATTATCACAGGGTGCTGGCTGGCAGGAGCTACTGGGCAACAACGTGCAACAGAGCTGGGATTGAATAAAAAAAAGCTCAGATTCTTTCCTGAAAACGGATGATGGAATGAGCTTAATGGCCTTTTTGCAGCCTCTTTATTTTCATAGTGAGGTAGTGAGTCCTTCAGATTGCTTCACTCACTGGGCCCGACTTTCGTCCATATTTTTGGGTGGGAACATTGGGGGTGGTAGGGGGTCGAACATTGTGGCACGGCACTTACTGTCCTGTTCCCACCCATGTCCAGCCCACCGTGATTTTGGAGCGGGCCGGGAAGCAGGTCAGTGGTGCTCCTGCCCAAACAGGCGTGAACCTACTTAAATATGCCGTGTGTCAGGCCCCTGGGGTAATTTTGGTGTTCCAAAGGGTTGGAACTCTGCATGCTCCATCCAGTGGATCTGAACGCTCCTCCTGGCCCCACAAAAATCCTCCCACCCACTGCCAGTCCCTCCATGATCCCCTCCGCTGGGATTGCCTCCTCCACTTTAACATTCCACTTCCCGCTCGGCTCCGCTGAGGAGCTGCCGGATTTCTCATTCCCCTCCCCCATTGGTGAGCTGCCTCTCAGTGCTCAGCCAGAGCTGGAAGTTCACCGCGATTATTCTGATGAGGCCCGAGCATGAAAATTGGTCAGATCTCGTATCGATTCTATCAGCCAGGTGATGGACTCGCAACGACCTCCCTGACCCATCGCCTGATGGAAGCGGATACACGAAAATCTACCCGCCCCCCCCCACCATTCCTAAAGTCACAGCTTTAGCCTATTCCAAGCTTGCGGACCTGTCCAATCCAATTCTACTTGAGGTCTCGCTGAATGACGAACCTGCCAGGATATGGTCATTGTCAACGATGAACTTTACTCTAAATTTTGTCGAGCTGACTGAATCTCTTGTGGTCTTTGTTGAGTCACAAGGGGTGTTACTGTAAAAAGCAATTCTAAACCTTACCGAGATCATAAAATAAGTGTCAAGCAAATCACGTGAGACATGAAGAAGGCTCGCCTCAAGTAAGATGATAAACAGTCTAGTATTTGAACACAATTCAGTAATGCTGAATTCCAGACATGAAAGTCTGGACTTCTAGGCTGAAATATCTAACAAATGGTGCAGTGGCACAGATAATAGGCATCATTCAAATTCAATATCTCCACTTCGCTGAATTCATCATAGCTCCACTGCTGTAGAGAGACATAAATTAGACGCATCCCATAGTGGAAAAGGACCACCCTCATTCACCTGCTGATTGCTGACTTGACAAGGGCATGTGGCAGTCTGCTTGTCCAGTCTCTGTGCTACCTGGGGAACACAGGGAGAATGGGGCAAAAAATAGAGAGACTCACATCCTCACCTATCCTTTATCCAGAGGTTTTTATTATACTTTAGTTACACAGAATTTGTAGGGGTATGCAATGACATAATATGGGGAATCACTATTGGCGTCAGAATGGAACGGAAAGCAGGAAAATTTCATTGGATCTCTGCCCATTCTGTGCCGTGCATAAATTTCTGGGCCGACCTTCGGAGCTCTCACCAAAAATAGGCAAGCGCTTTATTTAAAATGTTCATGTATTGTAATTTCATGCCTGTTACCACATGAGCAACTTCCTATGATTCTTAACAACAATGGAGTTGTGCCCATTGTGAACCTTGGGAGCAGGCAGGTTCTCGGCTGACAGGAAGTCACTGCTTAAAGGGAAACCTCTGTTCTGCAAAGAGAATACCTGAAAGCGTGATTGCTCTTTGTATTTGTGCTAGGTCTTATTTTCAGTGCTACTTTCTGGTCAGGTTTTTTCCTGCAAGGGTCTCAGCTGCCAGAATTTTTTTTTATATTCGTTCATGGGATGTGGGCATCGCTGACGAGGCCAGCATTTATTGCCCATCCCTAATTGCCCTTGAGAAGGTGGTGGTGAGCCGCCTTCTTGAACCGCTGCAGTCCATGTGGTGAAGGTTCTCCCACAGTGCTGTTAGGTGGGGAGTTCCAGGATTTTGACCCAGCGACGATGAAGGAACGGCGATATATTTCCAAGTTGGGATGGTGTGTGACTTGGAGGGGAACGTGCAGGTGGTGTTGTTCCCATGTGCCTGCTGCCCTTGTCCTTCTAGGTGGTAGAGGTCGCGGGTTTAGGAGGTGCTGTCAAAGAAGCCTTGGCGAGTTGCTGCAGTGGATCCTGTGCATGGTACACACTGCAGCCACAGTGCGCCAGTGGTGAAGGGAGTGAATGTTTTTTAGGGTGCTGGATGGGGTGCCAATCAAGCGGGCTGCTTTGTCCTGGATGGTGTCGAGCTTCTTGAGTGTTGTTGGAGCTGCACTCATCCAGGCAAGTGGAGAGTATTCCATCACACTCCTGACTTGTGCCTTGTAGATATTGGAAAGGCTTTGGGGAGTCAGGAGGTGAGTCACTCGCTGCAGAATACCCAGCCTCTGACCTGCTCTTGTAGCCACAGTATTTATATGGCTGGTCCAGTTGCTACAATTGTAACCTGAGAATGGGTATTCCAAATCTCTTTGTGTGCTATTTGGAGGATGAAGATGAGAATAAAAAAGGGATCTAAGGCAGGTCCGATAAGATGAGAAGTGAACTCACTTAAAAATGAAAAAGAGGAAGAAAAAACAACAGCATTTATATAGAATCTTTAATGTAGAAAAACTTCCCAAAGCACTTCACAGAGGAGTTATCAGAAAAATTGACGTCAAGCCAAAGAAGGAGATATTAGGAGCAGTGACCAAAAGCTTGGTCAAATGACATGGGTTTTAAGGAAGATTTTAGAGAAGGAGAGAGAGAGGTGGAGGAGTTTAGGGAGGGAATTCTAGAGCATGGGGCCTATGCAGCTGAAGGCACAGCCACCACTGGTGGGGTAAAAAGAGGCAGGGATGCACAAGAGGCCAGAGTCAGAAGAACAGAGATTTTGGGGCGAGGGTGGTTCTAGGTCTGGAGTAGGTTACAGAGGGAGGGGAGAGGCCTTTAAATAAGTGTATAAGGTTACATTCTAAAGTGCTCACACTTATACATGATGTGGAGATGCCGGTGATGGACTGGGGTTGACAATTGTAAACAATTTTACAACACCAAGTTATAGTCCAGCAATTTTATTTTAAATTCACACTTATACAGGAATGGTGAAAAAGAAACACCGAGCCAAAGAGAGAGATTACGAGAGGTGACCAAAGGTTTGGTCAAATCGATGGATTTTAAGGAGAGTCTTAGAGGAGGAGAGGTTTGGGGAGACATGGGCAATTAAAGACATAGCTGCCAATGCTGGAGTGAAGAGAGGGGAGGATGTGCAAGAAGCCTGAAAATAAAATAAATGCTGCTAACGTAGACCGTCCAAGCTCACACATGAAGAATGGCCAGTTGCATGAAGTACCAGAGGGCAGCTGTACCTTGGAGCAAGAAGTCAACAATTTTAGAAGAGGAGGGGAGAAAATTAGAGGGAAAAACAGTTTTAAAAATAGAAAAATGATAGTTTTTGAAGGAAAATAGATAGAGTTTTAATCCTTCACCTTTGAACTGATATTTGTGTTCTCGTGAAAATAGTGGCAGTTATGGATAATCCCTTAATTAAGAGGTTGACTTCATTACTGAGGTTCAGTTTACTTGAAATAAGTTGCTCTTATTCCTGAATAGTTGCTGTCTTGTGTTACATATTCCTCACCAGGAAATGGCACAGCACTTTGAGACACTGCTCAACTCAAACTGAAATAACTGAGCAAAATGCAAATTTGCTCGACTAAAAATACCACTTAAACAAAATGCTGCAACTCAGAAATAGAATGAAAGGCCGTGTTTCAACTAGGCAAAGCAGGAGACGATTGAGATTATACCAAACCACAATCAGTTAGCTTTTATATTGCGCTTGTGATCAGTGCAAAACTATTTGAGCTAGTTATTTGCTTTTTGAGTGCAGCCATGCATGATACAACCTAAAACTATTCTGCACTTGAGGCCAGGAAAAAACAAAAGTAAATCCTAAACTTGTCTCTGCCATTTATATTTGCAGAATAGCAAAGCAAAGGAGCTTTCCTTCCTCCTTCCCCGTTCTAATTGTTCTGGTTCCATGATTACCAACAGAGCTCACTGCATGCACTGTTATCAGTGGAAATTTCCCAGGTTTGCAGCCACTATTCATCACGCAGAAACTGGCCCAAATTTTGATGGGGATGGGGGGTGGGGGGAGGGGTGGAAAGATGAGATTGGCATCCAAAGGAGGCTGAGTGAATTCTCTTGTGTGGAAGGGAATGAAAAACAACAGCTAACTCATCTACCAAGGCATCTCTCAGGACTTCACCACATAATCTAGGTTGACACTAATGCATTATGGAGGTGCTATATTTTGGAGGCATTAAACTGTGGCCCTATCTGCCTGTTCTGGTCATTTAAGTGCATGTAAAACATCCTATGGTACTCCAGTGAAATCTGTCTAAATGGACACACCCAAAAAATGGACACTTCCAAAATGGACACTTATTGAGCGACCCAAATAACTTTCATGGTAAAATATACAAGAGGCACTCTGAAACCACGGACACTCGCAAATTACAAACTACAGACAGCCTTCAATGCACCAAGCACTTTTACAACTTAAAACACGGGACACGCAGGTCAGCGCTAGGTGGCAGCGTGTTGTGTGAAAGAAACGGCTTTTGTGGACTGGGGAGCTCTTTACCCAGCATCCATAGTGGCAGAGAACCAGCCCTATCTCTGGGATTGAGTGCTTGCACGGCTCTATCCCGGGGATAGAGCAGTTTCTCTGCTGCTATGGATGCTGGGTAAAGGACTCCCCATTCCAAAAAAGCCATTTCTTTCTCAAAACCTGCTGCAGCCTCAAGTTGACCTGTGTGCACTGACCTCACTAGCCTCTCGAAACAAGCAAATCAAGGCTCCCGAATCGTGCGAACAGTGAAAGGGCCCGTCCTTTCATGCCCCAGCACCGTGTCTGTACACTCAGCGGCTGTTGCCAGCTCCTCTCCCTCCGACCCTGCCACCGCCTTCTTTCCCTCAACGTCTGATGGTGGATCCACTTCTTTGAGGAGCTTCGGCTTTGGGGAGTGAAGGTGGATGGCTATCACTAGTCTCTCTGCTGCTCTTTAGAGTGATGGGGAGGCCTGTGAGTCCCAGCTATCAATCAGTCTTCCTGCAGACTCGCTGCTCAGCCAGAAAACTGCAGTTTCACTCCTACACATGAAGTGACCTTTTGTCTTTTCCTTCCCAAATGTTCTTAGTGATTTCTTTTTTTAAAAATAAAACAATAATTGGTAAAATATGTATCGGTAAAAAGTATTGCATTCTTGACATGCGTTCCATTATTCATAAACAGCATCCATCCACAGGATGTATTTTATGGAAAAAATAATATGGCAGTGCCAAGATGATCTCCTGGCTGGATGATATTATATTGAAATCTCCATCTATTAAAAGCCAAAAGCAGCCACAGATGTTTGTTACAATTGTACAAGAGCCTTTTCCTTAACACAAGAAAGCATGAAACCAGATAGGCCCAACCCTTCCATTGACCATGTACAATCCACTCTATCAAATCCATATAACCAATTTAATATTGTAAGGAAAGGTTCTACCAAGTTTCTCCCTGCCTCTCCTCATGGCATTTCATGGTCAAGTTCATGAATCCACTTATTCCACACAGCAATTGATTATCTCTGTCCGCAGTTATCCTGTAACTCTCAATCCCATTTCCACCTCAAGGATTGATTTCCGAAGTGTTCTCCACACCAGCCTCTCCACTCCCATCTTTCACAAACGTTAGCTAATCTAGAATAGAACAGGCTGAGTTCTCTGCCAAACAAAGTCCTGCACGCTCATCATTCCCGTATTTGACGAGATCCCCTGGCTCCGTTTCCCAGTGAATTGATTTTAATATCCTCATCCTTCTTCTCAAATCCTTCCATGGTCTCTTTCCGACCTATCTGGGAAATATTACTACCCTCCATTCCTCAAACTCTGGGAAGTGCCTGTTCTCTGCACCCTCCTTTTCACCATTAGAAACCAATCTTTGGGTCATTGCACTTAGGGGTCCAAGTACATAGATCATTAAAATGTCATGGACAGGTACAGAAAATAATCAAAAAGGCTAATGAAATACTGGCCTTTATACCTATAGGACTAGAATACAAGAGGGTAGAACTTATGCTACAGCTATACAAAGCCCTGGTTAGACCACACCTGGAGTACAGTCTTCAGTTCTGGGCACCGCACCTTATTGGCCTTGGAGGGAATGCAGAGTAGATTTCTAGAATGATACCTGGAGTCCAAGGGTTAAATTACAAGGAGAGATTACACAAACTAGGGTTGTATTTCCTGGAATTTAGAAGATTAAGGAGTGATTTGATCGAAGTTTTCAAGATATTAAGGGGAACCGATACGGTAAATAGAGAGAAACTATTTCCGCTGGTTGGGGAGTCTAGGACTAGGGGGCATAGCCTAAAAATTAGAGCCAGGGCTTTCAGGAGTGAAGTTAGGAAACACTTCTACACGCAAAGGGTGGTAGAAGTTTGGAACTTTCTTCCGCAAACGGCAGTTAAATCTGAGATTGATAGACTTTTGTTAACCAAAGGTATTAAAGGATATGGGGCTAAGGCGGGTATATGGAGTTAGGTCACAGATCAGCCATGATCTCCTTGAATGGTGGAACAGGCTCGAGGGGCTAAATGACCTACTCCTGTTCCTATGTTTCTATGCACCCCTGTCCTTTCAAAATCTCTTCCTAAATCACTTTGCCTCACTATTTTTCTCCCTGTTTTCAAAAGCGTCCTTAAAACTGATCTCTTCAACTGTCTCATCCCCATTCTATCAAATTCCACCCGCACGAGCCCCATTAGGAACTCTGAAACATTCTTCGACATGCACAATAGTTATATAAGTGTAAATTGTTGTTCACCAACACAACATCAACTGAGAGTCCATTCCATAAAGCCACCAGGAACAGCTCCATTTATTTGAATGGGGTTGCAACTTCAGACTTTCTGGAAACTGAATCAAAGCCTCCCGACCCTGGAAAACATAGTTGATAGAGTGCTTTTTTCAGGACTCTGAGGTTTTAGATTAGTTCCAAAAGCCAGTTTGAGGTTGCAATCCCAGTAAAACTAATGGATGGAGTCAGCCCTTCCCAATCTGTGATATTACAGGATTGGCCCTGGAGAGAAGGAGACCTGCAATGGCAGTTTTCGTTAGGCTAGGAAATTTGAAATTTTCCTTAAAGAAGCAACAAATACTTTTATAATTATATATAGCTTTTACATTGGTGGACGCCATTGTTTCAGGAGTATTCCCCTCCCCTTTAAGTAAAAATTAGTACTTATTTTTATAAATCTTAATTAAAGTCAACAAACAGTTGATGTTTTCTGTCTGCTCTTGGAGGAAGCAGATCGAGCACTGTGGGTTTAGCTCAGGCCCTTCCATTTTGCACATCAACACTCGGCTGTACAAGAACAGCTCTTGATACTTCTCGAGGAAATGCATCATTCAAATTGCTGCATTGTTATTGCTGAAAAAACAGAACAATTTTTCTTAAAAGTCTGCAACAAAGGCAGACAATGGGGATTAAACATTAAATGAAGACTTGATTTAAAATGAATGCACATATTTTTAAGGGAAAAGGGCAGATGATAAGGAGCTAGAGCTCGATCATTTCACACTTCTGGGATCAGGGTTTGAATCAGGCCTATGGTGATGAGATGAAACTGTCCTCTCTCGACTGGCTGTAAAAGTCCTAAGCAGTTCCTAGTAGTCATGTGTAAAGGCACAAAATCGCCCACGCTGGTATTAAATTGGCAGTCTCATTCAGAAAAACCACAAGTATGGTTGATGGGGGAAATAGAAACATAAATCTAATTTAGCAGGTGGTGCTCTTCTGAAGTAGAAGTCAAGATGTATTAAATAGAGTACAACGAGAATTACTCAGTACCTAACTCATGCTGTGCCAGGGAGTGCCTGGTAGAACGATGTAGAGGGAACATTATTCTGCTTCTAATCAATGCTGCACTCAACATGAGACTACTTAGATGCAATTAAGGGAAAGCTAGATAAACACACGAGGGAGAAGGAATAGAAGGTTATGCTGATAGGGTTAGATGAAGAGGGGTGGGAGGAGGTTTGTGTGGAGCATTAACACCCACATAGACCAGTTGGGCCGAATGGCCTGTTTCTGTGCTGTAAATTCTATTTAATTCTATACTTGACTGCACAGTATAGAAGTTTTACTCTGTATCTAGTCTTTATCACACCTAACCTGGGTGCTTTAAGCCAACACAGAGTACAAATGTGGAAAAGTGTTTCTTTCCTCACCACAATGAGCATAACATTCACCATTTTATATATATATATATATATACATGCACACATATCATATGAATTACCATATAAATTTGAGCAAAATATAGAGTTTCGAATCAAACTAAAGTTGTAAAAGCCCTCCCTAACTAAAGAAATACAATACTTGCCCATATGTTTTCTGGAGGCAGGTATCACCATAATTAAGGTCAACTGAGCTTCACAGAATAAATGAAGCGTGTTTAATTTGTTCACTGTATGGTGCCACTGGGCTGTCACTTGTTATATGGCCCCAACCCATTCAGTACAGCTGTGTTACATATGCCATCTCGCACCTGGCCCAATCCAGAAATGCAGTGGAGACAATGCCATAATGGCACTTGAATGGAGTAAATTGAAGGCTGTGATGACCAAGCATTTATTTATTTTAAAAAGTTCTAGTAAAAAGAAAACCTTAAATTTCAAACTAAGGGTTGGGGTGCCATGTTTTGGGGTTGCTGGCATTATGCTGAGCTAAAAAAAAAAAGGCCTGAGAGAGAGAGAGGAATTTCCAGTTTGGCTTTAAAATAGGAGAAGAAAACATTATCTTGCATGTACATTGTAGTCTTCAAAATTGTTATTCAAAATAATATTTTTGGGTGCTAGAACACCCAACATGAGCTTACGGTCTCTATTGGGGATTTGTTTAGGGCCTAGGATGTTTGACATTGATTTAGTTTGAACATTGTCCATAGCTAGATAAACTTGACACTCAGTGAATGTTTTGACCTGCAAAGAGTTAAAGTTAGATGTGAACATTAAATGAGGCTTTTTAAGTGGAATAGATGTCACATGGGTTCTATTAAAACTGTATGTAGGAACATTAAAAACTCCTTGCTTAGCCAAGATAGGCAAGATCATGAAACCATGAGGTGGTTTGTTCAGCCTCAGCTTTATCACGATGAACAGCACTTTGGTGAGTTGAGCCAGGGCTTCAAGAATGTGAA
Source organism: Heptranchias perlo (assembly GCF_035084215.1). Taxonomy (NCBI): domain Eukaryota; kingdom Metazoa; phylum Chordata; class Chondrichthyes; order Hexanchiformes; family Hexanchidae; genus Heptranchias; species Heptranchias perlo. The sequence goes on along the minus strand of NC_090339.1, from coordinate 51,943,333 downwards.
TAAACATTGCATCTTGTCACGCTAATGCAGTATAGTCTATAGTCTGTGACCAAATTTATATGAAGAGCAACTCGGAAGGCTCGGAACCAGACTTTAAAAAAAACTTGTGTGGCATTGCCCAGGAAGGCTTTGCTCACTGTCGTGTATTTTTTCCACTGATTATGCCATATGGAACACGGGAAGGTACAAGAACAGAAAAGACTCCACAGTCCATCTAAATCACTCATTCGCTCAGATATCAAATTCTCCCTTAAATTTTTCCACCCACCTGCATCTCCATTGCACACAATCATCACCCTCTACGTAGGGTAGGTAAATCGAAACCATCCCTACATCTTTTGCCTTCTAATCTTGAGCCCATATGCCCTGTTCGAGAGCTTATGACAATCTCAAACATATCATCGGGGGTTGATTTATCTATTTTAAGGATTTTGAAAACACGAATATCTCTCTTCAGCTTTCTCTCGTCCAGAAAAACAATCTCAGGCTCTTCAATGTCTCTTCATGCATTAAGGTAGAAATCAAAATGGTTGCCCATTTCTGCATTGTCGGCAAAGCCTGGCTATCCAACTAATTGTCACCCGTAACACCTAGTTGTGACAGTACACTATGGGTACTATAATTCCACAAGAGCATAATGAACACAGCAACTCTTGCAATGGGGTTGAAATTGAGTGCTAGCGAAAAACAAGTGACAGCGAATCGACAGCCCATCTTACATTGGAAAAAACAACGGGCAGAGTGTAACTCGGGTCACCTAGTCACTATTGCCCATTTTGCGCTTCTGCCCAAGACAAATTTCACCCCCGTTGTATTTCTCTCCACACAAAGAATTTGTCCACAGCGGTTAGAGATTAGCAGCAACAGTCCCAGGTGAAATTTTCAACTCGAGCTCTGGTCAGGAGGGCGGATCTATGTGAAGACATTTCAAACATTAAATAATTCATTTTACTTTTCAATTTACTGACTTTTTTTTCAGAATTGTGTGATTTTTTTTGATGTGTATGTGATGTTATTAATGTTGGTTGAGATGTTCCTGTTACAACAGTGTTAATGAGGGGGATAGGAGGGCAGCACCTGCACCTGCCCCATATGAATAGCACATAGTCATCAGAAAACTCTGAACAAAGTTACACATGAGGAAATCTTTTATGTAAAAACCAAAGGAACTCAGGGTAGGACATTGGTCCGGATAGGAACCTGGTTAACAAACCAGGACAGACAAAATAATTATGACAGGTGTAATGTCAGACTAGGGAAAAATGTTAACTGGAGTGTCACAGGGATCAGTGCGTGGATTGCTGTTGTTTCTTATCTACATAAATGAGCTGGACACCGACGACACTAAAAGGTGGAGAACAATAGAGTTACAGGATGCAGTTTAAGATCTGCAAAAAATTCAGATCCATTATTTTTTTTTATTCGTTCATGGGATGTGGGCGTCGCTGGCAAGGCCGACATTTATTGCCCATCCCTAATTGCCCTTGAGAAGATGGTGGTGAGACGCCTTCTTGCACCGCTGCAGTCCGTGTGGTGAAGGTTCTCCCACAGTGCTGTTGGGTAGGGAGTTCCAGGATTTTGACCCAGCGACGATGAAGGAACAGTGATATATTTCCAAGTCGAGATGGTGTGTGACTTGGAGGGGAATGTGCAGGTGATGTTGTTCCCATGTACCTGCTGCTCTTGTCCTTCTAGGTGGTAGAGGTCGCGGGTTTGGGAGGTGCTGTCGAAGAAGCCTTGGCGAGTTGCTGCAGTGCATCCTGTGGATGGTACACACTGCAGCCACAGTGCGCCGGTGGTGAAGGGACTGAATTTTAGGGTGCTGGATGGGGTGCCAATCAAGCGGGCTGCTTTGTCCTGGATGGTGTCGAGCTTCTTGAGTGTTGTTGGAGCTGCACTTATCCAGGCAAGTGGAGAGTATTCCATCACATTCCTGACTTGTGCCTTGTAGATGGTGGAAAGGCTTTGGGGAGTCAGGAGGTGAGTCACTCGCTGCAGAATACCCAGCCTCTGACCTGCTCTCGTAGCCACAGTATTTATATGGCTGGTCCAGTTAAGTTTCTGGTCAATGGTGACTCCCAGGATGTTGATGGTGGGGGATTCGGCGATGGTAATGCAGTTGAATGTCAAGGGGAGGTGGTTAGACTCTCTCTTTTTGGAGATGGTCATTGCCTGGCACTTGTCTGGCGTGAATGTTACTTGCCACTTATCAGCCCAAGCCTGGATGTTGTCCAGGTCTTGCTGCATGCGGGCTCAGACTGCTTCATTATCTGAGGGGTTGCGAATGGAACTGAACACTGTGCAATCATCAGCGAACATCCCCCCATTTCTGACCTTATGATGGAGGGAAGGTCATTGATGAAGCAGCTGAAGATGGTTGGGCCCAGGACACTGCCCTGAGGAACTCCTGCAGCAATGTCCTGGGGCTGAGATGATTGGCCTCTAACAACCACGACCATCTTCCTTTGCGCTAGGTATGACTCCAGCCACTGGAGAGTTTTCCCCCTGATTCCCATTGACTTCAATTTTACTAGGGATCCTTGGTGCCACACTTGGTCAAATGCTGCCTTGATGTCAAGGGCAGTCACTTTCACCTCACCTCTGGAATTCAGCTCTTTTGTCCATGTTTGGACCAAGGCTGTAATGAGGTCTGCAGCTGAGTGGTCCTGGCGGAACCCAAACTGAGCATCGGTGAGCAGGTTATTGGAGAGTAAGTGCCACTTGATTGCACTGTCGCCGAATCCTTCCATCACTTTGCTGATGATTGAGAGTAGACTGATGGGGCGGTAATTGGCCGGATTGGATTTGTCCTGCTTTTTGTGGACAGGACAAATTTCCACATTTTTTTCTGGACAAATTTCCTGGGCAATTTTCCACATTGTTGGGTAGATGCCAGTGTTGCAGCTGTACTGGAACAGCTTGGCTAGAGGCGTGGCTAGTTCTGGAGCACAAGTCTTCAGCACTACAGCTGGGATGTTGTCAGAGCCTGTAGCCTTTGCTGTATCCAGTGCACTCAGCCACTTCTTGATATCACTTGGAGTGAATCAAATTGGATGAAGACTGGCTTCTGTGATGGTGAGGATATCGGGAGGAGGCCGAGATGGATCGTCCACTCGGCACTTCTGGCTGAAGATGGTTGCAAACGCTTCAGCCTTGTCTTTTGCACTCATGTGCTGGACTCCGCCATCATTGAGGATGGGGATGTTTACAGAGCCTCCTCCTCCTTTTAGTTGTTTAATTGTCCACCACCATTCACGACTGGGTGTGACAGGATTGCAGAGCTTTGATCTGATCCGTTGGTTGTGGAATCGCTTAGCTCTGTCTATAGCATGTTGCTTCCACTGTTTAGCATGCATGTAGTCCTGAGTTTTGGCTTCACCAGGTTGGCACCTCATTTTTAGGTACGCCTGGTGTTGCTTCTGGCATGCCCTTCTACACTCCTCATTGAACCAGGGTTGGTCCCCTGGCTTGTTGGTAATGGTAGAGTGAGGAATATGCCGGGCCTTGCGGTTACAGATTGTGCAGGAATACAATTCTGCTGCTGCTGATGGCCCACAGCGCCTTATGGATGCCCAGTTTTGAGCTGCTAGATCTGTTCTGAATCTATCCCATTTAGCATGGTGGTAGTGCCACATAACACGTTGGATGGTGTCCTCTGTGCGAAGACGGGACTTCGTCTCCACGAGGACTGTGCGGTGGTCACTCCTACCAATACTGTCATGGACAGATGCATTTGCGACAGGTAGATTGGTGAGGACGAGGTCAAGTAAGTTTTTCCCTCGTGTTGGTTCTCTCACCACCTGCCGCAGGCCCAGTCTGACAGCTATGTCCTTCAAGACTCGGCCAGCTCGATCAGTAGTGGTGCTACCGAGCCACTCTTAGTGATGGACATTGAAGTCCCCCACCCAGAGTACATTCTGTGCCCTTGCTATCCTCAGTGCTTCCTCCAAGTGGTGTTCAACATTAGCAGACAACTTTCAAAAGGGAATTGGATATATACTATACAGGGCTATACAGGGCTATGGGGAAAGAGCAGAGGAGTGGGACTAATTGGATAGCTTTTTCAAAGAGCCAGCAGAGGCACGATGGGTTGAATGGCCTCCTTTTGTGCTATATGATACTATGACTCTATAATTTGCAGATGAAATTTAACACTGATAAACACAATTCCAAGATTTTTCACTGGTGAATTCTGGGCATAAGGTCAATGGGGTGGATTTGTAATGGCTGTGTATAAAATGCAAATATTTACTGAACTATAATTGAAGTGGAAGCTGAAAGCATGCAGTACTGTCCATTATGATGGAATCTCCTGGTCACTACCATCTCTGTGCCCTGGGCTGCAATTGCTCAAATAATTTGCAATTCTTATTTGCAATAAACAACTTTGTTGGAACCCAAATATATCCGGTGTTATTTGGTAATGTAATTCCAATTCTGGCCTATTAGGTAATGTAACTGCAATTCTGGTATCTCGCACTTTCCTGATTTTCATCGCTTCACCATTGGCGGCTGTGCCTTCGGCTGCTTAGGCCCTAAACTCTGGAATTCCCTATCTAAACCTCTCCGCCTCTGACCAGTTTTGATGAAAGGTCATCGAACTGAAACATTAATTCTGCTTCTCTCTTCACAGATGCTGCCTGACCTGCTGAGTGTTTCCAGCATTTTCTGTTTTTATTTCTAATATCTTCTTATGTGGCTCAGTGTCAACTTTTGTCTGATAGCGCTCTTTTGAAATGCCTTGGGATGATTTGCTATGTTAAAGGCAAGCTGTTGTTGCTGCTGTTGTTGTTGCTGTTGTTGTTGTTGTTGTTGTTGTGACAGGGAAAGGCCTGCTCTGAATTCCCCCTCCCTGCACAGAACATTACAAAATAGAAGAGCTGAAGACTAAATATAGTATAATTGGAAGCAGAAGTATGTAACTTTAAACGTGCTTGGGCATTCTGCTTACCTGGACAGCCAGAAAGCCTTCCTCATCTTGCAGGATTCGGTATGTATAAACCTGTCTTAGATACCTGTATGGAAAGGATAGAGATGTTACTTTTCAGCATATTAGCTGTGGTCAAAAGAGACTTCACTTTACAGATGAAGATCATCATGTGGACGAGGCTGGTGGTGCAATGTGCATCCTTTCATCTCTGGGATATGAGGTTTACTCCAACTCTGATGGATCAAAATTTCCTATCTCTGTCTCCTCCTCATTCTCTCCATGTAGCTTCTCTCTCTTTCTTTCACTCTTCCCCCTTCTCTTCTGTATAAAGGTTAAGATGAATGAATTTGGGGGTTTTCTCAACCCATTTCTTCATAGGCATGAACTTACAGCAAAAACTTGCACAAAATTTGTCATGAATTAAGAGACCAAAAAGATAACTGGTGTGAGGATTTGAAAAGGTCACAGTGCAGGAAGTAGTGCCTCACTGAGACTGGGGTTAAATTATACTGCATTGCCTGGTTTCCATAACTTTGATAATACAAGTGTCTCCATCAATTACATTAAGTCTAAGACATAAAGCTAGTCGATGACCCATTTTGTTTCAGTGTAGTCTCAGACTCCAATGGTACCAAATTTTGGCTTTGAGGAGGCTATTCACAAGAGAAAGTCCATTGTTGACTTTGGACCATCTGACCATACCTAAGCTTCAAATCCTCATTCCCAACTATATGTTGCGCCCGTTTTTGAATTATGCTATTATTTCATCTTGGTCATTTCTCCTTAAAATATTTTACAAATGTTACTGCAATTACTTTAAAGGGGCATCAGGCATAACTTTGCTGAGAAATCTCACCCAATTGCTGCCCAATCAGTCACAGGAATTTCAAAGAACAACAGATGCTGCATCTTTGTCTAGTGCAGTTTTCGTCATTTCAAACTTGTAACGGCAAATAGAGCTAATTCCTTTATCTCAATAAATGTGTCATTACTACATTTTACAAAATTGGGTTTCTAGTTAGGGAACAACCATGATCTCTCTGAACTCAGGAAGTGGTCAGAATGACAACTAGCTGTGATGCACAATACTACTGCTCTTGGAGTTGTCAATGAACCCGTTTAACTAAAGTAAGAGGAGTTTAATTAAATTGTTAGTCATCCAGCTCTTCAATATTAGCCATGACTCTGTTGTCCTTAGCTTATCTGCTATCAGGTCTGCTAGGAGATCCCAATTGCAGTCAGTTTGTTATATTTTTTAATGTATTTGTTGATGTGCTAGCACATTATTTCCTGTTTCTTACTGTAAATAATAACTGTTTCCTGAAATTATAGCACAGTGTTATTTTGAGTAAAAGACACAATCTTTCAAAAGTAAAGACACAGGTCCCTGCCTCACAAAGAAAGTTTGAAAACCACTTTTTGGTTAAGAATGTATCACTTTAATACCAGTCCGCATCATGGCAGTTTCCATTTCATTCTGTTTTATTTTCAGTTGAAGGTGAGATGCCCTCTTTTAAAATTTATTTTCAGCCTTTTCTCCCAATTGTGTCTCTCCGCAATGCACCACAGTTGCGAGAGCCAGCGTGCAATCTAGTTCCAATTTCTGTAATATATTTGTTATGTTTCAGGGCATTTCAATTTGTGTTGAATGCAAAGGCAAGTTAACGTTTTCTGGGCACCAGAACATGATTTTATCTGCAAAATAATATGGGAGGTAGCGTGCCCATTTGACATCAATATGCACACTTGAAATAATACAGATTACCTAAATAGGGCCAGGATAGTCACCAAAAAATCCAATAAGGAATTCAGGAGAAGCCTCTTTACTCAGAGAATGATTAGAGTGTGGAACTTGCTACTACATGAAGCAGTTGAGGTGAATAGCATAGATGCATTTAAGGGGAAGCTAGATAAGTACATAAAGGAGAAAGGAATAGAAGGATGTGTTAGTAGGGTTAGATGAAGTAGGGTGGGCGGAGGCTCGTGTGGAGCATAAATACCGACATAGACCAGTTGGGCCGAACGGCAGGTTTCTGTGCTGTAAATTATATGTAAGTCTATGTAAAGTCTTGTTGCCTTAAATGCTGATCATATAGGGGCAATTCTGTGCTCCCACCAGGGGGCAGCACTTGCAGAGGGTTTACTGCAGGAAGTTGCAGTCATGCAGTCAATTAAAATTAATGGACAGAAAAGCACGGGCTGTGCAGCCTCTGTGCTCCCCACTGGGCCCTTACACCTAGAAACTATGAATCAGGTTTATTAAGTAAAATTAAACAGAAACAACAGCAAACACAGTAGATTTCATTAGATTCTAGTATAAAAGAGTGTTTGATCACCAGTACTTTACACCTGTTTCAAAATAATAAACATCTTGAAACTTTGATCATTCGCATAACTTGTAACTCGCGTCAGTAACCAAAAAGGTTACACATGAGACTGGCTATTCGCAGAGGTTTTCCAACAGCCACAAGCTGGTTCAATCCCCTGGTGAAGCGGAGATTCACCAAAGAAATCATGATGTAGGACTCCCAAATAGACCCTTGTTAGTTTGAAGTCCAAACTGGAACAAAGGATGATAAGAGGTTGTCTTTCAGAATCACACACAACTGTTAGTCACAAATAGGTTTCTAAAGCACACAATCTCCTCTCTGTGGTTGCATGGCTTAAATTGGGAAACTGCCCTGTGGAAGAGTCGCTGTGTTAGAAAAATCAGATTATCTCAGTTGCCCTTTCGCACACTGCCTCGATGTATTAATGGGGAATTGTGCATTCCAGACTGGCAGCCATTTACAGAGTTTATGCAGCTTATGGACCAATGTGTTAACAAGCTGATTCAAGCCCAGAATGGAAACAGCTGGGAGCACTGATCAGTTCCCTTTATCTGATGATTTCCGCGAATGCGTTGCTATATGAATTGTTTATAATAATTTCTGTAACATTTCCAATCTTGTTACACTTAAGGCTTTCAACAAGCCTTTAAAACGAGTTTGCAGATTAGTGCGAGGAATTGCAAGTGTTTGCAGTAACTGTGGGTTTCCTGTGGAAGTCGTGAACATTTTACTAGTGAATGAGCTCAGTCCTTCAGAGCAGCATTGTCACATTCACTGCTGCATTTGCTTAAAGGGACTGTCAGGTTTTTTTTTTGGTCACACTGAAGTTTGCTGTGTGGAAACCTGCCATCATGTTTAGCCAAGCTACTGAGAAATAAACATGGGGTAGAGTTCCGTTTGCCTGATATGGAGTGCATAGTCTCTTCTCTTAGGGACAAAGACCACTTCCCTAAGTCTACAGATCTTAGGAGCAGATTGCCAAACCAAGGCATACAGGCCCCCAAGTGTGCACAAGGATTCTGTTGGAGTTTAACCAGTAAAGACTGCACCAACTACCAGCGTAGAGCGTTGGCAAGCTGCCCCCTGCTTATCCGACAAGGACCACCCTATCCATGAAGACAAGTGGGTAATCCCAACCTCAGATTCCGTTAGTGAGCCAGGCTGGCTTGTCAATCATCAACAGTGCTCTGGGGTACTGCAGACCTGCCTGGTTTAGTTATCGGATTGCTGAGCCTGTTACAGAAGGTTGATTTGATTCCTCCCATACCACTGTCCAGGGCCCCAAACACCCCTTCTGGGTGAAACAGCAATTCACGTATACTTCCTGCAACCTAGTATACTGTTTTTGTTGCTTACAGTGCAATGTGTACAACACTGAGAGACCAAATGCAGATGAGATGACCGCTTTGCCGAGCACCTTTGTTCTGTCTGTAAGTGCGACCCTGAGCTTTTTGTCACTTACCACTTCAATTCCCTGTCCCACTCCCACTCTAACCTCTCTGTCTTTGCCCTTCTATACTGTTCCAAAGAAGCTCAAGGAACACTGCTTTATCTTTCCACTAGGCACTTTTCAGCCCTCTGACCTTAACATTAGGCCAGAAATTGCTGCACTGGCGCATCTCGTGGTGAATGACATTAATTGGACTTTTCACCTCATCGTCACATCGCATCATAATTGCGCTGCAAATTGCTGGAACGTTGAAACTATAACAGCACAGCAATGTCAATTTCACATCTGGTACCTCATGAACATTGTGCCCAATGGTCTATCTCCTTAACCAATGAAAGAAAACGAGAAAGAAATAAATAACGTGAATGACGGAGAAGGAAATAGGGTGAATCAGAGTCAAATTAGATACAGAAAGAGAAATGAAGAAAGGGAAAGAAAGAGAGTAGATTAAGAGAGAAGAAAGAAACAGAAAGGAAAAATAGGAAAAAAAATTAAAAGAATAAGCAGAAGAAGAGAACATTGTAACCCAGTTGTGTTTGGTAATTTTTGTATTGATCCTTGAGAAGTCAATGAGTGAATGGCAGGGTAGGTGTGTGAAATGTACAAACATTCTTGACCCATGAAGTATAGAACCAACGGTCCTGTCCATCATGATCAGGAACAGTGGAGCCGCTTTCATTAAGAACATAGGAATTGCCAGATGAAAAAAGTCCAAGGTCCATCTAGTTCCTCTTCTACCATCCTGGTACTCGCATGATACAACGATAATGGAGTTGTTGACTAATCATAGCAATCAGTCTCTATCAATTAATCAGATCAACAGGTCCAGAAATAACACGAGGAAAACCCCAATGGTGGAGAGCTTTTTTGAACCATCGGTCCAAAGTCACCGTTTTCCTCCCAAGCACGCTACACTTACCACGTGTCATGTCTCGAATTACTCATACACTGTATCCAACATGTTATTGTCTATCTAATTTGCATTTCTGAATGTCAAAACAGCTTTACATCCTGAAAATTATTGCCTTCCGACACTAACAGGAGTGTGGATGGCAAGATTGGCACAAAAATACTGCCAAGACAGATTTTAAAAATTCACAGTGTCCCCAGCAAAATTTCAGATGCAGTTGGAACTTGCTGCTCATCCAAGTTGGTGGCTTTGCAATGGAGTTTTAGGAACAAGTTGTAGCGATTGCTATGTTGGTCTAAAAAAACCCCTCTAAAGCATTGATACCAATCGCCCTACCTTTCTGTTGAGAAGGACAATCTCCTAGAATCATAGAATCATTGAGCACATTCACCCCATCATGCCTGTGCCAGTTCTCTGAAAGAGCTACCAATTAGTCCCACTCCACTGCTCATAGCCCTGCAAATTTTTCCTTTTTAAATTTTTATCCAATTCCCTTTTGAAAGTTACTACTGAATCTGCTTCCACCACCCTTACAGGCAGTGCATTCCGGATTGCAACAACTTGCTGAATAAAAAAAAAATTCCTCATCTCCCCGCTGGCTTTTTTGCCAATTATCTCAAATCTATGTCATCTGGTTACCGACCCTTCTGCCTCTGGAAATCCCTCCATAATTCTGAACACCTCTATTAAATCTCCCCTTAACCTTCTCTGCTCGAAGGAAAACAATTCTCTAGTCTCCCCAGATAACTGAAACCCCTCATCCCTGGTACCATTCTAGTAAATCTCCTCGACCCATTTTACGATACCCCTCCCAGCTGAACTAGTAGAGACCTGACAGCAGTTCATTCAGCTGCCACATTCTTATAGTACCTCTCAGCTGGCCTGGCTGAGACCTGAGAGTTGGTTAACCCAGCTGCGTCTCTTCCAGAGGCAGTGTGTAGTATGGGGAAGTCTCCACAACAAACCAAAAAAAAAATGCTAAACGTCAGAGTTGATTCAGCACTTTTCTGAGCCGTGTCGTTTAGTCCAGTCTTTGAGGCTGGCAGCAATCCAACCCGACCAAGATCAGCTGTGTGCCTGGGATGATCCAGTTCCTGTCTTACTATTAATAACAGGATAATCATTTTCAGAATGCAATTGAAGAATCTTGGGTGAGTGTCAGAAAACAAAATAAAATTCCAAATCCTAAGGCGTCTGTTATAACTTGTCATATTTTTCACTGCATCCCTCTAAAGCCAAAAAAAATCCAATTGTCGCTAAGTAAACATGTCAATCAACGTTAAATTGTTGTGTAGTCAGGTAGCTTTGCAGATTGGAAAGTGTTTGTAAGTTTCAGGCTGCAAATCACAACCACCCTGTGACTGGCTATCTTTCTCATTTTAAATCTATTTTTGTAGTGTAATAAGAACATAAGAACATAAGAAATTGGAGCAGGAGTAGGCCAATCGGCCCCTCGAGCCTGCTCCGCCATTCAATAAGATCATGGCTGATCTGATCCCAACCACAAATCTAAAGAACACAAGAAGTCGGAGCAGGACCCGGCCACATAGCCCCTGGGCCCTCTCCGCCACCCACAGGGCATTGACCGATCCGAACTCAGCTTCATGTCCAATTTCCTGCCCGCTCCCCATAACCCCTAATTCCCTTTACTTCTAGGAAACTGTCTATTTCTGTTTTAAATTTATCTAATGATGTAGCTTCCACAGCTTCCTGGGGCAGCAAATTCCACAGACCTACCACCCTCTGAGTGAAGAAGTTTCTCCTCATCTCAGTTTTGAAAGAGCAGCCCCTTATTCTAAGATTATGCCCCCTAGTTCTAGTTTCACCCATCTTTGGGAACATCCTTACTGCATCCACCCGATCAAGACCCTTCACAATCTTATATGTTTCAATAAGATCGCCTCTCATTCTTCTGAACTCCAATGAGTAGAGTCCCAATCTACTCAACCTCTCCTCATATGTCCGCCCCCTCATCCCCGGGATTAACCGAGTGAACCTTCTTTGTACTGCCTCGAGAGCAAGTATGTCTTTTCTAAAGTATGGACACCAAAACTGTATGCAGTATTCCAGGTGCGGTCTCACCAATACCTTATATAACTGCAGCAATACCTCCTTGTTTTTATATTCTATCCCCCTAGCAATAAAAGCCAACATTCCGTTGGCTTTCTTGATCACCTGCTGCACCTGCATACCAACTTTTTGATTTTCTTGCACTAGGACCCCCAGATCCCTTTGTACTGCAGTACTTTCCAGTCTCTCGCCATTAAGAAAATAACTTGCTCTCTGATTTTTCCTGCCAAAGTGCATAACCTCACATTTTCCAATATTATATTGCATCTGCCAAATCTCCGCCCACTCACCCAGCCTGTCTATATCCCCTTGCAGGTTTTTTATGTCCTCCTCACTCTCTACTTTCCCTCCCATCTTTGTATCATCTGCAAATTTTGATATGTTGCACTCGGTCCCCTCCTCCAAATCGTTAATATAGATTGTAAAGAGTTGGGGACCCAGCACCGACCCCTGTGGAACACCACTGGTTACTGGTTGCCAGTCCGAAAATGAACCATTTATCCCAACTCTCTGCTTCCTATTTGATAACCAATCCTCCACCCATGCCAGAATATTACCCCCAATCCCGTGATTTTTTATCTTAAGTAATAATCTTTTATGTGGCACCTTGTCGAATGCCTTCTGGAAGTCTAAATACACTACGTCCACTGGTTCCCCTTTATCCACCCTATACGTTATATCCTCGAAGAACTCAAGCAAATTTGTCAGACATGACTTCCCCTTCATAAAGCCATGCTGACTTTGTCCTATTAAATTATGCTTATCTAAATGTTCCGTTACTGTCTCCTTAATAATAGACTCCAAAATTTTACCCACCACAGATGTTAAGCTAACTGGCCTATAATTTCCAGCCTTCTGCCTACTACCCTTTTTAAATAACGGTGTTACATTAGCAGTTTTCCAATCTGCCGGGACCTCTCCTGAGTCCAGGGAATTTTGGAAAACTATCACCAAAGCATCCACAATCCCTACTGCCACTTCCCTCAAGACCCTAGGATGGAAGCCATCAGGTCCAGGGGATTTATCCGCCTTGAGTCCCATTATTTTACTGAGTACCATCTCTTGAGTGATTTTAATCGTATTTAGCTCCTCCCCCCCGAGAGTCCCCTGTTTGTCCAGTGTTGGGATATTCTTAGTGTCCTCTACTGTAAAGACTGAAACAAAATATTTGTTCAGCATTTTTGCCATCTCCATGTTTCCCACCATTAATTTCCCAGTCTCATCCTCTAAGGGACCTATGTTTGCCTTAGCCACCCTTTTTCTTTTTATATAACTATAGAAACTCTTGCTATCTGTTTTTATATTTTTTGCTAATTTCTTTTCATAATCTAACTTCCCTTTCTTAATCAATCCTTTAGTTACTTTTTGCTGTCTTTTGAAGAATTCCCAATCTTCTATCCTCCCACTAAGTTTGGCTACCTTATACGTCCTTGTTTTTAGTCGGATACTATCCTTGATTTCTTTACTTAGCCACGGGTGGCTGTCATTTCTTTTACACCCTTTTTTCCTCAGTGGAATATATTTATTTTGAAAGTTGTAAAATAACTCCCTAAATGAACACCACTGCTCATGTACCGTCTTACCCTTTAATCTATTTTCCCAGTCCACTCTAATCAATTCCGCTCTCATACCATCATAGTCTCCTTTATTCAAGCTCAGTACGCTTGTTTGAGAATCAACCTTCTCACCCTCTAATTGGATATGGAATTCAACCATGTTGTGGTCGCTCGTTCCAAGGGGATCCTTAACTAGGACATTATTAATTAATCCTGACTCATTACACAGGACCAGGTCCAAGGTTGCCTGCCCCCTTGTAGGATCAGTTACATACTGCTCAAGAAATCCATCCCTGATGCACTCAATGAACTCGTCCTCAAGGCTGCTCTGCCCAATTTGATTTGTCCAGTTAATATGATAATTAAAATCCCCCATAATTATGGCTGTTCCCTTATTACATGCCCCGACTATCTCCTGATTAATACTTCTTCCAGCAGAGTTGCAACTATTAGGAGGCCTATATACTACGCCCACTAATGTTTTTTTTCCCTTATTATTCCTTATCTCCACCCAAACTGTTTCATTATCTTGATGCTTTGTCCCAATATCATTTCTCTGTATTACAGTGATTCCTTCCTTTATTAACATAGCCACCCCACCTCCCCTTCCTTCCTGCCTGTCCTTCCTGATTGTTAAATACCCTGGCATATTTAATTCCCAGTCGTTGTCACCCTGCAGCCATGTTTCTGTAATGGCCACAAGATCATACCCATACGTAGTTATTTGTGCCGTTAACTCGTCCATTTTATTACGAATGCTACGTGCATTCAGATAAAGAACTTTCAAATCTGTTTTGTGACGCTTAGTTCCTGCTTTTTCCTTTTTTAACACTTTACCTATTACTCCATACCTTCTGTCCCTTCCTGTTACGCTTTCCTCTCTCTCCCTGCTCAGGTTCCCAACCCCCTGCCACTTTAGTTTAAACCCTCCCCAACAGCACTAGCAAACACTCCTCCTAGGACAGCGGTCCCGGCCCTGCCCAGGTGCAGACCGTCCGGTTTGTACTGGTCCCACCTCCCCCAGAACCGTTTCCAGTGTCCCAGGAATTTGAATCCCTCCCCCTTGCACCATTCCTCTAGCCACGTATTCATTTGAAATATCCTATTTCTACTCTGACTAGCACGTGGCACTGGCAGCAATCCTGAGATTACTACCTTTGAGGTCCTATTTTTTAATTTACCTCCTAACTCCCTATATTCTGCTTTTAGGACCTCATCCCCTTTTTTACCTATATCGTTGGTGCCTATGTGCACCACGACAGCTGGCTGTTCGCCCTCCCCCTCCAAAATGTTCTGTAGCCGCTCCGAGACATCCTTGATCCTTGCACCAGGGAGGCAACACACCATCCTGGAGTCTCGGTTGCGGCCGCAGAAACGCCTGTCTATTCCCCTTACAATTGAGTCCCCTATCACTATAGCTCTGCCACTCTTTTTCCTCCCAGCCTGTGCAGCAGAGCTACCCGTGGTGCCAGGAAGTTGGCTGCTGCTGCCTTCCCCTGATAAGTCATCCCCCCCAACAGCATCCAAAGTGGCATATCTGTTTGAGAGGGGGATGGACACAGGGGACCCCTGCACTACCTGCCTGCATCTCTTACTCTTCCTGGTGGTCACCCATTCACTTCCTGCCTGTATACCCTTTACCTGCGGTGTGACCAACTCGCTAATCGTGCTATCCACGAGTTTCTCTGCATCGCGGATGCTCCACAGTGAGTCCACCCGCAGCTCCAGCTCCGAGATACGATCGGTCAGTAGCTGCAGGTGGACACACTTCCCGCACACATGGTCGGCAGGGACAAAAATGGGTGGTCATGGAGTCAAGGTGCTGGCAGAGAGGTAGAGCTGGTTATCATCAGTATACATGTGGAAGCTGCCCCTTGCCTACAGTTAATGTATTATTGAAGTTAAAGCTAGTTAACTTCAAATTAGTGCTCGCTACTGCTGATAAAATGAATTACTCAGATAAATTTGATTAACATGTCAATCATAAGAGGCCTCACTGGGACCCTAGGTTTAAAGGGACCCTCACTGTTTCTGGGGAAGGGAAAGCCTGGAAGAGTTCCACCGCACAACAGCGTTGTGCAAGCCTAATGAGGATTCTTTTCCAGTGAGAGGACATTTTACCACATAAATCCCATTATTTTTGGTGAGAAACCTAGGTAAAGAGCCAAGGTGCACAATACAAGATTGAAAAGAGTAGAAAAGATGATGAGTGAATAAAAAAGTAATGGTCATATGACAGTAAGCTCGGGTTTTAAAATCCTGTAGATTGCAAGAGGAAGGAAAAACATAAGGATATAAGAACTTTTGAGGTCCTGGGACAAACTGAGTTAGAGTTAGAGATTGCCTTTCACCTCTGCCTCCTGGGTTCAAATCCAACCCAGACTTATGAGTTGAAAATGTACTCTGTCTATTGGCTGGAAGGGTCCTACATATATGTGAAATAAGTTTGAGCAGTCTCAATGCAGTTCTTCTTGGTTACATCACAAAATTCTCCCTAATTCGGTAAATGGCAGTCTCACACTGAGAGTCTTAAGGAATGGCTTGGGTGGAAAATGGAAAAAATGTCACCAGTGTAGCAAGTAAGAGCCTTTGAGATGAATCGTGATTTCAATGAAGAGTCAATGAACAGGAAGAGCATGTAGGACAGCAGATTTAGAAAGAACAAGAAAAGAAATGTCTCTGTTGGATTACTTTAGGAAAGCCTGGCAGTATTGTGGCTGCTACCATAGATCTCATAATCACCACAAGCCAACAAGAAAGCACTTTTTGTTCCCTCTCCCTCAAAAAACTTTTGGTTTCCCTCGGAAGGGGGCCTGACCCTTCTGTCAGCTAGTTATCGAATGGCACTAATGATGGACTTGGTTTTACCTCTTTGCTTCATTTAATTGTTGAAAAGTCTCAGGATTTATTTAAAGCATTTGCATCAACATTGCTCCCCAAGCCTCCCATGACGGCGGGGTTACCTCTAAACATACGTATGGATAATAGCTCAGCCTGTGCTCTCAATGCCTCCGTACTTGGGAGTAAATATCTAAATGAGCTGCTTCAGTTTAGCAACTTACCTTGCTACAAACCCGGAATCCAGAGGGAAAAAAACATACGCAAGCTTTAAGGGAGGATCTGCCTGGTTCAGTTCTCAGGACAGCCTATTCCAATAGATCAGCTGCCATGTCATCAGGTTAGTGGCCGCAATACCTTCGCACTATTGTAGCCATCATTGCTGCTATAGGACAAACATTTTAACAGTGCTGAAAAAACTCTGGCTAAAACTATGATTCTGTAAATAATTGTTTACTAGCAGCAGATTAAATTATATCATTGTGTTGCTGATCACACCTTCCGTTGATAAAGAATGGGGTTGTCTAAGCATCTATCTTGGGATCGGGGATTTCGGGATCGTCTGCTTTATTCCCCCATACATGTCAGCTGTGGGCTCTGCGAGTTCAGTGAGCCCCACTGAGCCACATTCTTTTACTGCAGCTTCGAATCCAGTTTTAAAAAAAATCACAGCATCTACAAGGTTAAATGCGATCTACACCATGCGTGCAAGGAACTGATTTCATCTTGTGCTTCTAATCCAGTTAGAAATCAGTTTGATATATTTTACACCTCCTTCTCTTCCAATAGAATATGATTGTGGTTTTAGAATATAGGCTCAGCTATAATTTGAACCAAATGCACTCTGCAAAATACATGCTAGGAATGAGGCTAGATATGCCTGTAAAATACAATGTAGAAATTGCTTTGGTGTATACATCTCACCCCTACTTTACACTGCTTTCGCCAGTTAAAAAAAAAATTGCACTCTTATCTTGAAAGAGCAGAAAGCATTTACAAAAATACCATTTATACACCAAATTTCACAATAAATACATAGAAGTTACAACCCGGAATCAGGCCATTCGTGTTGGCGTTTACCCTCCACGTGAGCAAGTAGGTCTAATCACAATTACCCACCCTTTTGTCAAATGCCTCTTTGTGAAAAGTTCTCCCTTTAAAGGGGTTTATCATTTTATTAAGGAGCTTTTAGGCTGCAACTGGAAGTTTGCATGGCAGCTGGTGCTTAAATCATATTCAGAGTCTAGGGTGGGGAGAAAGGCACTCAGGAGGGAGGGGACAAGCTGTGGCCGGCAGCAGTCCACTAATTTAATGTGGAGCCGGGAGGAGCAGGAATTGCACAGCAAGGTAAGTGCCAAAAAAATTAAAACTTACCTTTCCAGAGGCAGCCTCCAGCGGTCCCTTTAAGGAGAAAACTGACCATGCTGCAGTCAGTCAGTAACGAATTTTGGAAAGGGGGCCTCAAAACAGGTGTGAGGCCCATATTTGCATATGCAAATAAGTGTTATTTAAATGCAAATCTTTATTTTCAAATCATTGACTGTTTATTTTTAAATGTATAAATTTCTCAGCCCAGCTGGTATGACCTCTTTTAATTGAACTTCCTGCGGTGGAACTGAGCAGTGCAGGCGAGGAAGGCCCCAGCTTTGATCTCTATCTGTCCTCAGTAAGACGATCTCCGCCACCAGGGGGGCAGTTGTGGTGCGACAACTGAACTCAGCACCTGTAGGCTTGGGAGGGGAGAGTTAATTGGGGCTCTCACTGAGCATCAGGTGAGGACAGGATCAGACTCACGCATGGTCGAATAATAAACAAATAACGGAGTATAATCTGGGGAAATATGAGGTTATCCACTTTGGTAGGAAGAATAGAAAAACAGAATATTTTTTAAATGGTGAGAAACTATTAAATGTTGGTGTTCAGAGAGATCCGGGTGCCCACGTACAAGAAACATAGAAGTTAGCATGCAGTTACAGCAAGCAATTAGGAAGGCAAATGGCATGTTGACCTTTATTGCAAGAGGGTTGGAAGACAACAGTAAGGAAGTCTTGCTACAATTGTACAGGGCTTTGGTGAGACCACACCTGGAGTACTGCATACAGTTTTGGTCTCCTTATCTAAGGAAGGATATTCTTTCCTTGGAGGCGGTGCAGCGAAGGTTCACTAGATTGATTCCTGGGATGAGAGGGTTGTCTTATGAGGAGAAATTAAGTAGAATGGGCCTATACTCTCTGGGGTTTAGAAAAATGAGAGGTGATAGGAAACAGAGGAACATAGGAACAGGAGTAGGCCATTCAGCCCCTCGTGCCTGCTCCGCCATTTGATAAGATCATGGCACAGGAAAATGAAGCAGTGAGGACCACAAGTCCATAAGGGAGCCCACTCCATTTTCCATCTGTTAATTTAAATGGACAGAAAGTCGGGCATGCTCCCTTACAGGCATGCGATCCTCCCCACCCGATTTTCCTGCATTTGCTGCATTTTGGCATGGTTTGCATGAAAATAAAGTAAAAGTTGGGTAGACGGGGAGTGTAGAGTATCAAGATGTACTCTACTCAAGGAGAAGGAGTTAATGGGTTGAATGAGCTGCAAACTGCTTAATAGAAAACTATTAGATGATGCAAAAGATCACCTGTGAGCCAATGGAGACCTGCACTATTTACAGAAACTGCCATTAAGCCAGCTATAGGATCCAATTTGCCCAGGTCCAGACCCAGGAAAATCTACCCCGATGACCTTTCAAGAGTTTGCCGAGTAAAGCTCGATGAACAATGAACTTTTTAAACAAGTACGGATTGCAAATTACTAAGAGTATTTTGCCTATGTTTCTGCTGTCATAAATCATTTTATTTGTAAGTAGATGCGGACAGTAGATTAGCCTGTACAAAGTGGTGTCGCACTGTTAATATTTTCCACTTTTCAAATTGATAGAAGATGTAGTGGGCATCCTAGGTGTTCTCGATTGAGTTATTACTGTAATTGAGAGTGATTGTTAGATCTAAGCTATACTAACTCAATATAGTGGGGAGTAAAAATTCAGGCTTCAGTTTGTACAAAACTTGAAATAAAAATAGAAAATGCTGGAAATACATAGCAGGTTAGTCAGAATCTGTAAAGAAAAAGGACAGATTTTGATATATTGGAGGTAGGTATAGCCCTCCTCAGAACTGAAGACCAGATAAAGACAAGCAGGCATTTTAGTAAGGTTAGAAAAAATAGAGAGAAAAAGGAGAGGGGAGAGAATTAGTACATGCTCCAATCAAGAAGTGGGGGAGGGGGGTGGTCAATGGGTTGAATGAGCTGAGAATGCTTAGGAGAAAACTGTTAGAAAACTGTTCTCAGTCTCGTACACATTTTTTTGACTAGCCTCAGCTTCAAGGTGGAGTGACATTCACCTTAGAGATCTGAGTTACAATTTGGCCTTTTCGTTTGCCTTTTTCTGATCTAGGCGGCTTAATCGCAATTTATGTAAGCAATACATGTCAACATCACCGCACTAATCTTTTATGTTCTTCTAACAAACTGGAAATTGAGCCTACGACCTCTCTGGTCTGTATGGCTCAACTCCCAGCAATGCTGCCCAAATGACCCATCAATTGACCTGAGCATTAAAATCCATTTGTAACTGTTTGTGGCTAAAAAGGGTGGTTTAGTTTCTATTGTTAGATTTTTTTTTCAATTCACATCTAAAATGATTACAAAGTAAACCACTTTATGACAGTATTAGCAAATAGCATGAGTAATGGAAACTATGTGCAAAGAAATATTAACTCGGGGAGCCAGCATGGAAACAGTTAAGTGGAAGCAACATTCGACACGTTTTAAATTGACCACATCCTTTCCATCCAAGTGTGGGTAAAACACTAACATTCATTTGATTTCCTTAGTACTGTAAAGTACCTGCATAGTTTAGATGACAGCACTTTCACCTCTCAGAGACTGTTGAGAATTGAGCATATAGGTAAGGAGTACATAGGAACATAGGGACAGGAGTAGGCCATTCAGCCCCTCAAGCCTGTTCTGCCATTCAATGATATCATGGCTGATCTGTACCCTATCTGCATTTACCCGCTTTGACTCCATATCCCTTAACACCTTTGGTTAGCAAAAATCTATCGATCTCAGATTTAAGATTATTAATTGAGCTAGCATCTGCTGCTTTTTGTGGGAGAGAGTTCCACACTTCTACCACCCTTTGCATGAAGAAGTGTTTCCTAACATCTCTCCTGAATGGCCTGGCTCTGATTTTAATGTTATGTCTCCTTGTCCTAGACTCCCCCACCAGCATAGAAAGTTTCTCTCTATCTACCCTATCAATTCCTTTCAAAATCCTAAAAACCTCAATCAAATTACCCCTTAACCTTTTATATTCCAGGGAATACCAGCCTAGTTTATGTAATCTCTCTTCATAATTTAAACCTTGGAGCCCTGGTAACATTCTGTTGAGTCTTCTAAGGTGCGGTGCCCAGAACTGTACATAGTACTCCAGATGTGGTCTAACTAGGGCTTTGTATAGCTGTAGCAAAACTTCCTCCCTTTTATATTCTAGCCCTCTAGATATAAAGGCTAACATTCCATTAGCTTTTTTGATTATTTTTTGTACCTGACGGCTACATTTTAGTGATCTGTGTAAATGAACCCCTAAATCTCTTTGGGCCTCCACTTTTTCGAGCTTTTCACCATTTAAAAAATACTCGGATCTATCCTTTTTTGGTCCAAAATGGATGACCTCACATTTACCATGGTTTTGCTCACTCACTTAATCTATCAATGTCTCTTTGTAATGTTGTGCTCCTGTCTACACTACTTACTATGCCACCAATCATCGGCAAACTTGGCTATATGGCTCTCTATTGTGTTATCTATGTCGTTAATAAATACAGTCAATAATTGAGGCCCCAGCATCCTTGTGGGACACCACTTGTCACTTCCTTCCAATTCGAGTACATACCCATTATCCCTACTCAATGGGCTCAATTTTGAAATGGTAGTGGGTTGGCAGCAGGGGGAGATGGTGCGTGTGGCAAACCCGAATAAAAAAACTTACCTTTACCGACGCGATCGCGATGTAATCGATGGTGATTAAAGTTGATTCTGGGTTTCGCGCCAGGCAGCCAGCCTGATTAACAGGCTGGCTACTGACAGGAGCTGCAACACCAAGGTGGGTGGGGGGGCGGGGGGAGAGAAAGAGAGAGAGCGAGACGTCATCCGGCGCTGGAATAGAGTGGAGGGCGCTGAAGATCGGGGGTGGGGGGAGAGGGGAAGATCGGGGGGAGAGAGGGGACGATCGGGTGGAGAAGGGGAGATCAGGGGGGGGACATTGGGGGGGGAGAGGGGGAGATCGGGGGAGACATCTGAGGGGGACAGGGGAAGATTGGAGAGGGAGACATAGGGGGCTGAGAGGGACATCGGAGAGGGAGACATCAGGAGGAGAGGGTGACATCGAAGAGGGAGACATCGGACATCGGAGCAGGGTGGAAAGGTAGGTTTGTTTTGTTTTTTTAACTTTGTTCAATGGTTTTTTTATTTAATTTATTTTGTTTATTTTTGCCTGATCTGAATTATGACGAGATTACATAAACTAGGCTTGTATTCCCTGGAATATAGAAGGTTAAGGGGTAAATTGATTGAGGTTTTTAGGATTTTGAAAGGAATTGATAGGTAGATTTTTTTTTTTTTTATTCGCTCACGGGATGTGGGCGTCGCTGGCAAGGCCGGCATTTATTGCCCATCCCTAATTGCCCTTGAGAAGGTGGTGGTGAGCCGCCTTCTTGAACCGCTGCAGTCCGTGTGGTGACGGTTCTCCCACAGTGCTGTTAGGAAGGGAGTTCCAGGATTTTGACCCAGCGACAATGAAGGAACGGCGATATATTTCCAAGTCGGGATGGTGTGTGACTTGGAGGGGAACGTGCAGGTGGTGTTGTTCCCATGTACCTGCTGCCCTTGTCCTTCTAGGTGGTAGAGGTCGAGGGTTTGGGAGGTGCTGTCGAAGAAGCCTTGGCGAGTTGCTGCAGTGCATCCTGTGGATGGTGCACTCTGCAGCCACAGTGCGCCGGTGGTGAAGGGAGTGAATGTTTAGGGTGGTGGATGGGGTGCCAATCAAGCGGGCTGCTTTATCTTGGATGGTGTCGAGCTTCTTGAGTGTTGTTGGAGCTGCACTCATCCAGGCAAGTGGAGAGTATTCCATCACACTCCTGACTTGTGCCTTGTAGACGGTGGAAAGGCTTTGGGGAGTCAGGAGGTGAGTCACTCGCCGCAGAATACCCAGCCTCTGACCTGCTCTCGTAGCCACAGTATTTATATGGCTGGTCCAGTTAAGTTTCTGGTCAATGGTGACCCCCAGGATGTTGATGGTGGGGGATTCGGCGATGGTAATGCCGTTGAATGTCAAGGGGAGGTGGTTAGACTCTCTCTTGTTGGAGATGGTCATTGCCTGGCACTTATCTGGCGCGAATGTTACTTGCCACTTATCAGCCCAAGCCTGGATGTTGTCCAGGTCTTGCTGCATGCGGGCTCGGACTGCTTCATTATCTGAGGGGTTGCGAATGGAACTGAACACTGTGCAGTCATCAGCGAACATCCCCATTTCTGACCTTATGATGGAGGGAAGGTCATTGATGAAGCAGCTGAAGATGGTTGGGCCTAGGACACTGCCCTGAGGAACTCGTGCAGCAATGCCCTGGGGCTGAGATGATTGGCCTCCAACAACCACTACCATCTTCCTTTGTGTTAGGTATGAATCCAGACACTGGAGAGTTTTCCCCCTGATTCCCATTGACTTCAATTTTACTAGGACTCCTTGGTGCCACACTCGGTCAAATGCTGCCTTGATGTCAAGGGCAGTCACTCTCACCTCACCTCTGGAATTCAGCTCTTTTGTCCATGTTTGGACCAAGGCTGTAATGAGGTCTGGAGCCGAGTGGTCCTGGCGGAACCCAAACTGAGCATCGGTGAGCAGGTTATTGGTGAGTAAGTGCCGCTTGATAGCACTGTCGACGACACCTTCCATCACTTTGCTGATGATTGAGAGTAGACTGATGGGGCGGTAATTGGCCGGATTGGATTTGTCCTGCTTTTTGTGGACAGGACATACCTGGGCAATTTTCCACATTGTCGGGTGGATGCCAGTGTTGTAGCTGTACTGGAACAGCTTGGCTAGAGGCGCAGCTAGTTCTGGAGCACAAGTCTTCAGCACTACAGCTGGGATGTTGTCGGGGCCCATAGCCTTTGCTGTATCCAGTGCACTCAGCCGTTTCTTGATATCACGTGGAGTGAATCGAATTGGCCGAAGACTGGCTTCCGTGATGGTGGGGATATCGGGAGGAGGCTGAGATGGATTATCCACTCGGCACTTCTGGCTGAAGATGGTTGCAAACGCTTCAGCCTTGTCTTTTGCACTCACGTGCTGGACTCCGCCATCATTGAGAATGGGGATGTTTGCAGAGCCTCCTCCTCCCGTTAGTTGTTTAATTGTCCACCACCATTTACGACTGGATGTGGCAGGACTGCAGAGCTTTGATCTGATCCGTTGGTTGTGGAATCGCTTAGCTCTGTCTATAGCATGTTGCTTCCGCTGTTTAGCATGCATGTAGTCCTGAGTTGTAGCTTCACCAGGTTGGCACCTCATTTTTAGGTACGCCTGGTGCTGCTCCTGGCATGCTCTTCTACACTCCTCATTGAACCAGGGTTGGTCCCCTGGCTTGTTGGTAATGGTAGAGTGAGGAATATGCCGGGCCACGAGGTTACAGATTGTGCTGGAATACAATTCTGCTGCTGCTGATGGCCCACAGCGCCTCATGGATGCCCAGTTTTGAGCTGCTAGATCTGTTCTGAATCTATCCCATTTAGCACGGTGGTAGTGCCACACAACACGTTGGATGGTGTCCTCAGTGCGAAGACGGGATTTCATCTCCACGAGGACTGTGCGGTGGTCACTCCTACCAATACTGTCATGGACAGATGCATTTGCGACAGTTAGATTGGTGAGGACGAGGTCAAGTAAGTTTTTCCCTCGTGTTGGTTCGCTCACCACCTGCCGCAGGCCCAGTCTAGCAGCTATGTCCTTCAGGACTCGGCCAGCTCGGTCAGTAGTGGTGCTACCGAGCCACTCTTGGTGATGGACATTGAAGTCCCCCACCCTGAGTACATTTTGTGCCCTTGCTACCCTCAGTGCTTCCTCCAATTGGTGTTCAACATGGAGGAACCTTTTGTGCTGGTGGGGGAGTCTAGGACAAGGGGGGCATAACTTTAAAATCAGAGCCAGGCCATTCAGGAGAGAAGTTAGGAAACACTTCTTCATGCAAAGGGTGGTAGAAGTGTGGAACTCTCTCCAGGCGTTTCACCAGGCGTGAATCGGAAGCCATGGGAAAGCCACCCAGGTAAGTTTAAAATCATTTTAACTACCTACTACGTCAGAAATAAAGTACCTTAAGTGCATCAATGAGGTACATTTGGTTCTTTAACTATCATTCCACAGGCTTTAATTGCCGGCGGGACTTCCAGATTCATGTAGCGTACACACAGGTGGGTCTGTGGCAACCCCGGAAGTTGGCGGGTTGGAGCAGCTTTCGAACCCGTTCAGAATTTTTGCCATTTTCGCAGCCCCCTGCCCTCAACGCGCCTGCAATTTCATTTTGAAATTGAGCCCAATATTTTCTACCGCTTAACCAATCTCCTAACCGGGACAATAATTTGCCTTCAATTCCATGAGCTTTAATTTTAGCTAACAGTCTCTTATGTGGAACCTTATCGAATGCCTTCTGGAAGTCCATATAAACTACATCCATAGATATTCCCCTGCCTATTACTTTAGTTACTGCCTCAAAAAATTCAATTAGGTTCTTTAGTCATGACTTACCCTTTACTGAGTACTGAGAATTGTTGGAGATGCTGTCTTTCAGATGATGTGTTAAACTGAAGCCCTGTCTTATGGATTTAAAATATCCGAAGACTATTCTAAGAAGAGTAAAGAGTTCTCCCAATGTATGGGCTGATTATGCGTACCTCACTTCAATGTCATCCATATATTTGCTGTCTATGGAACCTTACTGTGCACAAATTGGCTGCTTTGTTTGTCCACACAACAGAGTGGATTGCAACTCAAAAGCAATACATTGGTTATGAAGCACTTTGGGATGTGTTAAGGTTGAAATGATTACTGTTTTTTGGGGAATAAAGTGTGCTCGCTCGTAGAATAATCAAAATGGTCACGAGAAGGAAGTGATCAACAAATGGGGAGCTGTTGCTCATGAATGTGTGAGGAAATGCAAAGTGTTATCAGAGCTGACAATCTTTGTTATATACAGGAAGTATTAGACACCAAAAACAGTCAATGTTAAATGCCAGCAAGTGTTTAAAACTAGGTCACAATACCTCCTCCACTGACAAGAGCCCTGCAAGGCAAACATGACTACAGCGCTGGTTATACAGTGGAGTTTCAGTTATCAATTTCCCAAAGAACATTTTTCAGTGGGCTCATTGAAATTCACATTTCTCCAGTGGCAGTTACTGGTTCTTGCATTTAAAAAAAACTCCCCCCCCCCACGCCTCACTGAATTTGAGAAACTAGAAAACCTTGATTTATTTGAATGGGTTTGCACAAAAAAAAATCTGTTTCTAACAATCCAGCCTTTGCTGGCACCTTTTCAGAGAAGGTTTTAACATCAAACCAAGTGAATATTAATCTCTTTCAGCTAAGGTTCCCAAAAGCCCATTTGGTACAGGCATCACTCAGTGTGAAACTAAACCACACAGTCCAGGACTGAGCTACATCTAATCTTTGCATCGTACAGAGTAAGCTGATCTCAGCTGGCACTACAATTGACCTCAATGCTCTGGGCTAGGGATGGAAGAAACCAGCCAGGGTTGGTGAAACATAAGTTAATCAGTTAGCGTGGAGTTCTAAAATGCAGGTCATTCTTGACCAACCTTTGAAAATCCTTTGAAGAAATAACACAAAGGATAGATAACAGAAATGCAGTTGGTGTGGTTTATATGGCTCTTCAAAAATAATTTGATAAAGTACCACAACAGAGACCTGTGGCAAAGATAATGACACATTGAATTAAAGAGAATGTGGCCAGGTGGATAGAGAAATTTGTTGGAGGGCAGAGAGCTAAGGATTGGGGTTCAAGGAAGGTTGTCAGGCTGGAAAGATGTACTGAGTGGTGATCCCCAGGGTTCTGTGCTGGTGTGACCCTTATTTCCTTTATACACAAAGGGTCAGGACCTAGCAATTGAAGGAAGAATAATCAAAATTGCAGCTGACAGTCAGTCGGGAGGGCAGGAGGGTACAGCAAATTGTGGTGAGGATTGTAGACAGGACAGCCTGGGCAGATGCTGTTCATTGGAAGTAAGAATAGGGCAAGGAAATACTCCTTAAATGATAAGATGCTAAATGGAGTAGATGAGCAGAGGGACTAGAGGGATTTCAAGTGTGCAGATATGCAGGTCAATAAAGATGACAGTGCACATAGATAAGATCATAACAAAGGCAAATAGAACCCTTGGGTTTGTATCTAGAGGCATGCAATACAAAAGTAAGAAGGTAAGACCTTACATAGGCAAGAGGGGAGGTGACAAGTTGAAGATATTCAGACCAAGAGTTCTGAAGGTTAAGGACAAGCTAATTGAAGGAGTGGCTACCGATGGTGAAGAGGGAATGGGGAGTGGGAAATGAGAAACGAGATTAGGGAAGGGCAGACAGGGTGAGGAGAAGTGAAGCATTCACACTTTTATCGTTAAACTGATGTTTTGAGTGTTTCTTTACATTTTAGGGTTAATATTACAGTAACATTTAGAGCACTTTTGTTATAGTAATAGCAGCACTCTTTCTGCATCACAATGCATGAGCTGAAAAAATGGCTTATGTGTGGAAACTATAGCTCTCCTGCCTCTGTTGGTAGTTTAAGAGTTAAAGAATAGCATTTTGAATTCATATTGACATTTTTAATGAAACACACACAAACATACATGAAATGGAACTCAATAGAAATTTTACCTCGACTATAAATATTTTTTTAAAAACTGGACATTGCACTTCACAATAACCGGAACTTAATGGTTCCAGGACAGTTGATTCACACCTACTGACATATTCATATATTTAAATACAGATATTGACAGAAAGGTGCTAGATAAATGCATTTTCAGTGTCACCAAACATTTCATTTAAATAGATGTCACGGGAGCCAACAATGGATCATTGACATACATCAGGTACTGCACGGCTTGTACACAATGGCTGGAATTCTCCTCTGCCATTCTACCCAAAACTGGGCAGGATAGCAGCGAAGAATGAAGGAACATGCGGGCGGAGAGGCCTACTGCCCCATCACTGCCCAACCGCTGTTTCTCTTTCCCTGTTCCTGCTGGGACTGCCATTGGCTTCTCCTTTCCCGCATGCAAATGGCAGTGGGGGATGGGGGAGCGGTGCAGAGCCCAGATCCCCAGTGAGTTTCCCAGCTTCGTTACTGTCACTTCCCAGGGCCGCCATGGGAAAGGCCCCAGAGAGTGGTAGTGATAGCTCTAGGGTTCCCCCGTGGAGGGAGGGGGCTTGTAGAGGCCTTGTCTCCCTCCAGGCTGGCTCCTAACTCTCATCTGCTCAGGGCAAATGACCTAATTTAGGGCCTCTGTCAATGTTGCTCTATGGACTTTAATGGAAGGGAAAATCGGCGGGTGTATAACGAGCAGTCGATCTGCTATTGCCCATTTTACGTCCCCTGCCTAATTTGAAAGTTCCGCCCTATAAAAAGAGGCAAACAAAATACTTGGTTTTATATCTAGAAGCATAGAATACAAAAGCAAAATGGTAATGGTGATCTTGTAGAAGTCCTTAGTTTGCTCACAGTTGGAATATTGTGTGCTGATTTGGCACTCCATTGTAGGAATAAAAACAATGGAAAAGGTGCTGTTAGACTCATTAGGATATTACCAGGGTTGGAGGATTACAGTTATCAGGAGAAGCTTCAGTCTCTTTCTCTGGTATTTTCCCCGAGGGTGCGATTGTTCAGGGAGAAGGGTCGAGGCAGGACTTCTGCCCGATGCTCTGACCCTGCTCATTTTCTATGCTCATGGCTCATTGCTCGTGCACGGTGAGCTAAGGGCATTATCCCACCACTACCAACAAGGGAAATGAGGTGGTGCGGTGGTGGGACACTGGAGGAGAATCCAATTCACCTTGTCTAATCCCACCCTCCAACTCGCTTCCCATACCCTTTAATATTCCTCTTATTCGAGCAACTATTTAATTCCTTTTAAAAAATAATTTATGGGCTTTGTTTGAAGAACGATTTGTGGCAGAGAATTCTACAATCTAACCACCCTCTGTGTAAAGACATTTTATTTAATCGCACCTTAAATTCCGTTTATGATTATTTTAACTTTGTGCCCTGTTGTTACCCGTCTTGCTGAAAAATGGAGACAATCTATCACAACGTACCATATCATAACCCTTCACAATCTTGAAGACCTTCTATCAGGTCACCCCTCAACTTTCTCAGCTCCAGTGGAAAAAAAGTCCTAATTTCTACATAGTAACCAAAGAAACAGATTCAGACAGGAGACCTTCAGCCCACCTATCCACAGTATTCCCTTGGTACTTTTCTATTAACCCATTTGTTGACAAGAACCTGTTTTGTTCCTTCTTGAAAGCCACAAAGGTCTCTTGTTCCACCACCAGTGCCGTTAATCTGTTCCACATACTTACCACACTTTCAGTAAAAAATGTTCCACCTGCATTTCCTATTTTCTTTTGTTGTTCTCATATTTACAAATTGAAGACTACAAAAGAAGATTTGTCAGAATTGACAAGCCCCACTCTCACCACAATTATGAATATTTTCTGCTTCATCAGAAACTTTAACAGCAACAGGAAACCCCAAAATAGCTCCCAAGGTATCAAAATATTTGCGTCTGAGGTCTCCTATGTAACCCTTGGTCCTTATGTGTAATGTACTCATTATTAGATACTTACAGTAGGCAAAGCGCATATGCTCCGACCACTGACTCGCTGCCCCTCACCAAAAAACTCCCATCCATTCCGGCATTGGCTAACAGCTCCTCTGCTTGGGCTCGGCTGATGTTCAAATGATACCATAGCGGACTTGCCGCGGCCATTCTGACCACTCCCAATGCAGACTGATCAATGAAACCCTGTAAGGAAAAGAAAAACGTTAATAGGAACAAATCGATGAAGGTGTCAGAAACATTTACACCAGTGCAGTGTCACCATGTCAGCCATGGTCAGTTGGTAGCACTCTCGCCTCTGTAGGTTCAAGTCCCACTTCAGAGACTTGAGCACGAGATCTAGGCTGACACTCCAGTGCAATACCGAGGGAGTGCTGTACTGTCGGAGGTGCCGTCTTTTGGATGAGACGTTAAATCGAGGCCCCGTCTGCCTTCTCAGTTGGACATGAAAGATGCCATAACACTATTTTGAAGAAGAGCAGGGGAGTTCTATCTGGTGTCCTGGCCAATATTTGTCCCTCAACCAACGCCACTAAGACTGATTATCTAGTCACTACCATATTGCTGTTTGTGGGACCTTGCTGTGTGCAAATTGGCTGCTGCATTTCCTACATTACAACAGTGACTACACTTCAAATGTACTTCCTTGGCTGTAAATGCGCTTTGGGTCATGAAAAGTGCTATATAAATGCAAGTTCTTTCTTTCTTGCTGGCTTAAATCATCTTTCCTTTGAATTCCATTTGACTTCAGATACTTGTTGGGTGTTCTGTCCCCTGCCTGTAGATAACAAATTGTGCTTATTGAAAGAGGGACCACCTCACGAAAAAGTGTTCAGCAGACTTTTTTTCATTTGTTTACAAACACTTGGGGCCCGATTTTCCTCTCCCACTCCCACCCCACTGTAAGTCGGGCAGTGTGCCACCCAACTCCAATGAAATTTTAATCGCCAACCCCAGTGAAACTTTACAGGCTCTACTCATTTGCATGGCCTGTTCTTCATAGAATCATAGAATCATAGAAGTTACAACATGGAAACAGGCCCTTCGGCCCAACATGTCCATGTCGCCCAGTTTATACCACTAAGCTAGTCCCAATTGCCTGCACTTGGCCCATATCCCTCTATACCCATCTTACCCATGTAACTGTCCAAATGCTTTTTAAAAGACAAAATTGTACCCGCCTCTACTACTGCCTCTGGCAGCTCGTTCCAGACACTCACCACCCTTTGAGTGAAAAAATTGCCCCTCTGGACCCTTTTGTATCTCTCCCCTCTCACCTTAAATCTATGCCCCCTCGTTATAGACTCCCCTACCTTTGGGAAAAGATTTTGACTATCGACCTTATCTATGCCCCTCATTATTTTATAGACTTCGATAAGATCACCCCTTAACCTCCTGCTCTCCAGGGAAAAAAGTCCCAGTCTGTCTAACCTCTCCCTGTAAGTCAAACCATCAAGTCCCGGTAGCATCCTAGTAAATCTTTTCTGCACTCTTTCTAGTTTAATAATATCCTTTCTATAATAGGGTGACCAGAACTGTACACAGTACTCCAAGTGTGGCCTCACCAATGCCCTGTACAACTTCAACAAGACATCCCAACTCCTGCATTCAATGTTCTGACCAATGAAACCAAGCATGCTGAATGCCTTCTTCACTACCCTATCCACCTGTGACTCCACTTTCAAGGAGCTATGAATCTGTACTCCCAGATCTCTTTGTTCTATAACTCTCCCCAACGCCCTACCATTAACGGAGTAGGTCCTGGCCCGATTCGATCTACCAAAATGCATCACCTCACATTTATCTAAATTAAACTCCATCTGCCATTCATCGGCCCACTGGCCCAATTTATCAAGATCCCGTTGCAATCCTAGATAACCTTCTTCACTGTCCACAATGCCACCAATCTTGGTGTCATCTGCAAACGTACTAACCATGCCTCCTAAATTCTCATCCAAATCATTAATATAAATAACAAATAACAGCGGACCCAGCACCGATCCCTGAGGCACACCGCTGGACACATCTGGGTGGGGACACCACCTGTGAATGGGTGGGCGCCCCAGTCCGAGAGAGGGAGCATTGTGTGATGCTGCACAAGGCCTGCACCAGCACAAATTCCGGTCGGCTTCTGGGTGTCACCATATAAGCAAGGAAATAAAAATATCACAAAGCAGCAACAATCAATTTTTATTAAAGCAGCGGCATCTTCATGAAAGAGTATTTGGCGAACATTTCACTACGAGTGAAGAAGAACCACAATTTTCACAATGATACTGTTTGTGAGTGAGAGATTGAGGCAGTTCAATGCGATTTACCTATCCATTTACCTTTTACAAATGACAAAAATATTACTCACTTTTTCATTGTACCTGCCATCCTACATGAGCTTACTGTTTCACGTTTAGAAATCAAGACACACAGCACTATCTTCTACTTTAACTCAAAACCGTGAAGCCCCTTAGCTCCCTCAGTCTTACCTTCCTCTACAATTTGTTGGCTTTTAAAGCTTGTTGTCACTTGATCATCACTTCCTGATTCATCGGAGAGAAATTCAACATCATTTCATCCACTTTAGGGGCAAAAAATGATTGATAGAGGAACGAATTTCAGGCCATGATCTCTCACACCCGATCTCCCCTGGAAGTGCGCCAGCTGCCAAATTGAAAGCCGGTGACTTTTAGGTGTACAGGGCCTCAGTTGTAAAGACCCTGCTTGAAATTCATCTACAAATGGGCAGAGATTGCACCGAGTGCTCTGCTCAGTTGTTCTGGGTCTTGAGCGGCTTCACCAGCGATCCTTAAAAGGGACCTCTGGAGGCTGCTCAAAAAACAGCTATAAAACTTTCAATGAGTTACATATCTGTGGAGCCAGGAGGAGCAGGTGTGTGGACCACTGTTGCTTCGCCTCTTTCCCTGCACCTACCTGCGGGTCTGGCTCAGCGTCGGAGCCGGCCAGAACTGGTCAGGCCCCGATCAGAACATCCGACTGACATCCACATCACGCATGTTTCATACGAATAAGTCCTGAGGGCCAATTTCAATTGGCCAAAACGTGCAATGCAATCGCTTCACTGTCTTGCCGCCCGTTTTGGCCGAAAGTCCAATTTCTCGATCAACTTGTCTTTTCTCCTACTATTCTCAACATGTTGGTGTCCTACACTATGCACCTTGGGCCTTCACATGGGCTACTCAACTTTTTTAAAGGACAGACTGGTGAAATGGGCAGACATGTGGCAAATACATTGTGGTAGGAAGAACAAGGAGAGGCAATATAAATTAAATAGTACAATTTTAAAGGGGAAGCAGGACCAGAGAGATCTGGGGTCTTACGTACACAAATCTTTGAAGGTGACAGGATAAGTTCAGAAGGCTGTTCAAAAAAGCATAGGGGATCCTGGGCTTTATAAATAGAGGCATTAAGTACAAAAGCAGGGAAGTTATTCTGAATCTTTACAAATCACTGGTTAAACCTCAGCTGGAGTAGTGTGTCTAATTCTGGGCACCACACTTTAGGAAAGATGTCATGGCCTTGGAGAGGGTGCAGAAGAGATTTACTCGAATGATACCAGGCATGATATGGGGATATGGAGATGGTGCCAGAGGACTGGAGGATTGCAAATGTACAACCTTGTTCAAAAAAGGGGAGAGGGATAAACCCGGCAATTATAGGCCAGTCAGCCTCATGTCGATGGTGGGAAAACTTTTAGAGACAATAATCCAGGACAAAATTATTTGGCATTTGGAAAGACATGGGCTAATAAATGAAAGTCAGCACAGATTTGCTAAAGCAAAATCATGTTTGACTAACTTGATTGAGTTCTTTGATGAAGTATCAGAATGGGTTGATAAGGGTAGTGTGGTTGACATTGTGTGTATGGACTTTCAAAAGGCATTTGATAAAGTACCACATAATAGACTTGTTAGCAAAATTGAAGCCGATGGGATTAAAGGGACAGTGGCAGCGTGGATATAAAATTGGCAAGGGGGCAGAAATCAGAGAGTAGTGGTGAACGATTTTTCAGACTGGAGGGAAGTTTAGAGTGGTGTTCCCCAGGGGTCAGTATTAGGACCATTGCTCTTTTTGATATATATTAATGACCTGGACAAGGATATACAAGGTATAATTTCAAAGTTTGCAGATGACACAAAACTCAGAAATGTAGTAAACAATGTGGAGGATAGTAACAGACTTCAGGAGGACATAGACAGACTGGTAAAATGGGCGGACACATGGCAGATGAAATTTAACGTATGAAGTGATTGATTTTGGTAGGAAGAATGAGGAGAGGCAATATAAACTAAATGTTACAATTTTAAAGGGGGTGCAGGAACAGAGGGGTGTACGTACACAAATCTTTGAAGGTGGTAGGACAAGTTGAGAAGACTATTAAAAGGGCATACGGGATCCTGGGCTTTATTATTAGAGGCATAGAGTATAAAAGCAAGGAAGTTATGCTAAACCTTCCTAAACCACTGGTTAGGCCTCAGCTGGAGTATTGTGTTCAATTCCGGGTACCACACTTTAGGAAGGATGTCAAGGCCTTAGAGAGGGTGCAGAAGAGATTTACTAGAATGGTACCAGGGATGAGGGACTTCAGTTATATGGAGAGATAGGAGAAGCTGGGGTTGTTCTCCTTAGAACAGAGATTTGATAGAGGTGTTCAAGATGATGAACAGTTTTGATACAGTAAATAAAGAGAAATTGTTTCCACTAGCAGGAGGGTCAGTAACCAGAGGACACGGATTTAAGGTGATCGGCAAAAGAGCCAAAGGGGAGATGAGGAGAATTGTTTTTATGCAGCGAGTTGTTCTGATCTGGAATGCACTGCCTGAAAAGATGGTGGAAGCAGATTCAATAGTAACTTTCAAAAGGGAATGGATAAATACTTGAAAAGGAAAAATTTGCAGGGCTATGGGGAAAGAGCAGGTGAGTGGAACTAATTGGATAGCTCTTTCAAAGTGCCTGCACAGGTACGATGGGCCGAATGGTCCCCTTCCCATCAGTCTGATCTGGGTTAGAACCCAGGTCCCTGAAATTAAAGGGCAGCCAAAATAGTGGACTACAAGTCAGAGGAATTCATGCTCAAACTGTATAATGCTCTGGTCAGACTACATCTTGAGTACTATGTCTAGTTCTGGTCATTGAAACACAGGGCAAACATTCAAGTGCTGGATGCAGTTCAGAGAAAAGCTGCAAGGCTGATTCCTAGTGTTAGAGGTCTGAGTTATGAGAAAAGAATGGGGAGACCTGGGCTATTCAGCCTGTAAAGGAGGTATCGGGGGGATGAACTTACAGAGGTATCTAAGATAGTAAATGGCATGGAAAAGATAAATCTGGAAAACTACTTCAAACTAAATTGATAGAGTAGAACAGGAGCACAGGTTGAAACTAGAAAAGCAAATTTACAACTTAAATTAGGAAGTTCTACTTCACGCAAAGAGTGATCAAAACCTAGAATGGATTTCCAGATAGAATGTGGAAGGAAAAACCCTGGAATAGTTTAACAACCAATGGGATGCTGCAGTGGGGAGTTCGGTTGCATCTTTCTGGATGGATGAATTTAGGTGAGCCAAACGATCTTCTTCATTTTTATGTATTTTGCAATCTTGTGGAACATTCACCTAAAACTGTCAAAAACAAACCCAGTCTGGCAAAGAAAAGACATAAAAAGGCGTCATGCCTTGCACAGTGGAAAAAAAACGACACGACACAGTGATGTTGATGAAACCATTTCCTTTCCTTTCCACAGACAGCAGCACAACTCAAATTTAGTTTCTTTCGTAAAAAGTGAATATTTCTACATGCTTATATGTATTACTGGTGAAAATAGCAATGCACAACTGTCACAACAGATCTTACTGCAAAACTGTTGGATATGTGCTGGTGGTAATTGCCTGCTTGCAATGTTGCACAACTGTGAGATGTGCTTGTTAGTTGAGCAGGCCTTGCTCTGCAGCCATTGTGTTGTTTGTTCACCTCCTTCTTTATTTACTTATTGTTTAAAATTATAAAAGGACAGGGAAAATAGAAGCGGATTGTTTCCAGTAGTTAAGGGGTCCAGAACAAGAGGTCATAGATACAAGGTTAAATATAAGAGATTTAGAACAAAGAGCAAGGGAAGCCTTTTTACACAAAGAGTTAGGAGGCTGTGGAATTTATTGCCAAGGTTAGTCGCTGAAGCAGAAACTTTGGCAACATTTAAGATTATGTTGAATAGGTGCATGAAGAAAAAGGATGAGGAGATATGGAAGCAGGGCAGGTAAATGTGATTAGGACTATTTGCTCATGTGGAGGGTAAGTGCCAGCTTAGACTGGTTGCGTTGAATGCTCTGTTTCCGTGTTGTAACTTCTATGTATTTATATACTTCCTGTTTTGGTTTAAGAAACTCCTTTTGCCTCAGTTTGTGGGTCTTAAATTTAAACAAAGCCAATTATGTAGGTATGAGGGGTAAGTTGGCCAAGGTAGATTGAGAAATTAGATTAAAAGATGTGACGGTAGCAATGGCAAACATTTAAAGAAATAATTCATAATTCTCAACAAATATACATTCCCTTGAGGAAGAAAAACTCCACAGGAAAATTGATCCAATTGTGGCTAACTAGAGAAGTTAAGGGTGGTATTAGATTAAAAGAAGAGGCTTCTAATGTTGCCAAAAAGAGTAGTAAGCCTGAGGATTGGGATTAGAAATCAGCAAAGGAGACCATGAAATTGATAAAGAGGGAGAAAATTGAAAATGAGAGTAAACGAGCAAGAAATATAAAAAACAGATTGTAAGAGCTTCTACAAGTATATAAAAGGAAGAGATTAGCGAAAGTAAATGTGGGTCTCTTAGAGGCAGAGACAGGAGAAATTATAATGGGGAATAAGGAAATGGCAGAGACGTTTGTATCTGTCTTCGCAATAGAAGACACAAAAAAACATACCAGAAATAATGGGGAACCAAGTGTCTAATGAGAGTGAGGAACTTAAAGTAATTAAGATTAGTAAAGAAAAAGTATTGGAGAAATTAATGGGACTAAAAGCCAACAAATCCCTGGACCTGATGGCCTACATCCTAGGGTTTTAAAATAGATGGCTGCAGAGATAGTGCATTCATTGGTTTTGATCTTCCAGAATTCCCTAGATTCTAGAATGGTTCCCGTGGATTGGAAGGTAGCAAATATTACCCCGCTGGTAGAGAAAGGAGGGAGAGAGAAAACGGGGAACTATAGGCCTGCTAGTCTGACATCAGTAGTAGGGAAAATGCTAGAATCTATTATTTAGGACATAGCAACAGAAAATCATAATATGATTAGGCAGAGTCAACATGGTTTTATGAAAGGGAATTCATGTTTGATAAAACTATTACAGTTTTTTGAGGGTGTAACTAGCAGAGTAGATAAGAGGGAACCAGTGGATGTAGTACATTTGGATTTTCAAAAAGCATTCAATGAGGTGCTACACAAGAGGTCATTACACAAGATTAAGGCTCATGGGATTGCGGGTAATATATTAGCAAAGATTGAGGATTGGTTAACGGACAGAAAACAGAGAGTAGGAATAAATGGGTCATTTTCGGATGGCAGGTTGTAACTAGTGGGGTACCGCAAGGATCAGTGCTTGGGCCTCAGCTGTTTACAATCCATAGTAATGATTTAGATGAGGGGACCGAATGTAAATATATCCAAGTTTGCTAACGATACAAGCTGGGTGGGATAGTAAGCTGAGAGGAGGATGCAAAGAGGGTACAAAGGGATATAGACAGGTTAAATGAATGGGCAAGAACGTGGCAGGTGGAGTATAATGTGGGGAAATGTGAAATTATCCACTTTAGTAGGAAGAATATAAAAGCAGAATAATTTTTAAAAGGTGAGGGACTAACAAATGTTGCTATTCAGAGGGATTTGGGTATCCTTGTATACGAATCACAGAAAGTTAACATTCAGGTTCAGCAATTAGGAAGGCAAATGGAATGTTAGGCTTTATTGCAAGGGGGTTGGAATATAAGAGTAAGGAGGTCTTGTTGCAATTATGTAGGGCTCTGATGGGACCACACCTGGGGTACTGTATACAATTTTGGTCTCCTTACCTAAGGAAGGATATAATTGGCTTAGAAGAGGCGCAACGAAGGTTCACTAGATTGATTCCTAGGATGAAAGGGTTGACCTTTGAGGAGAGATTGAATAGAATGGGCCTATAGTCTCTGGAATTTAGAAGAATGAGAGGTGATCTCATTGAAACATATAACATTTTTAGCAAGCTTGACAGGATAGATGCTGAGAGGCTGTTTCCCCTGGCTGGAGAGTCTAGAACTAGGGGGCATAGTCTCAGGATAAGGGGTCAGTCATTTAGGACTGAGATGAGGAAAATTTTTTTTACTCAGAGGTTGTAAATCTTTGGAATTCTCTACCCCTAGAGGTCTATGGATGCTCAGTCATTGAGTATATTCAAGACTGAGATCGACAGATGTTTAGACACCAAGGGAATCAAGGGATATGGGGATCGGGCAGGAAAGTGGAGTTGAGGTTGAAGATCAGCCATGATCTTATTGAATGGCGGAGCAGGCTCGAGGGGCCATATGACCTACTGTGCTTCTATTTCTTATGTTCTTATGTTACACTATATGAGTAATTTGTGACAAAAGATATAGTAAGTGTAGCAATTTTGGGAGGAACAGGTGATTTTGGACTTATGGTTCCCAAAGCTTTCCACCGCTGTGAGTTTTCCTCGTATCATTTCTGGGTCTGTTGTAGACTAACTGATAGAGATTGATCGCCACGATTAGTCAATAACTCCATTATCATTGTATCGTGTGAGTAGCACGAGAAAGCACGGAACAAGAAAGATATATACATCCCATCTAGCTCATTTGTTCCACAGACCATATACAATTCACTCTTTCATGGACTCCACCCCAACCATTCAATCTCCAGAGGAAAGTTTCTGCATCTGTCAGCCTGCTGTTCCAAAGGTACATCCGGCAAAACTTCAGAACATCCTTCAGACCTCAACATCCCACATGATTCATCCCTGACTGACTGCTTTTATTGACATGAGATTTCATGGTCCCAAAAGCCCTGCAACCATGTTTCACAGTCACTTAATTCGATCATCCCAATCTGTATTTATCATCATAACATTCAGGCCGAACCTGAAATTCACCCAGCTCTTTTTTAAACATGGTGACCTGTTCATGTGGGCACGGGTACCCTGTAATACAGACTGCTTGTGAACACACACAGTAAATAGACCTCAGTCCTCTAAAGACAGCGACAATTCTGCATTAAAATCCAAAACGTGCTCTCCTGATTATTCAGTTGATAATTGCACTGCCCAGTGTGCAACCAAGTCATACAGAACAGAAAGGTCCCTAGTTTAATCCCCTGGACTACGATGAGCTATCTGGTCTCAGCCTGGAGGCTAGTAGGAGTGCTATAATTGGCCTCAGTACTGCTGGATAGGGAGGGTGCCCTCTCCTCATCGCTACCTCGTTACCTGTTTGAAAATACAAATGTGTGGTTGTCAAGAATGGTAGGATTGGGCTTGATTGTGATATTCCCTACAGTCAAATAGCTTGCCCACGTGCACTGTCTGGAATCATACATGTAGAATGGCCATTTTGTCAATGGTTGGAGGGTGCCCAGACCTAGAGCAATGAAACCCCAGCATAAGTCGACACTTTTGAAGGGACGAAAATTAGGGGTATGATTTTTGCCTATTGTTAGATCAGCTTCATATTTGGGGGGATGTCCTCTAAGCAGTCTGCTATCCAATCCATTTAAACAAGACCTGTTTAAACAATCTGTCTCTTCTAAATGCCGCCTAAGACTTTGAGGGAATTTGCTTGGGAGCTTGCCTGCAGTATTTTCCAGTCATTTTTTGCGATGGTATGAAACATGCCCTGAAAACAAATGTGTGTGATTATAGTCATATACTAAAGGCACGATAGGATAACCTAGGCGCTGGGAGTCCGATTGTAAAACAGCCATCTTGGCAATACCAAGCGAGGGGGCCAAAAAATTACCTTTCTAAAAGTACCACTGTAAAAGATACTAAAAAGAAACAGATTGCTCAAGCAGAGTCTGACCGTCAAATAATTACAGTTAATAATGGTTATTGCTAAGGTTAGGTCAATCCTTAAGGCAGGACAGGGCCGGGGTCAGGACTTGGTTCTTTGCGGAAGATTAAATTAATTTAAAATATTAATAACAATTTATGTATCATAGGACACATATGTAAATAGCAAAAATGGACTTTGTTTTCAACAGCAGACTTCAAAGCATGGATCGTCCTCTGGACCAGTTTCACCTGCCACTCCCCCCACCACTCCCCCCACCACGGACCCCCCCACAACTTCCTCCCACCACTCCCCTCACCACTCCCCCCACCACTCTTCCACCACTCCCCCCATCATTCTCCCCCACAACCATTTCCCCCGCCACTTCCCCCACAGTCCCTCCTGCCACACACTCCCCACCACTCCTCTGGCCACTCCCCCAGTCAGTACCCCTCCACTCTACCCCGACACTCGCCCGGCCACTCCCCCCCGCTCCCCCCGACACTTCCCCCGACCATTCCCTCTGGCACCCCCCCGACACTTCCCCCGACATTCTCCCCACCACTCTCCCCAACACTCTGCCCACCACCCTGTCTCCACCGTGAACCCGATCAATTTTCCTCAGTTGAGCCAAATTTGACACGGAGGGTGGGCTCCCAGTGGAATCATCACTGCCGACAAAGAAATGCTTAGGGGCTGCAGTGCGACACCCACTTTATCCCATGAAGGAGGACAAGACAACTTTAAAGGGGGCAGAAGCTCCCCGATTTTTTTTTTAAAGCATTGGCAGTCAAGGCTGTCCGTGAGCCTCTGGACTCTTCTGAAGAGGTGTGGGGGCAGAAAAGAGGGAGAGAAAGCCACTGCCAGGATCTCTCCTTTCAGCACAATCGATGGAAACCCTGCAGACACAGCTATTTAAAGCACTTCTCTCCAGGTTTTCGTTGATCTTCTGCCGAAGTTATGGCGGAAGATTGGAAATTCTACCGCACAATGTATCGATCCTTTTGTAAGTAGTTTATCTATCCACCAAATGGCTTGTCTCAGACGTTTTGTTTGTTCATGTGATTGATGTGTACATTCAGTACATCGAAACAGGAGTAGGCCATTCAGCCCCTCGAGCCTGTTCCATCATTCAATTAGATTATGGCTGATCTGTACCTCAACTCCATTTACCCACCTTTGTTCCACATCCCTTGTCACCCTTACCTAACATAAATCTATCAATCGCAGTCTTGATAATTTCAATTGAACCAGCATCCATAGCCTCTTGGGATAGCATTTTCCAGATTTCCACTATCCTTTGTTTGAAAAAATGCTCCCTGGTGTCACTCCTAAATGGCTAGGCTCTAATTTTAAGATTATGCTTCTTATTCTAGATTCCTTCACCAGAGGAAATAGTTTATCTCTATTTACCCTATCAAATCCTTTAATCATTTTAAAGACCTCGATTAGATCGCCCCTCAACCTTCTAAAGTCAGGAATACAAACCAAGTTTATGCAACCTGCCCTCTTAATTTAACCCTTTAAGTCCTGGTATCATTCTGGTGAATCTGCGCTGTACCCCCTCCAAGGCCAATATATCTTTCCCGAGGTTTGGTGCCCAGAACTGTACGCAGTACTCCAGATGGGATCTGACTAAGGCTCTGTACAAATGAAGCACCGCTTCCTCACTTTTGAATTCCAATCCCATTGAGATAAAGACCAACATTCAATTAGCCTTTTCAATGCCTTTTTCTACATGTTCACTAGTTTTTAGTGTTTAGTGCACATGGACACCTAAATCCCTTTGTTTTTCTGCAGCTCCTAGTCTCTCACCATTAAGAAAATATTCCGATTTGTCTTTCTCGGATCCAAACTGGATGACCTCACACATTCCCCACAGTAATCTCATGCTGGCAGAAAATGATCTGCTGTAAAGGCCACCTCAAACCCGTTCACTCTCCTGCCTCATGCGTTGCTGCTACTGTTTCAGTAGGTACATTCTGTTCACGTGAATACTATTTACACTGTTCATAAGTGGCACTACTGCAGATTGTTGTACCATATAAACGTAGAGGTTTGTGCTGTTAGTCCACAGTTCGCCTACAATCAATACATTAATTTCCCTTTCTGCACATTTCAATGCTCTCGGGTACTGATCGAGTTTCCACAGTCTTCCATAGTGCTTGCATCCCCTGGTAGTTTTCCTGTAGTCCTTTTCCATTTTTCCGTGTGTTTTGCCCTCCACTGTATCAGCAAGTGAAAGCACACCGAGAAAGGTTTAGAGTGGTGAAGTGACAATATTTTGCCACATTGGTAAAAACCAGCTGTTGTGAGTGGATCGCAAACACTGAATAGGTCGGGTTTTCTGCTTTTGTGCTGGCCAGTCCGTGGCATTCTATCCGTTCATTTTAATGCACAGAAAATTGCGGGCTGGGGAGTGAAGTGGAAAACACCGGCCAATCAGTTCATGACATGAATTGAGTCGCACCTGCAGTTCACAATACCACGCTCGAAATAAGGGCAAAAGAGTAACTAGGGAGAGAGTAGGGCCTCTTAAGGATCAACAAGGTCATCTATGTGCGGAACCACAAGAGATGGGTGAGATCCTAAATGAATATTTCGCATCGGTATTTACGGTTGAGAAAGGCATGGATGTTAGGGAACTTGGGGAAATAAATAGTGATGTCTTGAAATCATATTACAGAGAGGGAGGTGCTGGAAGTCTTAACGCGCATCAAGGTAGATAAATCTCCGGGACCTGATGAAATGTATCCCAGGACGTTATGGGAGGTTAGGGAGGAAATTGCGGGTCCCCTAGCAGAGATATTTGAATCATCGACAGCTACAGGTGAGGTGCCTGAAGATTGGAGGGTAGCAAATGTTGTGCCTTTGTTTAAGAAGGGCAGCAGGGAAAAGCCTGGGAACTACAGACCGGTGAGCCTGACATCTGTAGTGGGTAAGTTGTTAGAGGGTATTCTGAGAGAAAGGATCGACAGGCATTTGGAGAGGCAGGGACTGATTAGGAACAATCAGCATGGTTTTGTGAGAGGAAAATCATGTCTCACGAATTTGATTGAGTTTTTTGAAGGGGTAACCAAGAAGATAGATGAGGGCTGTGCAGTAGACGTGGTCTACATGGACTTCAGCAAAGCCTTTGACAAGGTACCACATGGTAGGTTGTTACATAAGGTTAAATCTCACGGGACCCAAGGTGAGGTAGCCAATTGGATATAAAATTGGATTGACGGCAGAAGACAGAGGGTGGTTGTAGAGGGTTGTTTTTCAAACTGGAGGCCTGTGACCAGCGGTGTGCCTCAGGGATCGGTGCTGGGTCCGCTGTTATTTGTTATTTATATTAATGATTTGGATGAGAATTTAGGAGGCATGGTTAGTAAGTTGCAGATGACACCAAGATTGGTGGCATTGTGGACAGTGAAGAAGTTTATCTAGGATTACAACGGGATCTTGATAAATTGGGCCAGTGGGCCGATGAATGGCAGATGGAGTTTAATTTAGATAAATGTGAGGTGATGCATTTTGGCAGATCGAATCGGGCCAGGACCTACTCCGTTAATGGTAGGGCGTTGGGGAGAGTTATAGAACAAAGAGATCTCGGAGTACAGGTTCATAGCTCCTTGAAAGTGGAGTCACAGGTGGATAGGATGGTGAAGAAGGCATTCGGCATGCTTGGTTTCATTGGTCAGAACATTGAATACAGGAGTTGGGATGTCTTGTTGAAGTTGTACAAGACATTAGTAAGGCCACACTTGGAGTACTGTGTACAGTTCTGGTCACCCTATTATAGAAAGGATATTATTAAACTAGAAAGAGTGCAGAAAAGATTTACTAGGATGCTACCGGGACTTGATGGTTTGACTTATAGGGAGAGGTTGGATAGGCTGAGACTTTTTTCCCTGGAGAGTAGGAGGTTTAGGGATGATCTTATAGAAGTCTATAAAATAATGAGGGGCATAGATAAGGTAGATAGTCAAAATCTTTTCCCAAAGGTAGGGGAGTCTATAACGAGGGGGCATAGATTTAAGGTGAGAGGGGAAGAGATACAAAAGGGTCCAGAGGGGCAATTTTTTCACTCAAAGGGTGGTGAGTGTCTGGAACGAGCTGCCAGAGGCAGTAGTAGAGGCGGGTACAATTTTGTCTTTTAAAAAGCATTTGGACAGTTACATGGGTAAGATGGGTATAGAGGGATATGGGCCAAGTGCAGGCAATTGGGACTAGCTTAGTGGTATAAACTGGGCGACATGGACATGTTGGGCCGTAGGGCCTGTTTCCATGTTGTAAACTTCTATGATTCTATGATTCTATGAATGTGGAATGCACGACAGCCATTTTGGAATTTGGAAAGCATAACAACCAGAGCCGTCATTTTGCTGTCACGTTTGCCGTTTTCAACTTGTATAAATTTCTGGTTGTTGGCAGAAGGGTTAAAATGCTACCGTTGCAGTCTGTGTTCATGTATTAACACCTGCAAGCAGGATTTGGTAAGTCATGGGATGTTGATGATTGAAAAGTGGCGCTGGGTTAAAAAATAAAGCACTGGAACTGAGCCCTAAGGTCTAAGAGGATCCTAGACTCAATCCTTGACCTGTGCTGAGTTAGCTGATCTCAGCAGGAGGACTACAATTAGCCTCAGTGCCCTGGGCTAGGGAGGAAGAAACCCCAGCCATGGTTCCCACTCACTGTCCACATGTAGCATGTGTCAAAAGCGGTCAGTGTGGGAATATTCACTTCCTTGGCTCACAAATGAAGAAGGGCCACTTAGGACAGTAATGGAATGCAACTTCGAGTCATTTGTGAAACTGTATACTAGCAAGAGTCATTGACCCTGGAATTCCTAGGACTGTAGAGATAGTTGACTTCCATTGAGGAGGCCCAGAGCTTGGGGTGGAAACTGATTCTACCGGGATTTCATTTGTATGCCCTGGCCCTTTAAATTCCCTTAGGGGGCCTGTGAGCGAATCTTCCACCCATCCATCCTCCACCAAATCAAGGGGGCATCTCGGGCCGGGGTGGGGGGGGGGGGGAGCTGCGGGGGAGAGTTCCTGGGAATTCCACCCTTGAAAGGCCTCAGCAGAACTCGCCTTTTGAAGGCCCTGCATCTTTATTTGACTTAGATTATTGATCTCAAAAGGATCAATTA
This sequence comes from Heptranchias perlo, assembly GCF_035084215.1. Classification (NCBI taxonomy): domain Eukaryota; kingdom Metazoa; phylum Chordata; class Chondrichthyes; order Hexanchiformes; family Hexanchidae; genus Heptranchias; species Heptranchias perlo. The sequence goes on along the minus strand of NC_090339.1, from coordinate 51,899,103 downwards.
TCTTGTCTGGAAAGTAAATGGCTCCTCTTGGAACTGAAGAGTGAAAACAATAAGCACTATTCTCTTAGGCCTCAGTGGACGTCAGGTGGTGTGGCTGAAGCATGCAGATCATGGCAGATGCTGTTGATGTGCCTTTGGCAACGCCAGAGGCTCAACATGACCATGGCAATGACCCCATCCCCGGGATTTAAGATGGGGTCTAAGGCTACCAGCATGGGCAGGCTGCGCTCTGCTTTGTCCCCCATGAATTTCCGGGTCGGTGTCTTCAGGAGAGGGAGTAAGCTGCAATGGTTTGGAGACACTGGTTTAAAGTTGCCATGCATCGTTTTTTTTATCCAGTCTGTAAGAGGGTCACACCTAATCATTAATTCAGATATCCATCAACCTGCTGTGTCAGCATTTTCTGTTTTTACTTCAGATTCCCTGTATTTGTATTTTTTTCTTGTTATCTCTACTATTCTTTTGGTTTGTTTCTCCAATCCCAGAATGCTTCCAACAAGGACATATTCGTTACATCATATCATTTCTGTACGTCAAATTCACATCTTTCATCTTTACAAATTTTATCTTACAGATATTAAATAAAAGACATTGTAATTATGATATAATCCTTATTAAATGATTTAAGAAGTACAGTCACTTTTCCCTCTGCAATTCTCTCCTCTCCTGAAGGCACCTACTGATGCTGGCTAGGGTTGTGTGTGTGTATTGTCCACATATCCAAGTAGCCATTCATCATGTCTGATTCAAGATAGTGAGTATCGCAGAGTTACTGGACTGCAGAGGTCATCACAGCCGACTTCCATATATGTGCATTCTCAGCAGGGGTCACTGGATAACAATCAAAGCGAGAATCTTGCTAGATTTTTTTTTGCTTCCGCTTCAAGGGGCCCTAGGCCAATTATAGTATTCCGCTCACTGCCCTGAGTGAGATCAACTAACTAACTCAGCATAGACTACGGGGGAGAGGGGGGGTTGCGGGAATGTGGAACTTTCTGGTTTGCATAGCTCAGTTCCATACTTGATAAACTCATGGAACCATCGGCGAAACCCAATGGGGAACCTCTCGACTTTTGTGCGATAGCAAAAGATGCGTGACAGCGAGTCGGCAGCCCGTTCTACGTCTCTCCTGATTTTCATTTCCATTGAAGTTAATGAAGACTCACTATCACCCGTTTTACACTATCGCTCAAAAGTCAAGCTCTGCCCCCAGTCGCTTTTTGTTGGGTTGTAAACGAATTGCACTATTGCATAAATCGCATTAAAACCGATCATCACATCACTTATACAAGTCATCATCATTAAAAAAAAGTCCTCTTCTCCCAATTCAAGCAAAAACAAAGCCCAATCAAAAAAAAACATCTGAATTACAAAGGTGCAACATTTAAAAAGAAACGAAAATAATGCCAATTTAAAAACGAGTATTATCATCAAACTGTAATAAAGAAAATCCATAAATGCACGTACATCCCACTTTCAACAAATAGCCATTTGGGTGGGGCAGCAGAGGTTGACCACTGCCTGTCAAACCATTCTCGATTTGAAGCGAACACTCTGCGAAGACGATGAGGGACAAAAGTGAAGAAACCTGACAATCATTCCCCAAAAACACATAACCTGCAACACAGTATTTCACACAACAGTCGCAGCATACCTGCCACACAATGAACAGTTTTTATTGACTAACATGAGGGTTGGGGGAGGTAAGTTCAGTTACTTTGAGAGCGCAGCATGTCTGACGTTTCTCTATAATGTTACCTACTTAAAACAGAGAATCTTTTTTTTCTAAAAGTTCATTCCAATATAAAAGCAAGAGTGGATCTCACACCCGTCAGATGTTAAACGTTCTGGTGAAGTGTTCCTCATTAAGTCTAGTTTGGATATAAATAGTACTTTCTATGCTATCGTGTCCCTTTTCTAAAAGTAAATATATGTGACAAGAATTTTACAGAATGCCGCTATTGAGCCATCTCTTTTCTATGAAACCGTAAGACTTACCCCTTTTGACCTGTTGCTTGGAGCTTAAGCTCTGGACAATCCCACTGTACTTTCAGCTTCTGAGAAGCCTGTCTGTCTGTCGGAGCCGTAGCTTCACTCAAGAATCCTTCTGCATGCCTCCAATTCGTGCAGTTCACTGACAGCCCTGTGTGTCGCACAGGCCCCCCAGTGGCGGGACTCCTCAGTGACAGTGATCAGCAATCGCCTCCTCGCTGTGAGAAAACCAATAAAAGCAGACGTGTGTTTTGAAAGAGGAAAGACACAAGCTGCCTCATATCCCAGATTGAGTTGCCTGTTATGTAATCTGTAATTAAGAATATTAAATCTGCACTGCTCAGCTTCACATAATTATGGGTATATATAAAATATATGTTGATTTTTACTATATATAAAATAGATACACAATATTTATATATACATAGCAGGTGGTCCTGGTATTGGGGTCCTGAAGTTTAATAGCACAAGAGAGGGCTCCTGAGGTTAGGCAACAGTAAGGGGTATTCCTGGGATATAATATAGGGGAGGATCCTGGTGAGAAAGGAATGAGCAGGGAAGTGAAGCACAGGGAACGGCGTGGGCTAGAGTCAACGAAGCAGCTAGGAAGGGAGGGGAGGCCAGCAGCCTAAGTTGCTAGGCCCCACGACAAGCCCCTAGGGGATGGTGGGCAAGGTAGTGGTGAAGCCCAAGTGGCTAAGGCAGCGGCCAGTTAAACAAATCAAAGTTAACTGGTGGCGACAGAAAATAATAAAAGTTTAATCATTTTTTTTTTAAAGTTTAGTTGCAGGAAAATGTGCTCAGAGAAGTTAAAGATAAACATAATATTGAACTAACACTTATCTAGAGGAACGGACCTGTAAGATGGAGTTTGGAAGAGCAGCTCCTCCATCTAGTGTTAGGAGGACTGAAAGGTAAGCAGAAGAGTGAGTATACAGTGGATCTACTTTACAGTTAGAAGTAATGGAAAAGCATGACAAACAAAATCATGACTCAGGAAGTGTGACCAACAAGAAGTACACACAAGACGCAAGACTTTTAAAATATTACTAACAGATCTCGAGTGGCGTTGCTCCTGGTGAGTTGGAGAATATGTTATTTTATAACTGTAGGGTTTTTTGCACCAGGTAAGCCCATAGACTCAGGGCCACTAATTTACAAGGACTGAATAAGCCAAGTTCTGTTTTTAATACGTGGTATTCTGAGCTTTTTACCGGCGCATTGAGGATCAAATTCTATTAAAAAAAATTATAATGAGTGACAATTATTTGATATATATTCCTATATCTGTATATTTAATTTTTATCCTGTAACATTTTTAAAGTTGAGGATACACAACTAGATTGTATGCAAGATAGACCAGTTAAGGTACCTGGTGTTTAGTAGGGGTTAGGATTGGGGCTTAGTAACAATGGTGGTTATTCCTGGGTTTTAGTAGAACTGGGAAGATCCTGGGTTTTAGTAGCACTGAGGGGATGGTCCTGGGAGTTGGTAAAACTGGCATGAGGTTCCTGCAGTTTGGCAGGACTGGGATTGCCATGCTGGAGTTCAGAATCACAGGGCGGGGGAACTCCAGTGCACCACCTACAGGAATAGCTTCGGCTGACCTATCGAGTGTGTCCCCGCACGTGCTCTCGGGATCAGCCCTTTCGCCGGCATGGTCTCTAGGAAATACCCTCTCCCAGTCGGTGAACCCGGTGGGCACACGCGGCGGAGCAGCTGTACATCTGCGTCCGCCTGTGGGGAGAACTTCCATCATTGTGCGGCTTTGGTCACGCACTGGCACGCGCGTCCCTTCTGAGCAACCATTCGCCTGCGATATCTGTGGCAAAGGCTTGGTCGCCTCATCTGAGTGCTGCCGGCAATGGTGCAAGCACACGGGGGAGAGACTGTACAAACGTAACGCCCGTGAGAAGGAGCTTGCACAGCTCTCAAACCTGAGGAAGCATCAGCATGTGTACACAGGGTGGGGGTGTGGGGCGGGGGGGTGGGGGAGAGGCCATTCCACTGCGCCACGTGCACCGAGAGATGGAGATGATGGAGGACTTGGCAGATGTTTGGTCGCGTCTCTGGAGGTTGTTTCTGGGCAGCCTGATGTTGCCTCCCATGTCCCACTGTTATCTCAGCTGGTGTAAGGGAGTGAAGAACAAAGTGATTATAGGGGTTGAGTTGGAAGCGGTTGGGACAGATGAAGAGGGATCAGGAGGTCTGTGCAGGAAATCATGGGTGGGCTTCAGTCCGTGATCATCTCCTTCTTCATCATCATCCTTCTCGTCATTACCGTAATTGACCAGGAGGTAAAGTTTCTGTTCTTCCTCCTCCTCCTCATTACCATCAACATCTTCCTCCTCCTGTGTCTCCCATTGCTGTGGTGGATCTGCAGCAAAGGTGGGTAGAAGCTCAGGTTAAGGAGACAGAGAAGGTGATGAAAACTTGTGTCTGTGTGGACCTTCACAGGGATGCCAGAGCAGCAGTGTTGGTGTTCAGTCAGAAAGCTGGCAGTATGTCGTGGACCTCTCCATCACCCACGCCAAGACCAGAGAGTGCCACCATGCAAGCTCCATCACCTTTTCCTTATATGGCGTGTGGGCTCTAACGGTGGGCATACCCACTCTGGTGGCATGCCTCTGACGGGCATTGTGCACAAATTTCTCCTGGAGGCAGATTGAGTAAATAAGGGGAAGGCAAGTAGTCGAGGAGTGTGTGGGAGTTGAAGTAAGTAGAGTAAAATGCTGACAGGTGCTGCCAGAAAAGGAAAGTGTTCTATTTCTCAACACTGACATCCTTCAGCTTTTATGAGCAAAAAGAAAATTTGGTAACTGGTCGAGTGATTTAAAAATGTACCAAAAGAATCTTTATTTTTAAACTAACATAGACTGCCCACCTATTTATACAGCAGCAAAGAGGATTAATGTAAAGGAGTTACCTCAACTCATTTCCTAAATGCACTTCGCCAATCTAATTAAAGAGTCATCACATTTATTTCCATATCTCATTAACTAGTCATGATGAGTCCAAGCCTGAGGAGTTCAGCGTGTCCACAAAGAAAACACAGGATTTTCCAGGTTTGGGCCCAAATTACTTAAATAGCTTTTATTATAATTAAGTGGAAATATGGAGCTGAGCCAAACTTTAAACTAGACTTGGATGTTTTTGTCAATTCTCTACTCTTATTCTACCTCTCCCCTTCCCTAAAGGTGCCCACTCATGCTCCAGTTTGGTTCCATGAATGCCAGCAGCCCTCCACTTCCTTGCTCAAATGGCCATTATTCACCTATGAACCTTGACAGTGAATGTCAGCAGGCTATTCAGCAGTGAGGGCATCACATCCCAATCTTGTTTTCACCCACAGTCTACACACTCACACTTTACAGCAGCTGGAAACTGGATTGGACGCTAGGAGAGACCTGAAAAGGTAAATTTAAAATTGTTTTTTTTTTAACATTTTTTTTGTGGGGCCAGAAGGAGCTCCTCTGGGCCTCACGAGCAAATCTTAGGCGTCAACAGCCACGATCCCACCATCCCCCCGTGGGAACCCCTAGTGGGTGTGGGCCCACAGCACAATACTCCCCGGATAGGGTGGGAAGTCGTTCAGTGGCATTTAAATGAGGCCCAGGAGTTAAAATGTCCCGGGCCTCCTTTTTTCGGGAAGCGGTGATTTTTGAACTAATATGAAAACTCACCTGCCGAAAACTGGCCCCTAGTTAAAATCGGGGCCTTTAGAACGTGTCATGAGTTGTTAGAAATACCACACATCATCTGGTTGTCAATAACAAACTCAGGATGTTTTTATGGCAATAGCCGCCATCCTCCAAATAACCAAAATAGCTGTTTCTCCCACTCTTAATAATCCAGGCGGGGGTAACAGTAACTAGTAGTTTTCAATCTGGGACTGCCTGGCACTGTGAGTTAACATGGTGGCCTTTCAACTCCAGGACCTGGCCCAGACTGATGGCATGAAAATCTCCTATCGGATGTAAAAATCCTAGGTTTCAACCCCAAGTGGAAGTGGGCCCACTGCACAAAACTCCCCATAAAGCACTGTTAATTGGTACTAAATTGGTAATCTCACTCAGAAAGACCACAGCAATGGCTGCTATGGTAATTAATAATGTCACATTGGTGCAATGAACCCTCGCTGTTCAAACAGACCTGTTGTCTGTGCAGAACACAAGGTGCTTTACTCTACAGCTGGCTATGCTATACTTGATGTGCAAGTGTTTGGTGTTAAGACAGGATAGAAAAAATGCAAACATTTCCTGACATTGACAAATAATCCCCACAATGTTTGCCTGTATTTGTGATAGCCTTGGCTCAGTTGGTAGCACTCTTTGCCTCTGATGCAGAAGGTTGTGGGACGTGAACACATAAACTTGAGGCTGATGCTCCAGTGGAGTACTGAGGGAGTACTGCACTGTTGGAGGTGCTGTCCTTTCAGATGAGATGTTAAACTGAGGCCCTGTCTGCCCTCTCAGGTGGATGTAAAAGAACCCATGGCATTATTATGAAAACAAGCAGGAGAGTTCTGTCCTGACATTTATCCCTTAACCCACACCTAAAAAACAAATTATCAGGTAATTATCACATTGCTGTTTGTGGGTTCTTGCTGTGCTAGCCCGTTTGCTACATTACAGCAGTGACTACACTTCAAAAGTACTTCACTGGTTGTAAAATGTTTTGGGATGTCCTGAGGTCGTGAAAGGTGCTATATAAATGCAAGTCTTTCTTTTCTTTTTGTATTGCGTGGCCCCAAACTCAGCCAAGTTGTCAAGGTCAAGTGCAAGAGGTGCTGCCCTCAGAGATGGGGATGATAATCAAAGGGTGCGTCATCTGCACGAGCTGCTGTCAGTCACCTCCAAGTGGTAGTATGGCCAAAACCTCAGGAGCAGGTCAGCCCCTCTACCCTTTGTGACATGGAAATGGTGCAGGGTGGGAAACAAACCAAACAGGAAGACTTTTTTAAATTAGCAAACATATAGATAAAAGTCATTGAACAAAATTCAAAAACTCACAGTTTTTTTAAAAGTAATTTTCGTCTGGGCTGCAACAAATGAAGGGTGGGTGGGCTCCAAGCAGAGGCTTCAAGCATCGCCTGGCAGGGAAAGGAATAATCAGGAGAGAGAATCATACCTGGGGCCCATTTGATGGTCGGCAAGAGAAGCCATTGGTGGATGTGCACTTGCTGCAGGAGTCAGGGTAGGCAGATGAAGTAAATTGGATTAAAAAGTAGTAAAACAAGGGGAAACTTCCCCCAAAATACTCCATAAAATAACAAACAATCAGTTTGAATCCTATTGTTAATCCTTCTGAAGCGTAGGGGAATGAGCCAGTGTGATTTCTACTACAGACTGAATAAACAGAAGATCATTTATTCCCACAAACAGCAATTAAATAATGACCAGATCATCTGTTTTAAGTGTTGGTCGAGGGATAACATGAGATGGCAGACAGGGCCTCGGTTTAAAGATTCATCCAAAGACGACACCTCTGACAGTGCAGCACTCCCTCAGTACTGCACTGCAGTATCAGCCTAGATTATGTGCTCAAGTCTCTGGACTGGGATTTGAACGTATGACCTTCTGACTCAGAGGAACGAGTGCTACCATGGTGCCAGGGCTGACACCTAATTATGCCAGGTCACTACCAATTCCAGGATTTCCTGATCGGCTTTGTAGGAGCACAACCTCCACCTGCCCCTTTACAAGGCTAATGATACCAGGGGGATTGTCCCTGGGGCAGAGATGGGGCAGTGGCTCCCTGCGCTGGCGATTTCCTGCCTCCCCAGCTCAGTAGGGACTCTGCATATTACTGGAGGCTGGTACTCTGAGAGAGATGAGGACTCCTGATCAGTGCAAGTGGGCCCCACCAAGGGGAAACAGGTAGGTTATTAAAAAAAACAGATTGGCCCCCTTGCAAAAAAGGGGCTGGTGAGGGTCACAATGGGGTCTCTGAGGGGGTCTAAATGATGGGCTGGCACCAGATTTCCAGGCTGCATAAGGCTGGTGGGGTGCTGGAGATGTGCCTGTGGTAGTGCGAGACTTACCAGCCCCATGTAAATGAGGCTCCAGTTACTCTGCAGACTCCAGCGGGGTCAGTGTTGGAGGGGAATGGTGGGCACGACACTGGTGTAAACCACCAGGGTTACTACTCACCAATTTTCACTATTAACAGCCTATCCAACCATATATTAGGCTTGAAAGTACCCACTCAAGCTGGGAGAAGAAAGCCTTGGCAATACTTACACTGTCAACACTTAGCAGTCTTATAGAACGATAAATGATACTTTCCAGCTGGTTTACCAATTCTGATGCAGAACAGGGAAATTCTTGTGGAAAACGGGAAAGCAGACAAATGGTTGTCAGAAAAAGATTAAGCTTCAAGTCTGTTCAAGATGTTTGTAATTTAGATGTGCAATTGTCCTCACCAGGTGCAGTGCAGATTTGGTATTTTTAAAAATTGTTTTTGTTGTGGATATTTTTTTCTCCTGCAGTTTGCCCCCTTCTCTACTGAAGGTTGTAAGAATATAGATATGTTTTGACATTATTCTAATGCAGAACAAAGGCAGAACAGTAATGTAGACAGAGTTGGTTTAAACTGTGAGCTCGCAAATCCTATCTTTTCCCCTCAATGACACTGATAACATTGAGAAAGATGAATTTCAGGGCCAAAGACATTGTTCTCTATAAGAATAGACACATATAGATTATTAAATAAATAAGTTAGTTGGCATTAATGATATAATATGGAGCTGAAGGGCCCGATATTACCAGGGTGGCGGGTTCGCGGCGGGGGGGCGATTGGGCGCGTGAGTAACGCGCCCGGTGAAATCAGTCTGCCCCGCGCGCAATCGCAGGCTGATTGGATCCACTTACCTGTTCTTCCGGGTTCCCCACTGCTGAGCTGCGCATCAGGCGGGCTGCGCATGCGCAGTAAGGTCTGTCAGCTGGAGGAGCTCTATTTAAAGGGGCAGTCCTCCACTGACTGATGCTGCAAGAAATAGGAAAAGTTACAGCATGGAGCAGGCCAGGGGGAAGGCTGCTCCCAGGTTTAATGATGCCTCACTCCAGCTCTTATTGGATGGGGTGAGGAGGAGGGGGAGGACAGAGATCTTCCCCCCAGCGGGCGGGAGGAAGCGGCCTGCCTCTGCCTCCAAGAAGACCTGGCTCGAGGTGGCAGAGGAGATCACCTGCACCACCAACATATCACCCACCTGCATACAGTGCAGGAGGCGCTCCAATGACCGAAGCAGTTCAGCCAAAGTGAGTACTTTTACTCATTCCCCCTACACTCCGTCTGCCACATCACCGCCCCCACCCCACATCTCCTTCTGCACAGCCAACACTACAACACTACTTTGTCACATCACTCCTCACACCCATTCAAACCTCATCCTCATCGTACCTGCACTTACTCACCTCGCCAGTACTCATTCCGCCACTACCACTCAACCCAATCCTCATACAATCTCATGGCTCTATCTCATACTCACCCTCTCATGCATCTCTTTCACGGTCAGCCTCACTCAACCTGCCACTACTTGTGCTGCAGCCACAGGGCATGCATCACATATGTGCAGTAGGAAGTGTAAGGCAAACATGTCGTGAGCATGAAGGGGATGCACAAGGGTGTTTGAGGGTTTGTCATGGTTTTTACTTATATTGAATTTCTGATCAACTCACATTACATATTATATTGGCACCACTACTGCCACATCTTTGCGAATCTTGTCTGGTTTGTGCAATAATGCCCTTTCCTGAGAATCACAATGAAGACCCACACCTGATGCCACCCATTGTGTCACTGCAGAGTGGGTGTAGGTGTATTTGCAGGGCTCTTTTGTGCAGACGACTGAGAGACGTCAGCGATGTCCCTGGTGGCACCCTGGAAGGATGCGGAGGAGAAGTTGTTGAGGGCAGTGGTGACTTTGACAGCGACAGGTAAGAAGATGATGCTCGGGCCAGCCGGGAGCAGCTCGGCATGAAGGAGGCTGCAGATGTCCACGGCTACATGTCGAGTGACTCTGAGCCTCCGTGTGCACTGCTGCTTAGAGAGGTCCAGGAAGCTGAGCCTCGGTCTGTGGACCCTGTGGCGAGGGTAGTGCCCTCTGCGACGCATCTCTCTCTGCGGTTGCCCTCCCTCCTGCTGTCACAGCACTGTGTTGTGGAGCTCCATGTGTCAGAGGTGGACGGCGTGGCCGGCGAGGCTGGTGATGCTGTTCACCCTCCGAGGAGGTCATGACTGCAGCTACGGCGGCCCCCATCCGGAAGAGGTACATCTAAGGGGGTCCGCAAGGTAGGTACATGTCTCTGGACCCCGGGGTAAGTGTGCAAGTTGGTGAATTTGATTGTTAGGAGGAGGGTGGTGGAGGCCAAACTTTGTCCAAAGTGACAGAGTGGCCTCCTGCAATGAGTGAGGGTCTCCCCCCCACCCCCACACCTGTCAAATGGACCTTTGCAGCTGCCACAGGCTGATGGCTGCAACACGTCCATTTGAACTGGGAGTGTTTCCCCCAGTACGGGAAACAGTCCCAGTCAGTTGCAAAATCCCATCCCTGCTAAAATGTTATGTTAACCAGGTCTGTAAACGTCCTGAAATACCAAAATAAATACCTTAAGTGGCACCCTGCCGGCTTTAATTGCCTGCGGGAGTCCCACATGCGGGGGCTGTGCGCGCACGTCAGCGCGTCAGTGGGGAGCCCGGAAATGGGGCGGGTTGGAGCCGGGCTCCGGACCCGCCCCGGGAATCCCCGATTTTCGTAGTCCCCCCGCCAGGAACGCACCCGATTGCGAAAATCGAGCCCGAAGTGGTTGTTAGGTTATAACACATAGGCTTTTAAAAGATAGGCTTTATTACAGCAGTGGGAGTCTGAAAGAAGGAAATTACTGCAGTAGGTTCCTGATAGGTTCCTTCTACTATTGAGGTTGCAAGAGATAAAATGTCAAAGGCTTGTACAAAAAGCCTATAATTCGGAAAGAGCAAAGATAAGGAGCAAAGGTACAATGTAACAGGACCTAAGGCCCCCCATCATTGTCCAACAATCTGTTCAATGATCTAAGGGTCATAAAACACCCAGTAAAGTTGAACCCGGCAAAAAGTGTAAGACAGATACAAAGCAAAGCTCTTTAGGAATTTTGACTACCTTCAAGGTGAGGTAATGTGAACAGGTTTGGATAAGCAACGCCCACGATTCTCACTAAGTTTGTTACACATAAGATTTGGACATGGGGCTGCGTCTATTACGCTGTATGAACTCTTAAGATGAATGTTTTGAAACAATAAGAAATTAAGTTAATTGTCAAACATATTATTGTCTCTAGCTTTTCGAATCTGTTATTGAAAAGGATAAGGAAGGGATTATCTTAAGGTACTGGAGAATGATTCCACAGGGATGGACAGCATTCCAGTATCTCACCCAATTCTTCACATGTGCATCTGTACAGTGAGTATTGACAGGCTATTCAACTACAGTGGTCATCACACTCAAGCCCCATCATGTCCTTGCTCAATGTCCACATTGGCAGACTTTCCAATACGAGTCATCGAAGAATGATCAGCAGAATACTGGCTGATTTCTCCTGTCCCTAGTCTAGGGACACTGAGGACAATAGCACTAATCCTATTGCTAACTGCGCTAAGTGCAGCTAACTCAACGCAGCCTGGATATTGATCCTGTTCTCTTAAATCTCTGGCTCATTTCTGCACTGGGCAGTTGTTTTAAGCAGAGGGCCATGGGGAGCAGTGTTTGTATTTTTTACATTGAGTTATATCGAGTCTACAGCGGCCATTCGGCCCAACTGGTCTATGCTGAATAATATAGATATCATTCTAATTATTTCTGGAAGATTGGTCCAGGATTGATACCTGAGACGCGAAAATCTGTTAAGTTGACCTTAGCCAAGAAAATTCTTGAGTCTCATTTCTCTCTGTCTCTTCAGATTTATACAAGTCTTTAAGGGGAATTTGATAAACACATTGATAATCTCCTGTGGATGGACTGTCCATACCTGTATATATCCCTCGTGTAATGCTGCTGATTCCTCTTGTTCCAATTGATATGTAAGCAGTTTTCCCACTCCATACCACACTTTGTAAAAATGTTGACTCATTCCGTAAAGGGCAATCTCTGCTTGATCCATCATTAAAGCATTTAGAGTGTATACATTCTCCTCCCTTGTCATCATATGCTCCTTCTCAACAGTAATTATCTCAGCAGTTAGTCTTTTTCCCTTCCTCTTGCATTGCTAATTATGGACCCCCTTGGTACTGTTTTAAGTGCTTCCCACTTTGTTGCCTCGGAGCACAATGTACCGCTGTTAACAGCTATGAAATATCCATGCGTCTCAGTATCACTGCAAGGACTGGTTTAACTCCAGTAGCTGCTTTAAAGCCAGAAGCACGTAGTTAGACTGCTGACTCCGCACCACATCTCACTCCAGTCAGGGCAACAGGAACTTCGAGCGCGTATCCTCACATAGATTTTGAGGTGTCCAAAAGCTGGTGACATTTGTAATACTAGTCTAGAGCTGACAGGACAGTCGGCTCTTAGCTTGCAGCAAAAAAATACTTCAAAGCAGTTCGTTGGGGTTCCGGGGAACTTTATAAACTTTAACTGTAACATTGAAATAGTTTGCTTTGCTCCAGTTACACTGCAGCTGGTGTGAAACTGAAGTTGTGTGTGAGACTATCACCTCAAAGCTGTCTCACACCACTTCTGTTAAACTGAAGTCATTGAGATCCCTGTTGTTATAATGCAGATTCTGTATCAATTTCAGAATCAAGGGATATGGGGATCAGGTGGGAAAGTGGACTTGAGGTTGAAGATCAGCCATGATCTTATTAAATGGTGTGGAGATGCCGGTGATGGACTGGGGTTGACAATTGTAAACAATTTTACAACACCAAGTTATAGTCCAGCAATTTTATTTTAAATTCACAAGCTTTCGGAGGCTTCCTCCTTCCTCAGGTGAACGAAATGAAATCCTCAAAATGAAATCGCATTTATAATTCACAGAACAATGCTTGGTGAGTACAGACAGTTTTTTCAACTGCCCGTTGCCAAGGCAATCAGTGTGCAGACAGACAGGTGTTACCTGCAAGGTCTCAGAATATACAAATCACCAAAAAAAAACAACAAACAAAAAAAAAACAGAGATAGAGAGGTAGAAACATAGAAAAGACAGCAACTGACCCGTTATATTAAAAACAGATAACATTTGTTCGCTGGTGGGGTTACGTGTAGTGTGACATGAACCCAAGATCCCGGTTGAGGCCATCCTCATGGGTGCGGAATTTGGCTATCAATTTCTGCTCGACGATTTTGCGTTGTCGTGTGTCTCGAAGGCCGCCTTGGAGTATGCTTACCCGAATGTTGGTGGATGAATGTCCATGACTGCTGAAGTGTTCCCCGACTGGGAGGGAACCCTCCTGTCTGGCGAATTAAATGGTGGAGCAGGCTCAAGGGGCCGTATGGCCTACTCCTGCTCCTAATTCTTAAGTTCTTGTATTCTAATTTTACATCATTGTTGCATTACATCATTTTGGGGGAAAATTTTCAGGGCTATGGGGGAAAAGCAGGGGAGTGGGACTAATTGGATAGCTCTTTCAAAGAACTGGCACAGGCACAATGGGCCAAATGGCCTCCTTCTGTGCTGTATCATTCTATGATTCTTGCACTGGATCAGTACAAAACCTGTGTTACAACAGGCTATTTTTCAGTATTGCTTGTGAACATTTTACCAGCCAATAGAATCTGTGGTTAATGAACAGAAAGAGCTTGTAAACGACCCTCTTAACAGCTTGTTCATCTCTAGGCCTCTGTGCACAGAGTGATTATAGGTACAGGTGCAACTCATAACTCAGCTTCGCATTGGCTGCTCATTTAAAAAAACTCCATGCATTCAACAATCATAGCAGGAGGTTTGGTGGTGATTTTGGAGTTGCTACCTCATCTGAGATAATTAGTATTTCTAGCTACACCTCTGATACTGTGAGAAGCATGTCTCGAATTACCAATAGTAAGTCCATGTGTGAATACAATTTGCGGTGAGGGAAATAAAAGATAAATTCTTTATCTGCCAGTTAAATAGACGGCATGTATACATTAGCCTCATATTGATGTAAAGTTCTGTCAAACCCTTCAAATTTCCCCCATAAAATCCTGTTGTACACAAGGGTTAGCGCAGAATTCCATAAGAGAGATTTTCCTCTTTCTTGTGCCTGGCGAACGCTCAGTTTTAAGGTGCAGTGAAGAGGAAATGGGGGTAGAGACCCATTGGGTCTGGTCCTCATCCACACAAGGTGGCCTCAGAATTTCCTGGCTTACCCCAAAATGACACAACATTACCCGATCGGATGACTCGGCAGTCAGTCAAACAGCCTATTTTCCTTCCATATCTATTATATTTTTATAACTAATAAACAAAAGTGCTTATTAGTTCTAAAAATATTGGAGACAGGGGAAAAACAGACTGTTTGACTGACAGTGAAGATTCATCCAATCAGGTAATGAAGAGTCTGTTTGCTTTCCAATTGGCCATGGGAAGGCGGGGCACCGTGAGGAAGGATGTGTCAGGTGACCAATGGCGTAAGTATGGGGTGGGGCCAGTTGGAGTTAGGAGGTCATGTGATGAAACTTCCAGGAATATGTCCAATCAGAGTCGGCGAGCGTAAATGGGCACCCAATAAAACCTGGCAGTTGGGCTTCTGCTTGGACTTTCCACGGACCAGAGGGTCCATGGTGATCCTGGTGGCAGTCTGAAGAAAAGCAAGCGTCATTTCAAATATTTCCCCCACTCCAAGAGCAGTCAGGTGGCCCCATTGCCAGTGGCCATGAACACAGCTATAGTCCTCTTAGGCCTGAGGCTAGACTCCTGTTTCTCCCCCACAAATGATCCCCGTGCCAGGCCCTGTCAAAGGCTCTACAAATGGCCTGGGTCAAGAAACTTGTGGGCATCTTTCTCCTCACAGGCACAGTGCAACTCTGGTATCCTATTGGGTGTCCAGAGAGGAAAATGGGCTCTTCTGTAACGTTCATTTAAAATCCTGCCTCCTATCAACTTGGAAGGTGCCCAACAACAGCAACATCGTATGTCGTACACTGTATAAACTGACACTGACTGTATCCAACCCAGATCAATGGAGACCACTGTCAAGATGCATTTATCCTCAGGGCTGCTCTCCCCCAGCTTCTCTACTTTTGTATATTACTCATTCCCAGGATGTGGGCACCACAGGCGAGGCCGGTATTTATTACCCATTCCTGGTTGCCCTGAGAAGGTGGTGGTGAGCCTTCTTCTGAAACCACTGGTAGCAGATTGCTAGGTGACTTCAGAGGGCAATTAAGAGTCAACCAGGTTGGTGTAGGACTGGAGTTACATGTAGGCCAGGCCAGGACATTAGGGAATGAGTCGGGGTTTTAATACAATCCGATAGCTTCATTGTCACTTTTACAAATTCTCGAAACTGCCTTGGTGGGATTTGTACTCACGTTCTCTGGATTACTAGTCCAGGCCTCTGGATTAATACTCCAGTAACATGTCCACTACATCTGGTTTTAGATTGAAATCAGTTCACTATTTTACTGAATGAAAGATTTTTTTTTTAGCGTGGCAGTGCGTAAAATCACCACCTCTGTCGGTGCCAGTGACGGGTATAAAATCGTGCGTTGCGTTTAACCAGTTTCTGCTCCGTTGCTAATTATTATGAATCCTTTTCTTGACGTTGTTTATTTATATCTGAATTTGAGATTTTTTTTAAGCACATGGGGGATTTTAATCACAGCAGACAAGCCTGAGTGGTTTCTAATGTTGCATAAAAGCAGGCAAATCAAGCGTGTTAATGCAAGGTCTGGTTTCAGCTAACTCACTCTCTGTATAACCAGAGGGGAAGGGTCCAGGAGCCCATGAGGCAGAATATCGTTCAAATGTGTGAAGGGAAGTGGATCAAGCTGAAAAACATTAACACTAATGGCCACTGGCTCTAGTCCATTACACCGCATATTCTATCGAGCTTACTGTGTAAGGGTGCTCTACTCCTTTTATTTCCTGTATTATGTATCAGGAATCCTCTCTTTTTCTCCAATTTACTCATTATGAGCTCCATTTCATAATTGCTAATAGCACTGCCAGTGACTCAGTTGTTTGTAAAAGATTTTTATTGCATTAAAGTACAGGGTCACGATTGTTTACTGTTTGTGGAGCGCTGATAAGTGGAGCCACATTCATATTCAAATTACCCATATCATATCGCTTCTTACCATCGGGGACCGAACCCACCATTTCCAGGTTGTTAATGTTGAGGAAATATGACACTTGTAGCTCTTAGGAACAAGACGACTGCAAAGCCATTTAAAGATACGCGGAGCTCTGTATTTCAGAATAACGTGGATCAAAATCGGCACACAATTTTCCTCCTCTCTTTATCTTGAAGCTTCCAATTGGTGCTGGGATATAGTTCCCCACAAACTGATCACTGGCTCCGGTAACTTGTCCACGTCTCCATTTTCAAACGTAAACTTGGACAGACTAGTTAATCGTGGCAGCATTGCAGCCAAACACAATCTTGTCCTCATTCAATATCCAAACACATACGCTTTCTCACAGCGATTACTGGGGTGGTGATCAGGAGTGGGAACCCTGCCGGATCTTTTCCCCTTCCTCACCCAGGGGTTCGAGGTAATTTGTAGCACATCCACTGGCTCCATGGCTGAGATCAGCTAACTCAGATGGGCCAGGAGATTGAACCTGAGGTTTTCCTGGCTTGTATGTCTCTGTTCCACAATGGGCAATTCACTTTCCATCTGAATGACCCAAATGAGTGAACGTGACTCCTCCTATTGTGAGTGACACTTCAGGGGGAATTTTAACCTTTCACGGTCGATGAGAAAAGAAACGGTGGGGGAGGGGTTGGGGGGGGGGGGAGACAGTTAAAATGGAGCGTCTCCATTTCCCGCTCCGTTCCTGCTGATCTGTGATTTTAACTGGCTTTGGTGATGGGTGAGGCTCCCATTGGACTCCTGCAGTAACCACATTACTAAATGCAAATTACGGCCCCCATGACATACATTTTAAACCACTCCTGATTGGGCTAGCACCAGAAAAAAATGACTAGGAAACCTGCCAGATTGTCATAAAGGCCCAACAGGTTCACTAATGCGTTTGGGGCCTTACCTGGTGCCAGGCCTACATGCAACTGTGGTCCACATTATGAGGTTGAGTCTTAATGTCCTCTGAAATGGCCCAGCAAGCCACTCAGTTGTACAATCGTTAGTTAAGAAGAAGAACCCCCCCACTGGGCAAAAAAATGTGGCGCTGCCCACATCCTGAGAGCAAAAATAAAAAAGGAAAGAAAGGGGAGGGTGAGGGAGGCAAGGAATTCCACAGGATTGGACTTGTGGGAAAGAATGGGGCAAAATTCAATGTTGGCACGAGCACAAAACAGGCAGTAGCTGATGGTTCGGCCATTATACACCCCGCCCGATTTTCATTTCCATGTCAATGGGCCCGATGTTACCAGGGCTGCGGGTTCTCGGCAGGGGGGCTATCGGGCGCATGGGTAACGCGCCCGGTGAAATTAGTCAGTTTCCCGCGCGATTGTAGCATACAATCCACTAATTGGATCCACTTACCTGCTCCTCCGGGTTCCCCACTGCTGATCTGCGCGTCGGGCGGGCTGCGCATGCGCAGTAAGATCTGTCAGCTGGAGGAGCTCTATTTAAAGGGGCAGTCCTCCATTGACAGATGCTGCAACAAACAGAAAAAATCACAGCATGGAGCAGCCCAGGGGGAAGGCTGCTCCCAGTTTAATGATGCCTCCAGGTATCAATACATGGGGTGAGGAGGAGGGGGAGGACAGAGATCTTCCTCCCGGTGGGCAGGAGGAAGCGGCCTGCCTCTGCCACCAGGAAGGCCTGGCTCGAGGTGGCAGAGGAGGTCACCAGCACCACCAACATATCGCCCACCTGCATACAGTGCAGGAGGCACTCCAATGACCTCAGTAGGTCAGCCAAAGTGAGTACACTTACTCTTTCCCCTACACTCCGTCTGCCACATCACCACCCCCACCCCACATCTCCTTCTGCACAGCCAACACTACTCTGTCACATCACCCCTCATACCCACTCAAACCTCATCCTCATCGTACCTGCACCGACTCACCTCACCAGTACTCATCCCGCCACTACCATTCAACCCAATCCTCATACAATCTCATGGCTCTATCTCGTACTCACCCTCTCGTGCATCTCTTTCACGGCCAGCCTCACTCAACCTGCCACTACCTGTGCTGCAGCCACAGGGCATGCATCACATATGTGCAGTAGGCAGCGTAAGGCAAACGTGTCGTGAACATGAAGGGGATGCACAAGGGTGTTTGAGGGTTTGTCATGGTTGTTACTTATATTGAATTTCTGACCAACTCACATCACATATTATATTGGCACCACTACTGCCACGTCTTCGCGAATCTTGTCTGGTCTGTACAATAATGCCCTTTCCTGAGGATCACTATGAAGACCCACAACTGATGCCACCCATTGTGTCACTGCGAGTGGGTATAGGTGTATTTGCAGGGCTCTTTTGTGCAGACGACTGAGAGACGTCGGCGATGTCCCCGGTTGCACCCTGGAAGGATGCGGAGAAGTTGTTGAGAGCAGTGGTGACTTTGACAGCGACAGGTAAGAAGATGGTGCTCGGGCCAGCCAGGAGCAGCTTGGCATGAAGGAGGCTGCAGATGTCCACGACTACATGTCGAGTGACTCTGAGCCTCCGTGTGCACTGCTGCTCAGAGAGGTCCAGGAAGCTGAGCCTCGGTCTGTGGACCCTGTGGCGAGGGTAGTGCCCTCTGCGACGCATCTCTCTCTGCGGTAGCCCTCTCTCCTGCTGTGCAGGTGGATGTGTCACAGCACTCTGCTGTGGAGCTCCACATGTCAGAGGTGGACGGCGTGGATGGCGAGGCTGGTGATGCTGTTCGCCCTCCGAGGAGGTCATGACTGCAGCTACGGCGGCCCCCATCCAGAAGATGTACATCTGAGGGGGTCCGCAAGGTAGGTACATGTGTCTGGACACCGGGGTAAGTGTGCAAGTTGGTGACTTTGATTGTCAGGAGGAGGGTGGTGGAGGCCAAACTTTGTCCCAAGTGACAGAGTGGCCTCCTGCAATGAGTGAGGGTCTCCCCCCCACCTGTCAAATGGACCTTTGCAGCTGCCACAGGCTGATGGCTGCAACAGGTCCATTTCAACTTGGAGTGTTTCCCCCAGTGTGGGAAAGAGTCCCAGTTGTTTGTAAAATCCCACCCCTCCTCACATAATCCCTTAATCAGGTCAGTTAATGACCTGAACAAGCCAAATCAATACTTTCAAGTGGCGTCCCGCTGGCTTTAATTGTCTGCGCGCGCACGCCGGCGCGTCAGCGGGGAACCCGGAAGTGCACGGGTTCGAGGCGGGCTCCGGTCCCGCTCCGGGATTTCCTGATTTTCGGGGCCCCCCTGCCAGGAACGCACCCGCTGGCGGGTGCTAAAATGCTGCCCAATGAGTCTGGATTTCACAGCAGTGAAGATTCAGGGACGAGAATGAGTAGGATTGTATATTTGGAACTTAGGACAAATAAAAGCAGAAAGTTTGAAGGAGCAATGACCATCATAACATTGATAAAATAAAGAAGGGCACAAAAGGTTGCTATTGAGAAAGAGGAGATTGAGGCGGGGAAAAGAGTCAATTATCAGACCACAAACTTTTTACCCTTATCTTGTCCTGGAGTCCAGCTTATTAAGTATTTTATTTGGGAAATAAAGCCAGATACCATCACTGGATATTTGTCTGGAGTAGGTATGGAAGCAATCCACTAAGGAACCGCTAGTCATCTTAAACTAAAAAAAAGAGAAATCCTCAAACAGGTACAAAACATTTGTAATAAATTTTGATGTATAAACTTCTCTAACACAGAGCCAGTCAGTATGCAGCCCTGGCTAATCTGAACTTCTTTAAATTCTTTATTGGTTAATTATTTGGTTAGTATTATCAGCTGATACACAAAAAAAACTTCATGATAACTAATCTTCAAAGTATTTCATTTCCAGGAAGATGTTCTTGTGAAGAGCTTCACTGTGATATTCCACTTGAGGGAACATCACAAATGTGAGAGTCTGTGGCCACCTCATGGGGATCAGCATGAACTGCAGTTTTTGTCCTCTCCAACTGGTCTATGCCGGCATTTATGCTCCACACGAGCCTCCTTCCTCCTTACTTCATCTAACCCTATCAGGATACCCTTTGTTAGATTATGCAAGTGTGTGCTAAAAGTGTAACAAATATCAAAGAATTGTTTTTACGCAATGTATGTATCATGAAATACATTTAGTATGTGACCACACATATTGTACAAATTATAAGTCCACATCAGGGACTTTTACTGGGGATAGCCACAGACACTCAGTACATTAAGGTGATTAGCTGGGAAGGTGTGTGTTGTAGGCCCACAGCTCACTCTTTGTTTGAGATGACTGGGAACGGACGGGCTGCCTCCCCCCCCCCCCAGAGAGGTAAGAGCCCATCTCCTCTTGGTGAGATTAAGTACCTTGCCATTGTCCCATGTCATTAACATCAGTAGCCATCTCCTCTTGATGAGGTTAAATGTCTTGCCATTGTCTCAGCAAGTCGATGATGTCAGGTCAGGTGCCAACCAGTCAGGATCTCATTTGTCAAGCTGATGGACTATGTCTGGCATCATCAACTATTCTGAGGATGTTTAGTCCGCTCATCACAGCATCCTGCTAACAGTGTATAAGACACAACTCAAACAAAGGCTCAGCGTAGAGGATCCCTCAGGAACGGCAGACTAAGTTTGTTAAGGTGGACGTGCTGGCAGGAGCCCCAAGCCCATGTCAGAAGAAGGAAAGAAGTCTGCAGAAGGCAGGATCAGCAGGATCCAAGAGGGTGGGGTTGTGAGGACCGCGAGAGGCGAGAAGCCAAGGCGCGAGTTCTACCCAGAGTGGAAGCGGTTAATATATCTCCAGTTTCCATTCTGTAAACAACTGCTTAAATACTGAGTGTATTAAACTGTTCTTCATAATAAAGTGCGGGCCACCTTAACCAATTGGGGTCATCTCGAATCTTTTGGAATTGGGAAGTGAGTAGTGGAGCAGGGGCTCCCTAAGACCATATATATATTCCCAATACCTACTATTCCATTCCCCCTCATATGCTTATCTAGCTTCTCCTTAAATGCATCGATGCTATTTGCCTCAACTAATCCTTATGGTAGCGGTTTTCCACATTCTTACCACACTTTGGGTATAGAAGTTTCTCCTAAATTCCCTATTGGATTTATTAGCGACTATTTTATGTTTATGACCTCTAGTTTTGGGCTCCCCCACAAGTGGAATCATTTTCTCTACGTCTACCCTATCAAACCCTATCATCATCTTAAAGACTTCTCTCAGGTCACCCTTCTCTTTTCTAGACAAAACAGTCCCGCCTGTTCAGCCTTTCCCGATAAGGATATCCTCTCAGTTCTGGTATCATCCTTGTGAATCTTTTTTGCACCCTCTCTAATGCATCTATATACTTATACATATAATATGGAGACCAGAACTATGTACAATACCCCAAGTAAGGTCTAACCAAGGTTCTATACAAGTTTAACATAACTTCTTTGCTTTCCAATTCTATCCCTCTAGAAATGAACCCTCGTGCTTGATTTGCCTTTTTAATGACCTTATTAACCTGCGATGCTACTTTTAGTGATTTGTGTACCTGTACCCCAAGATCCCTTTGCTCCTCTATCCCGTATAGACTCTTATTATCCAAGCAGTATTTGGCCTTCTTATTCTTCCTACCAAAATGCACTACCTCGCACTTTATTCATTAAATTCAGGAATTGAAGATAATTTTAACATTTATTCATTAAGTTGCCAATCAAATACCCAATGGATTAAATGTAAACAAATCAAAAATAGCAAAAAGTACCAATGACGAATGAGTAACCAGCAGAAAACGAGCAATCAAATCCGTCAAAGTTTTTCAAAGTTACTGTTCACGAACCAGCAAATACCACAAAACTGAGAGAGCAAAATGGACGGGCATCCTGTTGAAAATCTGCATTTAAAAAAATAATGAATTTGTAAATCTAAACTACAAATGTGCGGTGTTGAAGTGGACATTTTATTTTTGCACGTACGTTCTTGCTCTGCCCGATTCTCCTATTTGAATTTCAGGGGCCTGGAGCTTTGGAATGGGTTGTTCTCAGCAGTGCCCTCTGAAATGGCGGATACGAATTGAACAGCCTTCAGTGAGGGAGCAGAACAAAGAACAAACGTTTGCAAAGCATCAAACCTGTGAAATTCAAACAAGACCAACCAAGAGAGCAAGAAAATTAGTCAGGAGCAGAAAGCCACATGGTGAAGAGTGGGTCTGGCTGCAGCAGATCTTTTCACCCTTACAGATAATCTGTTTCAAATAAAAGCAAACTGTATGCAGGAGCTGAGCTGTACATAGCCTGGGTGAGCTGAGTTCATCATGAGAGCAGCTTCACAATGTGGTGATGGAATTACACTGAGCCAGTACAGGACCAGGCTCAGAAACCGCAGCCACATTTATCAATATTTTCCCCCTTGTGCACTCAGTTGAAGGGACATGTGCTTCAAATCCACAATCTTTTAAATATTAAATCAAAAGCATTCACTATTATGATGGCGCAGATGTGGGTTTGGCACGTGCTCATTATCCTACTAAGTAAAAGATGGGAGTTGTGGAACAAAATAGAAACCAGGCCGGCATGAAAGCACAGAGCCAAAACTACCAAAAATATACTGGAATGAAGTAGCTACAGAGAGAAGGGTCTGTGGTATAACTAGTGTCGCCAACTCTCCAGGATTGTCCAGGAGTCTCCTGGAATTGAAGATTAATCTCCTGGGCACTGCTGCGAGCAGACTGGGAGAAAAATCTCGGGGGCATTAAAAAAAATTGTGTTTTTTTTCATTTTCTTTCAACACTTTTGTTTATTTGTTGTAAAAATATTGGAGATGGGGAAAGAAGCTCTGTGACCAGGCGGGGCGGTTGGAGGCGGGCGGTCATGTGATGTAACCTCCAGGAATATGTCCAACTGGAGTTGGCAACCCTGGGTATAACGTACACAGGATTTAGCATAATTATACAGGCAATGGAGCAAATCAGACCAGGCAATGTATGGAGTGCCGATTAACCTGCGGGGACAGAGAGAGAGAACACAGATATGGACATGGCCAATACGTGCCAACCTAGAAATCTAAAAATCTGGAAATAGAATCATACAGCACAGAAGGAGGCCATTCAGCCCATTGTGCCTGAAAGAACTATCCAATTCATCCCACTCCCTTGCACTTTCCCCATAACCCTGCAAATATTTCCTTTTCAAGTATATATCCAATTCCCTTTGAAAGTTAGTATTGAATCTGCTTCTATCACCCATTCAGGCAATGCATTCCAAATCAGAACAACTTGCTATGTAAACAAAATTCTCCTCATTTCTCCTGTGGTTCTTTTGTCAATTATCTTAAATTTGGTTTCCAACCCTTCCGCCAGTAGAAATAGTTTCTCCTTATTTACTCTCTCAAAACGCCTCATAATGTTGAACGCTGCTATTAAATCCAACCACCCTCCTTCCAGCTGAGGCCTCAACAGTGATTTATAAAGGATTAGCAGAAAATTTCTTTACACAGAGGCTTGCTGGAGCAAGGAATGCTTTTCCACAGGGAATGGTTGAGGCAGAGACTGTTGCATTTTTTCAGGGAAAATTTGATAAATATTTGAAGCAGAGGAAGAAAAAGGACTATTGGGAGAGGTGGGGCAGCGGATTAGTTTTGGCTAGCACAGACACGATGGGCCGCAGGTCCTCCTTCAGTGCTGTAAATTTCTATTGTTCTGGGATAATTTACAATTTCTACCTCCTGCATTTGGCTATCTTAATACAGATGCAAACAATTTAAAATGTTATACATTTCAGTCCCTTCTTTCCAAGAACATGATGGTTCCACAATTTCTCCAGCTTGTTAATTAACCTGTCAGTCAAACAAATCCAGGATTTTTACATTCAACCCGGCATCTAACTGAATCACTATTTCATTTCAAAAACGCAGAGCAATTACATGTTGTAGCATTATAATTTGTAGCATCATAACTTAAGCATATACTCCAGGCTGACACTTCAGGGCAGAACTGAGAGAGCGCTGCACTGTCGGAGGTGCCGTCTTTCGGATGAGACGTTAAACCGATGCCCCTCTCAGGAGGACATAAAAGATCCCATGACATTATTCGAAGAAAAGCAGGAGAGTTCTCCCCGGTGTCCTGGCCAATATTTATCCCTCAACCAACATCACTAAAGAATAGATTATCTGGTCATTATCCCATTGCTGTTTGTAGGAGCTTGCTTTAGGCAAATTGGCTGCCGTCTTTCCTACATTACAACAGTGACTACACATCAAAAGTACTTCATTGGGCTGAATGGCCTCCTTCTGTGATATATGATTCTCTGATTCTATTTCCAAATTTTAAGATTTCTAGGTTGGCACGTATTGGCCATGCCCATATCTGTGTTCTCACTCTCTGTCCCCACAGGTTATTGGGATGTCCTGAGGTCATAAATGCAAGTCTTTCTTTTTTTTTAAAGGGACACATATCAACACTCTTATTTATATTGTGTATAGAATCTTCCTTTTCTTATAAAACAGTACATCCTCCGACTTACCGTCGACAATGCTGGAGCAGATTCACGACACAATAGCTGTACGTTAATGGGTATAGCACTCCTCTATATATCCCATAATAACAACTCTCCTTACATATTGCAGACTTACCTGGCATTGACTGTATTTAATAGAAGCAGTGAAAGAAATGAAAAAGCAGAGATTGGTGGGCTAATAAACGATAGGCACTTCATAAATGTCATAAATTAGGAACAAATTTGCACCTTTGTGCACTCAACACCAAAAATTCCTGAGGCAGAGTCATCAGTCAGTAACAATAATGAGTACCCAGTAATGTATTTATAAGATGGCCACTGTGTTGAATTGACACATGGAATGGCCACTATATTAAATTAGGAAACTGTTGCTAGGCTGACTGTTAACGAGAAGATGGGTCATGAGGCCCGCTGACCAAACTGATCAAGTGAAATTAGCACACAATTGATCACCATGTTGCAGCCACAATAATTCAGGACATAAATATGAGGGTAGTGAGAGATCTGGGCACTACAGTCAAGAACGAGTCCTTGGTTGGGCCACCAAGTTGAGGCACCCAGGGCAAGGTAAGCCTGACCAGCACTTGAGTCTGGGTAGCATAAACGGGAACCCTTAAGGTATTTACGCTGTGCATCTTATGCTAAAATTGTATTTATCTAACTCAATTTAGACAAATAAAAGTGTTAATGGTTAACCCGACATTGTGTGTATGTGTCTGCAATTCTCGGAGTCACGAACATTGTAATGTAGGGAAAAGGCACGTTCCTTTTTGCCTACAGGCACTTCATAATTGTCATAAATTAGTACAAATTTGCACCTCCGTGCACTCAACACCAAAAATTTCTGAGGCAGAGACATCAGTCAGTAACAATAATGAGTACCCTGTAATGTATTTCCAGTGGGTTGATTCTGCTGGACCATTACTGCGACTGCATCAAGGAGCTGGATCATTGCAATTGACCTCAGTTTCCTGGACCAGGGAGGGGAGCAATATTTGCTTTTGATCATTATCCAGCAAATCCTGTGGTAATGTGCAGATATGCAGATGTTAAGGTGAAGACGGAATCAGTTTCAACTGTGATGCCCTTCGTGGTTGAGTCACTGGCTGACGCTCACTGTCTAGGCTGATGCCACCCATAGACCCACTTCCCACTACCTTCAAAAAAGAGAGGAGATACATTCTTATTCTCTCTGGCCTGAATTGATCTCCTCAGCATTGTGCGTAGGCCCATTATTAGGTTTCTGAGAGTCCAGAAGACTGACTAAAATCCAAAATAGACCCTTCACTGCAGATCAGTCCATGATTACAAAATTATTGGAATTCTTTACAGATGTAATACAATAACTGAGAAATCTAGGTTAAGGATTAAGGCCCATAATCAAGACACCACCAAGATTAAAAAGAATTATAAAAGGGGTAAATAAAATGAATCGAGATGTAGTGGTTAGGTGATGCCAAGCTGGAGTTTTAAAAGCCTATAGTTTGTAGGAGGGAGGGAAGACTGAGGAACGTAACAAGCTCTGTAGTTTTGGGAAAGAATAAACTGATTAGGAAATGGTCTGGGATGTAGGAAGGAGGGAAAGTGTATAGGATTGTGAAAGTTCAAAGTTCAAGTAGTACTGACAAAATAGAAAGAGACAAGGAACATTTCGACAGATGGTTTGATTGTAACTCTGGGCCAGTTTTCTGGGCCGGTTGAGTAGTGGGGTGGGTGAGAAACTCACTGGGTGGGAGGTCGGCGCAAAGTGGTGGAAAATCGCGCAGCCTGGAGTTCACGTGCCGAGGACAAGTTGTCGGGGTACATCTTACGGGGGTCATGGGATTGGCAACAGAAAGGGTGGGGCGAGTCCACAGAAGCAGAGGCCTAAGCTTTCCATGTGGGGCCTCGAGGAGCACTCTGGCTGCTCCTGGCTCCACAAAGTAAAACATTTTTTTACAAAATTCTTTTTGTGCCTCTTCTGGTCCTGATCGACTTCCCTGATAGGGTTGGCCTAATGGGAAACTCACTGCAACTTCGCTCTCAGGCCATTGAGTTAAAATTGCAACCATGTCTCGATGATATCATCAGATCCCGACGTGCATATGTGAAAAAGGACCTCGCTGTCTTTGGGCGGGTGTCCTCACCGCCTGCTCTATTGAGCAGGATACAATCACAAACCATCACTTCTGTCATCTCCAGGGCAGGTAAGTAACCTGGGCATTCTTAACTGCCCACCTGCCCAGTTTCTGCCGGGCAGTTAGGGTTAAAATCAGCCTTAGAGAGAGGTTGTAAGCCAGAGATGAGAAAAGGAACACCCATCAGATGACAAGCATTTTCTTATATCCTGTCCAGGAACGAGAGGTAATGAAAGTAATGTGGTGGATGTTGCCTGTCTGGACTTTCAGAAAGTATTTGATAGGGTGCCAACCTTCCCCTTTTAGATTGAACAGTTTGATTTTTAAGGTGTCTGTCCAGAAATATAGGAACATAGGAACAGGAGTAGGCCATTTAGCCCCTCGAACATGTTCCACCTTTCAATGAGATCATGGCTGATCTGTGACCTAACTCCATATACCCGCCTTAACCCCATATCCCTTAGTAGCTTTGGTTAACAAAAATCTATCAATCTCAGATTTAAAATTAACAATTGAACTAGCATCAACTATCATTTGCAGAAGAGAGTTCCAAACTTCTACCACCCTTTGCGTGTAGAAGTGTTTCCTAACTTCACTCCTGAAAGTCTTGGTTCTAATTTTTAGGCTATGTCCCCTAGTCCTAGACTCCCCAACCAGCGGAAATAGTTTCTCTCTATCTACATTATCAGTTCCCCTTAATATCTTGAAAACTTTGATCAAATCACCCCTTAATCTTCTAAATTCCAGGGAATACAACCCTAGTTTGTGTAATCTCTCCTTGTAATTTAACCTTTGAGCCCAGGTATTATTCTAGAAAATCCACGCTGCACTCTTTCCAAGGCCAATATATCCTTCCTAAGCTGCAGTGCCCAGAACTGAACACAGTACACCTGGTGTGGTCTAATCAGGGCTTTGTGAAGCTGTAGCATAACTTCTACCCCCTTGTATTCTAATCCTCTGAATTTAAAGGCCAGCATTCCATTAGCCTTTTTGATTATTTTCTGTACCTGTCCATGACATTTTAATGATCTATGTACATGGACCCCTAAATATCTTTGGACCTCCACTGTTTTGAACTTTTCACCATTTAGAAAGTACTCTGATCTATCCTTTTTAAATCCAATGTGGATGACCTCACACTTGCCTTCATTGAAATCCATTTGCCACAGTTTTCTCCCATTCACTTAATCTATTAGTATCTCTGTAATTTTATGCTTCCATCTACACTGCTTACAATGCTGCCTATCTTTGTGTCTTCGGCAAACTTGGATATGTGGCTCTCTATCTCGTCCTCTAAGTTGTTAATAAATACAGTGAATAGTTGAGGCCCCAACACATCCCTGTGGGACACCACTAGTCACATCCTGCCAATTTGAGTACCTGCTTATTATCCCTGCTCTGTCTCCTGCTGCTCAGCTAATTTCCTAACCAGGTCAATAATTTTCCCTCAATTCCATGAGCTTCAACTTTAGCTAACAGTCTCTTATGAGGGATTTTATTGAATGCCTTCTGGAAGTCCATGTTAATAACATCCGTGGACATTTCCCTGTCCACTACTTTACTCACCACTTCAAAAAATTCAATCAGGTTCATCAGGCATGACCTGCCCTTTACAAATCCATGCTGGCTCTCTCTGATCAGCTGAAAATTTTCAAGGTGTTCGGTCACTCTATCCTTAATTATAGACTCTAGTAATTTCCTGACAACAGATGTTAGGCTAATTGGTCTATAATTCCTTTGTTTCCCTTTCTCATCTTTCTTAAATAGCAGAGTGACATGTGCAATTTTCCATCTAAGGGAATGGTTCCTGAATTGAGGGGCCCACATTGCTCTTGACCACCCTCTTTTTCCTAATATAATTGTAAAAAATGTTTGTGTTGATTTTGTTATCCCTTGGAAGTTTTGTTTCATACTCCCTTTTTGTAGCTTGTACTATCTGTTTTGCTGTTATTTCTATCTCTCCTAGTCGCCTTCAGATAAAGACATCAATCATGTAAATGTAAAGTGAAAACCTCAGGATAGGAAATACTGTTAGTGAAAGTAGTGAATGAATACTTAACACGTTTATATGATATTCATCAGTGATTTATGATATTTATCAATGATTTATTTTACAAGTGGTTTATTGCCTGCAGAAATTGCCAAAATATCTGTGTTTTACCTCCATAAATCTGTGTCTTACAATGTGTCAGCATTAAGTCAGTGAAATATCAGAACTCAAGCCACAATCCCAGCCATTGCTGCACACAGTCTTGAACCCTGCTTGGTCTTGAACTTGGCAAAACCAGAGTTTTACAGAAGATTTGTAGCTACAGTGAAAGCTCCAGGGACGAAGGAGTAAGGAGTAAAATGGATAAGAAATTGGCTAAATAATACAAAGTGAAGGGCACCAAATGTCCAATTAATCGAACTGGGCATTTATGGCCAGCAAATAAATACCTTTGGGTTCAGTTCTGCAACCTTTCCTATTTATTCATAACAGTCTGAAGATTTATAAGTACCTGGGACTGTTTTGAGAGCATATTAATGACTGATGTCTTTATCCTAACAAGTCATTCTGCAAATTTTGTTATCAAAAACGCAAAAACACATTTCTCTTGGTGCTTTCCACTGGAATTTCAAATACATTTCCAAATTCAAATATACTCAGTTCAGATATACTTGGATGTTCGACCAGTTTTAATTAATTTATATTTTAGATTCTACCTTTGTACCTTTTCGATAGGACTAGGCCTATGATCAGATCTAGAATTAATATTAGGATCAGTACCAGAACCAGGATTTGCCCTAAAACTGGAATTGGAACTTGCTTTGCAATGAGAAATAGGACCTGCTCAGTTGAAAGTAATACTACCTAAACAGTACTTACCCTCAGAGGATTTGGGGTGCATCAGAAAAAAGGGAATCTCCACAGCCATCTCACTGAAATGTATCACACCAAAGGCATTATTATAATAATCAGAATGTTTCATGACTGCAACATAATCCATGAAAGCAATGTTCAGAATTAGTAAATCTTTGATATTTGGCGATCAGTGTTCTCAATTACCTCGAAGTGAGGTCTCCCAAGATCCTGAGGAAAGGAAATCAAAACAGAAGAAGAAGTAAGAACACAAATACCACAAAACTGATAATTAAAATGCATGACATACATGGGCCTAGAAATTAGTCCAGGCAGCACCCTGTTTTTCAGGCATTACTCGGACTAGTAAAGCCCCAATATGGCGGGCAGGAAGCGTGTGTACATTTCCGGTCAGAAGTGCACCACCCACCATATTGGATAAGGACAAACAAGAGATTGTCCTTTACGCACACCTGAAGCAGGCATTGGGCTCTTTGCATATGCAAATAAGGGGCCGTGTTTATGCTCCATGCGAGCCTCCTCCAACTCTATTTACTTCATTTCACCCTATCAATATATCCTTACATTCCTTTCTCCCTCATGTACTTATCCAGCATCACCTTAAATACTATTCGCCTCAACCACTCCATGTGGTAGCAAATTCCACATTCTCACCACACTCTAAGTAAAGAAGTTTCTCCTGAATTCCTTACTGGGTCCTCATTGGGAAAAGCAATAATCCAGTAAGAGTCCATCCAATGAGACCAAGAAGGCCTCAGGTTCTATGCCTAGTCTATGCCGAGATGGCTTATCTCAGCTGGGACAGTGGTAAAGAGTGCTACAATTGGGCGATGGAGGGGGAAATCTGATCACTACTCAGTGACCACTGCTGGGAAGTTTGGATGCGCGGATGACAGGATGAGGACAATATGGGGATTGGCTTAGTGCCCCTATGGCTGAATGGATCACGGGCATTCACTGTCTGGGCTACTTGAGCAAGGGTGTGGAGCTGTACCCAAACATGAGTCTGTACCTTCAGGAGAAGAGGTGTGGTTGAAACTGGAGAGAGGAAAAAAATGCAAACTAAAAAGGTTTCGACTCGAACATCTCTGAGGCTTGTGAAACCATTCTGATGAATTGGCAAAACTCCCAGTGCCATTTCTCCCCCCGAAATTTAGAAGGGATATCTATACTGTGTATCAGATGGCAGTAGTTATTAAAATCAGGGTTGCCAGCAATCTGCTTTCAAGGTTGTGTCCAGAAATATCGAAAATGTAATCCAGATTAAAAATAGCCTGATTTTTAAACTAGAAATTTTGTTCCACTTCTATCTTTGATGTAGCTGTTAAGGGTTTCAATGAATTTTAATCGTCAGCAAAGCAAACATGAGAACTAAAGCCACGATACAAATCCCCTGCCCATCCCTATCCTGTCCCTCCCATCTGGGTTTGTACTTGGCAAGAGGTGGTAATACTGATTGAAATAAGGTTACCTACCCTCCCCGGGAGATTATCATCTTCACTTTTAGCAGGTAGGACACAAGAATTCCGAGGACCTCTTTATCCAGCTCTGGTCTGAGCCTATAGACATACAGAAACAAAAGCACAAGTGAGAAGTGATTGTGGTGGAGAAAAGGGAACGTAACACAGAATGGACAGAATGAGGCAGTATACAGGATGTTTGTGTGTTTAATATCTATCAGTCTAACTTGTTGTCACTGTCTACCTTCGATCTCATTGAAACATGTAAGATTCTGAGGGGGCTTGACAGGATAGATGCTGAGAGGTTGTTTTCCTGGACTGGAGAGTCCAGAACTAGGGGGCATAGTCTCAGGATAAGGGCATTTAAGACTGAGATGAGGAGGAATTTCTGCACTCAGAGGGTTGTAAATCTTTGGAATTCTCTACCCTAGAGGGCTGTGGATGCTGAGTCGTTGAGTATATTCAAGGCAGAGATAGATAGATTTTTGGACTCTAGGGGAATGAAGGGATATGGGGATCAGGCGGGAAAGTGGAGTTGAGGTCGAAGATCAGCCACAATCTTATCGAATGGCGAAGCAGACTCGAGCGGCCTTATGGCCTACTCCTGCTCCTAATTTTCTAATGATGTATTGAAAATTATTACTTGAAAGTGTGATCACATTTTCCAATATCCCATCAGATATAGCACACTTTAATCCAGACAAGTAAGAGGAGATGAGGCAATGTTTCAGTAGAGGAGAGGACAGACTGGGTCGGACTAAGATGGTGAAGGCCCAGGTCAAGGGTTTGGAAGGGCAGAAGAACAGGGCAAGTTTAAGATGGAGGGAGATAGCGGGTGGGTTGAGATAGAGGTGAGTCTAGGCAGGATTGTGGTGGGTCAGATATTAGGCATGGATGGGGGTAGACACTGGGTAGGGGTGAGATAAGGGAGACTGGACAGGCTTGAGGTAGAGGTGAGACAGCAGGGTTGAGATGAGGAGAATGGGCATGGATGAGATGTGAGAGACCTAGGCAGGATTTTAATGCAAGGTTTCATTGTTATTAAAAGGTTGTACATGATGAGTGAATGAAAAAAATATATATTTCTTCTGCTGAAATTCATTAGAAAATATCTCCATCTGCTGTTGATCGGCATGACTTGTTCTGGATTAGATTACCACTTCACTTGTAAAACTTCATTAATTTTCTGTACCACTTTCTTGTGTGAGGTAGTGTGGTTTGTTGTGGAGTGTAGAACAGAGGTAAACTGTCAGACGTGGCACTTACATGGTACTAGAGGCCAGGATTGTGTCCTCATGTTTGAGTTTGCCGTCCAAGGCCAGGCAACGTTTCTGTCGGCTGTTTGCCAAAGTAGGTGTCAGGCTGTAAACTTTAGCGAAGGTAGAGTTGGCAGCCACAGTGTCACTAGAATCAGAAAATTTACACAGTCAAATCGAAACTATTTACAATTTTAAACAGGTCTAGTTGGATGGGGAAGGATGGAATATTCTTGATGTACATTCAGTCCACTAGTCGGAACGCCAACATTCATATTCCACCAGTAGTGTGATTTCCAGTGTTTATTTTTTAAAGTTGTTTATTATTTTCTCCAATGTGTCATGCACCATTCTCCAGCTGAGAGGACAGGCAAGTGGTCAGCTGCCAATGCAATTCAATAACTGGCCGCTGAGAGGTACAACAACGT
This sequence comes from Heptranchias perlo, assembly GCF_035084215.1. NCBI lineage: Eukaryota > Metazoa > Chordata > Chondrichthyes > Hexanchiformes > Hexanchidae > Heptranchias > Heptranchias perlo. The sequence goes on along the minus strand of NC_090339.1, from coordinate 51,866,278 downwards.
AACCTAAAGTGACCCCCTGATTTTCCCTCCATTTCTCTTTGTGAAGGAGTACTTATTTTCCATGGTGCTTTCCCATGATGGTACAATTGAAATTCATGAGTCATTGTTTCGGGATATGAAGTGTACACAGACACTCAGACAATCAGACTTACAGCAGGGAAAATAGAGCTGGTGCTTAATATACACATGCACACGTGTACACACACGTGTACACACACATTCACACACGCAGAGTTCCAAACATATTCACCAAGTAACATGATGCTACTTGTACCGATGCACATAAAACATCTACCCCTCTTCAGCACATGCCAAGGATGGGAGCCACTCAATATCTGCCCTTCTGTCATTTGGAGAAATGAGATTGGACAATCAAATTTATTAGTCTCTTGATAAATGTATTTTTCCACTCTTGTTTTTTTCAAATGACAGAACTCAAAGAATTAGACATAAAATCCTGATTGTTGCATTGATAAAAATGTTAAGATAATACCCTTCAAATGAATGAAGGCTTTTGTGGTAGACAAATTCGAGCGGCCTCTATTTCAAAAAGATAAAAGGAATTTCTTATTTTAATCTCCCAAAGAGAAATTCCTGGGAGCTGCTCCCCTCCCGCCATCATAACTCCACCAGAAGTGCGTCAGAAACCCCGTTTACTAGATGGTGTGTCAGTCCAGCTGAGCACAACTCTCCTTCTCACTCTTTTCCTGCAGGGAAACATTTGCATTCCACTTGGTGCCCTTCTCTCCCCACGCAGCAATGCAGAGGAAGACTGGGAAAGCCCAGTGTGGTGCAGCGAGTCGCAAAACAAGTCGGTGCCACACCACCACTGGAATCTCACACATTGCGGCAGCTAACTGCAACACCAATGCCTCACTCACACCACAGTGTACAAAGACACACATATATATATAAATACACATACCCATCCAAACACGCTCACACACAGCACTGAAGTGATATATTTCCTATTGCAGCCGCAACTTACTTTGGTTCTTCCGAACAGACTGTCTTTGCATATTTGTCAAGTTGATAGAGGACTACATCTGTGACCTGATTAACTGATTGGATAAAAGGACAATGTAATTCACAGTAGCTGACAGGTAACACTCACAGCACAGTGCCAGTAATGCCATTTCTGATGTGGAACAACTAATCAAATGTTGAAAACCACACTTCCTCCGCAGATGTGCTGGTGGCACACCCCCCTCCTTTTATTAGCTCAATGTTTCACGTGTAGGATTCTGCTAATATTCTAATTCCCCTAAACTGACTGGAAGAACGTTTTACAGCACAGAGTGTAATTTACTGACAAGTGCAAAAGGTCGCTCGTTGAACAAAATAGTGTACAACACAAGTGCAAAATGGATGGAATAAAATTAGCACAAGGTGAGTCAGGAAGGGGTCTGGGAGTAATAGCGGACTTATCACTGACAACGTCTAGACATTGTGGTGAGGCAATTAAAACAGCTTACAAGTGCTGGGATATACAGCCAGCATAGTGGAATACAAGCCTACTGAGGTTATTTGATGCATTAGCCAGAGGCCACTCACTGGGGACTGTACACAGTTCTCATCACCACATTACAAGAGAGGTGTGCAAGCATTGTAGAAATGAGTGCAAAAGAGCAATGTGAATAATTTTAAATGTATCTAGGATGATCAGCAGGAAAGACTAAAAAAAACTTTAAGCTCACATTTAGGGACAAAATGGTTAAGAAGGGACTGTTAAAGTATATAAAATATTGAATGTTCCAGCTAAGAGTACAGTTAAGGGGCTTATTTACTGACCCCTGCTAAATAAATACAGTGAGGAACAGAGAATCCAGGGATTAAAACTGTCAACCTCCGCAGGGATATTTGACTGTCTTGTGTTCAAGGGTGACAGTGGTTGTTTTGGCTCAGTAAATATCTCATCTGTGTCTGTGGCATTACAGCAGCTATATGTGTTGCCAAATGGGGAATGGGGAACACCATTGTACCCTCTGATTCTCAACACTTTAGTTACCGTGTTATGTTCTTGTTCTCGTGAAGAAAATATCTGAACTGAGCTATTTCCATTTTCTCTCTCAGACCAGGCGGGCAGACCAGAGCAAACCCGGATCAGTGAACTGTGAATCAGTTTAAAGGAAGATGCTTCCCAATGGCTCAACTCATTAGCGGCCCATTGTGGATCTGAGTGATACAGAGCACGAGGGCAGCAGGTTCCATCGCTCGTCTGTCTCAGGTCAACGGTAGGTGGGCAGGCCTGACTCATCTGAGTCACAAACTGTAGAAATACAGGGGCCTGTCAGTGCGACAGCACGGTGTGCGGACAACACAGTGTGAACTGCTGAGAGTTTGGTAAGTGTGAGAGTTCGGTGAAGTGGGGGAAGGAGGTGCTGCTTTGCCTTGCTTTTCCGAACTTTTTCCACAGAGCGGCAGTGGACCTGAGCGTAGAAGACTGAGATTGTGGAATAAAAGCAGCAGCAGACCTGCAACAAGAGAAAACTACTGTGTGACGTCACAGGTGAGGCAGGAGAGTCTGAGAGGTGAGCACAGCATAAAAGGAGAGACCTAGAGCGGGAGGAGAGTCTGAGAGTCTAAGGCAAGTCATGGCAGCACAGCTCCGTGATATGCTCCTCCTGCACTATGTGGGAAGTCATGGACACTACCAGTGTCCCTGGCGACCATGTGTGCAGGAAGTGTGTCCAGCTGCAGCTACTGGCTAACCGCATTTCGGAGCTGGAGCTGCGGATGGATTCACTGTGGAGCATCCGCGATGCTGAGACTATCGTGGATAGCATGTTCAGTGAGGTGGTCACACCACAGGTAAAGATTACGCAGGCAGAAAGGAAATGGGTGACCGCCAGGTAGAGTAAAAGGACTAGGCAGGTAGAGCAGGAGTCCCCTGGGCCCATCTCCCTCTCAAACAGATATTCTGCTTTAGATACTGTTGGGGGAGATGGCTTATCAGGGGAAAGCAGCAAGAGCCAAGTTCGGGGCACCACGGGTGGCTCTGCTGCACAGGAGGGGAGGAAGAAGAGTGGCAGGGCTATAGTGATAGGGGATTCAATTGTAAGGGGAACAGCTAGGCGTTTCTGCGGCTGCAAACGTGACTCCAGGATGGTATGTTGCCTCCCTGGTGCTGGGGTCAAGGATGTCACGGAGCGGCTGCAGGGCATTCTGGAGGGGGAGGGTGAACAGCCAGTAGTCGTGGTCCATATTGGTACCAACGACATAGGTAAAAAAAAAGGGATGAGGTCCTGCAAGGTGAATTTAAGGAGTTAGGAGATAAATTAAAAAGCAGGACTTCAAAGGTAGTGATCTCAGGATTACTACCAGTGCCACGAGCTAGTGAGTATTGGAACAGGAGAATAGACAGGATGAATGCGTGGCTGCAGGGATGGTGTAGGAGGGAGGGATTTCGATTCCTGGGACATTGGGACCGGTTCTGGGGATGGTGGGACCTGTACAAGCGGGAACGGGTTACACCCGAGCAGGACCGGGACCAATGTCCTCGCGGGGGTGTTTGCTAGTGCTGTTGGGGAGGGTTTAAACTAGAGTGGCAGGGGGATGGGAACCTGAGCGGGGAGTCAGAAGGGAATAAAGTTGAGAGCAGCAAGAGAGGGGAAGACCCAGGTGAAATCTACAATACAAATAGTACAAACAGTTGTTCAAGAACAAGTGAAAGGGAAAAGCGTAGAGCAGCAGAAAGAAAGTGTACTTTAGGCACGACAGATAAAATAAAAACTAGAAGGCGTAAAGCGATTAACCCAGCATCAAAGCTGAAGGTCAGGCTAGGGTGTGTGGCCCAACTAAGAGGTCTATATACAAATGCACGGAGTATAAGGAATAAATTAAATGAACTACAGGTTCAAATTCAAATTGGAGGGTACGACATGATAGCTATTACTGAGACTTGGCTGCAGGATGGTCAGGATTGGGAACTAATTATACCGGGTTATAAGGTCTACAGGAGAGATAGGGAAAATGGAAGAGAGGGAGGAGTAGCCTTAATGATTAGAGATGAAATCACTTCAATGTTAAAGGAGGATATAATGAGAGGTAAGCAGCCAACAGAGACCTTATTGAGAAATAGGAAAGGATCTCAGACTATAGTGGGAGTTGTATATAGGAGCCCTGGCAGCAGCTCTGAAGTTCTAGATTGTATAAATGCAGAGATTAGACAAGCATGTCAGAAAGGCATAGTGGTCTTAATGGGGGACTTTAACCTTCACATAGATTGGGAAAAGCAGACCAGCAACTGTCAGAAAGGTAGTGAATTTCTTGAGTGTGTTCGGGATAGTTTTCTGCAGCAGTATGTCCTAGAGGCAACAAGGGGGCAAGCCATACTAGATTTAGTAATGAGTAATGAACCAGATTTAGTTAACGGCTTAACTGTGCATGAACATCTATCCAATAGTGATCATAACATGATCGAGTTCAATGTAGTGTTTGAAAGGGAGAAAAGTGAGTCAGCTACTAAGATTCTAGACTTGGGCAAGGCTGACTTCAAAGGGATGAGACAGAGACTGTCCACAGTGAACTGGGCAAATCTGTTAACAGGTAAAATGACTGATGATCAGTGGGAAATGTTTAAAGAAACATTTAACATGATACAGAATCGGTTTATACCCCTGAGGGGCAAGAACTCTACTTGCCAACAAAAATAACCATGGACAACTAAAGAGGTAAGGGACAGTATAAGACATAAGGAAAGGGCATACAAAAAGGCAAAAAATGGCACAGATCCTGGTGAATGGGAAAGATACAAAGATCAACAAAGGGTCACAAAACAGATAGTAAGAGCTACAAAAAGAGAGTATGAAAAGAAACTCGCAAGGGATATCAAAACCAATACGAAGAACTTTTATAGTTATATTAGGGAAAAGAGGGTGGTCAGGAGCAATGTTGGCCCCTTAAAAACTGAAAGTGGGGATATTGTCATTGACAATGAGGAAATGGCGGACATGTTGAACAATTACTTTGCGTCAGTATTTACAGTGGAGAAAGAGGATAGCATGCCGGAAATCCCAAGAAAACTAATATTGAATCGGGGACAGGGACTCGATAAAATTAACATAGGTAAAGCAACAGTAATGAAGAAAATAATAGCACGAATGAGTGACAAATCCCCAGGACCAGATGGTTTCCATCCCAGGGTTTTAAAGGAAGTAGGTGAGCACATTGCAGATGCCCTAACGATAATCTTTAAAAGTTCTCTAGATTCAGGAACTGTCCCTCTTGATTGGAAAATTGCACATGTCACTCCGCTTTTTAAGAAAGGAGAGAGAGGGAAACCAGGGAATTATAGACCAGTTAGCCTAACATCTGTTGTGGGGAAAATGCTGGAGTCTATAATTAAGGATAGGGTGACTGAACACCTTGAGAATTTTCAGTTAATCAGAGAGAGCCAGCATGGATTTGTGAAAGGTAGGTCGTGCCTGACAAACTTGATTGACTTTTTTGAACAGGTGACTAAAGTAGTGGACAGGGGAATGTCAATGGATGTTATTTATATGGACTTCCAGAAGGCATTTGATAAGGTCCCACATAAGAGACTGTTAGCTAAGATAGAAGCCCATGGAATCGAGGGTAAAGTACGGACTTGGTTAGGAAGTTGGCTGAGCGAAAGGCGACAGAGAGTAGGGATAATGGGGAAGTACTCACATTGGCAGGATGTGACTAGTGGAGTCCCGCAGGGATCTGTCTTGGGGCCTCAATTATTCACAATATTTATTAACGACTTAGATGAAGGCATAGAAAGTCTCATATCTAAGTTTGCCGATGACACAAAGATTGGTGGCATTGTAAGCAGTGTAGATGAAACATAAAATTACAAAGGGATATTGATAGATTAGGTGAATGGGCAAAATTGTGGCAAATGGAATTCAATGCAGACAAATGTGAGGTCATCCACTTTGGATCAAAAAAGGATAGAACAGCGTACTTTCTAAATGGTAAAAAGTTAAAAACAGTGGATGTCCAAAGGGACTTAAGGGTTCATGTACATAGATCATTGAAGTGTCATGAACAGGTGCAGACAATAATCAAGAAGGCAAATGGAATGTCGGCCTTTATATCTCGAGGACTAGAGTACAAGGGGGCAGAAGTTATGCTGCAGCTATACAAAACCCTGGTTAGACCGTACCTGGAGTACTGTGAGCAGTTCTGGGCACCGCACCTTCGGAAGGACATATTGGCCTTGGAGGGAGTGCAGCGTAGGTTTATTAGAATGATACCAGGACTTCAAGGGTTAAGTTACGAGGAGAGATTACACAAATTGGGGTTGTATTCTCGAGAGTTTCGAAGGTTAAGGGGTGATCTGATTGAAGTTTATAAGATATTAAGGGGAACAGATAGGGTGGATAGAGAGAAACTATTTCCGCTGGTTGGGGATTTTAGGAGTAGGGGGCACAGTCTAAAAATTAGAGCCAGACCTTTCAGGCGCGAGATTAGAAAACATTTCTACACACAAAGGGTTGTAGAAGTTTGGAACTCTCTTCCGCAAACGGCAATTGATACTAGCTCAATTGCTAAATTTAAATCTGAGATAGATAGCTTTTTGGCAACCAAAGGTATTAAGAGATATGGGCCAAAGGCAGGTATATGGAGTTAGATCACAGATCAGCCATGATCTTATCAAATGGCGGAGCAGGCACGAGGGGCTGAATGGCCTACTCCTGTTCCTATGTTTCCTATGTTTCCCATTGGAGCACTAGAATTGATCTCAGTACCCATGGGATGGGGAGGTGGAATATCAGCCTGGGAATCTGCTGCTCACTCAATATTCCCATGACACGAAAACAAACACAATTGTGCAAATAGGGAGATTGCATCATATGATAACTTAATCTTCTTCACCACCTTACAATGCAGACAGTGACTTCAATAGGTTCACCGTGATAAAACATCTGTAAAGGAATCACATTTAGCTCACACAATCACACCGACTCTGTATAATACTGTTTATATCGCAGGCTCACCCCGCCCGCCTGAAACCGGCTCCAAGTTAAAATCGCCCCCTAAAAGTCTAAACTCAAACAACGAGCTAGACGGGGCTGAAGAACCGTGTCTAGACTTTACACACTGATGTACTTGTTTTTCAATATTACAATATTACTTCTTCAGTGTTATAACATCTTTTAACATCAGATCAAATTAACTAATCTGTTAATCTGCTACTGTTAATTTGGTCATTGAATTTTTAAATTTAATTTATTCTGAACTCCAAAGACTGTTTTTCTGTTTCGGTGCTCCATGGTTGCTAATTGCCTTTTAAGGAGTAGCCCCAACATCATAAACATCCTCATCTGCACTGATTGTGTGGCATTGGGAGCAGTCTGCCCACTCAATAAGCCTTGTATCCAATATGTACTGGCCATGTAGTCTCTATATCGAGTGACAGCACATTACACAGAATGCCTTGTTTTACACACAACATTCACATTTCATGTAACATTTTTCATCAGGGCTTGAATGTATTTAAGATTAAACGGCATTCACAGCAGCCTGGATTGGCTTTGTACGACTAGGGAAAGTCTGCAAATATCAGAGGGATTACTATTTAGCAAAGGATCATCCAGCACTGCCCTCCATTTCACTGATTGGATTAAAAGGGATTATTTTCATACTTTGTTTCTGTATTTAAAAAAATGAAACGGTGAAAGATATTTTTATTTCTGTCTCTGTTTTCTTTTTGCATATTCTTGGAGGGTTCCTGAGCCTGACAATGTGAGGAACTGGAAATGACACTAACTTGGGCTGATATGCCAGTTATACATTGTTCAGAGGTAAGGTAGTGGGCAGATCAAGGGCAGAAAACCCTTGAATATTGGATGATGGCCTGCATTGGTACTGCCTCCCTTAAAGACAGAGGCAGCTAACGGGAGAAAATAGAATGCAGCAGATTTTTTTTAATTCCACTGACTTCAGTGGAAATCGGGAGAGATGTAAGAGAGGCTGGCGACTTGCCATCACCCATTTTACACTATTCCACAACGTCAAGATCTACCTTAATGTCCCTTTGTTTATTTTACCTTGACCCGTGTGAGGATTTTGCTATTGTCCTTGCTACTAAAATGGAAAGTAAATGTTTATCTTGGACTATTTTTAAAAAAGAATTTTACTCAGAGATTTCTGTGATTCTGGAATTATTATCAGATGCCCTAAGCTCCCTTATTCCAGTTTACAGATATCAATATACATGGTGTATCGTGTGGAATAGGGTTATTTCTGAGGGATTGTGCAATCATATGCAAGATGTGTTGTGTTCCCACCAGCAGTTTTGATTATTCTGTACCGCAGTGCTTTACACCATTTAACAAATAACGGTGAGCACATTTAAAATAATGTTTGGTGTATTTTTGTACTTGGACAGAATTCTAAAGAAGCTTCGGGGAAGAGGGCTGGTGGCAGAGGATCATGTCTCTGACAGACAAGCACGATTGCTTTCAAAAATAATTATTTTAAATACTTGCCACCAATAGGCTCCTTGTTTGTGGCAGGAACCTTTAATGTCACCAGAGTACAGTGTTAATATGGTCCCTGCCCACCTCCTCTATGACGAGGTGTACTTTGCAAAACGGGAGACAGAATGAGTTCATTTATTGGCATCTCAGCAAAAAACACCCTGCTGGGTATTATATATATTGCAAACATACTTTTAGTTCAATGCAGGCAGATCAGCAGCTGAACAAAAAAAGAGAATTAATGTTCACTCCCTTTAAAGGGGCATGGTCCAATTTTTCTGTTACCCATAAGCCACAGAATTGTTATTTTTAACTACCAGCAGGTGGCGGTGTTGCTCTTGGTGAATAACTGGTGACCTGTTCACTGTAAAGGATTATACTCAGGTGGAAGATTCCTACGGTCTTTGCTGGTGGAGGCCATGTCTCTCTAATTTTCATGTGATTTGCATTCTCTCACCAACATATGGACACATTTTACGTCACTGGGACTGCCCTTCGGAAAAAGGGGGCAGATGTCCTTAAGCGCATCTCTGGTCCCATATGCCCCAGGTCCACTGGAGGCCCAGCAGGAATAGGCTGGAAAGTTAGTCCTCGGTGTCAGAGGTCATAGGTGACTCGGACAAGGTACTTGATGACTTGTCCGTGCTCTTACAACTGTAACCCAGCAGGAATACACATCATCAGGAGAGGGAGGGAGAAAACTGGATTGGGAAAAAGGAAAAAAAACATTGGTTTCTCACTGTTGTTATGATTACAATTGTTGTTATTTGTTTTGTTTATGGCTCTTGCCCATTGACAGCACTGTAGTGATGTTGGGAATGTTTGTCATTTGTGCACAGTTTTCATGTATTCCAAACGAGAAAACTAGCAAAAGCTGATCAACAACTTGAAACATCTGACACGGACCCCTCAAAGAAAACTGACCCACTCAAAAACAGTCCTGAATATGTAGTTAGACTGAGAATATTGTGGGGCACAGGCTTGGCATAACTTTAGCTCCAAATTCTTCCACTTGTGTGGCAGAGAATTGTGACAATTGAAAGGAATTTCCCTCATTTCGAGTGGAGAAGCTGGGACTCTTGTGGAGACGTACTGGAGCTCTCTGTTGGTGAATCTGTTCATTGAGCGGTTTTAAAATGGTTTCTGCACTGAGCACTTCTCCCCAGTCTAGCTAGTTTATGGGGACACTGGGGGATAGTTTCCAACTGCTGGCCGTCCATTTCTCACCTGGAAGAGGTTAAAAATCCGACCGGGGGAGGGGGAGGGTCCCATTAGGGACCGCGCACACTCCACTCATTTGCACAAGGTCACATGCGGCCTAAAGGTACGGCTGGAGGCTGCTCAAAAGACGACTCAGGAAACTTTCAATTTAGATTTTTTTTTTATGGGCCCAGAAGGAGCCTCGGCCCAGGATTGTCTCCCCCCCCCCCCACCCCTCTGACCCCACCTGCAAGCCGGCTCAGTGTGAGATCCGGCCGATTTGCCTCCCTCTCACGACCGGCGAGATGCGACGGAGCGTCCGTTTGGTGCCTGCAGTCAAAGGAGGCCTGGAGCGATAATGGTTCAGGGCGTCCGGATGCTGGCATTGATGCAGGAGGTGCGGTCAGTCCACGAACTTCGTGCCTGTCCCAGGCGGAGGTTGAAGATCGATACCATTCTTCATCCCACTCCCACTTCCCCACCATGTTTCTTCATCGTCAATGGGGGAAATTCTTCTTCTGTGCAATCTATCTACCGACGTGATGTGACGCAAGAGGCATGTTTACCTTTCCATGGTCTTCTGGTCCTGGCTGCAGGGTGACTGAACAGAGCAGGTTTGGAGGAATCTGTGACGATGTTAATTATTTCAATGCAAAATAAATTACAATACAACCTTAACAATACAGTTCTTGGGATAATAGATAGCTCATTTTATTTGACACCATTTTGTGACACCAAGACCATTTTTTTTAAAAACATCATATGAGGCACCATAAGGGGAGATTTGCAGAGCTAAACTTGTTTTGATCTGAGAAAAGAAGATTAAAATGCCGAGAGGCAGAGATAATGTTGTAATAAGCAGCTTATTTTACTTAGATTATTAACAGGCCGTAAGTAAGACTAAGAGTTACAAGGAACTTTGCCCTCACAGAGTGAAAGATACGTAGCAAGGTGAAGCTGAGGCAATTAACTCCTTCAAAAATGAGCTGCTTAAAATAGGTTATAGGGTATAAACTGTCAAATACTCTATGGGACACAATAATTGCTGTAATGCTGTGGCGAGGCGTGAATATTTGTATGGAGGACAGTGGGCCAGGGTTAAATAGTAGAGATATGAAAACAGGTGAATATTCTGGATTTTGTTTGATAACAGTTGGAATCAGGGAGTATTTATACAGTCTTTCCAGGAGATTAAATGGATGATGTAGACTCTGTGATATGATCGAATGTGGAATAATGAACTCAAAGAGCCAAATGTTCTTGCTCATCTTTTCCTATGTTAACTCCTCCTAAATTCACACAGTAATGTACAGGACTGAACTTCAGTACAGAGCTTGTTACATTGTATTTTAATTTGTTTGCTAAACTTAGACATTCGTTGTATTGAAAAACATGTTATTCTACAGAAATAGCATTGCTTTAAATGGTTTATATATATTGATACTTCAGAATCACAGCTGTTTCAGAGTTACAGATTCCTTTCAGTTCAAAGATGTTTGTAACTTTATGGTTTTACTATAAAAATATTTTGAAACCATAATCAACATCTGTAAACTTATATAGAGTCATAGAGTCATAGAGTTATACAGCACAGTTAGAGGCCCTTCGGCCCATCGTGTCTGTGCCGGCCATCAAGCCCTATAAAACAACAAAGGTTAGAGTTTGCTTTAAGGTCAAAGTTGAGGTAAGAACATAGAAATACATGGACTCCAGAAGGGATCTGCTGCTTGAGAAGTCTGCTCCTTCCACAGACCTTGCGTAATCTACCCTCTCATGAACTCTATGCCGCCTATTTAATCTCCTTGATTCCCAAAGCTTGTTAAACAGAATGCCCAAAGTCTATCCACACTTACAACACCATTCTTCAAGCCTGGCTAGTTTCTTTTCACAGATGATGTTTCCCTTGGCTCTGATAGCAACAGGGACCATCTTGTACCATTACAACCCTACCTCAAAGAAGAAAGGGTAGCAGTTCTCTCCCAATTTTTTGGCCAGTCTCTCCTGCAGCTGAGTCAGTGCCCTTTTGTTGTCCGGAACTGGTGGATAGACCTGGATTGCTTCAGAGTAAATGTCCTTTCGGAAACTAAGGCCCATGACGTCCAAATCTTCACGTCCATATCGGAATGCACACGTCAAAATCACGTAAACATGAAATTAGAGAATTTCTTAAACTAGTGAATTAAGAATATTTTATGTTTATAGGGGAGTTATACTAGTAAACATCTCAAGGTGCTTCACAGGAGCATTATCATGTACAATTAGTCTCTGAACCACATAAAGAGATATTAGATCCGGAGGCCAAAAGCTTGGTCAAAGAGGTAGGTTTTAAGACATGTTATTCTACAATATATATAATGGCTATTCGTATCAACCAGGGAGCAATGGCACTCCTGGTCACATAGGTTGATATTGTTGAGAATTTGTGGACTAGCAACAAATTTCCCCATTTCAGAGTGAGGTGGGGGGAGGCAGCGAATGGCAGAATTACAATAATAGTGGGGACTATTGGATTAATTTTGAGTCTGCAAGTGAGCCTGCCTGAGGCTTGCAACTATTCAAGTTACAAAGCACAATGGTCAGACCTAGTACTGATAGAGGCACTGGGGTACCAACAGGTACTCAGGGAGTTCTAATTCCCCCATTCCATGGGATCCCCGACATCAGCTGTGCTACGTAGTGGCAGATGTCTTTGTCAGCCGTTGCTCAGTGGATAGAACTCTTGCCTCTAAGTTAGAAGGTCATGGTTCAAGCCCCACTCCAAAGACTTGAGCACAAAATCTAGGCTGACGCTCCAGTGCAGTACTGAGGGAGTGCTGCACTGTTGGAGGTGCTGTCTTTCAGATAAGACATTAAACCAAGACCCTATCTGCCCTCTCAGGTGGATGTATAAGATCCCATGACACTACTTTGAAGAAAAGCAGGAGAGTCCTGGCCAATATTTATCCCTCAACCCACACCTAAAAACAGATTATTTGGTCATTATCATAATACCGGTGCTAAAAGGGTTAAATTATGAGGAGAGGTTGCTTGGACTAGCCTTGTATTCCCTTGAGAATAGAAGATTAAGGAGTGATCTAATTGAGGCATTTAAGATGATTAAAGGATTTGATAGGGTGGATAGAGAGAAACTATTTCCTCTGTGGGATAGTCCAGAACAAGGGGGCATAACCTAAAAACTAGAGCTAGGCCGTTCAGCGGTGATATCAGGAAGCATTTCACCACACAAAGGATGCTGGAAATCTTCCCCAAAAAGCTGTTGAGGCTAGGTCAATTGAAAATTTCAAAACTTGAGATTGTTAGATTTTTGCTAGCCAAGGCTATTGGGAACATAGGAAGATGGGATCAGGAGTAGACCAGTTAGCCCCTTCAGCCTGTTCTGTCCTTCAGCCTGTTCTGTCATTCAGTGAGATCATGGCTGATCTGTGACCTATCTCCATATCCTCACCTTAGCCCCATATTCCTTTAATACCTTTGGTTAACAAAAATCTATCAACCTCAGATTTAAAATTAACAATTGAACTAGCATCAACTGTCGTTTGCAGAAGAGAGTTCCAAACTTCTACCACCCTTTGCGTGTAGAAGTGTTTCCTAACTTAATTCCTGAAAGTCCTGGCTCTAATTTTTAGGCTATGTCCTCGAATCCTAGACTCCCCAAGCGAACCAAGGCAGGTAAGTGGAGTTGAGGTACAGATTTGCCATGATCTAATTGAATGGCGGAACAGGGCTCGAGGGGCTGAATGGCCTACACCTGTTCATATGTTCCTAGGGCTTAGATTTTCAAACTGGGTTCCAAGGGCCCTGGATTGCCTTTGAAGGGATCACAGGGGCCCATGAGTCATCAGATTTATGATTTTTTTCCTGTATTTGTTGACTTACTTTGCCTATATAACAATAATGACTGCACTGTGAAAATAATCCGTTAATGGTAAAGTATCCCGAATCCCTGGAACGTTCTATATAAAAGCAAGTTCCTTCTTTCTTTCTTCACCTATTATTCTGACGCAGCTTCCTGGCCGCTACACCTGCTCCCCCGTTCCCTCTCCGACTCTCCATAAATATTGGGGCCATTATTTCTGTTGCTGAACACTGGTACAACATGTTTTCTACAATGACAGCACTATCTTCCTTTGGGTTGCTGACACTATCTATTGGACATCAGGTCGAGGGATCTCCAGAAATGTGGCAATAATTCGAGGGGATCCTTCACACTGAAAAGTTTGAAAATCACTGAAGAAGGAGCATGTCAGAATGCCTCACCCTCCAAGATGTCTGATCTGGAAGGGAGTTGAAAAGTAAAGAGAGGTGTATGCACTTATAAAGCTTAAAAATTAACCTCAGCGGCGATTTTAACCCTGTCCGCCCAACTGGGTCCGTGGACCGTTAAAATGACTCACGTTACTTACCCACCTTAGAACTGCCAGATCTCGCCGTTTGCGATTTTAACTTACTCTTCTGATCAGGCAGCAAGGGGACCCACCCAAAGTCGACGGGGTCCTTCTTTACATATACATGTCAGATCCCGATTACATTATCGGGGCCGGACTGCAATTTTAACTCAGGCCAGAGAAGGGGATTCTGCTGCTGCTTTCCCACCAGGCCGGCTCAGGCCTGAAGAGGATCAGCCCCAGAAAAGGCTGTAAAGGGTAAGTGTTTTTTTTCCTTTGTGGGGCCAGGAGGACCAGGAGAGCTCCAAAGGAAATGTCCTTTCGGAAAGAAAGGCTCATGTCGTGTCAGAGGGTGGCCTCCGGGTGGCGTGGTTTTCTGCATTTTTCCATTGACTTCCCGCCCGAAACAGGCAAGAAGTCGACCGGCCATTACAAACAGCCAGGCCTCATTCTGGGAAATCAACTTGCAAGCGCGGTTTCCTGCCAGAAACCCACTGACAGTTAAAATCCAGGCCCTTATAGTTTGGTTCTTGAAGTAAAGTACAATTGTGAGATTAAAATAGGTGATATGTTTACACTGAAGGAAAAGGACTGGAGATCTGGATATGGACTCAAGTCCACCACCTTTCCGACCGTGAAACTATAGACAGCAACCGCCTCACTGAATCAGTATGCGATGGGTACACGTGTCTGCTTCAGTTTTTGGATTGTATTAAATATATTGCTGGGGCCCTCACTCTGCCTAACATTCCATGCTATGGCAATGCAGAAATCTGCATTCTTCCTTAGAACTCACCCTGAGTGTAAGACAGCCTATCTAAGGAGAGGTTTACTCCCTCCCCAAAGCCCCAATAATCCATCACAAAATTATTTCCCCCACCTTCTCTACCACTAATGAGAAAGAGGCTTCATGCTCAAACTTGCCTGATGTCAGTGGAGGTGGCAGAGCAGAATCACACGAGAGTTTAGCCATTCATCAGTATCAGTCTGCTGCAATTGGAACACAGTGTGGCAACAGGACTCAGGAAAGAGAGTCAGAAGGAAAAGCGGTAAGAAGGGAGAAAGACACTCGTGGGCCAGTGGCAAAGGTGTGCCCATTGAGAAATTGCAGAGCCAACCCAATAGTCAAAACATAGAAAGGAAAATGTGTTAACTCAGCCCCTTACCTTTTCTGTCCTTTAAATACTCCGGATCAATCAGCAACACTCCATCTGCAAGAAACAAGTCAACACAACTTCTAAAATATAAATATAGTACCATGTGATTACATTCTATTCACCAAAATAATGTTCTTCCTGAATCCTGGCAAGGATTAGGCTGGAACTCCTGCAGATTCTGTGTTGACCACATTTTTAAAATAAATGTATCTCAGCCCATTTATCAATCACACTGGAATACAGAAATGAAAATACTTCATTTCCCAAAATGCCTGTAAGAATTATCCTTTTTCTCCTTATCATTATCTAACCTTCCCAGAGTGTTGACATGCACTGGAGAATGGGTCCACGGGCACTGGGCATCCTTAGGACCTTGTCCAAGTAGCTAGTCTCAATATACGAGTGTAGTGAGCATCTGCAGGCTACTTGACCGAAGGAACCATCACCACTAAACCTGATCCTATCTCACCCAACATCTGCACATGTGCATTTTGTAGCAGGTTTCATATCAACACTGGAAACTCTGGCTGCTTTGTCTCCTGTCCAGCCCAGGTGCCCAGGTGAATTGTAGCACCTCTCCTGTGTCTCAGCCGATATTAACTCGACACGGAGTGGAAATCAGACTTGGAAACTTAGTGGTCTGTACGTGCTCAATTCAACACAATGCTGTGCACTTACCGACTGAGCCATGGGAGAAGCTCTCCTTCATTTGAATTTGTTATAATATAAAGGTATTTAAAAGGTATGAAGATATTTGCTGGACAGATAATGGCCAATGTCAGATGCCAACAGCTGGGTAACATTTTGTACTTGGATTAGGAACATTTGACTTTGTGGTTGATAGTGAGGAAGAAAGCTGTAGACTGTAGGATGATATCAATGGACTGGTCAGGTGGCCAGAAAAGTGGCAAATGGAATTGAATCCGGAGAAGTGTGAGGTAATGCATTTGGGGAGGGCAAACAAGGCAAGGGAATACACAATAAATGGTAGGATACTGAGAAGTGTAGAGGAATAGAGGTACCTTGGATCCTGAAGGTAGCAGGACAGGTAAATAAAGTGGTTAAGAAGGCATACGGGATACTTTCCTCTATTAACCGAGGCACAGAATATAAGAGCAAGGAGGTTATGATAGAACGATATAAAACACTAATTAGGCCACAGCTAGAGTACTGCGTACAGTTCTGGTCACCATATTACAGGAAAGATGTGGTTGCACCTGAGAGGGTACAGAGGAGATTTATGAGGATGTTGCCAGGACTGGAGAATTTTAGCTGTGAGGAAAGATTGGATAAGCTGGAACAGAGGAGGTTGAGGGGAGATTTAATTGAGGTGTATAAAATTATGAGGGGACTAGATAGAGTGGACAGGAAGGACCTATTTCGCTTAGCACAAAGGTTAATAACCAGAGGGCATAGATTTAAAGTAATTGGTAGAAGGATTAGAGAGGAGTTGAGGAGAAATGTTTTCACCCAGAGGGTGGTGGGGGTCTGGAACTCACTGCCTGAAAGCGTGGTAGAGGCAGAAACCCTCATCGGATTTAAAGGGTGCATGAATATGCACTTAAAGTGCCGTAACCTACAAGTCTACTGACCAAGAGCTGGAAAGTGGGATTAGGATGGATATCTCTTTCTAGGCTGGCATGGATACGATGGGCCGAATGGCCTCCTTCTGTGCCATAAATTTCTATGATTCTATGACTCTATGCAATGGACCATCATTTCTCTGTATGATGGTCCCTTAAACTACCATTAGGTCAATTCAAAATCCCTTTTCCAAAAAAAAGGCCAGATTTCTTGATCTTTCCTTGTAACTTAAACTTTGACAACTGACATCATGTTTGTTATTTGCTGCCATACCCTCCCAAGGGCAAAAATATTTTTCCTATGATTTGATGATCAGAACCACACACAGCACCCCCATATGCCGATGCAACATGATTACACTTGCACTTACCGATGTTACAGCTCTGTCTTATATGCTAATGGCCCTGAGTTTGAATTGTACTGTTGGTTCTCAGAGCAACAAGGTATAGTCTCTGCATGCCACCCATACGAGCAGCACTTCCAGGATTTATAATAAAAATAGCAGAAAGGTGTACTAACAGTATGCTACTGTAGGGGGTGGTCTTGCAGGAGTCACCATATACCACCGTGTACAATTTGAGGAAATGTTGAGGAGTTCAGTTTGTAGTTCTTTGACTATGAGCGTTGATTTTAACTCGGGGCGCGTGTGGGGTGGGCGGGGTCTGGGGCGAGAGGGTTACACCCACATATTCCTTGGTGTGAAGCCAAGGCCATTTTAACTCCCAGGCCTCATATAAATAGTTCATCTCTGTCTCCCATCCAAAACTGACAGGAGTCATGTCATGGCCAGAGGGTGGGAGCGGGAATTGAGACAGGAGCGGAAATTGGGGCAGGAACGGGAATTGGGACGGGAGCTGGACGCCACCGGAGGCCGACGGCAGTTTGTTGTAATCATATCTTCATTCCTTTAATCTCTTTTGATGTAAACACCTTAAACATGCTGCTGAAAAGACAGCTGTCAATGTGAGAGCATTCTTACTCAGTGTCCTGCTTTTGAGTCATGTTGTTGAAAGCCAATGGATATGAAGATTTGTAAAATGGAAGAATATTCATAACATACAATTAATATGGGTAATTGTTTTAATATATAGGTTATAAATAAGATATATCTGTATAACATTAACTATTAAGGTCTTGTTATACTACTACTTTCTCATTAGTGCCAAATGGTGTACATTAATATAAATATTGGCAGTGTGACTCAGCTTCCAATCTGATATCCAAGTTCACTACAGGCAAGTGCTGTGGGACTCCCAATAGGAGGCCAATTCTTACGATTGTCTTAAGTTTGCGGTATGACTCCACTCTCGTGCAAAGTTGCATTTAAAAGTGTCTAAATGACTCATTGTCTGGAAACTTTTAAAACTTTGCATTGAGTCTTTTTAATGGTTTGCCATGTATTTTTTCATTCTTTTCTTTTGCATCTGAATTTGGTCAGTTTACCCGTGGATGGTCCTGGATGTCACAGAGAATATCTACTGAAGAACACACTTTGATTCCAGACTCACATCGTAGACCGAGTGCTTGATTTTGAGCGGAGATGGACCAGAGGGTTTTATTTGTGATATGAGTGCTGCTGAGAATGAAGTCCAATCGGCTGATTGTGACGACCGTTCGAGATATTTTGAGTCCAGGTTCACATCATCTGCAATGAATGAACTCCCATCAATGTTATCAGGGAAAAGATTCTCGACCAGTGTTTGCAAGAGTATCTTGAAAATTTGTTGATGTATCCTTCAGAGGTGGGCTTTGTGATGAGGTGGATCAGAATTGTGCTGTGTGATCATCTGTTGGCAGCAGATTTTTGGAGTATCTTATTGAAAGAAGGGTAGAAGTGTATGCTTGCTGTTAGTGCAAAGGATTCGACAGAACTTTCCATCTACAATATAGGGCTCTGGTGAGACCACACCTGGAGTACTAGAATCATAGAAGAACCATAGAAAGGTTACAGCACGGAAGGAGGCCATTCGGCCCATCAAGTCCGCGCCAGCTCTATGCACGAGCAATCCAGCCAGTTCCAATCACCTGCCCTATCCCCCTAGTCCTGCAACTATACTGTGTACAGTTTTGGTCTGCTTACCTAAGAAGGCTATACTTACCTTAGAGGGATACAACGAAGGATCACTACATTGATTCCTGGGATGAGAGGGTTGTCCTATTAGGAGAGATTGATTAGAATGGGACTATATTCTCTGGAGTTTAGAAGAATGAGAAGTGATCTCATTCAAAACGTATAAAATTCTTAGAAGGCTTGACAGGGGAGATGCTGAGAGGCTGTTTCCCCTGGTTGGAGAGTCTAGAACTAGGGGTCATAGTCTCAGGATAAGAGGTTGGACATTTAGCACCGAGATGAGGAAAAATTTCTTCACTCAGAGGGTGGTGAATCTTCGTAATTCTCTACCCTTAAGGGCTGTGGAGGCTCAGTCATTGAGTACATTCAAAACAGAGATCGATAGATTTTTAGATATTAAAGGTATCAAGGGATATGGGGATAGTGCAGGAAAATGGTGTTGAGGTAGAAGATCAGCCATGATCTTGTTGAATGGCGGAGCAGGCTCGAATGGCCGGATGGCCTACTCCTGCTCCTATTTCTTATGTTCTTGTATATGTTCTCATATGCCTTCTGATTTTTATGTTTATTTACACATGCTGGTGCTTGTGCATACTGAGCTGTAGTAAGTCTTTGTGGGGTCCAGCTTTGTTGTATACAGTGTTGTGCCCCACTTTGTTGTTAGGTGCAGCTATCACTTTTTTTGAGGCTTCAGTAACAGGCATGTTAATTCATTAATCAAAATATTGGGTTCCCTTGTGGGCAATTGTTTACTTTTGACTTTCTGGGTAATTTCTCCTGCATGATAGCATTTGATTCTGACAGTTTGTTTTACTTTGTGTTTGGTGGTAGTGTTTGTTAATAAACTTTTAATTGGATGTTGCTGTTAAGAGTTTTATCTTCAGAAATGTATTTGAGTGTATGTGTGAAGAGTGTGGTATGATTTAACAATGTAAAATTAAAATATCAAACTTTGTTTATAGAAAAATCAGGACCGAATGTGTGACTTTGAAATGCGGACTGAATTTTGTTTGTATGCAGTGGTGCAATTATCCCCCGTCCTCTAACCCTACTTTGGCATTTCGGGCATGTGTTTTATCAAAAACTCATTATAAGTACTTGCAGTACCTGTTACTCCTGTAGGTGGTGCTGTGGTAGATATTTTCAATATTAATGGTGTCACATTGTGTGACATACAATACCTGCGATTTTATAGTGAGAATATATTAACCTGAGATTGCGTAATCTGGTCACTGTGTTCCCACAAATTCCTCAAATTGCATTTTGAAATTTCTAACGTCAAAAAAGGGTTTAAACAAAATAAGAAATTCAAAAAAATTACATATTTCACAAGAACATGAGTAAGTTTATCCATTAAATTGTATTTTGTTTTTAGTTGAAGACCTCAGACTTTCTCTGGGCTTAAACTTGATATTTTTGTTCAGTCCTATGATCGGTGAGCTGAATTGAGACTGTGCAGTCTAAGCATGTGCCTAATTTCCCAGGATACATCAGTAATGTTCAGTCAGCTCTACCGGTGGGATATTTTTCTTTGCCTCCTGGCACTCTATGCCCAGAAGTTTTTCTTCAAATAATTGTGAAAACAAGAGGTCAAATTTCAAAAGCGTTCTTGAGGTAAAATTTGTGTTGATTTTTTTAAAAATACATAGTCTGTATCTGTGCATCGTACTGTGTCTGTAGGTGAGAGAGAAAGAGAGAAATAACAGTGTTCTGATTACACACCTGTTGCAGGATTTGTTTTGTGCTCTATAAACTTTCAAAAGTGTGATGGATAAAGGGGAGTGTGATTGAGAGATGGATAGAGAGAGAGTGCGTGAGATACATATACCGATAGAGAGAGAGAGAGAGAGAGAGAAAGCTTTCTTCATTTAATTTTACTTTATTTTAAAAACATACCAGTTGAATTTTAGAAGCCAACTAATTACCAAGAAAGCGACAGATGCAGAAGAGAGATAGAGAGAATCAGCAACTCATCAGAGACAGGTAAGAGAGTGACCATGTTCTTCGATTTAACGTGTGCAGTGACATGGGAGAGTAATATATTAAATTTGCTCTTTTTTGTCACGGACTCCTTATTTGGCCATGACCACTGTGACACACAGTCACTCCTGCAACTACACAGTTCTACCACCAGGTGACACTGCACAAGCTCCAGAAGCTGTAGATCCCCATCCCCACACTTACAAGTGAAATTTGCTTTGTCCTGACTTTCTGCGGGCAATGCCATGGGTGATCCACAATTATAATAGATTTGTTCTCTCCTCTGGATTTTACTGCTTCATATGCCGTCCATGTCCAAGAAGGCGAGCAGGCATCTTCTTCCCAGGTCTTCCCATTACCACTTTGACAGCAGCTGCTATGATGACAGCAGCCCGCTGCCTTGACTGTTCCTCCTATTTCCCCTTCATGTGGGGAATCCTCTGCTCCCTAATTACTACTACTATTCAGCAACAAAGCTGAGATGGGAGCTCAGTGGTGGGGCTGGCAGAATTGCCAGGTTTGAACCCCTTTACCAATATTCTGTACCACACGTTGGTGCTTCAATCCATCTTGCCATTCTGCCACCCAAGAAAGATCATCCTGCAGCAGGTTAGTACAGTAGCAGCATTTCGGTAAGACTATGATACCAGGGACCGCAGCTTTAAATCTTTTGAAATGGCATAGTGCTGAGTAAATCTGTCATGTAATAGTTGTTCAATGCATTTTGTTAAACTTATTTAAAACGGAATAAGGTCTGTTTAGCTCAATGCCTGTTTTTATCAGAGAGCTCAAAGTGATGGATAGATTGAAATGATTATTTTTAAGCAGCTAATGGAAAAGAGCTTCAAGTAGATTACTGTAAACACACTTAGCAGCTGAGAAAATGAAATGACTTTGTCAAGAAATGTCTCGTAAGCTGCACTGACTTTATGCAATGCAGAGTAGTGTTAAGCTGCATATCAGTTCATGGGCTAAGGGCTAGGTGCAAGTAGCAGAACTGGGTGTGAATTGCAGCTGTATCAGTTTTAACATATATTAGTCTTCATTTTGCATACCGATGTCATCTGCACACTTAAGTAGATTGAAAAATAAAAAGAATATGAATAAACCTTCCACAGATCCTGCTTTGCAGCTTTTGATGGTAAAACCAGATTCCATGATTTGAAATTCATGTTGGCCCCGGAAGTAAATCCCGCTGTAAATCCAGTAGAGACCGGCGGAACTCACCGGATGTTGTGTTGTGTCTCCATTTCGGGAATTTTCTGGCATGTCTTTGCAAGGGGTGCAACTTCTACCTGCCTGTTATGAAGCAAAGGTCGTCAGGGGATCATGTTGTTGTCAGGAGCTGAGAGCCAGAACGTTGAGTGAGAGGAGCTATATTGACCTGCAGGGTGATGGTAGTGGGCTCCTCTTGGGGTCTCCAGAGCGGGGACTCTGTATACTCCGATGAAGGGCACCGGCAGGCCTGATTCCAGTGCAAACACCTGGCTGCCTTTGAGGTGGATTGCCCAGGCCCCCTGCCCCACAGACCTTATGCAGACTGTCATCACCCTCCTGTATAAGGGGCTTTTTCCCAGGCTTGGATCTCAGAATAGTTCTGTTTAAATTACTATTTGATCCCCAAAGGTAATGGAACAAAACTCTAGAATATTCAACCAGTATCAGATACTCACTATTTGACCCGAGCCTCCTGCCCTCTGAACAACTCACACTTATTTCACACTCCTGGACAGAGTAGAAAATATGCTTGTTGTCTGAAAGACTATCCTTCCCCCACCTCTAGCCTCCAACTCTCCCCCTCTTTATTACAACCTTTCTTATCTTTCCCTGCATTATTGATACCACAATGGTCATTGCTCGTCTGAACTATCCTCAGTGCCAAATACATCATTCGTCAGGCTCTTCCTCCTCTCTGCATCCTCATTCTGTTGAAATCACGAATATCCCCTGCTCATTCTTTTCCATGACCTCAACACTTTGTTACTCCTTAAATCTTCTCTTCTTACCATCTACAGGCTTTTACAAAAGAAGCTTGGTGTCACCTAACCATTATTTGATTCACCTTGTCTCCTGTCCTGCTGTTTCCCACCTTCAGAAAGGCACGAAGAAAATATACATTTATTTGGGAGCAGATTAGTTGAACTTACACAGAACATGAGTCATGCCTAAGATGAGGTTAAATAAAAATATCATGTCTTAAAATGCGGAACAACAAAAATATTATTAAGAGATAATCCAGCCAGAAATCACATAGTGATGTGTCATTATGCAGTCATGGGTCTACTGTACTCTAATAGAGATTATATTGCAGTGATGTGAATATTATAAACTGCTGGGGTGGTGTAAGTAACAAGGTTACCCTACATCATAAAAGTTTTTGGAGTTGGGTGCTCTTTCTAATAAGTTCCCTCACCACACATTGAGAAGACTGGGCTGCATCAGTCTGGGCTGCATTTGAACCAAGGCTTTAGAAAGACTGTGTGCTAACCCACTGCACCACCCTGTTCCGCTACTCATTTCTAAAATATATTTGCTAAAGGGCTGCTAGGAATTAAAGTGACACTAGGTGATAGATAATCCCTACCTTCCTCTCTCCACAGATGTTGTCTGACCTGCTGAGTGTTTCCAGCATTTTCTGTTTTTATTTCAGATTTCCAGTATGTGCGGCATTTTACTTTTTGTTTTAGTACGGGACAGATCTTTGGTTTTCCATTACTTGGGACAATAAATCCTGTTCTTAGTAAACTAAACATCTTTTGCCATTTGGCTATATCTTCCAGAATCCCTCATATGAAATTCTTTTATTTTATTCTGTACTTTTTGGTGAATTTTTGTCTTCATTAAAGTGAAAGATATCAATGTTGCAGAATGGGACACTTCCTATCATGAACAACTAGTGTCAACATCAAGCCTTCCCAGGTCAGGTAGAGGAAGATCAAATGCCAAATAAAGCTTCCATTACTGAGTGTGTCTTAATTACAACATCGGAAGTGGACTCCTTAATGCAACATAATGAATCCTTCCAGTTTACTTGTCAGATTAGCTCAATGATAGCACTCTTACCTTCGAGTCAGAAAGTTGTGGGTTCAAGCCCCACTCCAGACTTCATAGAATCATAGAATTGTTACAGCACAGAAGGAGGCCATTCGGCCCATCGAGCCCATGCCAGCTCTTTGTAAGAGCAATCCAGTTAGTCCCATTCCTCTGGTCTTTCCCTGTAGCCCAGCAAATTCATTCTCTTCAAATATTTATCCAATTCCTTTTTGAAAGCCACAACTAAATCTGCATCCACCACCCTTTCAGGCAGCGCATTCTAGATCATAACCACTCGCTGTGTAAAAACGTTTTTCCTCACGTTGTCTTTGATTCTTTTGCCAATCATCTTAAATCTGTGTCCTCTGGTTCTCGATCCTTCGGCCAATAGGAGCAGTTTCTCTTAATTTACTTTATCTAAACCCGGCATGATTTTAAACACTTCTATCAAATCTCCTCTGAACCTTCCCTGCTCTAAGGATAACAACCCCAGCTTCTCCAGTCTATCCACGTATCTGAAGTCCCTCATCCCTGGAACCATTCTAGTAAATCTTTTCTGCACCCCCTCTAAGGCCTTCACATCCTTCCTAAAGTCCAGTGCCCAGAGTTGGACACAATACTCCTGTTGCGGCTGAACCAGTTTTTTTATAAAGATTCAACATAACTTCCTTGCTTTTGTACTCTATGCCTCTACTTATAAAGCCCAGGATCCCGTATGCTTTTTTAACTGCTTTCTCAACCTGTCCTGCCACCTTCAAAGATTTGTGCACATATACTCCCAGGTCTCTCTATTCTTGCACCCCTTCTAGAATTGTACCATTTAGCTTATATTGCCTCTCCTCATTCTTCCTGCCAAAATGTATCACTTCGCACTTCTCTGCATTAAATTTCATCTGCCATGTGTCTGCCCATTCCACCAGCCTGTCTATATCCTCTTGAAGTCTATCACTATCCTCCTCACTGTTTACTACACTTCCAAGTTTTGTGTCATCTGCAAATTTGGAAATTGTGCCCTGTACACCCAAGTCCAAGTCATTAATATATATCAAAAAAAGCAGTGGTCCTCGTACCGACCCCTGGGGAACACTGCTGTATATACCTTCCTCCAGTCTGAAAAACAACCGTTCACCACTAGTCTCTGTTTCCTGTCGCTAAGCCAATTTTGTATCCATGCTGTCACTGCCCCTTTTATTCCATGGGCTTCAATTTTGCTGACAAGCCTATTATGTGGCACTTTACCAAACGCCTTTTGAAAGTCCACGTACACAACATCAACCGCATTGCCCTCATCATCCCTTTCTGTTATCTCATCAAAAAACTCAATCAAGTTAGATTTGCCTTTAGCAAATCCGTGCTGGCTTTCCTTTATTAATCCACACTTGTCCAAGTGACTATTAATTTTGTCCCGGATTATCGTTTCTAAAAGCTTCCCCACCACCGAGGTTAAACTGACTGGCCTATAGTTGCCGGGTTTATCCTTACACCCTTTTTTGAACAAGGGTGTAACATTTGCAATTCTCCAGTCCTCTGGCACAACCCCCATATCTAAGGAGGATTGAAAGATTATGGCCAGCACCTCTGCAATTTCCACCCTTACTTCCCTCAGCAATTAGGATGCCTCCCATCCGGACCAGGTGACCTTTCTACTTTAAGCATAGCCAGCCTTTCTAGTACCTCCTTTTTATCAATTTTCACCCCATCCAGTATCTCAACTACCTCCCCTTTAACTGTGACTTTGGCAGCATCTTCTTCTTTGGTGAAGACAGATGCAAAGTACTCATTTAGTACCTCAGCCATGCCCTCTGCCTTCATCCATAGATCTCCTTTTTGGTCCCTAATCGGCCCCACCCCTCCTCTTACTACCCGTTTACTATTTATATAACTATAGAAGACTTTTGGATTCCCTTTTATGTTGGCCGCCAATCTATTCTCATACTTCCTCTTTGCCCTTCTTATTTCCTTTTTCACTCCTCCTCTGTACTTTCTATACTCAGCCTGGTTCTGACTTGTATTATATTACCAACCTGATATCTATCATACGCCCCCTTTTTCTGCTTCATCTTTCTATCTCTCTTATCATCCAGGGAGCTCTGGCTTTGGTTGTCCTACCTTTCCCCCTCATGGGAATGTACCCAGACTGTACTCAAATGATCTCCTCTTTAAAGGCCGCCCATTGTTCGATTACAGTTTTGCCTGCCAATCTTTGATTCCAATTTACCTGGGCCAGATCCTTTCTCAACCCACTGAAATTGGCCCTCCTCCAATCACATAAGGTGAATACTGCATTGTTGGAGGTGCTGTCTTTCAAATGAGATGTTACACCGAGGGTTCATCTATCTGAACAGGTGAACGTAAAAGATTCCATGGCTTTAATCGCAGAAGAAGAAGGTGTTCTCCCCGTATCTTGGCCAACATTCATCCCTCATCACCACCCAATCTAAGTAACCAGTCATTTATCTCATTGCTGTTTGTGGGAATTTGCTCTTTACAAATTGGCTGCTGTGATTGCCCACAAACAACAGTGCCTGCACTTCGAAAGTAATTTATTGGTTGTGAAGAACTTTGGGATGTCCTGAGGAGATGAAAGGGGCTAATGTAAAAGGAAGTTCCTTCTTTGCACACCAATCAAGTTCTTTCTTTTTTTTTTGGCCTCTAAAATAGTGATCTAATCTCCTGAGGGAAGGTTCTGAATCGAAAATCCGTGTTGCCCAAAGGTAATTAAGTAAGCCTCCAGAATTTCCATCCATCCTCCATCTCCACTATTCAATACTGGCTAGCTGTCCTCCAGAGAAAATACATTCTCCCTCCACCTCCTCCACCATCGCTTCCACCATCACCATTGCCCTAACAGCACGGGGTCCTTTGCCTCCCATGGAGTAATCGATCACCTCTGTCTAAACTTATCATTCGAGCCTTCAATCTTATTCCTAAACAAATATTTAACCAGCTGTTTTTGAAAGAATGAATTGCAGGGAATCTTTTCCACAGTCGCCTGTGTGGGATTCTGCCGCAAGGCAAACAAATCTAATCCCTGTCTTGTTTGAGATTTGTTAAATTTGAACACGCGGTTCTAATTTCTAAACGCTCGTTTATCTATTCTGCTCAACATCTGAAAAATCTGTATCGTGCTGAAAGGCGGCACCTCCAACTGTGCAGCACTCCCTCAGTGCTATAAAAGGAACATATCTTCAAAATGAAAGATGCAAGATCTTTAATTGATTTATCCAACCAGCAAAAATTAAACATGTATTTTTAAATAGCTGTCCTCGTCCAGTTCAACCAAAGGGCAAAGTGTTCTTGGTATTAATCTCTCTTCCTGCACTGCCACTGAACCCATTGCATGTTTCACACTCTGTGTGACATAGCATTGCAACAATGTAATATGCTCGATCAATCCTAGTAGATTGTTCTCAGTCATTTCGATGAGTGCCCGGGTTAATCTCGCATCTCTTTTGCCTCTTCAAAACTCTTTAGTCGCACTGAAACAGGCAGTTATTTATAACACAAGCTTTATCCAGTTAATAAATTAATAGGATTCAATGAGGGAACTGTCGAGGCAATTTCAAACTGTCATCTGAGTGGGAGGCCAAGTATATAAAGAAAAGAGGAGTCAAACTCGTAGGCACACAGCACACTGGGATTGTTAGAGTCGGAATAAATCGAAGCAGCATTATCTACACTTGAAGTCAAATACTAGACAAGGTAAAGCTGCTTGAATTATATGTATATTTACTGAAACTGCTTGATGTTCTGTAAAAAATAAAACTCATTACCTGTTTCTCTGTAAAAGTAATTATTATGCTTGAACTCACCACCTGCCTGTTATTTTCTCCTTTGTTCCGGTCAGTCCCACAAGAGAGCTTCGCCTAGCTAACTGAATCAGTTCTGATACTGGAACCAAAAGGTTAACAGGGTAGAAATTGGACTTTGCTGCGCCCGTTTTACTGGCATAAGGCGGGCGCAACGAGGGTCAATTTCAAAGCAATGTCCCACGTGGAATCAGCTCCAGGGGGACGGGTGCCCCCATATTGCCATGGGCGGCTGTCCAGGCACCTGTGGCGACTGCCTGAAACAGGCGTTAGGCCCCTTCGATATGTAAATGAGGGGCTTTCTACCTGTTTCAGGGCCTCTGCACTAAATTGGTGAGCGATGAGTGGAGCAGGCTCCGCTCGGGATTCTTCAGCGGTCCCTGCGGCCTAAGCAGCGACTGCTACCAAAAAGTGAGTTTCCGGCTCCACAGCACTCAAGAGGGGCGTTGTCGGCTCCAATCGGCCCCTCGGTTCGTTGTCCTTCTCCCCCTCCCCTAAAGGCCAATGCCAGTGAGGCAGGTGGCCTGAAATTAAAACTGGCAATGGGCAAGATGCCTCTGGAGGCGTGACAGGCGCCAGAGCAATGCCCAAAGTATTGAAATGAGACCCGAGGCCCAATTTCGGGTGAGCCTTAGACCTCCCCTTTGGGGAGCACGCTCTATGCTCGCCATTGGTTATGGTCCCAAAAAAGGGCATTAACAAATTTTTACCCTGACCTGTCTTTTTCTTTCAAACAAGGGCTGACCTGTATTACATTTCCAGCATTTTTCAACTCAGATTTCCAGTATTCATAGTTTTTCACAACGTCTCCAAATGCTGCTAGGATCCTAATAACCATGTGGTTCAAATTTTTGAGACATTCATTCTTGTTATGGTTGTCTGTAGCTGCATCTTGTTGTTATGTCAGCTAGTATATATATAAAAAAAAACTTTATCTCCAGAAGTACCAAACCTGGACAACATCCAGTTATGAAATTGATTAAAGATTACAGGGATAAGCACAGGCAGATGATCAAATACACTGCGGAATATGATAGCACCAGTCATAATAGGACTAAGGGAATAGCATCTGCGGAATGTAATCGGTCAGGGTTTAATCATGTGAACTCTAATGTTAGATTGATATCCAGAAGGTTTTCATCTGAGTTAACTCAACAAGAAAGCTTTGCAGAGCTCTCTTCCTGAAAGTTTTACCTGTCATAATCACCTCCCTCAGGACGCTAAATAAATTGTGATGTAATCATGATAATTCAAACGAATTTATGAAAACAGTGCTACAGAAAAAGCGTGACAGAGTTACAGATGTTCAATCAGTCAAATGTCATTTTTCTCATTCCATACTTAATTGTCATCTCATACCAATTGCTCATTTCTAAAATTAAAAATGTGTTAACAGTATATATCAGATAAAGTTGTTATAAATAAAGCAAATCTAATTCTAGGATGCATTTCAAGGACATTTGGCTATGTAAGTTAAAATAAGTTATTCGTTTGGATCACTAATGAGGCCATTAATGAGAACATTAATGTGCAATTTTGAATGCCATTCCTTAGAAACGGCTTTATGTATTGGAGGTAATTTAGAGAAAGATAACAACGGTTATTCCAGGACGTAAATTATGGTAAGAAATTCATTGAGCTGAACTTGTAGAAAGGAAGGTCGGAGGGGAGGCACGATTCAGATTTTTTAAATGTTGGGAGGAATAGATAAACAAGCTATTTGGCACAAAACTAGAACGACATGTTCAAATTTAACAAATCTCAAGCAAGACAGGGATTAGATTTGTTTGCCTTGCGGCAAAATGCCATACAGGTGACTGTGGAAAAGATTCCCAACAATTCATTCTTTCAAAAAGAGCTGGTTAGACATTTGTTTAGGAATAAGATTGAAGGCTATAATGATAAGTTTATACAGAGGTGATCAAATAATCCATGAGATGCAAACGATCATGTGCTGCTGAGGGCAGTTACATGCAATTACATGGAATTACATAGAATTGCAGCACAGAAACGAGCCATTTGGCCCAACATATCCATGCTGGAGTTTATGCTCCCCACGAGCCTCCTTCACCCCTACTCAATCTAACTATCAGCATATCCTTCTATTCCTTTCTCCCTCGTGTTTACTAGCTTCCCCATAAATGCATCTATGCTAGTCGCCACTCTGGGTAAAGAAGTTTCTCCTGAATTCCCTATTGGATTTATTGGTGACTATCTTATATTTATGGCTCCTAGTTCTGGTCTCCCCCATAAGTGGAATCATCTTCTCTACATCTACCCTATCAAACCCTTTCATAATCTTAAAGACCTCTATCAGGTCACCCCTCAGTCTTCTCTTTTCTAGAGAAAAGAGCCCCAGCCTGTTCAATCTTTCCGGATAGATATAACCTCTCAGTTCTGCTATCATTTTTGTAAACCTTTTTTGCATTTTCTCCAGTGTCTCTATATCCTTTTTATAATATGGAGACCAGAACTGTGTGCAGTACTCCAAGTGTGGTCTAACCAAGGTTCTAAACAAGTTTAACATAACTTCAATGCTTTTCAATTCTATCCCTTTAGAAATGAACCCAGTGCTTGGCTTTCTTTTTTATGATGTGGAGATGCCAGTGATGGATTGGGGTTGACAAATGTAAGGAATCTTACAACACCAGGTTATAGTCCAACATTTTTATTTGAAAATCACAAGCTTTCGGAGGCTTTCTCCTTCGTCAGGTGAGCAAGTGTGACACTTTCACCTGATGAAGGAGAAAGCCTCCGAAAGCTTGTGATTTTCAAATAAACCTGTTGGACTATAACCTGGTGTTGTAAAATTCCTTACATTTCTTTTTTATGGCCTTATTAATGTGCGTCACTACTTTTAGTGATTCGTGTATCTGTACCCCCTCTGCTCCTCTACCTCATTTAGACTCTTATTTTCCATGATGTGTTGGTGGAGCCGGTGAGGGAGAATGTATGCAACCTGGAGGGCAGCTGGCCAGCATTGTATTGCTGGCCAATAGTGGAGGTGGAGGATGGATGGAAATTCTGGAGGCTTACTTAACTACCTTTGGGCAACACGGATTTTCAATTCAGAACCTTCTCTCAGGAGATTAGATCACTATTTTAGAGGCCAATAAAAAAAAGAACTTAATTGCTTTGCAAAGAAAGAACTTGCTTTTAAAAGAATCTCATATGAGGGATTCTGGAAGATATAGCCAAATGGCAAAAGATGTTTAGTTTACTAAGAACAGGATTTATTGTCCCAAGTAATGGAAAACCAAAGATCTGTCCCGTACTAAAACAAAAAGTAAAATGCCGCACATACTGGAAATCTGAAATAAAAACAGAAAATGCTGGAAACACTCAGCAGGTCAGACAACATCTGTGGAGAGAGGAAGGTAGGGATTATCTATCACCTAGTGCCACTTTAATTCCTAGCAGCCCTTTAGCAAACATATTTTAGAAATGAGTAGCGGAACAGGGTGGTGCAGTGGGTTAGCACACAGTCTTTCTAAAGCCTTGGTTCAAATGCAGCCCAGACTGATGCAGCCCAGTCTTCTCAATGTGAGGTGAGGGAACTTATTAGAAAGAGCACCCAACTCCAAAAACTTTTATGATGTAGGGTAACCTTGTTACTTACACCACCCCAGCAGTTTATAATATTCACATCACTGCAATATAATCTCTATTAGAGTACAGTAGACCCATGACTGCATAATGACACATCACTGTGATTTCTGGCTGGATTATCTCTTAATTATATTTTGCATTCTAAGACATGATATTTTTATTTACTCCCACCTTAGGTATGACTCATGCCCCTCCTGCTCCCAAATAAATGTATATTCTCCTAGTGCCTTTCTGAAGGTGGGAAACAGCAGGACAGGAGATAAGATGAATCAAGTAATGGTTAGGTGACACCAAGCTTCTTTTGTAAAAGCCTGTAGGTTGTAAGAAGAGAAGATTTAACGAATAACAAAGTGTTGAGGTCATGGAAAAGAATGAGCAGGGGATATTCGTAATTTCAACAGAATGAGGATGCAGAGAGGAGGAAGAGCCTGACGAATGATATATTTGGCACTGAGGATAGTTCAGATGAGCAATGACCATTGCAATATCAATAATGCAGAGAAAGATAAGAAAGGTTGTAATAAAGAGGGAGAGAGTTGGAGGCTAGAGGTGGGGGAAGGATAGTCTTTCAGACAACAAGCATATTTTCTACTCTGAACGGGAGTGTGAAGTAAGTGTGAGTTGTTCAGAGGGCAGGAGACTAGGGTCAAATAGTGAATATCTGGCTGAATATTCTAGAGTTTTGTTCCATTACCTTTGGGGATCAAACAGTATTTACACAGAAGTATTATGAGGGAGCCAAGCCTGGGAAAAAGCCCCTGATACAGGAGGGTGATGACAGTCTGCATAAGGTCTGTGGGGCAGGGGGCCTGGGCAATCCACTTCAAAGGCAGCCAGGTGTTTGCACTGGCATCAGGCCTGCCGGTGCCTCCATCAGAGCTTACAGAGTCCCCGCTCTGGAGACCCCAAGTAGAGCCCACTACCATCACCCTGGTGGCCAACATGCCTCATCTCACTAAAAGTTCTGGCTCTCAGCTCCTGACAACACCACAATCCCTTGACGACCTTTGCTTGGGTAGCGGTTCCACCCCTTACAAAGACATGCCAGAAAATTCCCGAAACCATGGTGACCCAACAAAACGTCTGGTGAGTTCCACTTGTCTCCACTGGATTGACGGCGGGAAATTGGCAGAACCCCTATGGAATTCCAGAGCCAACATGAATTTCAAATCATGGAAGCTGGTTTCACCATCAAAAATCCTGCCCAAAGCAGGATCTGCAGAAGGTTTATTCATGTTCTTTTTATTTTTTCAATCTACTCAAGTGTTCAGATGACATCAGTATGCAAAATGAAGACTAATATATGTTAAAACTGATACAGCTGCAGTTCACACCCAGTTCTGCTACTTGCACTTAGCCCTTAGCCCATGAACTGATATGCAGCTTAACACTACTCTGCATTGCGTAAGTCAGTGCAGCTTACTAGACATTTCTTGACAAAGTCATTTCATTTTCTCAGATGCTAAGTGCAGCTGTGTGTTTACAGTAATCTGCTTGAAGCTCTTTTCCATTAGCTGCTTAAAAATAAACATTTCAATCTATCCATCACTTTGAGCTCAGATAAAAACAGGCATTGAGCTAAACAGACCTTATTCCATTTTAAATAAGTTTAACAAAATGCATTGAACAACTATTACATGACAGATTTACTCAGCACTATGCCATTTCAAAAGATTTAAAGCTGCGGTCCCTGGTATCATATTGTTACCGAAATGCTGCTACTGTACTAACCTGCTGCAGGATGATCTTTCTTGGGTGGCAGAAAGGCAAGATGGATTGAAGCACCAACGTGTGGTACAGAATATTGGTAAAGGGGTTCAAACCTGGCAATTCTGCCAGCCCCACCACTGAGCTCCCATCTCAGCTTTGTTGCTGAATAGTAGTAGTAATTAGGGAGCAGAGGATTCCCCACATGAAGGGGAAATAGGAGGAACAGTCAAGGCAGCGGGCTGCTGTCATCATAGCAGCTGCTGTCAAAGTGGTAATGGGAAGACCTGGGAAGAAGATGCCTGCTCGCCTTCTTGGACATGGACGGCATGTGAAGCAGTAAAATCTAGAGGGGAGAAAAATCTATTAGACTTGTGGATCACCCATGGCATTGCCCGCAGAAAGTCAGGACAAAGCAAATTTCACTTGTAAGCGTGGGGATGGGGATCTACAGCTTCTGGAGCTTGTGCAGTGTCACCTGGTGGTAGAACTGTGTAGTTGCAGGAGTGACTGTGTGTCACAGTGGTCATGGCCAAATAAGGAGTCCGTGACAAAAAAGAGCAAATTTAATATATTACTCTCCCATGTCACTGCGCACGTTAAATCGAAGAACATGGTCACTCTCTTACCTGTCTCTGATGAGTTGCTGATTCTCTCTATCTCTCTTCTGCATCTGTCGCTTTCTTGGTAATTAGTTGGCTTCTAAAATTCAACTTGTATGTTTTTAAAGTAAAGTAAAATTAAATGAAGAAAGCTTTCTCTCTCTCTCTCTCTCTCTATCTCTAGCTGTATCTCACTCTCTCTCTCTCTCTATCTATCTCTAGCTGTATCTCACTCTCTCTCTCTCCAACTCTCTCTATCTCTATCTGTATCTCACTCTCTATCTCTCTGTCTTATACTATCTCTACCTGTATCTCACTGTCTGTCTCTCTACCTCTCTCTATCTCTATCGGTATATGTATCTCACGCACTCTCTCTCTATCTATCTCTCTATCACACTCCCCTTTATCCATTACTCTTTTGAAACAAATCCTGCAACAGGTGTGTAATCAGAACACTGTTATTTCTCTCTTTCTCTCTCACCTACAGACACAGTACGATGCACAGATACAGACTATGTATTTTTTTTAAAAATCAACACAAATTTTACCTCAGGAACGCTTTTGAAATTTGACCTCTTGTTTTCAAAATTATTTGAAGAAAAACGTTCTGGGCAGAGAGTGCCAGGAGGCAAAGAAAAATATCCCACCAGTAGAGCTGACTGAACATTACTGATGTATCCTGGGAAATTAGGCACATGCTTAGACTGCACAGTCTCAATTCAGCTCACTGATCATAGGACTGAACAAAAATATCAAGTTCAAGCCCAGAGAAAGTCTGAGGTCTTCAACTAAAAACAAAATACAATTTAATGGATAAACTTACTCATGTTCTTGTGAAATATGTAATTTTTTTGAATTTCTTATCTTGTTTAAACCCTTTTTTGACATTAGAAATTTTAAAATGCAATTTGAGGAATTTATGGGAACCCAGTGACCAGATTACGCAATCTCAGCTTAACATTTTCTCACTATAAAATCGCAGGTATTGTGTGTCACAATTATGCGATTTGAGAACCTTTCACTCACTCACCTGACGAAGGAGATAATCTCCGAAAGCTTGTGATTTTCAAATAAAACTGTTGGACTATAACCTGGTGTTGTAAGATTCCTTACATTTGTCCACCCCATTCCATCACCGGCATCTCCACACAATGTGACACCATTAATATTGAAAATATCTACCACAACACCACCTACAGGAGTAACAGGTACTGCAAGTACTTATAATGAATTTTTGATAAAACACATGCCTGAAATGCCAAAGTAGGTTTAGAGGACGGGGGATAATTGCACCACTGCATACAAACAAAATTCAGTCCGCATTTCAAAGTCACACATTCGGGTCCTGATTTTTCTATAAACAAATTTTGATATTTTAGTTTTACATTGTTAAATCATACCACACTCTTCACACATACACTCAAATACATTTCTGAAGATAAAACTCTTAACAGCAACATCCAATTAAAAGTTTATTAACAAACACTACCACCAAACACAAAGTAAAACAAACTGTCAGAATCAAATGCTATCATGCAGGAGAAATTACCCAGAAAGTCAAAAGTAAACAATTGCCCACAAGGGAACCAACATTTTGATTAATGAATTAACATGCCTGTTACTGAAGCCTCAAAAAAAGTGATAGCTGCACCTAACAACAAAGTGGGGAACAACACTGTATACAACAAAGCTGGACCCCACAAAGTCTTACTACAGCTCAGTATGCACAAGCACCAGCATGTGTAAATAAACATAAAAATCAGAAGACACATAAGAACATAAGAAATAGGAGCAGGAGTAGGCCATCTGGCCCCTCGAGCCTGCTCCGCCATTCAACAAGATCATGGCTGAACTTCTACCTCAATGCCATTTTCCTGCACTATCCCCATATCCCTTGATACCTTTAATATCTAGAAATCTATTGATCTCTGTTTTGAATGTACTCAATGACTAAGCCTCAACAGCCCTCTGGGGTAGAGAATTCCAAAGATTCACCATCCTCTGAATGAAGAAATTTCTCCTCATCTCAGTCCTAAATGGCCTACTCCTTATTCTGAGACTGTGGTCCCTGGTTCTAGACTCCCCAACTAGGGGAAACATCCTCGTTGCATCTACCCTGTCGAGCCCTGAAAGAATTTTGTATGTTTCAATGAGATCACCTCTCATTCTTCTAAACTCTAGAAAAGACAGGCCCAGTCTACTCAATCTCTCCTCATACAACAATCGTGTCATCCCCGGAATCAGTCTAGTGAACCTTTGTTGCACTCCCTCTATAGCATAATATCCTTTCTTAGGTAAGGAGACCAAAATTGTACACAATACTCCAGGTGCGGTCTCACCAAGGCCCTATATAATTGCAGTAAGACATCTTTACTCCTGTACTCAAGTCCTCTTGTAATAATGACCAACATACCATTTGCCTTCCTAATTGCTTGCTGCACCTGCACGTTAGCTTTCAGTGACTCATGTAGAAGGACACCCAGGACCCTTTGAACGTCAACATTTCCCAACCTCTCACCTCTCACCATTTTTAAAATACTCCACATTTCTGTTTTTCCTACCAAAGTACATAACTTCACATTTTTCCACATTATATTCCATCTGCCATGTTGTTGCCTGCTCACTTAGCCTGTCTATATCCCCTTGAAGCCTCTTCGCATCCTCCTCACAACTCACATTCCCACCTAGTTTTGTGTCATCAGCAAACTTGGAAATATTACATTTGGTCCCCTCATCCAAATCATTGATATAGATTGTGAATAGCTGGGCCCAAGCACCGATCCCTGCGGTACCCCACTAGTCACAGTCTGCCAACTGAAAAAGACCCGTTTATTCCTACTCTCTGTTTCCTGTCTGTTAATCAATTCTCAATTCATGCCAGTATATTACCCCCAATTCCACATGATCTAACTTTGTTCACCAACCTCCTGTGTGGGACCTTATCGAAAGCCTTCTGAAAATCCAAACACACCACTTCCACTGGTTCCCCCTTATCCATTCTACTGGTTACATCCTCAAAGAACTCCAATAGGTTTGTCAAACATGATTTCCCTTTCATAAATCCATGTTGACTCTGCCAAATCCTATTATTATTTACTAAGTGTTCTGTTATCACATCCTTTATAATAGATTCTAGCATTTTCCCTACGACTGATGTCAGGCTAACAGGTCTGTAGTTCCCTGTTTTCTCTCTCCCTCCTTTCTTAAATAGTGGGGTTACATTTGCCACCCTCCAATTTGCAGGAACCATTCCAGAATCTATAGAATTTTGGAAGATGACAACCAATGCGTCCACTATCTCTATAGCCACCTTTTTCAAAATCCTGGGATGTAGATTATCAAGTCCTTGGGATTTATCGACTTGTAGTCCCATTAATTTCTCTAGTACTATTATTTTTTACTAATACTAATAAAAACACATGGCTGTGCACAAACACTAAGCCAAAAGGTAACTTTTCAGTCAGTCCACTTAACAGCCACCAGAGGCACAAAGACTAGCATCATGTCCTGCTGTGGTAAAAAGTTGACTTGCCGCATACATCCGGAACACATCAAGTCCAATTTTAAACGTTGTTCAAGCTACCACAAAAAATGAACAACCATTATACACACCCACCCAACCATCCAACACCCTCCCCTAATGGAGTGTTTAATGACTATATGAACAATGGGAAAAATTATCGGCCAAGTACAAAAGTCATCCGCCACTTCTGCAACCCAGTAAAACATTCCATGTTTCAACGTGAAGCAATCCATGGTGACCCATTTGAGCCAAGGTCTGATGCAGCCAGCCCCACTCCAAAATATACTGAATTGCAAGGAAACCTCAAGCAGCACGGAAACATTTTACTTCGGTGTAACAGCGCGATCTCACTCTACCATGCAACATGCAACACATTTAACAAAACATGTACACAAGGCATCATTTTTGAATCCAACCCCCATCAAATAACACCACCCATTGAGACTGCTCAACAGAAATAACTATACCCATCACATAAAACGTGCTCACCACAAATACAACAAACAATGAATATGTATAAGACATGAAAGTATTTCCAATATACATTGTTCCCAAATAACATGCTACAGAAAAGATACATAAATTAGCGCACAAAATTACACCCCCCGCCAAAATGCACAATAGATATTTAAACTTTTACACACATATGAGATAAAAAAACTGTAACATCAGATACAAAGCAAAGCATGTTGGCATACATTCAATGTCTTTAGAATAAATTACTACCTAATATATTCAACACATAGTGTAGATGGAAAGCACTGTACGATCCTTTGCACTAACAGCAAGCATAAATTTCTAGCCCTTCTTTCAATAAGATACTCCAAAAATCTGCTGCCAACAGATGATCACACAGCATGATTCTGCTCCACCTCCACCCTCATCACAAAGCCCACCTCTGAAGGATACATCAACAAATGTTCAAGACACTCTTGCAAACACTGGTCCAGAATCTTTTTCCTGATAACACTGATGGGAGTCCATTCATTGCAGATGATGTGAATCTGGATTCAAACTGTCTTGAACAGTAGTCACGTTCAGCTGATTGGACTTCATAGTAATAATATAAGGGGCAAAGAGGGGGAGGAAGTTTTGAAGTGTGTTCAATAGAACTTTCTTGACCAGTACGTTTCCGGTCCAACGAGGAAGGAGGCATTGCTGGATTTGGTTCTGGGGAATGAGGCGGGCCAAGTGGAACAAGTGGCAGTGAGGGAACATTTAGGGAACAGCGATCATAGTATCATAAGGTTTAGAATAGCTATGGAAAAGGACATGGGCCACTCTAAAGTAAAAATACTCAATTGGAGGAGGGCCAATTTCAGTGGGATGAGAACAGACCTGGCCCGGGTAAATTGGAATCAAAGATTGGCAAAACTGTAATTGAACAATGGGCAGCCTTTAAGGAGGAGAAGGTTCGGGTACAGTCTCGGTACATTCCCACAAGGGAGAAAGGTGGGGCAACTAAAGCCAGAGCTCCCTGGATGACAAAAGAGATAGAGAGCAAAATGAAACAGAAAAAAGGGGCATATAACAGATGTCAGTTTGATAACATAAGTGAGAACCAGGCTGAATATAGAAAGTTCAGAGAGGAAGCGAGAAAGGAAATAAGAGGGGCAAAGAGAGAATATGAGAATAGGTTTTGTGGCCAAAGGGAATTCAAAAGTCTTCTATAGACATGTAGACGGTAAATGGGTTGTAAGAGGAGGGGTGGGGCCGATTAGGGACCAAAAAGGAGATCTATGGATGGAGGCAGTGGGCATGGCTGAGGTACTAAATGAGTACTTTGCATCTGTCTTTATCAAGGAAGAAGATGCTGCCAGAGTCTCAGTAAAGGAAGAAGGGGTTGAGATACTGGATGGACTAAAAATTGATAAAGAGGAGGTAAGAGAAAGGTTAGCTGTACTTAAAGTAGATTAGTCACCCGATCCGGTAATGGGATGCGTCCTAGGTTGCTGAGGGAAGCAAGGGTGGAAATTGCGGAGGTACTGGCCGTAATCTTCCAAACATCCGTAGATATGGGGGTGGTGGCAGCTATTGCAAATATTACACCCTTGTTCAAAAAAGGATGTAAGGATAGTCCCAACAATTACAGGCCAGTCAGTTTAACCTCAGTGGTGGGGGAACTTTTAGAAACAATAATCCGGGTCAGAATTAGCAGTCACTTGAACAAGTGTGGATTTATTAGGGAAAGCCAGCACGGATTTGTTAAAGGCAATTCATGTTTAACTAACTTGATAGAGTTTTTTGATGAGGTAACAGAAAGGGTCGATGAGGACAATGCAGTTGATGTTGTGTATATGGGCTTTCAAAAGGCGTTTGATAAAGTGCCACATAATAGGCTTTTCATCAAAATTGAAGCCCATGGAATAAAAGGGGCAGTAGCAGCATGGAAAGAGAATTGGCTAAGTAACAAGAAACAGAGAGTAGTGGTGAATGGCTGTTTTTCGGACTGGAAGGGGGTGTACAGTGGTGTTCCCCAGCGGTCGGTACTGGGACCACTGCTTTTCATGATATATATTAATGACTTGGACTTGGGTATACAGGGCACAATTTCCAAATTTGCAGATGACACAAAACTTGGAAGTTATAGTGAACAGTGTGGAGGATAGGGATAGACTTCAAGAGGATATAGGCAGGCTGGTGGCATAGGCGGACATGTGGCAGATGAAATTTAACGCAGAAAAATGCAAAGTGATACATTTCAGTAGGAAGAATGAGAGGTAATATAAACTAAAGGGTACAATTCTAAAAGAGGTACAGGAACAGCGAGATTTGGGGGTATATGGACACAAATCGTAGAAGGTGGCAGGACAGGCTGAGAAAGTGGTTAAAAAAGCATACAGGATCCTGGGCTTTATAAATAGAGGCATGGAGTACAAAAGCAAGGAAGTCATGATGAACCTTCATAAAACACTGGTTCGGCCACAAGTGAAGTATTGTGTCCAGTTCTGGGCACTGCACTTTAGGAAAGATGTGAAGGCCTTAGAGAGGGTGCAGAAGAGATTTACTCGAGTGATTCAAGGGATGAAGGACTTTAGTTATGTGGATAGACTGGAGAAGCAGGAGTTGTTCTCCTTGGAACAGAGAAGGTTGTGAGGAGATTTGATAGAGGTATTCAAAATCACAAAGGGTCTAAACAGTAGATAGAGAGAAACTGTTCCCGTTGGCGGAAGGGTCAAGAACCAGGAGACGTAGATTTAAGGTGATTGGCAAAAGAACCAAAGGTGACATGAGGAAAAACTTTTTCACACAGCGAGTGGTTAGGATCTGGAATGCACTGCCAGAGGCGATGACGGAGGCAGATTCAATCATGGCTTTCAAAAGGGAACTGGATAAGTACTTGAAAGGAAAAAATTTGCAGGGCTACGGGGATAGGGGAATGGGACTAGCTGGATTGCTCTTGCATAGAGCCGGAATGGACTCGATGGGTCGAATGGCCTCCTGCCATGCTGTAACCTTTCTATGATTCATTCTCAGCAGCATTCATATCACAAATAAAGCCCCCTCGACCATCTCCGCTGTCAAAGTCAAACAGTCAGTGAACGATGTGAGTCTGGAATCAAAGTGTATTCTCAGTAGATATTTTCTATGACATCCAGGACCATCCACGAGTAAACTGACCAAATTCTGATGGAACAGAAAAGAATGAAAAATACATGGCAAATCATTAAAAAGTCTCAATGCAAAGTTTTAAAAGTTTCCAGATGATCAGCCATTTAGATACAGCTTTGCACTAGACTGGAGTCATACCGCAAACCTAAGACAATCGTAAGAATCAGCCTCCTATTGGGAGTCTCACAGCACTTGCCTGTAGTGAACTTGGATATCAGATTGGAAGCTGAGTCACACTGCCAATATTTATATTAATGTACACCATTTGGCACTAATGAGAAAATAGTAGTATAATGAAACCTTAATAGTTAATGTTATACAGATATATCTTATTTATAACCTATGTATTAAAACTATTACCCATATTAATTGTATGTTATCAATATTCTTCTATTTTACAGATCTTCATATCCATTGGCTTTCATCAACATGACTCAAAAAGCAGGACAGTGAGTAGGAATGCTCTCACTATGAAAGCTGTCTTTTCAGCAGCATGTTTAAGGTGTTTACATCAAAAGAGATTAAAGTAATGAAGATTGAATTACAATAAACTGCATGTCGGTCTCCGACGGCATCCAGCTCCCATCTCGCTTCCCGCTCCTTCCCCAATTCCCGCTTCCGCCCTCCGGCCGTGACGTCATTCCCGTCAGAGAGACGGAGCTGAATTATTCAAGAGGCCTGGGAGTTAAAATGGCCCTAGCTTCACGCCGAGGAATATGTGGGGGTAACCCTCTTGCTCCAGACATGGCCACCCCACACGCACCCCGAGTTAAAATCAACACTCTTAGTTAAAGAACGACAAACTGAACTCCTCAACATTTCCTCAAATTGTACACAGTGGTATATGGTGACTCCTGAAAGAGCACTCTCTACAGTAGCATACTGTGAGTACACCATTCTGCTGTTTTTATCATCAATCCTGAAAGTGCTACTCCTATGGGTGGCAAACAGAGGTTACACCTTTTTGCTCTGTGCATCAACAATACAATTCGAACTCAAGACCATTAGCATATAAGACAGAGATGTAACATCAGTAAATGCGAGTACAATCATGTTGCATCAGCATATGGGGGGGTGCTCTGTGTGGTTCTGATCAGCAAATCATAGGAAGAATATTTGAACCCATGGGAGGGTATGGCGGCAAATAACAAACATGATCCCAGTTGTCAAAGTTTAACTTACAAGGAAAGA
Organism: Heptranchias perlo; assembly: GCF_035084215.1. Lineage (NCBI taxonomy): Eukaryota > Metazoa > Chordata > Chondrichthyes > Hexanchiformes > Hexanchidae > Heptranchias > Heptranchias perlo. Next base: position 51,824,362 of record NC_090339.1, on the reverse strand, counting down.
TCAAGAAATCTGGCCATTTTTTTTCTTTGGAAAAGATTTTGAAATGATCTAATGGAAGTTAAAGTGAGCACTTGGGCGTAGGAATTTTTAAACGACTGCTATTTTTTATTGCAATGGCCATTAATGACATGTTAATATTAAAGCTGGAAAGGTATGTGTTGGGTGTGTGACTCTTTATTTTTCAATTTACAGAGTTTTCAAGAAGTCAAGCCCAAATGAGAAGGTTTGTATCTTCAGGGCATTGTCTGAGAGTTTGATTGAAGTTTTCACTTGATCTTTTGTCATATTATTGCTGCTGGACTTTATATTTCACCACTACCATTTGTAGTGTCACACTGCTGGCTACATGTAATTCTATTATTCCTCTCTCAACAAGAAATACTGGGGGCAATTTTGACTTTTGGCGATAGTATATTTTCCAGTATAGAGTTGCAGAGTAAGTTACAGCCTTGTATAAAATAACACTTCTTTCCTTTATCAACAGCTCTCACTCTATCTGGGAAAGCGAGACTTTGTCGATCATGTCAACACTGTGGACCCAGTTGGTGGGTACATCAGAGACTATTATCTGGAAATCAGAAGTAATGATGTACCGTGCGAGTGTGTGTATCCCATCCCCCTGTACAGTGTTAGTAAAACAAAAGGAATAGCTAAGGGAATTTGAGCAAGCACTTATAAAATTCTAATGGACTAAACACCTTTCATTTCAACCCTGTTCCATGGTATTCGAATGGTTCAAGCTTCCTCGATGGTTCAGTGAATAAATGCACCACATGATGGTAGAAAACTAGAAAAGTTCCAGATTCAATCCCTGATCACAGTCAGGATGGCAATTGAGGCTTTACAATTGGCCTGGACACATCTTGACTCAGGAGGGAAAGTCAGCCAGACTTCCTGATCATTGTCCTCCTGTCAAGTGAGCATGTGCAGACATGGGATGAGTTAAGGACTGAACTTGGCTTTGATGTCTTGAACAGTTGAATAGGCCGCCAGTAGTCCACTGTTTGGACCCATGCGCAATGTGCCAAAGGATTGCTGGTACCCAGCATAAGTTGGCATCTTCAGGAGAGGAGGGGCACAAAGAAAAGAAAGGAATGAATTCCAGTGGGCAGGTGAGCAGGTTTCAAGTCAAGCCCAGAATGATGAAATGAAAGCCTTCTCTCTCTTTATTGAATGTAAGGATTATACGTTAAATGAGTTTAGGACAATCTCACCCCAGTTTCTGGTAAGTACTGAACAATAATGAAAATAGCACTAAATCCACAATCTCGCTGATGTAAAGATGTGTGGGAAATAAAAGAAGATTTGGACTCAGGAATCGGAAATACAATTTCAAAATTTGGAGAAGACACCAAAAAGGGGGGTGTAGTTAATACAAAGAGAGAATGCATCAAATTGCAAGAAGACATTAATAAGCTTGCAGAATGTGTGTGTAATTTGGAAATGAATTTCATTATACAAAAGAGAAGGCTGAGGGTGACCTGATAGAGGTCTTTAAGATAATGAAAGGGTTTGATAGGGTAGACGTAGAGAAAACGTTTCCACTTGTGGGAGTGTCCAAATAGAGGTCATAAATATAAGATAGTCACTAATAAATCCAATAGGTATTTCAGGAGAAACTTCTTTACCCAAAGGGTGGTAAGAATGTGGAACACGATACTATACGGAGTAGTTAAGGCAAATGGCATAGATGGATTTAAGGGGATGCTAGATAAGCACTTCAGGGAGAAAGGACTAGAAGGGTAGGCAGATAGGGTTAGATGAAGTAGGGAGGGAGGAGGCTCGAGTGGAGCATAAACGCCAGCATAGACCAGTTGGGCTGAATGGCCTGTTTCTGTGCTGTAGACTCGATGTAACTTGATCTCAGTAATACTGGTGCAGAATTGGTGATCTTCTGAGATTGAGGGAGTTTTGCTGGATTATAACTCACCTGGGAGTGCTCAATGCTGAAATCCTGGTACTAAAAGTAAAGAACTGTCCAATCTCTAGCATTGGCTTTGCTCAACAATCTGAACAGTGAAATATAAAGAATTCCAATGGACTGGCATTGTACATGTAATGTTCCTAATCCAAGTACAAAATGTCACCCAGCTGTTGGCATCTGACATTGGCCATTATCTGTCCAGCAAATATCTTCATACCTTTTAAATACCTTTATATTATAACAAATTCAAATGAAGGTGAGCTTCTCCCATGGCCAGTTGGTAAGTGCACAGCATTGTGTTGAATTGAGCACATTCAGACCACTAAGTTTCCAAGTCTGATTTCCAGTCCATGTCGAGTTAATATCAGCTGAGACACAGGAGAGGTGCTACAATTCACCTGGGCACCTGGGCTGGACAGGAGACAAAGCAGCCAGAGTTTCCACTGTTGATATGAAACCTGCTACAAAATGCACATGTGCAGTTGTTGGGTGAGTTAGGATCAGGTTTAGTGGTGATGGTTCCTTCAGTCAAGTAGCCTGCAGATGCTCACTACACTCGTATATTGAGACTAGCTACTTGGACAAGGTACTGAGGATGCCCAGTGCCCGTGGACCCATTCTCCAGTGCATGTCAACACTCTGGGAAGGTTAGACAATGATAAGGAGAAAAAGGATAATTCTGGGAAATGAAGTATTTTCATTTCTGTATTCCAGTGTGATTGATAAATGGGCTGAGATACATTTATTTTAAAAATGTGGTCAACACAGAATCTGCAGGAGTTCCGGCCTAATCCTTGCCAGGATTCAGGAAGAACATTATTTTGGTGAATAGAATGTAATCACATGGTACTGTATTTATATTTTAGAAGCTGTGTTGACTTGTTTCTTGCAGATGGAGTGTTGCTGATTGATCCGGAGTATTTAAAGGACAGAAAAGGTAAGGGGCTGAGTTAACACATTTTCCTTTCTATGTTTTGACTATTGGGTTGGCTCTGCAATTTCTCAATGGGCACACCTTTGCCACTGGCCCACAAGTGTCTTTCTCCCTTCTTACCGCTTTTCCTTCTGACTCTCTTTCCTGAGTCCTGTTGCCACACTGTGTTCCAATTGCAGCAGACTGATGCTGATGAATGGCTAAACTCTCGTGTGATTCTGCTCTGCCACCTCCACTGACATCAGGCAAGTTTGAGCATGAAGCCTCTTTCTCATTAGTGGTAGAGAAGGTGGGGGAAATAATTTTGTGATGGATTATTGGGGCTTTGGGGAGGGAGTAAATCTCTCCTTAGATTGGCTGTCTTACACTCAGGGTGAGTTCTAAGGAAAATGCAGATTTCTGCATTGCCATAGCATGGAATGTTAGGCAGAGTGAGCATCCCAGCAATATATTTAATACAATCCAAAAACTGAAGCAGACTCGTGTACCCATCACACACTGATTCAGTGAGGCGTTTGCTGTCTATAGTTTCAGGGTCGGAAAGTTGGTGGACTTGAGTCCATATCCAGATCTCCAGTCCTTTTCCTTCATAAGCTTCAGTGTAAACATTTCACCTGTTTTAATCTCACAATTGTACTTTACTTCAAGAACCAAACTATAAGGGCCTGGATTTTACCTGTCAATGGGTTTCTCGCGAGAAACCGCGCTGGTAAGTTAATTTCCCACTGGTCCGTGGTAGAATGAGGCCTGGCTGTTTGTATTGGCCAGTCCTCATTTAAATCTCACTGGCCGACTCCTTGGCCTTTTTGGGCGGGAAGTCAACGGAAAGAGGCAGAAAATCGCATCACCCAGAGGCCGCTCTCCGACACAACATGAGCCTTACTTTCCGAAAGGACAGTTCCTTTGGAGCTCTCCTCCTTATCCTGGCCCCACAAAGGAAAGAGAAGCATTCACCCTTTACAGCCTTTTCTGGGTCTGATCCTCTTCAGGCCTGGGCCGGCCTGGTGGGAAACCAGTCGCAGATTCCCCTGCTCAGGCCCGAGTTAAAATTGCAGTCCGGCCCCGATAATGTAATGGACCCCGTCGGCTTTGGATGGGTGCCATTGCTGCCTGATCAAGAGAGCAAGGTAAAATCACGGATGGCGAGATCCCGACAGTTCCAAGGTGGTTAAGTAGCTTGGGTCATTTTAGGGGTCCACAGGCCTGATTTCCATTGGGCGGACAGGGTTAAAATCACCCCCGAGGTTTATTTTTAATTTTTAAGCTTTATAAGTACATACACCTCTCTTTACTTTTCAACTCCCTTCCAGATCAGACATCTTGGAGGGTGAGGCATTCTGACATGCTCCTTCTTCAGTGGTTTTCAAACTTTTTAGTGAAAAGGATCCTCTCGAATTATTGCCACGTTTCTGGAGATCCCTCGACCTAATGTCCAATAGATAGTGTCAGCAAACCAAAGGAAGACAGTGCTGTCATTGTAGAAAACATGTTGTATCAGTGTTCAGCAACAGAAATAATGGATGAAGAAAGAAAGAAGGAACTTGCTTATATACAGAACATTCCGGAGCCTTGGCATACTTTACCATTAATAGTTTATTTTTGAAGTGCAGCTACTGTTGTTATTTAGGCAAAGTAAGTCAACAAATACAGAGAAAAGAAATCATAAATCTGATGACTCATGGACCCCTGTGACCCCTTCGAAGGCAATCCAGGGTCCTTGAAAAGTTTGAAAATCTAAGCCCTAGGAACAGGTGTAGGCCATTCAGCCCCTCAAGCCTGTTCCGCCATTCAATTAGTTCGTGGCTGATACAGACCTCAACTCAGTTCCCTGAAAGCATGGGGAGAATATCCAGCAGAGACGCATCATCTGGTTTCCCTCTTTTCCGAAGAAAGAAAGAAAGACTTGCGTTTATATAGCACCTTTCATGACATCCCAAAGCACTTTACAGCCAATGAAGTACTTTTGAAGTGTAGTCACTGTTGTAACGCAGGAAATGCAGCAGCCAATTTGCACACAGCAAGTTCCCACAAACAGCAATATGATAATGATCAGATAATCTGTTTTTAGTTGTGGGTTGAGGGATAAATATTGGCCATTGCTCCCATTCTCTTGTTCAAAATAGTACCAAGGGATATCTTACATCCACCTCAGAGGGCAGGCAGGACCTCGATTTAACATCTTATTCAAAAGACAGTGCAGCACTCCACAGGAATGTCAGTCTAGATTTTGTACTCAGGTTTCTGGAGTGGGGCTTAAGAACCCACAACCTTCTAACTCAGAGGCAAGAGTGCTACCACTGAGCCACAGCTAACACATAGATCTGCCACAGCTAATGTCAGGGACTCCGTGGAATGGGGGAATTTGAGCTCCCCAAGTACCTGTTGGAACTCCAGTGCCTCTATCAGTACTAGGTCTGACCATTGTGCTTTGTAACTTCAATAGTTGCAAGGCTCACTTGCAGACTCAATATTAATCCAATGGTTCCCACTATTATTGTGATTCTGCCATTCGCTGCCTCCCCCCACCCCTCACTCTGAAATGGGGAAATTTGTTGCCAGTCCACAAATTCTCAATAATATTAACCTATGTGACCAGGAGTGCCATTGCTCCCTGGTTGATACGAATAGCCATTATATATATTGTAGAATAACATGTCTTAAAATCTACCCCTTTGACCAAGCTTTTGGTCTCCTGACCTAATATCTCCTTATGTGGTTTGGTGTCTAATCTTGTCTGAGAACACTCCTGTGAAGTGCCTTGGGATGTTTTTATTACGTTAAAGGCCCATATAAAGGCAAGTTGTTGTTGCTGTTTATTAGTATGACACCCCTATAAATGTAAAATATTCTTAATTCACTTGTTTAAGTAATTATTGTATTTCCCGTTTACATAGTTTACGTGATTTTGACGTGTGCATTCCGATATGGACGTGAAGATTTGGACGTCATGGGCCTTAGTTTCCGAAAGGACATTTACTCTGAAGCAATCCAGGTCTATCCACCAGTTCCGGACAACAAAAGGGCATTGACTCAGCTGCAGGAGAGACTGGCCAAAAAACTGGGAGAGAACTGCTACCCTTTCTTCTTTGAGGTAGGGTTGTAATGGTACAAGATGGTCCCTGTTGCTATCAGAGCCAAGGGAAACATCATCTGTGAAAAGAAACTAGCCAGGCTTGAAGAATGGTGTTGTAAGTGTGGATAGACTTTGGGCATTCTGTTTAACAAGCTTTGGGAATCAAGGAGATTAAATAGGCGGCATAGAGTTCATGAGAGGGTAGATTACGCAAGGTCTGTGGATGGACCAGACTTCTCAAGCAGCAGATCCCTTCTGGAGTCCATGTATTTCTATGTTCTTATCTCAACTTTGACCTTAAAGCAAACTCTAAGCTTTGACTTTGAAGCAAACTCTAACCTTTGTTATTTTATATAAGTTTACAGGTGTTCATTATGGTTTCAAAATATTTTTAGTAATAAAACCATAAAGTTACAGACACCTTTGAACTGAAAGGTATCTGTAATTTTGAAACAGCTGTGATTCTGAAGTACCAATATATATAAAATATTTAAAACAATGCTATTTCTGTAGAATAACATGCTTTTCAATACAACGAATGTCTAAATTTAGCAAACAAAATCAAATATAATTTAACAAGCACTGCACTGAAGTTCAGTCCTGTACATTACTGTATGAATTTAGGAGGCGTTAACATAGGAAAAGATGAGAAAGACCATTTGACCCATTGAGTTCATTATTCCACATTCGATAATATCACAGAGTCTACATCATGCATTTAATCTCCTGGAAAGACTGTATAAATACTCCCTGATTCCAACTGTTATCAAACAAAATCCAGAATATTCACCTGTTTTCATATCTCTACTTTTTAACCCTGGCCCATTGTCCTCCATACAAATATTCACGCCTCACCACAGCATTACAGCAATTATTGTGTCCCATAGAGTATTTGACAGTTTACACCCTATAACCTACTCTGACTAGATATTTAAGCAGCTCATTTTTAAAGGAGTTAATTGCTTCAGCTTCACCTATGTAGGAAATTTTGCCTACTTTTCCAGTGATTCTTAAACCTGGATGAATAGTCAGGCAAAGTAAGTCCCCACTCAAGGTAGTTTCGCTAATCAAAAGTGATTATTTAATGATGTTATAATTCACACCAGCATGAAGCAAAACCAAGCAATGTATGAAACCGTGCTCCACACTCCAGCAAGCAAATCAAGTAATGCTTATCACCATAATGTGGAGATGCCGGTGATGGACTGGGGTTGACAATTGTAAACAATTTTACAACACCAAGTTATAGTCCAGCAATTTTATTTTAAATTCACAAGCTTTCGGAGGCTTCCTCCTTCGTCAGGTAGGAAGGAGGAAGCCTCCGAAAGCTTGTGAATTTAAAATAAAATTGCTGGACTATAACTTGGTGTTGTAAAATTGCTTACAATTATCACCATAAAACCAAGGATTTCTGCTTCAAGGCCTGTTATGATTGATTAAGTCTTTCGGAGCTTTCGAAGTCTTGTTGCTGGAAGTCCCTCCTGTATGCCAGCTTTGTTAGGCTTCCACCTGACTGCAGTACCAATTCCATGTCTTCTTTTAATACTGTTTTTGCCCCTTGGGGCGTCGATAAATTCGGGATAATGTCATTTTGGCCTATCACACACTGTTGCCACGCCTCGGACCATGACTAGGCCTTAATGATTGACAGTTATCTCGCTTGGGACCAGGTGCAATGGCCTCATATGTTTTCCAGACCCCACGGAATGTGGCAGCCCCCCATTATCATGCTGCCATGACAACCTGTCTCTTTCTCACGGCTTTGCGTGGCTTAACATGGCTGCTTCAGTAGGTATTTACTACTTTATGTGATATTAGTTCTGCGACTCCCTAGTTTTCCATGGTACTCCCTTTCTTTGTCATCAATCATGTCTTACAAACCAAAAAAACCTCTGCAAGTTGTTTTAAATTGCATCTGTTCAAATCCAGGTATATTGTCCAAAGGTCCAGTAAGCTTTAAATTCACAGTGCTCAAGGGGTTTTAACTCCTTGCTACATATCCGCTCTTCTGTGAGGGAAAAGTTCTTCTAACTGTTAGTCTTACAAACGGCCTATTAATAATCTAAGTAAATTGAGCTGCTTTCACAGTATCCATGTCTGTCAGCATTTTAATCTTCTTTTCACTGATCAAAACAAGTTTAGCTCTGTAAATCTCCCCTTATGATGCCTCATATGAGTTTTTTAAAAATAGTCTTGGTGTCACAAAATGGTGTCAATTAAAATGAGCTATCTATTATCCCAAGGACTGTATCGTTAAGGCTGTATTGTAATTTATTTTGCATTGAAATAATTAACGTCATTACAGATTCCTCCAAACCTGCCCTGTTCAGTCACCCTGCAGCCAGGACCAGAAGACCATGGAAAGGTAAACATGCCTCTTGCGTCACATCACGTCGGTGGATAGATTGCATAGAATAAGTATTTCCCCCGTTGACGATGAAGAAATGTGGTGGGGGAGGGGGGAGGGGGGATGAAGCATGGGATCGATCTTCGACCTCTGTCTGGAACGGCTGGGAGGCTCGCGGAGCGGCTGCACCTCCTGCTCAATGCCAGCCTCCGAGGCCCCGAACCGCCTTCGACTTCAGGCGCCAAACCGAGGCTTCTCCTGGGCCCGGAGAAAATCTAAATGAACAGTTTCCTGAGCCATCCTTTGAGCAGCCTCCAGCCGTGGGTCAGGCCGCACGTGACCTTGTACAAATGGGTGGAGCGTGTGCAGTGCACGCTCGGCCTATTTGTACCGGAAAATTGGACCCTGATTTGCATATTTAAGCAGCTCCCTCCCTCCCCGCCCCCTCGCCCATTTCAGGCGGGCATGTTGCTTGCCCATTTTCAAGCCTGCATGAAAATTGCATCAGGGCAGATGTTGGGCCCTAATGGGACGGCCGAGGTGCACTTTCCCCCTGCCCCCTCCCACTGGCCCGATTTTTAACCTCTTCCAGGTGAGAAATGGACGGCCGGCAGTTGGAAACTATCCCCCAGTGTCCCCATAAACTAGCTAGACTGGGGAGAAGTGCTCAGTGCAGAAACCATTTTAAAACCGCTCAACGAACAGATTCACCAACAGAGAGCTCCAGTACGTCTCCACAAGAGTCCCAGCTTCTCCACTCGAAATGAGGGAAATTCCTTTCAATTGTCACAATTCTCTGCCGCACAAGTGGAAGAATTTGGAGCTAAAGTTATGCCAAGCCTGTGCCCCACAATATTCTCAGTCTAACTACATATTCAGGACTGTTTTTGAGTGGGTCAGTTTTCTTTGAGGGGTCCGTGTCAGATGTTTCAAGTTGTTGATCAGCTTTTGCTAGTTTTCTCGTTTGGAATACATGAAAACTGTGCACAAATGACAAACATTCCCAACACCACTACAGTGCTGTCAATGGGCAAGAGCCATAAACAAAACAAATAATAACAATTGTAATCATAACAACAGTGAGAAACCAATGTTTTTTTTCCTTTTTCCCAATCCAGTTTTCTCCCTCCCTCTCCTGATGATGTGTATTCCTGCTGGGTTACAGTTCTAAGAGCACGGACAAGTCATCAAGTACCTTGTCCGGGTCACCTATGACCTCTGACACTGAGGACTAGGCTTTCCAGCCTATTCCTGCTGGGCCTCCAGTGGACCTGGGGCATATGGGACCAGAGATGCGCTTAAGGACATCTGCCCCCTTTTTCCGAAGGGCAGTCCCAGTGACGTAAAATGTGTCGATGCGTTGGTGAGAGAATGCAAATCACATGAAAATCAGGGAGACATGGGAGATGATTTTAAACCCCAAGAACGGAATTGGGGGTGGGTGGGAGTTGAGAATAGCTTTATTTTGGGTCACGACCGCAACCCATCTTCACTTCCGGGGTTTAACATCGGTGTGTAAAAGTACAGGTTTCCCACTGGGAATGCAAAGTCCGAAAATTTTGCAGTTGCGACCCAAAAAACAACCATTTTCAACTCCCACCCGCCCCCAACCCACCCGTTCTTGGGGTTTAAAATCACCCCCGTGGCATCCACCAGCAAAGAATGTAAGAATCTTCTACCTGAGTGTAATCCTTTACAGTGAACAGGTCACCAGTTATTCACCAAGAGCAACACCGCCACCTACTGGTAGTTAAAAATAACAATTCTGTAGTTTATGGATAACAGAAAAAGTGGATCGTGCCCCTTTAAAAGGAGTGAACATTAATTCTCTGCTTTTTTTCTCCTGCCTTGAGGTAGGCATACCCCTTGTCTTGAGTGACAGAATGGTGGCAGCATTGAAAGCTTGTAGCCTTCACTGTCTGCTAACGTACAGAGCAGGTGCTGATCTGCCTGCATTGAACTAAAAGTATGTTTGCAATATATATAATACCCAGCAGGGTGTTTTTTGCTGAGATGCCAATAAATGAACTCATTCTGTCTCCCGTTTTGCAAAGTACACCTTGTCATAGAGGAGGTGGGCAGGGACCATATTAACACTGTACTCTGGTGACATTAAAGGTTCCTGCCACAAACAAGGAGCCTTTTGGTGGCAAGTATTTAAAATAATTATTTTTAAAAGCAATCGTGCTTGTCTGTCAGAGACATGATCCTCTGCCACCAGCCCTCTCCCCGAAGCTGCTTTAGAATTCTGCCCAAGTACAAAAACACACCAAACATTATTTTAAATGTGCTCACCGTTATTTGTTAAATGGTGTAAAGCACTGCGGTACAGAATAATCAAAACTGTTGGTGGGAACACAGCACATCTTGCATATGATTGCACAATCCCTCAGAAATAACCCTATTCCACACGATACACCATGTATATTGATATCTGTAAACTGGAATAAGGGAGCTTAGGGCATCTGATAATAATTCCAGAATCACAGAAATCTCTGAGTAAAATTCTTTTTTAAAAATAGTCCAAGATAAACATTTACTTTCCGTTTTTGTAGCAAGGACAATAGCAAAATCCTCACACGGGTCAAGGTAAAATAAACAAAGGGACATTAAGGTAGATCTTGACTTTGTGCAATAGTGTAAAATGGGCGATAGCAAGTCGCCAGCCTCTCTTACATCTCTCCCCATTTCCACCGAAGTCAGTGGAATTAAAAAAATTGAGAGTGATCTAAAATGGGCTGCTGACTCTCTATGGCCGGTTTTACACTATCACACAATGTCAAAATCTACCCCAACGTCCCTTTAAATGTTGTTTCTTTACAGAAATAGAACTGCTTTCTGCTGATTTCCTAAAATTTTGGGGGGAAAGATATCCCTACAACAAACCTACAACCAAAAATGTTAAAATGCAATTGCTGTCCATTTTGAGGACAGGGAAAGGCCAATGGAGCCACACAGTAAGTAATATAATGGCATTTCCTCATGCAGTTGACATTATTGTGAAACCCTGTAACTGATTTGCAACTCGTGTAAATAATTGTTTGCTTCACAGCTTTTTTTCAGAAAGCCAGTGGCCCTTTAAAACAATGAATTTAGTTTGGAGGCCTACCCTTCTCCCATTCTGCTTTAACTAAAATATATATGTTTTTTGCTTCTGGTACAGGCTTGCGGCGTGGATTTTGAGGTGAAAGGATTCTGTGCAGATAACCTGGAGGAAAAAATTCATAAAAGGTACAGGCACTTTCACCTTCCAAACTAGTATTGGCACTGTCACCATTAGAACAGAAGTGGATGTTTGGTCCAAAAATCCCATCTCTTTTTCTTTAATCTCAGCTATCTTCCATCTCAGCAAATCCCTTGATCCCTTTCTCTTGCAGAAACAAGTCTAGTTGCCTATTGAATCCACTTTCCAGTCAGAAACACCCTGTGTTACTTCGTTTTCTGATGACGTCGCTCACAGCTGAAGTACAGAATGTATTTCAGCACATCTGCTGCCTGGGTTCAGAGGGTCAGCCTGGGAAGGGATCAGAGGTACTTCACTCAAACTCTCCTAGGGCTGATTTTCATCGTCTGAGCACCCCAAATTGGAGCATTGACGGTGCGATAGAAGTCAGGAAATCCTGCAGAAATCAATTCTGCCGGAGTTCCCCTGTTATGGAGCCAATCTTGCTGTCTGGCCTGAGACTGACATGTGAAGCAGGCGGGAGCTTTATTAACCTACGTTAAAAGAGGTGGGCGGGCGGGGGGGGAGGGGGGATGGTGCTGCGCTATTTGCCAACCCTTGGGGATGCTGGACACCAAGTCCAGAGCACAGCCATGAAAACCTGATGGGAAGGAAGCCTTGGGCAGACCTGCAGGCGGGAGGACCGTTAAAAGTCCCCAGAATTGAGGGTAAGTGCATTCGGCCTTTTAATGGCTCTTCCTGTATTTTTGTTGTTACTTTTTATTCCAGCTGGCACTTGGATTTTCATGAGCCTTTGTGCCCGTTGCCTTTTTTTAAATTGAGCCCCGAGATCCATTTATTGGCACCAGTGGGTTTGCCTCTAGGGATCCTCTGATGTTTGGAGGAAGAGGAGGAGGGGATGCCAGGTAGGTCAGGCTGCCCAAGAGGTGCTGCTTGCCCGCCCCGCTGGCACCCATACTCAGAACCCCCCCCCCCACACCCCCTCCCACCAGCAACCACCTCTCCCTCCCCCTCACCCACCTCCTGCCACACCCACACCAGCAACCACACCCCACCCCATCTACATCTGCAGAGTGAGGCAGCAGTTTGGCACTCACTTTGGCAAATGTTGTTGGTGGAGGCTCCTCTTCTCATGGGAGTCTGTACCAGCACACCACCGATGGCATCGCACGAGATGGATGCCCGATTAACCGGAAGCTTCTTCAGAAGCCTCCCACTCGCAGCTTGCCGTCTGTGCAGACAACAGACAAGTTGACATTTCAATTGTGGAGCCTTCATGAGAACGGAATGAAATTTAACATTGTCCTAAACTGTGTGAATTTGGATCACAGGAAGATTACCTCAAGAGGGGGAGGTAAATAAATAAATAACGGATTAACAGCAATAGATTGGAATAACAATATTTTAAATTAAATCTCCTTCTTTTCATAAAGGGGAAATGCCGATTTTCACCTTCAGGTTTGAGTCAGTTCCGATTGGGTTTGAACTACTTTAAGACCTGCCTGAAAATCATGTGCTAATAGCTCTCAATTTTCCAGTCTCACCTCATTTTCATAATTATTCACAACTCCAGGTGAAACCTCAGGTGGGTCTCGGGATAACACCACTGGTAGGAGAGGAAAATTGTGTGCAAGTTAGATTTAAAGGGATGGGAACAATTAAAGGGAAGTGCCACAAAGAGTGGGGCAATAGACAAGTCGGGTTATAATTGATCCCTCACAATCTAGGCTCACACATGAAGAATGGCCACTTGAGCAAAGTACCGGGGAGTTTTAAACTGAACCCTACCAAAGGTCGGTGCCTTTGGAAAGGAGCGGAGAAAATGTTAGTCTGGGAGGAACTTCAATAAACTAAATAACAATGAACAATACCCGGTTCTAGGTGCCTTGCAGTTACATTTTATTCTCCTCAGTGATCGTGGATCAAACTTAATGATAATTTTCTGAGGCAAAGTGCAATTGATGAGTCGTTTTGTCTTGTGTGACAGGAATTCAGTGAAGCTGATTATCCGCAAGATACGATATGCACCTGAGCAAAGCTCAGTGCAACCCAAAGCGGAAATGACTCGACGGTTCCTCATGTCAGACAAGCCACTACAACTGGAGGCATCACTTGACAAAGAGGTCAGTTCCGGTCGCTTTTTGGACGGAGGTAATGCCCGAAGACCGGGTAGCACCGAAATCATCTCAGTCACACATCAAGGTGACTGCCTTGTGCTGCAGCGTATTTGTGACTGGTCGAGCATTGGTTTGCCCTTCCCACAGAGTGAATATCGACCCAAGACTTAGGGAGGCTGAGGTGATAGAGTCAGCCTAGATTGCTCTTGTATGACTCTTGGTAGCTGGTTACACAGCAGCGTTGTCAGAGACCTGGGAACATGTCATGCGCTGAACACTTTGAGTCAGGGAATAGCCTCTGGCAAGGGGAGGGGGAGCACAGAGGGAGTTATTTTACATGTAATTGCTGCATTCTAATTTCTCCCATTAGCTGCCTCTGTCTTTAAGGGAGGCAGTACCAATGCAGGCCATCGTCCAATATTCAAGGGTTTTCTGCCCTTGACCTGCCCTCTGAACAATGTATAACTGGCATATCAGCCCAAGTTAGTGTCATTTCCAGTTCCTCACATTGTCAGGCTCAGGAACCCCCCAAGAATATGCAAAAAGAAAACAGAGACAGAAATAAAAATATCTTTCACCGTTTCATTTATTTAAATACAGAAACAAAGTACGAAAATAATCCCTTTTAATCCAATCAGTGAAATGGAGGGCAGTGCTGGATGATCCTTTGCTAAATAGTAATCCCTCTGATATTTGCAGACTTTCCCATGTCTTCCAAAGCCAATCCAGGCTGCTGTGAATGCCGTTTAATCCTAATTACATTCAAGCCCTGATGAAAATACCTTTGTAAAAATGTTACATGAAATGTGAATATTGTGTGTAAAACAAGGCATTCTGTGTAATGTGCTGTCACTCGATATAGAGACTACATGGCCAGTACATATTGGATACAAGGCTTATTGAGTGGGCAGACTGCTCCCAATGCCACACAATCAGTGCAGATGAGGATGTTTATGATGTTGGGGCTACTCCTTAAAAGGCAATTAGCAACCATGGAGCACCGAAACAGAAAAACAGTCTTTGGAGTTCAGAATAAATTAAATTTAAAAATTCAATGACCAAATTAACAGTAGCAGATTAACAGATTAGTTAATTTGATCTGATGTTAAAAGATGTTATAACACTGAAGAAGTAATATTGTAATATTGAAAAACAAGTACATCAGTGTGTAAAGTCTAGACACGGTTCTTCAGCCCCGTCTAGCTCGTTGTTTGAGTCCAGGATTTGCTTAGACTTTTAGAGGGTGATTTTAACTGGGAGCGGGTTTGAGGCAGGCCACTCCCTCCACCATTTATTTGAGGCCTGGGCTATTTTAACTGTTCGGCCTCATTTACATCCCACTGGCAAGATGCCCGCCTGAAACGTGCAGAAAGGTGCAGCCAGATGCCAGCAGGTAAAGATTGGGCAGCCTGGATGCCATTGGATAAGTCACCTGAGGGTGGCGGGGTGGGGGGAGGTTTGACAGGGTCTCGCAGGTGGTAAGGAGGGGAGTCCGGACGCCAGAGGCCCAGACTTTATTTGCGGAGCCCGGAGGTTTCACTGAGAGAGGCACCCCACTCAGTCGGCAGTTAAAATGCCACTGGGGACCTAATGGCCTCAGAGAACTCTGATTTGCAGTGTTAATGAGGCTCCCACCTGTCAGGCAAGAGCCTCGGTCGCCTAAAAAGGGCCAGGTTAAAATGACGGCAATACGTTTCTGGAGGCGATTTTAACTGCGCAGCCGTTCCTGCCGGGCGGGATAGGTTAAAATCACTCTCTAATTAATCTCACTGATATCTAGTGTGTGCCACAAAGTGGTCTGAACAGCACAGCCTGCGATATAAACAGTATTATACAGAGTCGGTGTGATTGTGTGAGCTAAATGTGATTTTTTTACAGATGTTTTATCACGGTGAACCTATTGAAGTCACTGTCTGCATTACCAATAACACAAGTAAGGTGGTGAAGAAGATTAAGTTATCAGGTAGATGCAATCTCCCTATTTGCACAGTTGTGTTTGTTTTCGTGTCATGGGAATACTGTGTGAGCAGCAGATTCCCAGGCTGATATTCCACCTCCCCATCCCATGGGTACTGAGATCAATTCTAGTGCTCCAATCACCACCTTCCATTGACCTGAGACAGACGAGCGATGGAACCTGCTGCCCTCGTGCTCTGTATCACTCAGATCCACACTGGGCCGCTAATGAGCTGAGCCATTGGGAAGCATCTTCCTTTAAACTGATTCACAGTTCACTGATCCGGGTTTGCTCTGGTCTGCCCGCCTGGTCTGAGAGAGAAAATGGAAATAGCTCAGTTCAGATATTTTCTTCACGAGAACAAGAACATAACACGGTAACTAAAGTGTTGAGAATCAGAGGGTACAATGGTGTTCCCCATTCTCCATTTGGCAACACATATAGCTGCTGTAATGCCACAGACACAGATGAGATATTTACTGAGCCAAAACAACCACTGTCACCCTTGAACACAAGACAGTCAAATATCCCTGCGGAGGTTGACAGTTTTAATCCCTGGATTCTCTGTTCCTCACTGTATTTATTTAGCAGGGGTCAGTAAATAAGCCCCTTAACTGTACTCTTAGCTGGAACATTCAATATTTTATATACTTTAACAGTCCCTTCTTAACCATTTTGTCCCTAAATGTGAGCTTAAAGTTTTTTTTAGTCTTTCCTGCTGATCATCCTAGATACATTTAAAATTATTCACATTGCTCTTCTGCACTCATTTCTACAATGCTTGTACACCTCTCTTGTAATGTGGTGATGAGAACTGTGTACAGTCCCCAGTGAGTGGCCTCTGGCTAATGCATCAAATAACCTCAGTAGGCTTGTATTCCACTATGCTGGCTGTATATCCCAGCACTTGTAAGCTGTTTTAATTGCCTCACCACAATGTCTAGACGTTGTCAGTGATAAGTCCGCTATTACTCCCAGACCCCTTCCTGACTCACCTTGTGCTAATTTTATTCCATCCATTTTGCACTTGTGTTGTACACTATTTTGTTCAACGAGCGACCTTTTGCACTTGTCAGTAAATTACACTCTGTGCTGTAAAACGTTCTTCCAGTCAGTTTAGGGGAATTAGAATATTAGCAGAATCCTACACGTGAAACATTGAGCTAATAAAAGGAGGGGGGTGTGCCACCAGCACATCTGCGGAGGAAGTGTGGTTTTCAACATTTGATTAGTTGTTCCACATCAGAAATGGCATTACTGGCACTGTGCTGTGAGTGTTACCTGTCAGCTACTGTGAATTACATTGTCCTTTTATCCAATCAGTTGATCAGGTCACAGATGTAGTCCTCTATCAACTTGACAAATATGCAAAGACAGTCTGTTCGGAAGAACCAAAGTAAGTTGCGGCTGCAATAGGAAATATATCACTTCAGTGCTGTGTGTGAGCGTGTTTGGATGGGTATGTGTATTTATATATATATGTGTCTTTGTACACTGTGGTGTGAGTGAGGCATTGGTGTTGCAGTTAGCTGCCGCAATGTGTGAGATTCCAGTGGTGGTGTGGCACCGACTTGTTTTGCGACTCGCTGCACCACACTGGGCTTTCCCAGTCTTCCTCTGCATTGCTGCGTGGGGAGAGAAGGGCACCAAGTGGAATGCAAATGTTTCCCTGCAGGAAAAGAGTGAGAAGGAGAGTCGTGCTCAGCTGGACTGACACACCATCTAGTAAATGGGGTTTCTGACGCACTTCCGGTGGAGTTATGATGGCGGGAGGGGAGCAGCTCCCGGAAATTCCCAGCCATTTCTCTTTGGGAGATTAAGATAAGAAATTCCTTTTATTTTTTTGAAATAGAGGCCTCTAGAATTAGTCTACCACAAAAATCTTCATTCATTTGAAGGGTATTACCTTAACATTTTTATCAATGCAACAATCAGGATTCTGTGTCTAATTCTTTACAGAATAATAGCATCGTTACAGCACAGTTGAAGGCCATTCGGCCCATCAAGCCCATGCCGGCTCTTTGTAATAGCAATCCAGTTAGTCCCATTCCCCCACTCTTTCCCCGTAGCCCTGCAAATTTTTTCCCCTTCAAATATTTATCCAATTCCTTTTTGAAAGCCACGATTGAATCTGCATCCATCACTCCTTCAGGCAGCGCATTCCAGATCATAACCGCACGCTGCGTAAAAAAGTTTTTCCTCACTTCACCTTTGGTTCTTTTGCCAATCACCGTAAATATGTGGCCTCTGGTTCTCGACCCTTCCACCAATGGGAACAGTTTCTCTTTATTTACTTTCTCTAAACCCTTCATGCTTTTGAAAACTTCGATCAAATCTCCTCTCAACCTTCTCTGCTCTAAGGAGAACAACCCCAGCTTCTCCAGTCTATCCACGTAACTGAAGTCCCTCATCCTCGAAACCATTCTAGTAAATCTTTTCTGCACCCCCTCTAAGGCCTTCTCATCCTTCCTAAAGTGCGGTGCCCAGAATTGGACACAATACTCCAGTTGTGGCTGAACCAGTGTTTTATAAAGTTTCAACATAACTTCCTTGCTTTTGTACGCTATGCCGCAACTTATAAAGCCTAGGATCCCATATGCTTTTTTAACCGCTTTCTCAACCTGTCCTGCCACCTTCAAAGATTTGTGCACATATACCCCCAGATCTCTCTGTTCCTGTTCCCATTTAGTTTGTATTCCCTCTCCTCGTTCTTCCTGCCAAAATGTATCACTTCGCACTTCTCTGCATTAAATTTCATCTGCCACGTGTCCACTCATTCCACCAGCCTGTCTATATCCTCTTGAAGTCTATCACTATCCTCCTCACTGTTTACTACACTTCCAAGTTTTGTGTCATTTGCAAATTTTGAAATTGTGCCCTTTACACCCAAGTCCAAGTCATTAATATATATCAAAATGTTCTGTCATTTGAAAAAAAACTGGAGTGGACCATTATATTTATCAAGAGACTGATAAATTTGATTGTCCAATCTTGTTTCTCCAAATGACAGAAGGGCACTTACTGAGTGGCTCCCATCCTTGACATGTGCTGAAGAGGGGTAGATGTTTTATGTGCATCGGTACGAGTAGCATCATGTTACTTGGTGAATATGTTTGGAACTCTGCGTGTGTGAATGTGTGTGTACATGTGTGTGTACACGTGTGTGTACACGTGTGCATGTGTATATTAAGCACCAGCTCTATTTTCCCTGCTGTCAGTCTGATTGTCTGAGTGTCTGTGTACACTTCATATCCCGAAACAATGACTCATGAATTTCAATTGTACCATCATGGGAAAGCACCATGGAAAATAAGTACTCCTTCACAAAGAGAAATGGAGGGAAAATCAGGGGGTCACTTTAGGTTACGTTGTTGTACCTCTCAGCAGCCAGATATTTTTTTTATATTCGTTCATGGGATGTGGGCGTCACTGGCGAGGCCGGCATTTATTGCCCATCCCTGATTGCGCTTGAGAAGGTGGTGGTGAGCCGCCTTCTTGAACCGCTGCAGTCCGTGTGGTGAAGGTTCTCCCACAGTGCTGTTAGGTAGGGAGTTCCAGGATTTTGACCCAGCGACGAAGAAGGAACAGCGATATATTTCCAAGTCGGGATGGTGTGTGACTTGGAGGGGAACGTGCAGGTGGTGTGGTTCCCATGTGTCTGCTGCCTTTGTCCTTCTATGTGGTAGAGGTCGCGGGTTTGGGAGGTGCTGTCGAAGAAGCCTTGACGAGTTGCTGCAGTGCATCCTGTGGATGGAACGCACTGCAGCCACGCTGCGCCGGTGGTGAAGGGAGTGAATGTTTATGGTGGTGGATGGGGTGCCGATCAAGCAAGCTGCTTTGTCCTGGATGGTGTCGAGCTTCTTGAGTGTTGTTGGAGCTGCACTCATCCAGGCAAGTGGAGAGTATTCCATCACACTCCTGACTTGTGCCTTGTAGATGGTGGAAAGGCTTTGGGGAATCAGAAGGTGAGTCACTCGCCGCAGAATACCCAGCCTCTGACCTGCTCTTGTAGCCACAGTATTTATGTGGATGGTCCAGTTAAGTTTCTAGTCAATGGTGACCCCCAGGATGTTGATGGTGGGGGATTCGGCGATGGTAATGCCGTTGAATGTTATGGGGAGGTGGTTAGACTCTCTCTTGTTGGAGATGGTCATTGCCTGGCACGAATGTTACTTGCCACTTATCAGCCCAAGCCTGGATGTTGTCCAGGTATTGCTGCATGTGGGCACGGACCGCTTCATTATCTGAGGGGTTGCAAATGGAACTGAACAGTGTGCAATCGTCAGCGAACATCCCCATTTCTGACCTTATGATGGAGGGAAGGCCATTGATGAAGCAGCTGAAGATGGTTGGGCCAAGGACACTGCCCTGAGGAACTCCTGCAGCAATGTCCTGGGGCTGAGATGATTGGCCTCCAACAACCACTACCATCTTCCTTTGTGCTAGGTATGAATCCAGACACTGGAGAGTTTTCCCCCTGATTCCCATTGACTTCAATTTTACTCGGGCTCCTTGGTGCCACACTCGGTCAAATGCTGCCTTGATGTCAAGGACCGTCACTCTCACCTCACCTCTGGAATTCAGCTCTTTTGTCCATGTTTGAACCAAGGCTGTAATGAGGTCTGGAGCCGAGTGCTCCTGGCTGAACCCAAACTGAGCATTGGTGAGCAGGTTATTGGTGAGTAAGTGCCGCTTGATAGCACTGTCGACGACACCTTCCATCACTTTGCTGGCGATTGAGAGTCGACTGATGGGGCGGTAATTGGCCGGATTGGATTTTTCCTGCTTTTTGTGGACAGGACATACCTGGGCAATTTTCCACATTGTCGGGTAGATGCCAGTGTTGTAGCTGTACTATATTGAGTTGCATTGGGATCTCGCCACTTGTCGGTCCTCTCAGCTGGAGAATGGTGCATGACACATTGGAGAAAATAATAAATATCTTTAAAAAATAAGCACTGGAAATCACACTACTAGTGGAATATGAATGTTGTAGTTTCAACTAGTGGACTGAATGTACAACAAGAATATTGCTTTATTCCTCATCCAATTACGAAAGTCGTTTGTATCTAGACCTGTTTAAAATTGTAAAACTGTCGATTTGACTGTGTAAATTTTCTGATTCTAGTGACACTGTGGCTGCCAACTCTACCTTCACTAAAGTTTACAGCCTGACACCTACTCTGGCAAACAACCGACAGAAACGTTGCCTGGCCTTGGACGGCAAACTCAAACATGAAGACACAAACCTGGCCTCTAGTACCATGTAAGTGCCATGGCTGACAGTTTACCTCTGTTCTACACTCCACAACAAACCACACTACCTCACACAAGAAAGTGGTACAGAACATGAATGAAGTTTTACAAGTGAGGTGGTAATCTAATCCAGAACAAGTCATGCCGATCAACAGCAGCCGGAGATATTTTCTAATGAATTTCAGCAGAAAAAATGATTTTTTTTTCATTCATTCATCATGTACAACCTTTTAATAACAACAAAACCTTGCATTAAAATCCTGCCCAGGTCTCTCCCATCTCATCCCTCTCTATTCTTCCCATTTTAATCCTGCAATCTCTCCTCCAATTCAACCCTACCCAGTCTCCTCCCCCCCACTCTCCCATCTCAACCCTGCAGACTCACCTCCATCTCAAGCCTGTCCAGTCTCCCATATCTCATCCCTACCCATCCCATCCCTGCCTAATGTCTGACCCATCGCAATCCTGCCCAGACTCATCTCTATCTCAACCCATCCACTATCTCCCTCCATCTTAAGCTTGCCCTGTTCTTCTGCCCATCCAAACCCTTGCCCAGGGCCTTCACCATCTTAGCCTGATCCAGTCTGTCCTCTCCTCTATTGAAACATTGCCTTATCACCTCTTACTTGTCCAGATTAAGGTGTGTTTTATCTGATGGGATATTGTAAAAGGCGAACAAAATTTCAAGAAATAATTTCCAATGCATCGAAGGTGTACAGTGTCAACAAGTTAGACTGATAGATATTAAACACACAAACATCCTGTATACTGCCTCATTCTGTCCATTCTGTGTTACATTCCCTTTTCTCTACCACAATCACTTCTCACTTGTACTTTTCTTTCTGTATGTCTATAGTCTCAGACCAGAGCTGGATAAAGAGGTCCTCGGAATTCTTGTGTCCTACCTGCTAAAAGTGAAGATGATAATCTCCCGGGGAGGGTAGGTAACCTTATTTCAATCAGTATTACCACCTCTTGCCAAGTACAAACCCAGCTGGGAGGGACAGGATAGGGATGGGCAGGGGATTTGTATCGTGGCTTTAGTTCTCATGTTTGCTTTGCTGACGATTAAAATTCATTGAAACCCTAAACAGCTACATCAAAGATAGAAGTGGAACAATATTTCTAGTTTAAAAATCAGGCTATTTTTAATCTGGATTACATTTTCGATATTTCTGGACACAACCTTGAAAGCAGATTGCTGGCAACCCTGATTTTAATAACTACTGCCATCTGATACACAGTATAGATATCCCTTCTAAATTTCGGGGGGAGAAATGGCACTGGGAGTTTTGCCAATTCATCAGAGTGGTTTCGCAAGCCTCAGAGATGTTCGAGTCGAAACGTTTTAAATTTGCATTTTTTTTCCCTCTCTCCAATTTTCTCCCCTCTTCTCCTGAAGGTACAGACTCATGTTTGGGTACAGCTCCACACCCTTGCTCAAGTAGCCCAGACAGTGAACGCCCGTGATCCATTCAGCCATAGGGGCACTAAGCCAATCCCCATATTGTCCTCACCCTGTCATCCGCACATCCAAACTTCCCAGCAGTGGTCACTGAGTAGTGATCAGATTTTCCCCCTCCATCGCCCAATTGTAGCACTCTTTACCACTGTCCCAGCTGAGATAAGCCATCTCGGCATAGACTAGGCATAGAACCTGAGGCCTTCTTGGTCTCATTGGATGGACTCTTACTGGATTATTGCTTTTCCCAATGAGGACCCAGTAAGGAATTCAGGAGAAACTTCTTTACTCAGAGTGTGGTGAGAATGTGGATTGGTTGAGGTGAATTGCATAGGTGCATTTAAGGTGATGCTGGATAAGTACATGAGGGAGAAAGGAATGTAAGGATATATTGATAGGGTGAGATGAAGTAAATAGAGTTGGAGGAGGCTCGCGTGGAGCATAAACACGGCCCCTTATTTGCATAGTCAAAGGACCCAATGCCTGCCTCAGGTGTGCGTAAAGGACAATCTCTTGTTTGTCCTTACCCAATATGGTGGGTGGTGCACTTCTGACCGGAAATGTGCACACGCTTCCTGTCCGCCATATTGGGGCTTTAGTAGTCCGAGTAATGCCTGGACCAATTTCTAGGCCCATGTATGTCATGCATTTTAATTATCTGTCTTGTTGTATTTATGTTCTTATTTCTTCTTCTGTTTTGATTTCCTTTCCTTAGGATCTTGGGAGACCTCACTTCAAGGTAATTGAGAACACTGATCACCAAATATCAAAGATTCATTAATCCTGAACATTGCTTTCATGGATTATGTTGATTAGTTAACTGTTGGGATTATTTTGCAGTCATGAAACATTCTGATTATTATAATAATGCCTTTGGTGTGATTCTGTTACATTTCAGTGAGATGGCCGTGGAGATTCCCTTTTATCTGATGCACCCCAAACCCTCTGAGGGTAAGTACTGTTTTGGTAGTATTATTTTCAACTGAGCAGATCCTAATTCCAATCCCTAAGCATGTTCCAATTCCAGTTTTAGGGCAAATCCTGGTCCCAGTACTGATTCTAATATTAATTCTAAAGCTGATCATAGGCCCAGTCCTGTTGGAGAAGTACAAAGGTAGAATCCAAAATACAAATTAATTAAAACTGGTTAAACATGGAAACATCCAGGTATATCTGATCTGAGCAGATTTGAATTTGGAAACGTATTTGAAATTCCAGTGGAGAGTACCAACAGAAATGTGGGTATTTTTTGCTAACAAAATTTGTTTGCTGAATGATTGTCAGGATAAAGACATCAGTCATTAATATGCTCTCAAAACAGTCCCAGTTACTTATAAATCTAACATCTTCTGACTGGTATGATCTTGTACTTTCTAATGAATAGGAAAGGTTGCAGAATTGAACCCAAAGGTATTTGCTGGCCATAAATTTCCAGTTTGATTAACTGACACTTATCAGTGCCCTTCGCTTAGTATTATTTAGGCAATTTCTTATCCATTTTACTCCTCCCTCCTTCATCCCTGGAACTTTCACTATAGCTGCAAATATTTTGTAAGGTTATGGTTTTGCCAAGTTCAAGACCAAGCAGGGTTCAGGACTGCACACAGCAATGGTTGGGATTGTGGCTTGAATTCTGATATTTCATTGCTGCTGATGAAATTTCACTGACTTTATACCGACACATTGTAAGACACAGATTTATGGAGGTAAAACACAGACTTTTTGGCAATTTCTGCAGGTGAATGCTTTCTTGTCCCAGCTATAGTAATGGAGGCAATAAACCACTTATAAAATAAATCAGTTAACACATCCATTAGAACAGTATACTGATGAATAGTATACTTGATTCAATACTTGAAGTGAAGAAATTTACAGGGCTATGGGGAAAGAGCAAGGGAATGGAATTAATTTGATAGCTCTTTCAAGGACCTGGCACAGGCCCGATGGACCGAATGGCCTCCTCCTGTGCTGTACCTACTATGAATGTCATATAAACTTGTTAAGTATCCATTCACTAATTTCACTCACAATATTTCCTATCCTCAAGTTTTATCTTAACATTTAGATATTTTTGGATAGCCACTTAAAAATCAAACTGTTCAGTCTAAAAGGGGAAGGTTGGCAACTTATCAGCTACTTTCTGAAAGTCCAGACA
Source organism: Heptranchias perlo (assembly GCF_035084215.1). NCBI lineage: Eukaryota > Metazoa > Chordata > Chondrichthyes > Hexanchiformes > Hexanchidae > Heptranchias > Heptranchias perlo. Next base: position 51,799,953 of record NC_090339.1, on the reverse strand, counting down.
GGCAACAGCCACCAAATTACTTTCATTACCTCTCGTTCCCGGACAGGATATAAGAAAATGCTTGTCGTCAGATAGATGATCTTTCTCTCACCTCTGGCCTACAGCCTCTCTCTCTCTCCCTCGGAGTGATTTTAACCCTACCTGCCCTGCGGAAACTGGGCAGGTGGGCAGTTAAATCGCCCAGGTTACTTACCTGCCCTGGAGACGACAGAAGCTGACGGTTCGTGATTTTAACCTGCTCAACAGAGCAGGCGGTGAGGACACCTGCCCAAAGACAGCGGGGTCCTTTTTTACCTACGCACGTTGGGTCCCGATGACGTCATTGAGACCTGGGTTCAATTTTAACTCAGTGGCCTGAGGGGCCAGGAGGTGGAGGAAGAGTGCTCCTCCAGGCTCCACATGGAAAGCTTAGGCCTCTGCTTCTGTGGACTCACCCCATCCTTTCCCTTGCCATTCACGTGACCCCCGTAGGAGGTACCCCGACAACTTGGCCTCGGCAGGTGACGTCCGGGCTGCACAATTTTCCACCGCTTTGCGTCGACTTCCCACCCAGTGAGTTTCTCACCCACCCCCTTACTCAGCCACCGAAAACTGGCCCAGAGTTACAATCAAACCATCTATCAAAATGTTTCTTGTCTCTTTCTATTTTGTCAGTACTACTTGAACTTTGAACTTTCACAATTCTACACATTTCCCTCCTTCCTAAATCCCAGACCATTTCCTAATCGGTTAATTCTTTCAGAAAACTACAGAGCTTGTTATTTTCCTCAGTCTTTCCTCCTTCCTACAAACTATAGGCTTTCAAAACTCCAGCTTGGCATCACCTAACCACTACATCTCGATTAATTTCATTTACCCCTTTTTAAACTTATTTAAATCTTGGTCATGCCTCGATTATGGGCCTTAATCCTTAACCTAGATTTCTCAGTTAATTATATTGGCCCAAAAATTGTGCTGAGCGGTGAATGAACATCACCGCCGCTCGTAAGTAACTAACTCACCCACAAATTTTTCGCAGGCTTCTGGGCGCCAACTTGCTTCATTGGAGACCTGTAAGAAATGCAGTGGTCTTTCCTGAGCTTCTCTGGGCTGTGGGAGTGGGGAAAGGATCCCTCTCTTCCTTCAACCAATCAGCTGGAATTATCCTTCACAAACCGTGCAGACTAAGAACTGGGATGTGTCAGATAGATTTGTAAATTCTCTATAAAATTAGAGAAAATGAATTAGAGGGTATGATTAAAAGACATAGATAAAAAAGACAGAAAGAATAAGTAAAAAAGTAACAATTTTAAATGAAATCTATTTTTTTAAATGTCCACAACAATTAATATCGGAAGGAATGAGACTCCACATTTTTAAAAGTTAATTTTCAGTGCCAGAGAGGTTGTTTGGCAGTCATTAATACTTACCATGCCGTTAAAAGTTAGTTTTATAACTAAACAAAAACAGTGTGCCTTTTTTATGGAGGGACTTGTTCGTTTCCAGTTGGTTCGTTTCTTACAGTACAGCAAGTTCGTGCTGTTCTATTCATTCAACCGGGAAGATCTCTTTAACGCGATGCTTTCAAATGAGCAGGGCAAACGGGAGAACAATTTCCAGATTTCCACCTTTGACTGCGCTCCCCGGAACTTTCTTGCTCTTCCATTTGCCCTGAAATAATAGTGAGTCCTGTTAGGCTCACCATCATTTCGTGAGCAATTTCCGGGCCAATACATCTGTGAAGAATTCCAATAAATTTTGTAATCATGGACTGCAGTAAAGGGTCGATTTTGGACCTTAGTCAGTCTTCTGGACTCTCAGAAACCTAATAATGGGCCTACACACATCGAAATGTAAATGCTGAGATCATCATTTCAGGCCAGAGAGAATAAGAATGTATCTCCTCTCTTTTTTTGAAGATAGTGGGAAATGGGTCTATGGGTGGCATCAGCCTAGACAGTGAGCGTCAGCCAGTGACTCAACCATGAAGGGCATCACAGTTGAAACTGATTCCGTCTTCACCTTAACTTCTGCATATCTGCACATTACCACAGGATTTTCTGGATAATGATCAGAAGTAAATATTTCTCCCCTCCCTGGTCCAGGAAACTGAGGTCAATTGCAATGATCCAGCTCCTTGATGCAGTCGCAGTAATGGTCCAGCAGAATCAGCCCACTGGAAATACATTACTGGGTACTCATTATTGTTACTGACTGATGTCTCTGCCTCAGGAATGTTTTGTGTTGAGTGCACAGAGGTGCAAATTTGACCTAATTTATGACAATTATGAAGTGCCCCACTGCCTATTGTTTACTAACCCACCATTCTCTGGTTTTTCATTTCTTTCACTGCTTCTATTAAATTACAGTCAATGCCAGGTAAGTCTGCAATATATAAGGAGAGTTGTTATTATGGGATATATAGAGGCCCGTATTGTGCTTAGACTTACCCTGATCCTATCTAGAATTTGTGTGTACGCTGTCCTCGTGATTGAGCTTCTGAGCTCCCATAACCGTTACTGGAAGCTGAAGTACTCATTAATGTACAGCCAATGTGTCGTGTATCTACTCCAGCATTGTTGACAGTAAGTCAGAGATGTGTTGTTTTATAAAAAAAAAGGAATATTCTATATATGATATAAATAGAGTGTTGGTGTGTGTCCCTTTAAAAATAAGACTTGCATTTATATAGCATATTTCACGACCTCAGGATGTCCCAAAGCACTTTACAGCCAATGAAGTACTTTTGAAGTGTAGCCACTGTCATAATGTAGGAAACACAGCAGCCAATTTGTGCAGAGCAAGCTCCCACAAACAGCAATGAGATAATGACCAGATAATCTGTTTTAGTGATGTTGGTTGAGGGATAAATATTGGTCAGTACATGGGGGAGAACTCTTCTGCTCTTCTTCAGATAATGTCATGGGACCTTTTATGTCCACCTGAGAGGGCAGACGTCTCATCCGAAAGACGGCACCTCCGGCAGTGCAACGGTCCCTCGGTACTGCCCTGAACATTCAGCCTGGATTATGTGCTCAAGTTATAATGCTACAAATTATACCACAACAAGATATAATTGCTCTGCTTTCTTGAAATGAATGGTGAATTAGTTAGATGCCAGGTTGAATGTAAAAATCCTGGGTTTGTTTGACTGACAGATTAATTAACAGGAGAAATTGTGGAACCAGCATGTTCTTGGAAAGAGGGGACTGAAAAGTTTAACATTTTAAGATTTTTGCATCTATGTTAAGGTAGCCAAGTGCAGGAGGTAGAAATTGTCAGTTATCCTAGAACCATAACAGTTTGCAGCCCAGAAAGGGGACCTGCGGCCCATCTTGTCTGTGCTAGCCAAAACTAATCCATTGCCCCAGTCTCTCTCCGTGGCCCTGTTTCTTCCTTTGCTTCAAATAGTCATAGAATTTTCCATGAAAAGATGCAACAGCCTCTGCCTCAACCGTTTCCTGTAGCAAAGCATTCCTTGCTCCAACAAGCTTCTGTGTAAAGAATTTTTTTCTGCTAATCTTAGGAACAGGAGTAGGCCATTTAGCCCCTTGAGCCTGTTCCGCCGTTCAGTGAGATTGTGGCTGATCTGTGACCGAACTCCATATACCCGCCTTAGCCCCATATCCCATAATACTCTTGGTTAACAAAAATCTATCAATCTCAGATTTAAAATTAACAATCGAGCTAGCATCAACTGCCGTTTTCGGAAGAGAGTTCCAAACTTCTACGTGTGAAGAAGTGTTTCCTAACTTCGCTCCTGAAAGTCCTGGCTCTAATTTTTAGGCTATGTCCCCTAGTCCTAGACTCCCCAACCAGCGGAAATAGTTTCTCTCTATCTACCCTATCAGTCCCCGTTAATATCTTGAAAACTTCGATCAAATCACCCCTTAATCTTCTAAATTCCAGGGAATACAACCCTAGTTTGTGTAATCTCTCCTCATAATTTAACCCTTGGTACTCCCTCCAAGGCCAATATATCCTTCCTAAGGTGTGGTGCCCAGAACTGAACACAGTACTCCAGGTGTGGTCTAATCAGGGCTTTGTATAGCTTTGGCATTACTTCTACCCTCTAGTATTCCAGTCCTCTAGATATAAAGGCCAGCATTCCATTAGCCTTTTTGATTATTTTCTGTACCTGTCCATGACATTTTAATGATCTATGTACATGGACCTCTAAGTCTCTTTTGACCTCCACTGTTTTGAGCTTTTCACCATTTAGAAAGTACTCTGATCTATCCTTTTTAGGTCCAAAGTGGATGACCTCACACTTGCGTACATTGAAATCTATTTGCCACAGTTTTGCCCATTCATTTAATCGATTACTATCTTTCTGTAATTTTATGCTTGCATCTACACTACTTACAATGCTGCCTACATTTGTGTCATTGGCAAACTTGGATATGTGGCTCTCTATCCCATCATCTAAGTCATTAATAAATACAGTGAATAGTTGAGGCCCCAACACAAGTCCCTGTGGGCCACCACTAGTCACATCCTGCCAATTTGAGTACCTGCCCATTATCCCTACTCTCTGTCTCCTGCTGCTCAACCAATTTTCTAACCAGGTCAATAATTTGTTCTCAATTCCATGAGCTTCAACTTTAGCTAACAGTCTCTTTATGAGATACTTTACCAAATGCCTTCCAGAAGTCCATATAAACAACATCCATAGACATTCCCCTGTCCACTACTTTAGTCACCATTTCAAAAAATTCAATTATATCTGGCATGACCCACCCTTTACAAATCCATGCTGGCTCTCTGATCAGCTGAAAATTTTCAAGGTGGTCAGTCACTCTATCCTTAATTATAGACTCTAGAAATTTCCTGACAACAGATGTTAGGCTAACTGGTCAATAATTCCCTGGTTTCCTTCTCTCACCTTTCTCAAATAGTGGAGTGACATCTACAATTTTCCGATCTAAAGCAACTGTTCCTGAATCAAGAGAACTTTGGAAGATTATAGTTAGAGCTTCTGCAATGTTCTCACCTACTTTTTTTAACACCCTGGGGTAAAAGCCATCTGGTCCTGGGAATTTGTCACCCTTTAGTGCCAATATTTTCATCATTGCTGTTAATTTGCTTACATTAATTATGGTGAGTCCCCATCCCTGATTCAAAATTAATTTGCTATCCTCTTCCTCTACTGTAATTACTGACGCAAAATAATTATTTAACATGTCCGCCATTTCCTTATTTTCAATTACAATATCACCATTATCAGTTTTTAAGGGATCCACATTGCTCTTGACCACCCTCTTTTTCCTAATATAGTTGTAGAAATTTTTTGTGTTGATTTTGATATCCCTTGCAAGTTTCTTTTCATAGGGCCCGATGTTAGCAGGCCTGCGGGTTCCCGGCGGGGGGCGCTATCGGGCACGTGGGTAACGCGCCCGGTGAAATGAGTGCGTCCCCCACGCGATCACAGGATAATTGAAGTCATTTACCTGTGGTTACGGGTTTTCCGCTGCTCAGCTGCGGGCTGGCGGCCTGCGCATGCGCAGTGACGTCTGAGTGATGGTGGAGCTCTATTTAAAGGGGCAGTCCACCAATGCTCCTCCTGCTGCAAACAAGAAGTAGCACACCATGGAGCACCCCAGGGGTAAGGCTGCCCCACGATTTTCTGACGACTCACTCCAGCTGCTGCTGGACGGGGTAAGGAGGAGGAGGGAGACGTTGTTCCCCAGCGATGGAAGGAAGTGCCCTGCCTCCGCCACCAGGAAGGCATGGGCGGAGGTGGCCGCGGAGGTTAGCAGCAGGGGCAACACCACCAGAACATGGATCCAGTGTCGCAAGAGATTCAATTATCTCACTAGGTCCGGCATAGTGAGTACACTAACGCATTCTCCTACACTTCGTCTTCCACATCACCTCAAACACCTCACAACCCCTTCTGCACTGCCACCACAGCGCTCCCGCATCAATCCTCACAGCCACTCAACTATCATCCTCACCGTGCCTGCACGTACCCACCGTCCCTGTCCCCATTCGAAGACTACCACACACCCCAATCCCCATACAATGGGATGGGCATGTGGCACACGCATCCTCCCATCCATCTCCCACACGCTCAACCCACCCACACCAATGCTTGAAGTGTCTCACAATGCAATCATCACTCAATCACGCATCTGTGTTTTGCCTTGACAGGAGAAGAGATGCAAGAACGCCCGGGAAAGGGCACGCACCGGAGGGGGCCCGCCACACGAGGTGGTTCCAACGCACGCAGAGCTGGACGCCTTGGAGATCAGCCACACGCTGCATTGCCTGTCCGTGGCGGATGGCGAGGCTGGGGCTGCAGAAACGTCCAGTAACGGAAAGCTGACACTCAGCACTCATGATCGCGAATGATCTTAGCATCACTTGGCATCTGCCGCACCTCAACATTTGTCCACATCCCTGATATTGCCCTTTGTTCTCTTGCAGGGCCGTCTGCGAGCGCCTTGTCTGTGGCGGGCGATTCCTCAGAGGACATGCCGGTCTCTGATGGTCCATCGTCACATATGAGCCAAGCATCCACCAGCGCAGATACACACACCTTGGTGGGTCCCCCTCCTCAATTAGTTGGGATTGCACATGGTGAGTCACCGCGCACATGTGAGCATGAGCAGACCCTGGTGGCAGGGGCAGCCGCGGAGGGTCCGCGTCGGTGGGAGCACTCTTCTCCAGGCTCTGCTCAGCCAGACCCAGATGCTGAACCCAGGAGGCCACCAGTCAAAAGGAGAGTCGTCGAGGGGCACCAGCACATTGCCGAGGTACTGGAAGAGGTGCCACGCGCACTCTCCACAATCGCGCAGGTGATGGAGGAGTCCAACTCCTGCATGAGGGCAATGGTGGCACAAGTACAGGAGGGTATCCGCGAGATAGTGTCGCGGGTAGGTGCGGGAACGTCTGCAGTGGAGGAAAGGCTAGCCTCCCTCGAGCGTCACGAACAGCTCAACATTGAGTCCATCCAGGCCCTGACAACGGCTGTTCGGATTCAGGGTGAGCAACATTCTGCCGCCATAAACAGGCTGACAGATACATTAGAGGTGGCCTTGCAAGGTCTCACACAGGTCACCCAAACTGCCGTCCAGCAGGGTGGAAGGAGTGATGTGGGCCTAGGCCATGAGAGGGAAGATGGTGAATGGGGACATGGAAGTGGGGATGCTACTCAAAGTGCCCCCACGTCTCACCCGTTGCCCCCCTCTCAACCAGTACCCGCAATGGTGCCTCCTCTCCAGGTGGCCGAGTCTGCCCCTGCACAGGTGCAGGAGGAGCAGTATGTGGAGGTGCCCTCACGGGCACCGAAACCCAGGGGGCGTCGGCCCAAAGCATCTACCCGGTCAGGGCACGAACAGGAGCAACCTGCCACTACCTCTGCTGGAGCCACAGGGGTAGCACCACGTAGGGGTTCCCGCAAACGTAAGGCTAGGGTGTTATGAACACAAAGGGAATGCACCAGGGTGTATGACAATTTGTTATGTTTTTATTTATAGTCGTTTACTGCACATACACAATAAACACAATTGTTCTCACCACTACTGCCACATCTTGTCCATTCTTGAGCGGCTTGTGCAATAGGTCCCTTTCGTGGGGCTCATCATGACGACGAACACCTGGTCCCACCCATTGGGTCACACTACAGTGGGTGCAGGAGTACTGGCACCACTCTTCTGTGGAGGGGGCTGGTCTGGCCGCTCCTCTGTGCACGTGATGAGGTCTGGACGCCTCAGACAGTCTGATGTTAGGAGAACCGTTGACATATGAGTGCCTCCCTGGCCTGACGAGCATCCAGGTGAGCCAGTGTTCGGCCCATGGGTCCTTCCTCCTCCTCTTGGTCCTCCTCCTCCTCCTCCTCATCATCGTCCTCAATATGGGTGGCGGATGTGCATGGGGCCTCCTCCAGCGGCACCCCTCTCTGTTGTGCCATGTTGTGCAGGGCACAGCAGACAACTATAATTCGTCCCACTCTGAATGGCGTGTATTGGAGCGCTCCCCCTGAATGACCAAGGCACCTCAAGCGCATCTTGAGCACCCCTATAGCCTGCTCAACTGTGGACCTGGTAGCGATGTGGCTGTCATTATATCGACGCTGCGGCTCGGTGATGGGGTTCCTCAGAGGTGTCATAAGCCACGTGTGCAGGGGATATCCCTTGTCGCCGAGGAGCCAGCCATTGCCGGTGTTGGGTGAGTGGAAGAGGGGCTGGACGGTGGACTCCCTGAGGACAAAGGCATCGTGGCAGCTGCCGGGGTATCTGGCGCACACGTGTAGGAATCTCTGGCGGTGGTCACATATGAGCTGGGCGTTCATGGAGTGATACCCCTTCCTGTTGATGAACAGTCCTGGCTTATGTGGAGGTGCCCGTATTGCTATGTGGGTGCAATCGATTACACCGTGCACCTGTGGGAAGCCAGCCACATCATGGAATCCAACCGCCCTCTCCATCTGGCTGCGGTCATCCATGGCGAAGTTGATGTAGTGCGAGGCCCTGTGGAACCCATCGGTAACCTGCCTTACGCACTTGTGTGCAGACGACTGACAGACCCCGGTGATGTCCCCGGTGGCACCCTGGAAGGATCCGGAGGCGAAGAAGTTGAGGGCAGTGGTGACTTTGACGGCGATGGGTAAGAAGATGCTGCTTGGTCCATCCGGGAGCAGCTCGTCATTAAGGAGGCTGCAGATGTCGGCGACTACCTGGCGAGTGACTCTGAGCCTACATATGCACTGCTCCTCAGAGAGGTCCATGAAGCTGAGCCTCGGTCTGTAGACCCTGTGTTGGGGGTAGTGCCTCCTGCGACGCATCTCTCTCTGTGGTTGTCCACATTCCTCCTGCTGTGTAGGTGGATGTGCCACAGCACCGTGTTGTGGGGCTCCACGTGTCTGAGGCGGACGGCGTGGCCTGCGAGGCTGCTGAGGCTGGTCATGCTGTTCATCCTCCGAGGATGTCGAGGCAGCCCCCATCTGGAAGGTGTAGGTCTGAGGGGTTCTGCAAGGTAGGTAAGTGTGTCCTCGCACCGGGGTTGCAGTTCCACGTTGGTGAATCTTCTTGCTAGGAGGAGGGTGGTGGAGGGCTAGCGTTGCTCTATGTGACGGAGTGGCCTCCTGCGTTGGTGAAGGGTCTCCCCCCTCCCCACCTGTGGAATGCACCTTGGCAACTGCCACAGGCTGCTGGCTGCAACACGTCCGTTTGAAGTGAGAGTGTTTCTCCCAGTATGGGAAACAGTCTCAGTTCAAGGTAAAATCCCTCCCTTCCTAATAAAACAGCTCAATCAGGCCTGTAAACGACCTGAACGAGCAAGATAAATACTTACAAGTGGCATCCCGCTGGCTTTAATTGCCTGCGGGATTCCCACCTGCGGGGTCTGCGCGTGCACGCCGGCGCCTCCGTGGGGAACCCGGAAGTGGGCGGGTTCGAGACAGGATCCGGTCCCGCTCCGGGTTTCACCGATTTTCGGGGCCCCCCCGCCGAGAACGCACCCAATAGCGGGTGGTAAAATCAAGCCCCATACTCCCTTCTTGTAGCTCTTACTATCTGTTTTGTCACCTTTTGCTGCTTTTTGTATCTCTCCCAGTCGCCAGGATCCGTGCTTTTTTTGCACTTTCGCATGCTTTTTCTTTTCATTTTATGGTGTCCCTTACCTATTTTGTCATCCATGGCTTTTTTTTTGGCAAGTAAAGCTCTTGCCCCTTAGGGGTACAAACTGGTTCTGTATCACGTTAAATTCTTTTTAAACACCTCCCACTGATCTTCTGTCGTTTTATCCATTAACAGATTTGTCCAGTTTACTGTGGACAGTCTCTGTCTCATCCCGTTGCAGTCAGCCCTAAATTTAGAATCTTAGTAGCTGATACGGGTTTTCCCCTTTCAAACACAACATGGAACGCGATCGTATTATGATCGCTATTAGATAAATGTTCACACACCGTTAGGCTGTTAACTAAATCTGGTTTGGCCACTTGTTGGTTCTAGGACATATTGGGAGTAATTTTAAACCCTAATAACGGGTGGGTTGGGGGCGGGTGGGAGTTGAAAATAATTGTTTCTTTGGGTGGCAACCGCAAAATTTTCGGACTTTGCATTCCCAGTGGGAAGCCTGTACTTTTACGTGCCGACATTAAACCCGGAAATAAAGCTGTGTTGCGGTCATGACCCAAAAATCAACTATTTTCAATTCCCACCCGCCCCCAACCCACCCGTTCTTGGGGTTTAAAATCACCCCCCTTGTTGCAGAAAGCTGTCCTGAACACACTCAAGAAATTTGCTCCCTTTCTGACATGAGCTCGTTTGCTTTTCTCAATCAATATGAACGTTAAAATCCCCCATCAATCCTTTATAATTCACTGGTTAGGCCTCAGCAGGAGTATTGTATTCAATTCTATGCACCATGCTGTAGGAACGATGTCAAGGCCCTGGAAAGGGTGCAGAGGAGATTTACCAGAATACCACCAGGGATGAGGGACTTCAGTTATGTGGAGAGACTAGAGCAGAGAAGGTTATGGGGGGATTTAATAGAGGTGTTCAAAATAATGAGGGGTTTTGATAGAGTAAATGAGGAGAAAATGTTTCCACTGGCAAGAGGATTGGTAACCAGATTTAAAATAATTGGCAAAAAGAACCAGAGGAGAGATGAGGAGATTTTTTTTATATGCAACGAGTTATCTGGAATGCACTGCTTGAAAGGGTGGTAGAAGCAGATTCATTAGTAACTTTCAAAGGGAATTGGATATTTACTTGAAAAGGAAAAATTTGCAGGGTTATGGGGAAAAAGCAGGGGAGTGGGATGAATTGGATAGCTCTTTCAGGCATGATGGGCTGAACGGCCTCCTTCTGTGCTTTATGAAATCTGGAAATAGAATCAAGTTTTCTAGGTTGGCACATATTGGCCATGTCCATATCTGTGTTCTCTCTTTCTGTTCCCGCAGGTTATACTGCACTCCATACATTGCCTAGCCTGATTTGCTGCATCATCTGTATACCTATGCTGAATCATGTGTACATTATACCCAGGGTTGCCAACTCCAGGCTTTTGACAAGGTCCCACATGGCAGACTGGTCAGAAAAGTAAAAGCCCATGAGATCCAAGGGAAAGTGGCAAGTTGGATCTAAAATTGGCTCAGTGGCAGCAAGCAAAGGGTAATGGTTGACGGGTGTTTTTGTGACTGGAAGACTGTTTCCAGTGGGGTTCCACAAGGTTCAGTACCTGTTCCCTTTCTTTTTGTGGTATACATTAATGATTTAGACCTAAATGTAGAGGGCATGATTAAGAAGTTTGTAGATGGTACAAAAATTGGCCGTGTGGTTGATAGTGAGGAGGAAAGCTGTAGACTGCAGGATGATATCAATGGACTGGTCAGGTGGGCAGAAAAGTGGCAAATGCAATTCAATCCAGAGAAGTGTGAGGTAATGCATTTGGGGAGGGCAAACAAGGCAAGGGAATACACAATAAATGATAGGATACTGAGAAGTGTAGAGAAACGGAGGAACATGCCCACAGGTCCCTGAAGGTAACAGAACAAGTAGATAAGGTGGTTAAGAAGGCATACGGGATACTTGCCTTTATTAGCCGAGGCACTGAATAAAAGATTAGGGAGGTTATGCTGGAACTGTATAAAACATTAGTTAGGCCACAGCTTAAGTACTGTGTACAGTTCCGGTCACCACATTACAGGAAGGATGTAGTTGCACTAGAGATGGTACAGAGGAGATGTACAAGGATGTTGCCAGGACTGGAGAATTTTAGCTATGAGGAATGATTGGATAGGTTGGGGGTTGTTTTCATTGGAACAGAGGAGGCTGAGGGTTGATTTAATTGGAGGTGAAGAAAATTATGAGGGGCCTAGATAGAGTGGATAGGAATGATCTATCTCCCTTAGCAGAGGGGTCAGTGACCAGAGGGCTTATATTTAAAGTAATTGGTAGAAGGATTAGAGGGGAGCTGAGGAGAATTTTTTTCACCCAGAGGGTGGTAGGGGTCTGGAACTCACTGCCTGAAAGGGAGGTAGAGGCAGAAACCCTCAATTCATTTAAAAAGTACTTGGATGTGCACTTGAAGTGCCGTAACCTACAGGGCTACGGACCAAGTGCTGGAAAGTGGGATTAAGCTGGATAGCTCTTTTTTGGCCGGCACGGACATGATGGGCCTAATGGCCTCCTTCTGTGCCTTAACTTTCTGTGATTCCAGTTGGACATATTCCTGGAGGTTACATCACATGACCTCCTGCCTCCAACTGCCCCGCCTGGTCACAGAGCTTCTTTCCCCATCTCCAATATTTTTATAACAAATAAAACAAAAAAGCGTTCAAAGAAAATGAAAAAAAGCACAATTTTTTTTTAATGCCCGAGATTTTTCTCCCAGTCTGTTCGCAGCAGTGCCCAGGAGAACCTTCAATTCCTGGAGACTCCAGGACAATCCTGGAGAGTTGGCGACACTAGTTATACCACAGACCCTTCTCTCTGTAGCTACTTCATTCCAGTATATTTTTGGTAGTTTTGGCTCTGTGCTTTCATGCCGGCCTGGTTTCTATTTTGTTCCACTACTCTCATCTTTTACTTAGTAGGATAATGAGCACGTGCCAAACCCACATCTGCGCTGTCATAATAGCGAATGCTTTTGATTTAATATTTAAAGATTGTGGATTTGAAGCACATGTCCCTTCAACTGAGTGCACAAGGGGGAAAATATTGATAAATGTGGCTGCGGTTTCCAAGCCTGGTCCTGTACTGGCTCAGTGTAATTCCATCACCACATTGTGAAGCTGCTCTCATGATGAACTCAGCTCACCCAGGCTATGTACAGCTCAGCTCCTGCATACAGTTTGCTTTTATTTGCAACAGATTATCTGTAAGGGTGAAAAGATCTGCTGCAGCCAGACCCACTCTCCACCATGTGGCTTTCTGCTCCTGACTAATTTTCTTGCTCTCTTGGTTGATCTTGTTTGAATTTCACAGGTTTGATGCTTTGCAAACGTCTGTTCTTTGTTCTGCTCCCTCACTGAAGGCTGTTCAATTCGTATCCGCCATTTCAGAGGGCACTGCTGAGAACAACCCATTCCAAAGCTCCAGGCCCCTGAAATTCAAATAGGAGAATCGGGCAGAGCAAGAACGTACGTGCAAAAATAAAATGTCCACTTCAACACCGCACATTTGTAGTTTAGGTCTGCAAATTCATTATTTTTTTAAATGCAAATTTTCAACAGGATGCCCGTCCATTTTGCTCTCTCAGTTTTGTGGTATTTGCTGGTTCGTGAACAGTAACTTTGAAAAACTTTGACGGATTTGATTGCTCGTTTTCTGCTGGTTACTCATTCGTCATTGGTACTTTTTGCTACTTTTGATTGGTGTACATTTAATAAATTAGATACTCGATTAGCAACTTAACAGATAAATGCTTATTTGAGCCAATCACAGTCTTTGGCCCTATGTATGTATGACACTTTGAAGTGTGATGCCCCAAGATGTGACATCTCTAAGCCCAAACTTTCAGGTGTGATGCCTTGAAAGGCATGACGCTTTAGATGCACATCAGGTGTACATCACAAATTCCTATGTCTGCATTTATAATAGAAATTGCACGAGTGATCTTGTCACACTGTAGTTTCATTAGTTCATAGCTGCCTGTTTTATGTAACATTACTTAGAATTTACAGCACAGAAGCAGGCCATTCAGCCCAACTGGTCTGTGCCAGTGTTTATGCTCCCCACGAGCCTCCTCCCACCCTACTTCATTTAACTCTATCAGCATATCTTTCTATTCCTTTCTCCCTGATGTACTTAACTAGCTTCCCCTTAAATGTGTCTATGCTAGTCATCTCAGCTATTCCATGCGATAGCAAGTTGCACATTCTAACCACTCTCTGGGTAAAAGATTTTCTCCTTATTGGATTTATTAGTGACTATCTTATATTTATGACCTCTAGTTTTGGACTTCCCCACAAGTGGAAACATCTTCTCTACGTCTACCCTATCAAACCCCTTCATAATTTTAAAGACCTCTATTAGGTCACCCCTCAGCCTTCTCTTTTCCAGAGAAAAAAGCCCCAGCCTGTTCAGTCTTTCCTGATAGTTATAACCTCTCAGTTCTGGTATCATCCATGTAAATCTTTTTTGCACCTTCTCCAGTGCCTCTATATCCTTTTTGTAATGTGGAGATCAGAACTGTGCACAATACTCTAAATGTGGTCTAACCAGGGTTTGATACAAGTGTAACATATCTTCTCTGCTTTTCTGTTTGATCAATTTGTTGCAAGTTAGAAATATTAATACAACATTGACCCACAACTAATATTATATTTTTGAAGCTTTTTTCCATTTTCTATTTCTTTTTTTAAGTTTGCTGCTGCATTTCAAACTGGGTTTTGATCTGCAGTCTGAAAGTTGCAAGCAAGATATTGACCTCGGACTCACCACAAAAATATACATACAGCTACAATTTCCTGGATTCCCACAAAGGTGTATTGAGCAGCGGTATTAAAAGGAACAGGGCAGGCTGGAGGCTAAACATTATAACCATGCTCCAGACTACAGGCTATCAATGAACAATGCCACAGGATATCTGCTAGTGAAGTTCACAAAAAGCAGGGATTACAATCGTTGTTATGATAACATAAAGGTTTAGTTATTTCGCTCCATAATCGGCTGTTCACAAACAAGTTAAAATACCTCAGGACTCTTTTACCCTTTTCCAAATTTGGCAATTAAAAAAAAACTAGTTCAACATAGGAACAGGAGTAGGCCATTCAGCCCCTCGAGCCTGCTCCACCAAAATTGGGGCTCATCTGGGATTGGTAGCATGCTTGAAGCTGCACCAAATTTCCATTAAATGATGGCAATCATGGAAGCCATTTTTGAAAAATTGCTGCAATGGAAAAGGGTGGAAAAGAGGCACCTGCTTTTGTTTTCATCTATTGTCCATTCAGAGAAAGAAATAAAATACGTATTTACTGACAATCTCTTTCCTCCTTCCTAGTGCTGAAGACATTGTGATTGAAGAGTTTAATCGTCAAAAGATTGACAGAGAAAAAGGTGATGATGAAGATGAAGAAAAAGCAACCAAGGAAGGAGAAAGTTAAAGTGCAGGGAAACATTCAAATAGATGGACAGCAGAGAGGAGGCTATAGGTGCATGCATGGTTGTGAGCTACTAAGACAGACTATTTAAAAAAAGAGCCTTTCCTTCCTGTCCAAGGAAGTAATCATTTCAGGGTTGTCAGTTTTACATTAGACAGTCTGGTCTTTGACTGCACTATTGGGAAATTTCTGAAACAAAGCAGGCACCACGCACCACCTGCTGAGAGCACGTATTGGAAATTTGGGACCATCATGCACACAATTTTTCAACCATTCATTTAAATGGTTGGAAAATCACGCACAATTTCCATATGCTGGCGGATGAGGCTGCCTGATAGCAGTCCAGTTGAAAAGTTCTCTCTCAAAGTCTATTTCAGTAGAAGTCCATTTTCTCACCACCTTCTGTGTCTTATAGGAACATAGGAACAAGAGCAGGCCATTCAGCCCCTTCGAGCCTGTTCTACCATTCAATTTGATCATGACTGATCTGTATCTTAGCTCCATTTACCCACCTTGGTTCCATATCCCTTAATACCCTTGCCGAACAAAAATCTATCCATCTCAGTTTTGACACTTTCAATTGATCCCCAACCTCAGCAGCTTTTTGGGGAGAGTTCCAGATTTCCACTACTCTCTGTGTAAAGAAGTATGAGATTTGGAGGTATAATGTTATTAACGTTTTCAGTGAATTTTCATCAGCAACAAAATAAACACCTGAACTCAAGACCTGATTGTATCCTCTGCCTGGCCCTGTCCTTGCCCTTTCCAACTCTGGGTTTGAAAAATTCAAACAACCCTAGAACAATTTAGGTGACTTGTAGGCCAGGATCTTGACTTGGAGCCAGGAAGGGGGCGGTGAATCGCGGACAGGAAACCCGGAAGTACGGGTTTCCCAGACGTCCTTATGATTTTGACGCAAGGATGTCTTTTTTTTTTGTCGGTTTGCCATCCGACAGGCTGGCCGGATTGACAGGCTGGCCTCAGTCAGGCGGGAGCAGATCAAGGAAGAGGACATGACAAGGTAAGTCTTCAGGTAAGTCTTAGATTGTGTGGATTGGGGGGGTGGGTGGTGGTCATGGGGGGCATGGGGCACCGATGGGCACGGGGGCAGGGAGTCAGTCACCGAGGGGGACGGTCAGGATCGGGGGGGGGGTCACCACGGCTGTCTGCGATCGTTTGGGGGGGGGGGGCGGGGAGGGTGAGGGACGCGACCGTTGGCTGGGGGGGGGGGAAGGGACGCGACCGTTGGCTGGGGGGGCGGGGAAGGGACGCGACCGTTGGCTGGGGGGCGGGGAAGGGAAGCGACCCTTGGCTGGGGGGCGGGGAAGGGACGCGACTCTTGGCTGGGGCGGGGGGGGAAGGGACGCGACCGTTGGCTGGGGTGGGGGGGAGAAAGGGACGCGACCCTTGGCTGGGGGGGGGGAAGGGACGTGACCCTTGGCTGGGGGGGGGAGGGACGCGACTGTTGTGGGGGTGGGGGGAGGGACGCGACCGTTGTGGGGGTGGGGGGAGGGACGCGACCGTTGTGGGGGTGGGGGGAGGGACGCGACCGTTGTGGGGGGTGGGGGAGGGACGCGACTGTTGTGGGGGGTGGGGGAGGGACGAGATCATTGTGGGGGTGGGGGAGGGACACTACCGTTGTGGGGGGTGGGGGAGGGACGCGACCGTTGTGGGGGGTGGGGGAGGGACGCGACCGTTGTGGGGGGTGGGGGAGGGACGCGACCGTTGTGGGGGGTGGGGGAGGGACGCGACCGTTGAGTGGGGGGAGGGGAAGGGACGCGACCGTTGAGTGGGGGGAGGGGAAGGGACGCGACCCTTGGCTGGGAGGCGGGGAAGGGACGCGACCCTTGGCTGGGGCGGGGGGGGAATGGATGCGACCGTTGGCTGGGGGGGCGGGGAAGGGACGCGACCCTTGGCTGGGGGTGGCGGGGAAGGGACGCGACCCTTGGCTGGGGCGGGGGGGGAAGGGACGCGACCCTTGACTGGGGGGGGGCGGGGAAGGGACGCGACCCTTGGCTGGGGGGTGCGGGGAAAGGACGCGACCCTTGGCTGGGGAGGGGCGGGGAAGGGACGCGACCCTTGGCTGGGGCGGGGGGGGAAGGGACGCGACCGTTGGCTGGGGGGGCGGGGAAGGGACGCGACCCTTGGCTGGGGGGGGCGGGGAAGGGACGCGACCCTTGGCTGGGGCGGGGGGGGAAGGGACGCGACCCTTGACTGGGGGGGGGCGGGGAAGGGACGCGACCCTTGGCTGGGGGGCGCGGGGAAAGGACGCGACCCTTGGCTGGGGGGGGGGCGGGGAAGGGACGCGACCCTTGGCTGGGGGGGGGCGGGGAAGGGACGCGACCCTTGGCTGGGGGGGGCGGGGAAGGGACGCGACCCTTGACTGGGGGGGCGGGGAAGGGACGCGACCCTTGGCTGGGGGGGGGGGCGGGGAAGGGACGCGACCCTTGGCTGGGGGGGGGGCGGGGAAGGGACGCGACCCTTGGCTGGGGGGGGCGGGGAAGGGACGCGACCCTTGGCTGGGGGGGGGGCGGGGAAGGGACGGGACCCTTGGCTGGGGGGGGCGGGGAAGGGACGCGACCCTTCGCTGGGGGGGGGCGGGGAAGGGACGCGACCCTTGGCTGGGGGGGGCGGGGTAGGGACGCGACCCTTGGCTGGGGGGGGCGGGGAAGGGACGCGACCCTTGGCTGGGGGGGGCGGGGAAGGGACGCGACCCTTGGCTGGGGGGGGAAGGGACGCGACCCTTGGCTGGGGGGGTAAGGGACGCGACCCTTGGCTGGGGGGGTAAGGGATGCGACCCTTGGCTGGGGGGGGGGGAAGGGATGCGACCCTTGGCTGGGGGGGGGAAGGGACACGACCCTTGGCTGGGGGGGGAAGGGACGCGACCCTTGGCTGGGGTAGGGGGGGGAAAGGGACGCGACCCTTGGCTGGGGGGGGGGGAAGGGACGTGACCCTTGGCTGGGGGGGGAGGGACGCGACCGTTGTGGGGGTGGGGGGAGGGCGTGACCGTTGTGGGGGTGGGGGGAGGGACGTGACCGTTGTGGGGGGGTGGGGGAGGGACGAGACCGTTGTGGGGGGTGGGGGAGGGACGCGACCGTTGTGGGGGGTGGGGGAGGGACGCGACCGTTGTGGGGGGTGGGGGAGGGACGCGACCGTTGTGGGGGGTGGGGGAGGGACGCGACCGTTGTGGGGGGTGGGGGAGGGACGCGACCGTTGTGGGGGGTGGGGGAGGGACGCGACCGTTGTGGGGGGTGGGGGAGGGACGCGACCGTTGTGGGGGTGGGGGAGGGACGCGACCGTTGAGTGGGGGGAGGGGAGGGACACGACCGATGGGGGGGGGGGAGGGGAGGGACGCGAACGTTGGAGTGGGGGGAGTGGTTTGGTCCCTGCTCCTCATCCCACCCCGGTGAAAACTGTTAATGGGTGGATTGGGGGTGGGCCTGAAATTGCCCCCACTCCACCCCCCAACCGACCTGTTTTTCATAATTAAAATCCTGCCCATAGTATCAGAACCATTAACCAAGGGGTATATTTTCCGATCAGCAAAGTTCAGGTACAGGCATAAACACAGCATGCTCATACTTCATTGCTCTGACCACTATTTTTAAGTAGGCACTATTTTAATTTCTGCTTTCAATAGTGAGGTGCACAAGAAAGATTTTATACCTCACAAACATTTCTTCCCATCCCCTTCTTCCCCTTCCCATCAGCTCAGTGATATGACGATAAGAAAAGTCAGGGATGTGAAAAGCCCACTCCTCCGACTGAAGCTTGTCGCTTTGGTACCTCAGTCTCCAGCTTTTGCATCCAGCTGAACGTTCCCAGTTTTTGTGTCTCTACTACCCTGTATGGCAGATCATTCCAAACACATCACTTATTTTGACATGTTTTAAAATTACTTTTCAATAAATTGATGTCCTACCATGTTCTTAATAATCTGGATTTAATTTATCTGTAACTTTTATAAGCTGAATGAGACATTGCCCTTTTTCTGGACTGTCGACCTTGAATTCTCTAATAGTTCAACTCCTGAATACTTCAGATCCTTTGTGTTGCTCATCCCTGTGTTACACAAGTAACTTTTTTTTGGTGGTGTGCCCAGAATTGAACAGAGTGCACTGTAAAGCTGCAGTACAGCTTGTGTAGATTTGTGCTCTACTATTCCAGATATAGATTCCAATATCCTATTCACTCTTTTTAATTGCTTCACCACTTTGTATAGACATTGGAAAGTGATGAGTCTCCTACTACGAGCTGTCTTTCTAAATTGTGCTGCACTAAATCAATTTAATTCATTGTATACTTATGAGCACATTTTTGACCAATGTTAAATATAATTTGTCATTTGAAAAAATAGAAGTACAATATTATAATACCTCATTTCCATTTCTCCTATCTCCAAAATTAATAACTAAATAAGTCTCAAGATTTGGTATATTTTAACGTTCTAAGGTTTCATAAAAGTTAATCTGCCTTGCTGCTCAGCAAGTATTAGGGCTGGTGGGTGGACTATTAACCATTTTGTCCATGTGGTGCTGTCACCACTGGAGTCAGTGCATGACAGGACTGAAGCTTCATCATAGTACCAAGTGACTAAGATATCTTCGTCACAGTATCCAACTGCAATGTTTAAGTCTGACTTTTAAAGCAACATGAAATGCCTCTGGCTCCTAAGGAGATGCAATCGTGAGCATGGATCAGGCACAATACATTAGAAGTTATTATTTTGCTGTTTTAACAGAAGTTAGAATTAATCAGTGAACATTCTTACAAATGGTATGACATGATAAGTCATTATTCAAGGGAAATGTTTATAGGATGGTGTGATTTGAATGATTTATCAGATTAAATACTTGAAGAAATAACAATTCCCAATTGGAAAGAATTCTCACAGCTAGTATATTTATTTAAACTGTAAAGTATGTCGGTGTGTTTTAAAGTGATCTATTCTGTAGTTGTTTGACTGCCACTGATTTACAGTAATTATCACAATGAAATAAATGCTGTTGCATAGCTACCTTTACACTATGTTAATAATTAAGTTATTGAATGTGGTCTCTTACCAAGATAATTTAGCTAAAGCAGTAAATTTGTTGTCAATAACTCTTGGAGTTTTTTTTCTTTTCAATGTTCTTCCCTCTTCTGTGATTTGAGCTAATCCACACACTCAGTACCCATCAGCGACCACAGGATAGTGAGCAGGTGCAGCAGCCCTGACTGTTTCCTGTCTCCTCTCTACCCCAGCAATATTGACAATTGCAGCAACCTCTACCACCATTGTCCTAGCTGAATTTAGTCAACTCAACACCGACTAGTGATCAAACCTGAGACCGCTGCAGTCCGTATGGTTCATTGTCGCACAGTGTAGTGCATTCACTCCCGGAGTCAATGGTGAAACCAAGTTGTGGAGTTTTAACCAGAGACTGGACAGCTTCTGGCATTTCTGGCATAAGTTATCACCTTCAGAAGGAAAAAAAGGGGATAAAAACTGCAGTTCATGCTGATCCCCATGAGGTGGCCACAGACTCTCACATTTGTGATGTTCCCTCAAGTGGAATATCACAGTGAAGCTCTTCACAAGAACATCTTCCTGGAAATGAAATACTTTGAAGATTAGTTATCTATCAGCTGATATTACTAACCAAATAATTAACCAATAAAGTATTTAAAGAAGTTCAGATTAGTCGGGGCTTCATACCGGCTGGCTCTGTATTTATACATCAAATGTATAAATAATGACTTTTATTACAAATATTTTGCACCTGTTTGAGGATTTTGTTTTAAGTTTAAGATTACTGGTGGTTCCTTAGTGGAGTGTTTTTATTCATATTCCAGACAATAGCCTAAGAAGGATGACCAGATGTTGGCTGTACCTTCTCCACCTTGGCAATCCTTAGCAAGAATTGTATCTAAATATCCAGTGATGGTATCTGTCTTTATTTCCCAAATAAAATAAGCTGGGCTCCTGGACAAGATAAGGGTAAAAAGCTTGTGGTCTGATAATTGACTCTTTTCCCCGCCTCAATCTCCTCTTTCTCAATAGCAATCTTTTGTGCCCTTCTTTATTTTATCAATATTATGATGGTCATTGCTCCTTCAAATTTTCTGCTTTTATTTGTCCTAAGTTCCAAATATACAATCCTACTCATTCTCGTCCCTGCATCTTCACTGCAGTGAAATCCAGGCTCATTGACATGGAAATGAAAATCAGGCAGGGTGTATAATGGCCGGACCATCAGCTACTGCCTGTTTTGTGCCCGTGCCAACATTGAATTTTGCCCCATTCTTTCCCACAAGTCCAATCCTGTGGAATTCCTTGCCTCTCTCACCCTCCCCTTTCTTTTTTTATTTTTGCTCTCAGGATGTGGGCAGCACTACATTTTTTTGCCCAGTGTGGGGGGGTTCCTCTTCTTAACTAACGATTGTACAACTGAGTGGCTTGCTGGGCCATTTCAGAGGACATTAAGACTCAACCTCATAATGTGGACCACAGTTGCATGCAGGCCTGGCACCAGGTAAGGCGGGAAGGCCCCAAACACATTAGTGAACCTGTTGGACCTTTACGACAGTCTGGCAGGTTTCCTAGTCATTTTTTTCTGGTGCTATCCCATAAATTTCTTGATTTATTGAATTCAATTTCACAACTTGCCCTGGTAGGACTTGAACCCCTAAATCTTGGGTTGCTAGTCCTGTACCAGAACTATTACACACATTACCTTTGCATCTGCAGGCTTTTAAACCCTAAGCTTGGTGTAATCTAAGCACTAATTCTTCATTTATCAATCTCCTTCCTACACTTTATAACCATGATGGTCTCCTTGATGGCCTAGATTTTCCAATTAGTATTATTGTAACCCAGACTGTAACACGTTTATTTTAAATGGTGGTAAAATAACACTGATCAGAAAATCGAGGCGTATTAGCATTGGGCCTTCATGTAGATTTCATCATAAAGAAATTCAATGAGTTAATCAATCTGCTTAGCGACGTATCTAATTAGATTTGCAGGGGAAACCAATAAATAACAAAATGAGTTCCTCTCAGTCTAGTTGATTCTATTCAGAATTAAACCAAAACTTCATTCAAAAAAAGGAGATATGTTAAGGAAAATATGTAATTCTACCCCTGTGTTTTTCACAAGGTCACAAGATTTATACAGATGAGAAAGGCCATTTAGCCCATCTTAATTCATCCAACCAAAATGACACTACACCCCTCCTGCAACCCCCCCTAACCCCACCCTCAACTTCAATTTCATCCTTAGCGATTTCAGCACCATTCAAGGAGCATATATGTCTCCCATTTTTCCTTCCTATGTGCAGTACTTCACAGCTGTCTGCATTAAATTTCATCTGCCATTGTTCTGTCCACTCACATATTGGCCCCAAAAATACACAGGACGGTGTAACCACCGGGGTTGTGCCTATCAATCCTCTCCAACGCTGACTCCTGGGCCCTGACATTTACTTGGAGCTGAGAAGAGAGCGGGAAGGTGGATTTTCAGACTGTAAACCCGGAAGTAAGGGTTTCCCACACATCCTGCCGAATTTAACAGCAGGATGCCTTTTAAATTTTTTCAACTGGTTCTCCGTATGACGGCCAGCCAGATTGAGAGGCTTGCTGTCTGTCAGGCTGTAAAGCAGCCGGGGAGTGGATGTCAGGCAAGTCCGGCATCGTGGGAGGAAGTGGGAAAACGGACATAGGAACATAGGAACAGGAGTAGGCCATTCAGCCCCTCGTGCCTGCTCTGCCATTTGATAAGATCATGGCTGATCTGTGATCTAGCTCCATATACCTGCCTTTGGCCCATGTCCCTTAATACCTTTGGTTGCCAAAAAGCTATCTATCTCACATCTCGGGGTGGGGGGAGTTGGGGTGAATCGGACACTGTGGGGTGGGGGAGGGTGGTGGTCGACCGATCGCGGGGGGTCTGATTGTGTAGAGTTTAGCTAGGAGGACCGGGGGGGGGGGGGGGGGGGTGGGAGGGGGGGGAAGCACTCCTGCTCCTCCTGACCCACAAGCAGTGCAATAAAAGACACTTACCCCCTTCTCACCTCCTTTTACCTGCCGAGATACCCACGGCCCAGGAAATCTGGCCCTCAGGTGTTAAAAATAAAAACACAGTTGAAATGGGGACACACAGCCTCCTTAAAAGATTTTAGTGACAACCTGCCTCCTGGGAGCGGATTGATCGCCCGCCTCCCTGACCCGCCTCCGTTAAAACAGGAAGTGGGTGGGTTGGGATAGGATTTGTGAGTTTTAAAATTTTTACCTTCTCACCCCCCAACCCCCAACCCACCCATCCTTGGGGACTAAAACTCCAACCCCTCCCCCCCCCCACTGGAGTTTGAAGTGGAAATGGGAGGGCAACTCATTTGCGTGGAGCCAGCAGACACCTGTGTCAACACGGGCTCATCTCAATCGGCCCCGGCCCCGTGCCAGAAACTCCTGTGCCTGACTGGCCATCAGCAGTTTGCACAGGTCCTCTACCCCAGAGACCCCATGTAGTCTCCCCCCTTCAACCCCCTGTATATGGGGATCAATAGGCTAAAAATAACAAATACCATCTTCAGGGGCCCCAGCCACTTCCTTAGCCTGGACGCCCCCCACCCTCACGCATCCTTCTGTAGCCTTATATCCCTCATCTCACTGGGTATACCAGCCTCCACTGGGTCCCATATGGGCTGGGAAAACGGGAACTCTTAGCATAGGGATTTGCCACCTGTGGCCCTACCCCCGTGCCATGGCTGACCTTGTTGTGGGGGGAATTGGGGGTTTGGCAGAGGCTCATCGCCTTAAAAGGACGGCCAGGATTTCCCAACTAAGATCAAGATCTGGGGTATCTGGGGCCTGGCCTTTTCCTGAGCTGTTTGGCCGAACTCCTGGTGGAAATCCAACAGAAAGACTGAGGGAATTCAGCCTCATTTTGTTTAACTCATTCTGTAATTTCTGGCCTTTATCCTTTGATTCCACTGCCTCTCCTAATTTGGTGTCACTGGCAAACTTGACCAATTGCCATTGAATTTCTGGACCTGAAACACTGATGTTCTCCTGGACTCAGTGGGAGATTAGCGGAAGCCCCAGGGAAATGGTGTCAATGGGTTTCTGAATCTCGCACGTCACTCTGCTATTTAAGAAAGGTGAGAGAGGGAAACCAAGGAATTATAGACCAGTTAGCCTAACATCTGTTGTCGGGAAATTACTAGAGTCTATAATTAAGGATAGAGTGACTGAACACCTTGAAAATTTTCAGCTGATCAGATTTGTAAAGGGTAGGTCATGCCTGACGAACCTGATTGAATTTTTTGAAGGTGACTAAAGTCGTGGACAGGGGAATGTCCACGGATGTTGTTTATATGGACTTCCAAGAGGCATTCGATAAAGTCCCTCATAAGAGACTGTTAGTAAAGTTAAAGCTCATGGAATTGAGGGCAAATTATTGACCTAGTTAAGAAATTGATTGAGTGGCAGGAGACAGAGAGAAGAGATAACGAGCAGGTACTCAAATTAGCAGGATGTGACTAGTGTTGTCCCACAGGGATCTGCGTTGGGGCCTCAACTATTCATTGTATTTATTAACGACTTAGATGACAGGATAGAGAGCCACATATCCAAGTGTGATGATGACACAAAGATAGGCAGCATTGTAAGCAGTTTAGATGAAAGCATAAAATTACAGAAAGATATCAATAGATTAAGTGAATGGGCAAAACTGTGACAAATGGATTTCAATGTTGGCAAGTGTGAGGTCGTCCACTTTGGATCTAAAAAGGATAGATCAGAGTACTTTCTAAATGGTGAAAAGCTCGAAAGAGTGGAGGTCAAAAGAGACTTAGGGATCCATGTACATAGATCATTAAAATGTCATGGACAGGTACACAAAATAATCAAACAGGCTAATGGAATGCTGGCCTTTATATCTAGAGGACTAGAATACAAGAGGGTAGAAGATATGCTACAGCTATACAAAGCCCTGATTAGACTACACCTGGAGAACTGTGTTCAGTTCTGGGCACCGCACCTTAGGAAGAATATATTGGGCTTGGAGGGAGTGCAGCGTGGATTTACTAGAATGATGCCTGGACTCCAAGGGTTAAAATACAAGGAAAAATTACAGAAACTAGGGTTGTATTCCCTGGAATTTAGAAGATTAAGGAGTGATTTGATTGAAGTTTTCAAGGGATTAAGGGGAACTGATAGGGTAAATAGAAAGAAACTATTTCCGCTGGTTGTGGAGTCTAGGACTAGAGGACATTGGCTAAAAATTAGAGCCAGGACTTTCAGGAGTGAAGTTGGGAAACACTTCTACATGCAAAGGGTGGTAGAAGTTTGGAACTCTCTTCCGCAAATGGCAGTTGATGCTAGCTCAATTGTTAATTTTAAGTCGGAACATAAGAACATAAGAACATAAGAAATTGGAGCAGGAGTAGGCCAATCGGCCCCTCGAGCCTGCTCCGCCATTCAATAAGATCATGGCTGATCTGATCCCAACCACAAATCTAAAGAACACAAGAAGTCGGAGCAGGACCCGGCCACATAGCCCCTGGGCCCTCTCCGCCACCCACAGGGCATTGACCGATCCGAACTCAGCTTCATGTCCAATTTCCTGCCCGCTCCCCATAACCCCTAATTCCCTTTACTTCTAGGAAACTGTCTATTTCTGTTTTAAATTTATCTAATGATGTAGCTTCCACAGCTTCCTGGGGCAGCAAATTCCACAGACCTACCACCCTCTGAGTGAAGAAGTTTCTCCTCATCTCAGTTTTGAAAGAGCAGCCCCTTATTCTAAGATTATGCCCCCTAGTTCTAGTTTCACCCATCTTTGGGAACATCCTTACTGCATCCACCCGATCAAGACCCTTCACAATCTTATATGTTTCAATAAGATCGCCTCTCATTCTTCTGAACGCCAATGAGTAGAGTCCCAATCTACTCAACCTCTCCTCATATGTCCGCCCCCTCATCCCCGGGATTAACCGAGTGAACCTTCTTTGTACTGCCTCGAGAGCAAGTATGTCTTTTCTTAAGTATGGAGACCAAAACTGTATGCAGTATTCCAGGTGCGGTCTCACCAATACCTTATATAACTGCAGCAATACCTCCTTGTTTTTATATTCTATCCCCCTAGCAATAAAAGCCAACATTCCGTTGGCTTTCTTGATCACCTGCTGCACCTGCATACCAACTTTTTGATTTTCTTGCACTAGGACCCCCAGATCCCCTTGTACTGCAGTACTTTCCAGTCTCTCGCCATTAAGAAAATAACTTGCTCTCTGATTTTTCCTGCCAAAGTGCATAACCTCACATTTTCCAATATTATATTGCATCTGCCAAATCTCCGCCCACTCACCCAGCCTGTCTATATCCCCTTGCAGGTTTTTTATGTCCTCCTCACTCTCTACTTTCCCTCCCATCTTTGTATCATCTGCAAATTTTGATATGTTGCACTCGGTCCCCTCCTCCAAATCGTTAATATAGATTGTAAAGAGTTGAGGACCCAGCACCGACCCCTGTGGAACACCACTGGTTACTGGTTGCCAGTCCGAAAATGAACCATTTATCCCAACTCTCTGCTTCCTGTTTGATAACCAATCCTCCACCCATGCCAGAATATTACCCCCAATCCCGTGATTTTTTATCTTAAGTAATAATCTTTTATGTGGCACCTTGTCGAATGCCTTCTGGAAGTCTAAATACACTACGTCCACTGGTTCCCCTTTATCCACCCTATACGTTATATCCTCGAAGAACTCAAGCAAATTTGTCAGACATGACTTCCCCTTCATAAAGCCATGCTGACTTTGTCCTATTAAATTATGCTTATCTAAATGTTCCGTTACTGTCTCCTTAATAATAGACTCCAAAATTTTACCCACCACAGATGTTAAGCTAACTGGCCTATAATTTCCAGCCTTCTGCCTACTACCCTTTTTAAATAACGGTGTTACATTAGCAGTTTTCCAATCTGCCGGGACCTCTCCTGAGTCCAGGGAATTTTGGAAAACTATCACCAAAGCATCCACAATCCCTACTGCCACTTCCCTCAAGACCCTAGGATGGAAGCCATCAGGTCCAGGGGATTTATCCGCCTTGAGTCCCATTATTTTACTGAGTACCATCTCCTGAGTGATTTTAATCGTATTTAGCTCCTCCCCCCCCGAGAGTCCCCTGTTTGTCCAGTGTTGGGATATTCTTAGTGTCCTCTACTGTAAAGACTGAAACAAAATATTTGTTCAGCATTTTTGCCATCTCCATGTTTCCCACCATTAATTTCCCGGTCTCATCCTCTAAGGGACCTATGTTTGCCTTAGCCACCCTTTTTCTTTTTATATAACTATAGAAACTCTTGCTATCTGTTTTTATATTTTTTGCTAATTTCTTTTCATAATCTAACTTCCCTTTCTTAATCAATCCTTTAGTTACTTTTTGCTGTCTTTTGAAGAATTCCCAATCTTCTATCCTCCCACTAAGTTTGGCTACCTTATATGTCCTTGTTTTTAGTCGGATACTATCCTTGATTTCTTTACTTAGCCACGGGTGGCTGTCATTTCTTTTACACCCTTTTTTCCTCAGTGGAATATATTTATTTTGAAAGTTGTAAAATAACTCCCTAAATGAACACCACTGCTCATGTACCGTCTTACCCTTTAATCTATTTTCCCAGTCCACTTTAATCAATTCCGCTCTCATACCATCATAGTCTCCTTTATTCAAGCTCAGTACGCTTGTTTGAGAATCAACCTTCTCACCCTCTAATTGGATATGGAATTCAACCATGTTGTGGTCGCTCGTTCCAAGGGGATCCTTAACTAGGACATTATTAATTAATCCTGACTCATTACACAGGACCAGGTCCAAGGTTGCCTGCCCCCTTGTAGGATCAGTTACATACTGCTCAAGAAATCCATCCCTGATGCACTCAATGAACTCGTCCTCAAGGCTGCTCTGCCCAATTTGATTTGTCCAGTTAATATGATAATTAAAATCCCCCATAATTATGGCTGTTCCCTTATTACATGCCCCGACTATCTCCTGATTAATACTTCTTCCAGCAGAGTTGCAACTATTAGGAGGCCTATATACTACGCCCACTAATGTTTTTTTTCCCTTATTATTCCTTATCTCCACCCAAACTGTTTCATTATCTTGATGCTTTGTCCCAATATCATTTCTCTGTATTACAGTGATTCCTTCCTTTATTAACATAGCCACCCCACCTCCCCTTCCTTCCTGCCTGTCCTTCCTGATTGTTAAATACCCTGGCATATTTAATTCCCAGTCGTTGTCACCCTGCAGCCATGTTTCTGTAATGGCCACAAGATCATACCCATACGTAGTTATTTGTGCCGTTAACTCGTCCATTTTATTACGAATGCTACGTGCATTCAGATAAAGAACTTTCAAATCTGTTTTGTGACGCTTAGTTCCTGCTTTTTCCTTTTTTAACACTTTACCTATTACTCCATACCTTCTGTCCCTTCCTGTTACGCTTTCCTCTCTCTCCCTGCTCAGGTTCCCAACCCCCTGCCACTTTAGTTTAAACCCTCCCCAACAGCACTAGCAAACACTCCTCCTAGGACAGCGGTCCCGGCCCTGCCCAGGTGCAGACCGTCCGGTTTGTACTGGTCCCACCTCCCCCAGAACCGTTTCCAGTGTCCCAGGAATTTGAATCCCTCCCCCTTGCACCATTCCTCTAGCCACGTATTCATTTGAAATATCCTCCTATTTCTACTCTGACTAGCACGTGGCACTGGCAGCAATCCTGAGATTACTACCTTTGAGGTCCTATTTTTTAATTTACCTCCTAACTCCCTATATTCTGCTTTTAGGACCTCATCCCCTTTTTTACCTATATCGTTGGTGCCTATGTGCACCACGACAGCTGGCTGTTCGCCCTCCCCCTCCAAAATGTTCTGTAGCCGCTCCGAGACATCCTTGATCCTTGCACCAGGGAGGCAACACACCATCCTGGAGTCTCGGTTGCGGCCGCAGAAACGCCTGTCTATTCCCCTTACAATTGAGTCCCCTATCACTATAGCTCTGCCACTCTTTTTCCTCCCAGCCTGTGCAGCAGAGCTACCCGTGGTGCCAGGAAGTTGGCTGCTGCTGCCTTCCCCTGATAAGTCATCCCCCCCAACAGCATCCAAAGTGGCATATCTGTTTGAGAGGGGGATGGACACAGGGGACCCCTGCACTACCTGCCTGCATCTCTTACTCTTCCTGGTGGTCACCCATTCACTTCCTGCCTGTATACCCTTTACCTGCGGTGTGACCAACTCGCTAAACGTGCTATCCACGAGTTTCTCTGCATCGCGGATGCTCCACAGTGAGTCCACCCGCAGCTCCAGCTCCGAGATACGATCGGTCAGTAGCTGCAGGTGGACACACTTCCCGCACACATGGTCGGCAGGGACACTGGTAGTGTCCATGACTTCCCACATCTTGCAGGAGGAGCATATCACGGGTGCGAGGTCTGCTGCCATGACTTGCCTTAGCTGAGTTACCCCTTTTAAATTACGTTGAAATTAGAAAATGTTAACTATACTAGGGACCTAGGTTCACTAAAAAAAACACTATCTGCTATAAAACCTGCAGATCTTCCCTTTCTTATTACTTTACTTACAGTAAAATGGTAGAAATACTCACCTGAACCTACTCACCAATCAGCTGCCTCCCCTGTGCCGCGTCACTTTCTGACTGGTGACGTCACCCCGAACTGCCGCTGGTCTCAGAGTCTCGCTCTCAGAGTAAGCTCTGGTCTCGCTCTCTCCACGCTGTTTATATCCCCGCTCTGGTCTCACTCTCTCCCGCCGCTCACCGACTGGACTCTCGCTCTCTCCGCGCTGTTTATATCTCCGCTCTGGTCTCGCTCTCTCCGCGCTGTTTATATCCCCGCTCTGGTCTCACTCTCTCCCGCCGCTCACCGACTGGACTCTCGCTCTCTCCGCGCTGTTTATATCTCCGCTCTGGTCTCGCTCTCTCCGCGCTGTTTATATCCCCGCTCTGGTCTCGCTCTCTCCCGCCGCTCACCGCTCTCTCAGGTCCACTACCGCTCTGCAGGAAAAGCAAGGCAAAGCAGCACCTCCTTCCCCCACTTCACCTAACTCCCACACGTACCGAACTCTCAGCACACTGTGTAATATCCGCACACCGTGCAGTCCGCACTGACAGGCCCCTGTATTTCTACAGTTGAGACTCAGATGAGTCAGGCCTGCCCCACCTTCAGGGACCAATTGAATCTAGCTAACCAATTAACTTGCTACAGCAGCTCTCTGCTGAAGCCTGACAGAAACTTAGAAATTTAAACTTTTAAATTGACCTTAAACAGTTGAAGCAATATGCACTAGATTTAAAGAGATTAACCCTTCAACTCCCACACGTACCGAACTCTCAGCACACTGTGTAATATCCGCACACCGGAGATTGATAGATTTTTGTTAATCAAATGTATTAAGGAATATGGAGCTAGGTCACAGATCAGCCATGATTTTTAGCCGCTTTCTCAACCTGCCCTGCCACCTTCAATGATTTGTGTTCATATAGCCCCAGATCTCTCGGTTCCTTAACCGCTTTTAGTTAAGTGCCCTTCAGTTTATATTACTGCTCCCCATTTTTCATACCGAAATGCACCATCTCGCATTTTTCTGTGTTAAATTTCATCTGCCACATTTCCGCCCATGCCGCCATAGAACCATAGAAAATTTACGGCACAGAAGGAGGCCATTTGGCCCATCGTATCCGTGCCAGCTGAAAATGAGCCCCCCAGCCTAATCCCACTTTCTAGTACTTGGTCCGTAGCCTTGCAGATGCACATCCAGGTACTTTTTAAATGAGTTGAGCCAACTGTCTACATCCTCTTGAAGTCTATCTCTATTCTCCTCACTGTTCACTACCCTTCCAAGTTTTGTGTCATCTGCAAAGTTTGAAATTTTGCCCTGCACACCCAAGTCCGAGTCATTAATATATATCAAGAAAAGCAGTGGTCCCAGCACTGATCCCTGGGGAACACCATTGTACACCTCCCTCCAGTCCGAAAAACAACCGGACACCACTTCTCTCTGTTTCCTGTCACTTAGCCAATTTTGTATCCATGTGCTATTGTCCCCTTTATTCCATGGGCCCCCATCTTGATGACAAGCCTACCATGCAACACATTATCAGATGACTTTTGAAAGTCCATATACACCTCATCAACTGCATTGCCCTCATCTACCCTCTCTGTTACCTCATCGAAAAACTCTGATCAGGTTAGTAAAACACGATTTGCTTTTAACAAATCCGTGCTGGCTTTCCCTAATCAATCCACACTCGTCCAAATGACTGTTAATTCTGTCCTGGGTTATCGTTTCTAAATGTTTCTCCACCACCGAAGGAAAACTGACTGGCATGTAGTTTCAGGGTTTATCCTTACACCCTTTTTTGAACAAGGGTGTAACATTTGCAATTCTCCAGTCCTTTGGCACCACCCCCGTATCTAAAGATGTTTGGAAGATTATGGCCAGTCCCTCTGCAATTTCCAATCTTACTTCCCTCAGCAACCTAGGATGTCTCCCATCCAGACCTGGTGACTTTTCTACTTTAAGTAAAGCTATCCTTTCTAGTACCTCTTCTTTATCAATTTTTAGCCCATCCAGTATCTCAACTATATCTTCCTTGGTAAAAACAGATGCAAAGTACTCATTTAGTATCTCGGCCATGCCCTCTGCCTCCATGAGTAGATCTCCTTTATGGTCTCTAATCGGCCCCACCCCTCCTCTTACTACCCATTTACTGTTTACATGCCTATGGAAGACTTTTAGATTCTCTTTTATGTTGGCTGCCAGTCTATTCTCATACTGTCTCTTTGCGCCTCTTATTTCCTTTTTCACTTTCCCTCTGTTCCTAATCTTTTGAATGGAACTTTATCAAATGCCTTTTGGAAGTCGAATTACACAATATCATAAGGTTTACCGCATATGAGTTGGGTTGTCATTTCCTCAAAGAAATCAAGGAGGTTGGTCAGATAGGATTTTCCTCATTGTAAAACCATGTTGAGTGTTGCTTACTAGGTGGTCATTGTACAGTTATTCCTAAAGTTTACTCCCTACAGAATTGAAGTAAGGCCGTTATGTCTGCAGTAGCCTGTGTCTGTTGTATTAACCTTTTTGAACACATGGGTCACATCAGCCTCCTTCCAATCTATTAGTACTTTCTGAGTGCCCATTGACACCCTCACATTGATTGTCAATGACGCACAAATCTCTTCGCTGCTGCCTCTCAATACTCTGGTATAGGGCAAGTTGCTGCAAAGGATCATTACAACAACCACCACCTGTATTTATATAGCGCTTTGAACGTGGTAAAATGTCCCAAGGTGCTTCACAGGCACGTTATCAAACAAAATTTGACACCGGGCCACATAAGGAGATATTAGGACAGGTGACCAAAAGCTTGGTCAAAGAGGTAGGTTAAAGATGCACTGTATAATAACCTTGAAAGAGCAGAAGTTATTAGGGAATTTCAACATGGCTTCTGGGAAAGAAGGTCCTGTCTCATCAACTGCATTAAATTTTTGGGGGAAGTTACAAAGTTAATAGATGATGGTATCCTGGTGGATATTATGTATATAGACTTTTAAAAAGCCTTTGATAAAGTGCCGCCGAGAGGCCACTAAGTAAGGTTGATTCTTGCAGGATTGGCGGGCAGATTTTGGGTTAGATAAAGAACTAGATGTATTTGCATAGTCAGAAAGTAGTTATCAATGGTAGATGTTCTGTGTGGGGGCTAGTCAGTAATGGAGTCCTTTAGGGTTCAGTGTTAAGGCTGTTACTCTTCACCACCTTTATCAACAATCTGGATGAAGGCATTGGGGAGTTAGTTACAAGTTTGTGAATGACACAAAGATATGTGCAGGTGTAAGGACTTTGGATGAAAAAAATAGGTTGCAGGTGGATCTAGATGTGATGGGGGAATGGGCCCAGTGGCTGGCAGATGTCTTTTAATACAGACAAATGTAGTATAATGCCCTGAGGTATTGGCAGCTCCAAGCACGTATACACCTTGCAGTGTTGTGTGCCAAAGGCTTCTGAGCACGAGAAGGACCTGAGGATTATAGTACATGATTCATTGATGGCCCATCTGGTACTGCATGACTAGTGCCTCTTGGTATCAATTCACACATATACAGTACACACTGGGTAGAAGAGATAACTCACTGCTGTTTGGTGTTGCGCAGCTTATGAGTGTGTCAGTGTTAGTTCTTTACATGGGCAGAATATATCATTTTATCAAGTGTGTGCAGTATTTGTTCAGAAGATGACACTGAGATACACACAAGCCACAGTAAACACCTTAATTGAGTGCAGAGGAGAAATATGAATATAAACAGTAAAAAAAACTCCCATAATTGTACTGGATCGTTCTCTATATCAACAACCCTATTCAGCTCCCATTTTGTAATACTGTATTGCCTGAGTATTCAACAGTTGTGGATCTAACATGTCTGTTTTCTTGTGAGGTATGAGGTTGAATCAGCTCATTTATGCTGGAGTATGATGCTCTCTGGTACCAAGCCCAAGTAACTATTCTTCAGGCATGAGCCTAACCATCAGGTGCCAATAGACTATTCAAACACAGGGAGCATCACAGCTGAGCTTGACCCGGTCCTTATCATGAAGTCTACATACGTAGCTCTTTTCAGTAGGGTCCATTGGACAATAAATCAGGATTGGGGCCCCTGGCTGATTTCCCCACCCCCGGCTGATTTCTCCCCCCC
Organism: Heptranchias perlo; assembly: GCF_035084215.1. Taxonomy (NCBI): domain Eukaryota; kingdom Metazoa; phylum Chordata; class Chondrichthyes; order Hexanchiformes; family Hexanchidae; genus Heptranchias; species Heptranchias perlo. Next base: position 51,766,168 of record NC_090339.1, on the reverse strand, counting down.
TGCCCCACCCCCGGTTGATTTCCCCACCCCCCCTCCATCCCTGGCTGATTTCCCAACACCCCCCCCCACCCCCACCCCCGGCTGGTTTGTCCACACCCCGGCTGATTTCTCCACATCCCCCCCCCCCCACCCCCAGCTGATTTCTCCACCCCCGGCTGATTCCCACCTCCACCACCACCACCCCCCACCGCCATTACCCCCACCCCCAGCTGATTTCCCCACCCTGCCCCGGCTGACTTAATCCTGTGCTCACAAGCCACCATACTGCCATAAAATCATGTATCGGTTTCATCTTAGCAAAAAAAATTAAATGGAGGATCTCCGGATGGCCCAATTGTGGAATACATTGTCCAGCATGGAACTTTTTGAAAATATATTTCAGAGATATAAGTGAAGGGCCAAGACCCTTAGTACACAACACAACCAAGATTTAACACGTCAAGTTAAGCAATGCAGAATGATTAGGTGACACCAAGCTTGGATTTTATAAGCTAATAGATTGTACGAGGGAGGGAAGACTAAGAGGAAAAGAGTTTCGCAGCTTTGAGGACTTGACAAAAATGTGTACAGTAGAATGTTTAATGTATATTCAGTTTAAAACAACAAGGGCATAGCAGTGAGGAAAATGTATACAACAGTAGGGGTAGAAGGAATAAGAAAGAAAAGTAGGTAAGTCAATCTTAGGGGCTCAATTCCCCTTTTGTTTTGAGTTACCTGATTTCAGCTGCGCTGAAGGAAGGGTTCTACAATTGTCTTCAGTATCCCTGGACTAGGGAAGGGAAAGAATCAACTCGAGTTCCTGATCGCTAGCCATGGATTTGTGCTGTAAATTATTCATATGTGAACATTAGGTGAGGGAAGGATCAGATCATGCTTGGCTGTGATGTCCACCACGGTCAAACAGCCTACTGACACATACTGCCCACACTCACACATGAGGAACGACCACTTCAGTGAGGTAATGGAGACCGGTCAGTGTTATATCTGAAGAAATACTCTAATCGATGTGGTAATGGGGATATGGGGATAGGGCGGGAAAGTGGAGTTGAGGTAGAAGATCAGCTATGACCTTATTGAATGGCGGAGCAGGCTCAAGGGCCATATGGCTTACTCCTGTTCCTATTTCTTATGTAATAACCAGCAGCTTTTATTTCCAAACCTTCTGAAATAGTTCTACGTTACAACAGTACTTCAAAAGTACTTCATTGGCTGTAAAGTGCTTTGGGACATCCTGAGATCATGAAAGATGCTATATAAATGCAAGTCTTTTTTTCTTTTATTCCAATCAAAGAATAAACCAAAAGCAATACAAGAGTGACCTTGGAGTGTAATTGCTACAATGTGCTTACTCCCATCAGGGAGCCATCTAGTAATCAGTTAACAACATGCAAGTACCACACATATCAGTGAGCACTTAATAAACTGTAGCCCACCAAGAATAATTGCTTGCAGGAGTGGAGGGAAGAAAACTGGGACAATAAAGTAGTTTTTGAATCTAAATAATCAATCAAAGGCAAGTTGCTTTTCTGCTTGCTCAGCGCTGACTATTGGCAAGAGCAATGAGTGTTGCTTCTCATGGCATTGCGTTGTGTCTTTCATCTGAATGTCATAAAAAGTCACCAAAAGCATTATTGGGAGTATAAATATGAATGTCATGGGAGATTGGATGCGAGATTGAAGCTCTCATCAAAGATGAAAGACAACAAGAAAATACCAGGAAAACCCAAACACTTATGCAACATATTATTTGATCCTGAAGACAAGTTCTCTGCCAGATGATGTGTCATTTTTTTCTGAGTCTGGAAGTAGTCACAGATACTGCAGAGTCTCTGCCAGCAGATTTCCTCAAAGTGTTTGTACAGAGTTCTGTGTTCTACACACTTTGATGAGAGCCTCAGTTCCGATTGATATCCCGCTTGAGGGTCATTCTCAGGGATTCTGCGACACCGTGGAATGATAAGACACAGATCTGCGCCTACAAGTTTCCACATAGCTCCTGATATCAATGGTGCCACCATGGGCAATTACTGATTGAGGCTAGGTATTTCCCACAGGAAGAGAAAGAAACTATAATGTAGAAATATATCAGCATAATTATGCCATTTTTGTGCCAAAAATATGCCATTGCTCTGCTTGCTATTCGAAGAGAGGTCTTAACCTGTTTGTTTTAAAAGAATTAACAATTCTGATAAAATGGTGGATGCTAATATTACATTTGAAATGACTAAAGCCCCAATTTTAACTCGGGACAAGCAGCTCGCAAAGTGAAGCCTGGCAAAGTTTAAGGCCCATGCCTCATCTAAGTAAACCAGGCCCGATTCCTACCCAAACCTGGCATCATTTTTTTTAAATCAATATCTCCATGCCTCGCAGCTTATCCCAAATATTTATTATTCTTTGAGTAAAGGAGTTCCTCCTGATATCTGGTTTAATTTTCCTTCACTGGGTTCCATTATATCCTCTAGGTTGACTTACTTTGAAGTTACAGTGGATGAGTGGGAGAAACCTTACGGGAGTTCGTCTCGTGTTTTTATTATACTCCGCTGACCAAAACCTAACACAGTACCCCAGGGTTCCCGGCTGAGGTCCCATCACACTTGCCCGAGACTCACCCATTCTTCGTTCATCCATCGTCGCTGGGTCAAAATCCTCAAACTCCCTACCTAACAGCACTGTGGGAGAACCTTCACCACACGGACTGCAGCGGTTCAAGAAGGCAGCTCACCACCACCTTCTCAAGGGCAATTAGGGATGGGCAATAAATGCTGGCCTTGCCAGCAATGCCCACATCCCATGAATGAATAAAAAAAAGTTTGTCCAGGTTTACCCTTGAAAATGGTGACAAGAACAAGTTACCGGATAAAAAAATTAGGGCATTCAAAATGTAGTCAGATGCTAAAGTAAGAGAGCTAGAGTACTAGAGTGATCAGTTTCAATGGGTTCGAGTGGCCTTTACTTCCCCTGACTCTTCTGGGAGAAATTCCTTAAGAAACACCTTAAATACATCCTCAAAATGGAGCTTGTAGTCAAACTGACTGCTAGGAAAGGAACTGGCTAATGCTAATTAAAACATGAAGGCTTATACAAAGAAAACATTCTTTACCAGGGATGGGAGACAAGCCATCAAGACCATTGGCTCAGAAACGACAGAAAAAATTGACACTATGCCAAAGAAGGAGACATTAGGAGGGGTGACCAAAAGCTTCGTCAAAGAGGTAGGTTTTAAAGAGTGTCTTAAAGGAGGAGAGTGAGGTGGAGAGATGGAGAGCTTTAAGGAGGGAATTCCAGAGCTTAGGGGCTAGATGGCTGAATGCACGGCCGCCAATAGTGGGGCAAAGGAAGTTCGTGGATGCACAGACCAGAGTTAGAGGAAACCAGAGTTCTCAGAGAGTTGTAGAGCTGGAGGAGGTTATAGAGGTAGGGAGGGGCGAGGCCATGGAGGGATTTGAACACTTAGCATGAGAATTTTAAAAATCGAGGCATTGGTGGACCGGGAGCCAATGTAAGTCAACGATCGCAGGGGTGATGGGTGAACAGGACTTAGTGCGAGTTAGGATGTGGGCAGCAGTGTTTTGGATGAGCCCAAGTTTATGGAGGGTGGAAGGTGGGAGGCTGGCCAGGAGAGCATTGGAATAGTCAAGACTGGAGGTAGCAAAAGCATGGATGAGGGTTTTAGCAGCCAATGGGCTGAGGCAGGGGAGAAAACGGACGATTTTACGGAGGTGGAAGTAGGCGGTCTTTGTAATGGAGATGATGTGGGATAGGAAGCTCTGCTCAGGGTCATATAGGACACCAAGGTTGTGAACATTCTGGTTCAGCCTCAGACAGTGATCAGGGAGGGGGATGGAATTGATGTCTAGGGAACGGAGTTTATGGTGGGGGCAGAAGACAATGATTTCGGTCTTCCCAATATTTAATTGGAGGAAAGTTTGGCTCAGTCGGACAAACTGTGTGACAACACAGAGGCAATCTTTAAGCAAATAAACTTTAATCTATTCAATAGTCTGGTTATCTAATGCTGTTAACTTGACAACTGTCTAAGGAGTCTAATCCTAAATTAATCTCAACAATTTATATCAGTCTCTAAAAATGCTGAATTACTGGGACATAACTGAAATGTCTTTGTTACCTCTGTTATTCATTTTGTCAATTAACTCCCTCTACTAATTATCTGTATACTACATGTTTAATTTAAGTGCTAATGATGATTCTAAGGTTAATAAACAATTGCTAGTTCATGCCTTTGTCTGGCTTCTTCTTTGACAATTGTCTAGATAGGGTATATTCATTCATTCATTCAGTAAATTGTTCAGACCTTGTTGGGAGGTTGGTGATATAAATGTTAATATAATCTGAACCGGTTAATGTCAAATGTTTCGGTGATTAAAATTTAGCTGTCATTAACTCCTAGGTGTAAGCTGGGTGGTAAATTTTTGATGAGGAGTTAAGGTGAAGGAGTTAAGGATTGATCTGGAACCCTTGATGAATATTCTTGTCCAGGTATTAACCCCAGTGTTCTTACACTCTTCTTGTGTTTCATATTAGGATAGAGATTGGTAAACACACTTTGTTACAAATGAAATATGTAGGTTGATGGTCAATATGTCTGAGTAACGTCCTTTTCTTTTTGTTTGTACATTTATTTGTCTGTCTTTCAAATTTTCTTGCTGGGGCATGTTTCTACGGATGCTGGCTACCCTCCAGTAACTGCCTAAATGACTATCCTTCAAGTCTGAGCCTAGACAGTGAGGACATCACAGTTGAGCCTTACTCTGTCTTCATCTGATGTTCACATCACAGAAATTTTCAAGCAGGACTCAATGGATAGCTATCAGGAGCAGGAACCCTGGCTGATATTCCCCACTTAACCTGGGGGAATACCACGGCTAACTGTATGACCCTACCACTGCCCTGGCTCATTTCAGCTAATTCAGCAAGGGCTAGGAATTGAACCTGGGACCTTCTTAATCTTCATCACACCAGATGGTTCATTTACCTAAATGCAAATGATAAATGCAAGTTCTTTCTTTTGTTAGTTCTTTTGTTAGTTCTTCCTTTCTTTTTCTTTCCCAACTGAGCCACAGAAGAAGTTTAACACTGCATTATCCCAAAAGCTTTGCTTCCGCACGAGGGACCTAGGTGAAGAGACATGGTTTATGTGTAGGACACGACCAAGGTTCAAAGAAGCAAGATAGAAGATGAGAGAAATCAGGAAGCAGTGATTAGGTGACACTAAGGCGGAGTTTTAAAACCCTGTAGATTATAGGCGAAAGGGATGACTGGAGGAGGAAAAGAAAGAGTTTTGAGGTGCTGGGAAAAGATGAATCAGAGCTGGAGGCAGTCTTATGAGTCATGATTTCAAGACAGTGACAACGAAGAGCATGTAGGAGCTTAGAAGGAACAAGAGTGGAAAGTTCAGAGGAGCAATGAGCATATAGTATTGATAAAATAGAAAGAGAGCAAAAAGGTTCCACAAAAAAGATTAGAGATCACAAAGGGATTGCCTATTGGGCAGCAAACTTTATGAAAGGGAAAAAGCTACGCCTGCCTTTTACTATAAATGTGACTCCTCAAAGCTCTTTGTATCAATGTACGTTACAAACTGACTCAGACCTTGTAGTTGTAGTTTGGCACACAGATCAAAGGCTGCCTTTTTACTGAAATCTGCTTTGACAAAAAGGCCTGTTGCTCACTGTCTGATATAAGCAATAGGTTACAGCTGTCAACAGACATGACATTTTATTGGATATGGTTTAGGATTAGCCAGGGCTTTATTTTACATGAAATGTCAAACTTGTTGAAAGCAGACATCTCTGCTAGTATTTTAGGAGAGATTTTAATAAGATTGTTTGCATTGTGTTGAGTAATACAGGCTGTTTCTAATGAAAAATAAATCTGTACAACATTACTTTTTTGGTTTTGCTCTCATGAAATTCAAGATATTTTGTAAAACAAATTCTGATGACGGTAAATGCCCATAAATTAATATCATATGTTACCCTCCAACATGTCCCATACCAAGCATCCGCCCCTTGCCCTGTCCCTCTCCCTCCTACCACCTCCGGCTCCAAGCGCCCATGCCTTCTCAATCCTCACCCTTTCCCTCTTCCTCCTACTGCATCCCACTCCTGGTTTGCATCCCTTTCTAACCGATGCCAGACGCTCATCAACAAATGCAAATGAGGGTCTAGATCTGCCACCATCCACCAGCTGAGATCTGCAGCCAAAAAGCCACCGATGACATGCAGCCTCTTTAACACTGTCTGGATCCTTCTGCCAGCTGCCACTCCCTTGCCCTTTCCATCTCCCTCCTACCCGCCTCCTGTCCCAAGAACCCAGAGTTCCCATGTCCTTTCCTATTCTCTCCTACCATCTCCTGCCCCTGGCCAAACCTCTCCCTGTGCAGCGCCCCGCACTTATTCACCGCTAAGAAATGCAGCCTGTGGCCTGGATTTCTCCCCCAACCCACCACCACCTCTCCCCCCCCGCTCCCTGCCAGTGACCTGCAGCCCAAAAGGCATCTGCCACCTGTCGGCCTGCAGCAACGGCCAGATTGCCCCGAAGGCAACATCCACAAAATGCTACCATCCCCACCACACCACCTCCCATCTACAAGGACAGGGAAGGCAGAGAAGCAGAAGATGACAGATAGTAGTACAAAAGAAAGAGAACAAAACAGTCTCTGTTGATTGGAAGGTAATAAATGTAACCCCACTATTCAAGAAAGGAGAGAGAGAGAGAGAAGACAAGGAACTATAGGTTAGTTAGCCTGACATCAGTAGCAAGGAAAATAATAGAATCTATTATAAGGGCATGGTAACAGGGCACTTAGAAAATTATAATATAATTAGGCAAAGTCAACACAGTTTTATATAAGGGAAATGGTGTTTGACAAATCTATTAGAGTTTTTTGAGGGTGTAACTAGCCGGATAGATAAGGGGGAACCAGTGGATGTAGTATATTTGGGTTTTCAAAAGGCATTCAATAAGGTGCCACATAAAAGGCTGTTACATAAGATTAGGGCTCATGGGATTGGGGGTAATATATTAGCATGGGTTGAGGATTGGTTGACATACAGAAAACAGAGAGAAGAACTAAATGGGTCATTTTCAGGTTGGCAGGCTATAACTAGTAGAGTGCCGCAAGGATCAGTGCTTGGGCCTCAGCTATTTACAATCTACATCAATGACTTAGATGAGGGGATCGAGTGTAATGTATCCAACTTTGTTGACGATAAAGCTAGGTGGGAAAGTAAGCTGTGAGGAGGGCACAAAGAGTCTGCAAAGGGATATAGGCAGGTTAAGTGAGTGGGCAAGAAGGTGGCAGATGGAGAATAATGTGGGGAAATGTGAAATTATCCACTTTGGTAGGAAGAATAGAAAAGCAGAATATTTTTTAAAAGGAGAGAGACTAGTAAATGTTAGTATTCAGAGAGATTTGGGTATCCTTGTACACGAATCATAGAAGGTTAACATGCAGGTACAGTAAGCAATTAGGAAAGCAAATGGTATGTTAGCCTTTATTGCAAGGGGGTTGAAGTATAAGAGTAAAGAAGTCTTGCTGCAATTGTACAGGACTTACCTGGAGTACTGTGTACAGTTTTGGTCTCCTTACCTAAGGAAACATATACTTGCCTTAGAAGGGGTGCACGAAGGTTCATGAGATTGATTGCTGAGATGAGAGGGTTGTCCGATAAAGGAAAGATTGAGTAGAATGGGCCTACATTTTCTAGAGTTTAGAAGAATGAGAGGTGATCTCATTGAAACATACGATTCTGAGAGGGCTTGACATGATAGATGCTGAGAGGCTATTTCCCCTGGCTGGAGAGTCTAGAATGAGGGGTCATAGTCTCAGGATAAGGGATCGGCCATTTAGGACTGACATGAGGAAAAATTTCTTCAGTCAGAGGGTTGTGAATCTTTGGAATTCTCTACTCCAGAGTGCTGTGGATGCTCAGTCGTTGAGTATATTCAAAACTGAGATCAATAGATTTTTGAACACTAAGGGAATCAAGGGATATCGGGACAGGGCGGGAAAGTGGAGCTGAGGTCAAAGATCCACCATGATCTTATTGAATGGCGGAGCAGGCCTACTCCTGCTCCTATTTCTTATGTTCTTAAAAGGAGAAAAGAAATTGAGCAAGAAAGAAATTGAGCAAGAAAGAAATTGAGCAAGAAAGAAAGAAAGCATTTCTATAGCGCCTTTCATGACTTCAGGATGCCCCAAAACGCCTTACAGCAAATGAAGTACTTTTGAAGTATGGTCACTATGGTAATGTAGGAAACCTGGCAGCCAATTTGTGCACACCAAAACCCCCTCAATGTGATAATGACCAGATAATCTATTTTGATTAAGGGATAAATATTGACCAGGTCACCTTTGAAATAGTGCCATGGGATCTTGTGTGTCCACCTCAGTTTAACGTCTCATCTGAAAGACAGTACCTCCGACAGTGCAGCACTCCCTCAGTATTGCACTGAAGTGTCAGATTTTTGTGCTCAAATCTCTGGAGAGGAGCTTGAACCCAAAACCCTCTGACTCAGAAGCGAGAGTGCTGAGGCATTGCTGACACTCTAAGTGGAATGGGAGAGAGAGAGAGAGAGAATCAGAAATATTGAGGCAGGTAAGAGAGAAAACATATCCTCTGATTCACCATGAGCAATTCAGTGGGAGATCTACTAATATTGAACAAAAAGATGATCTTAGGTCAAGAACATAAACATGTCCAGTGATGTTGATGGAGAAGTTAAAAATGATCTATATATTTGCGGGGGGGGGGGGGTGCGGGGTGAGGGGGCTGGAGTAGTTTGGGTATAACACTTATTGGAGCCTTTTGTTGAAGTTCTCAGGGCCTGAAATTGCATCACCAGGAGTGAGGCAGGGCAGCATTTCTGCCCACCAGGAGGCTTTGGTGCTGACCCCACCATAAGTGGTGAGGTCAGATAATTTAAATATAGAGCAGTGTGCAGGCTATCTAAATCTAGACTGCAGTGCCTTAGATATACCGGGGGGAGCTTGGGGGAGGGGGGCGGGGGGGAAGATAGAAAGCTGGGAAAGAAGTGAGGCTCCAAATATTTTGCGTGAAGTGGGTAGAAGGGCTCAGCTGAATCAGATCCCACCCCATTTTCCGGCCCCCATCGGGCAGTTTTGCTGAAGAAGCACCCAGGGCTGGATCGGAATTTCAGGCCTTTAGAACCTGCTGTTACACAGTGGACACTTATGCAGCGAGGGCACCTTGACATCTGCGATTTGCTGAAGAACCACTTGCAGATTCAGTTTGAGTTCATGTATTCAACTGCAGCATACTGAGGAGTTTCAGAGCTCATATGTTTTATAGTAAAGTCATCCAAATTATAGACTTGAAAACAGAAGCATGATTTCTACCTGTTCCAAAGGTTATGTTTTATCAGCATTTACTGTAATCTTGGAAATTGAATGTTACTGTTACGTCATACTAAGTTCAATCCAGCCAAGGCTGTTATTGTGTAGCTTGTTGCCCAAATTACTCCGTTTTAAATTGAACACAGTTATTGGTGTCCCACTGTAATTCCAAAAAAAGAGCTATGGGCGCATTTGTGATGATGACACTCAACACCAAGGCAGTCGCTTACATTTACATAGTGTCTTGAAAATAGCCAAATATTCACAATTCGATGTCTGACCCAAGCAGGAGGAGGGGGGGAATTAAGGGAAGTGGCCAATGGCAACAATGAAGAGGTAGGTTTTAAGAAGAGTTTTGAAGGTGGAGGATTTAGGGAGCAAGTTTAAAATAACCAAAGGCTCTGCCTACGTTGGTACGGTGAACACTCAGCAGAATAAAGTTGGAGGGGGGAATGGGGGCGGGGTACCAGAGCCAAGAAGTAGGTCTGGAGAAATAGGGTGGAGTTAATCTTGGGAGGAGCTGAAGCCGAGGACAATGACTTTTGAAGTTGCTGTAACAATTTGCATTTATATAGCACCTTTAATGTAGTAAAACATCCCAAAGTGCTTCACAGGAGCATTATCAGACAAAAATTGACACCAAGCCAAAGAAGGACAGATGACCAAATGTTTGGTCAAAGAGATAAGCTTTAAGCTGAGTCTTAAAGGAGGACAGAGAGGTGGAGAGGGATGGGCAGTTACTGGACATTGGCAAGGACAAAGTGAGCAGGACTTGTGTGGGATAGGATAAAGGCAGTGGAAGCCCAGTTCCCACTGCACTTCCAGCAAAGATACGGCGAGAGAGTGGGAGCATCTCCGGGGAAATTCCGTGCTGATATCTCTGTGGGGAACTTAGAGTTAATGGCAATCCCACCAGACCCTTCCCTTATTTCTGCTGGTAGCTGAATTGCGGCTGGGTCTTTTTGATGGAGTTGCTTTATTTAGGACAACTCAAGAGCCTAATTAGGCATTATAATACGATGCCAGACATAAAACCTAAATCCTGATCCATTTTTCCGACACATATACATAATGGAAAAAGAAAAAGATTTTGAGTGTAATTATGGACCATTCAGTAGAGTATTCAGTCACTGCAATATTGCTGACAAACATAGGGCTGGGAAGCAGCTGTGGTCCATTCAATAATAAGTCAAAAATAGGTTACTTTTTACTAATTTATGAGCAGTTACCATTCTTTTGGAATAACATTTTAAGTTCTCACAAGAGGTCTTTTTTCGATAAATGAACCATGAATAAAAAGAGAAATATCATTTGTAGTAGTTAAAGATAATCTTACCAGGATGATATTAACTGTTGGCAGGAGGCCGTCGGGAGCAGATTAGAATCCCATGCGAGAGTATGAGGCGGAGACCCTGCAGAATTTAACTGCCGCCGGTCAGGTTGTTTAGCCATTTCTAGCAGAAAGTGGCAGTATGTGGATATTGGGTGAGGAAAAAGATGCAGCATGCACTGCAAGATGCACTGCAGCAACTCGTCAAGGCTTCTTCGACAGCACCTCCCAAACCCACGACCTCTGCCACCTAGAAGGACAAGGGCAGCAGGCGCATGGGAACAACACCACCTGCTCGTTCCCCTCCAAGTCACACACCATCCCGACTTGGAAATATATCTCCGTTCCTTCATCGTCGCTGGGTCAAAATCCTGGAACTCTCTACCTAACAGCACTGTGGAAGAACCTTCACCACAAGGACTGCAACGGTTGAAGAAGGGGGCTCACCACCACCTTCTCAAGGGCAATTAGAGATAGGCAATAATTGCTGCCCTTGCCAGCGATGCCCACATGCCATGAATGAATAAAAAAGTCTGTCCAGGTTTAACCTTGAAATGGTGACTTGAACAAGTTACCAAACCTGGTGATCAACTTGTGAGGAACTATGTCCCAGCACCAGGCTGGTGGAATGGGCGGACATATGGCAGATGAAATTTAATGCAGAGAAGTGTGAAGTGATACATTTTGATAGGAAGAACAAGAGGCAATATAAACTAAATGGTACAATTCTAAAAGGGGCGGGGACAGGAACAGAGATACCTGGGGTTATATGTGCACAAATCTTTGAAGGTGGCAGGACAGGTTGAGAAAGTATATGGGATTTTGTTTTATATATTCGTTCATGGGATGTGGGCGTCGCTGGCGAGGCCGGCATTTATTGCCCATCCCCAATTGCCTTGAGAAGGTGGTGGTGAGCCGCCTTCTTGAACCGCTGCAGTCATGTGGTGAAGGTTCTCCCACAGTGCTGTTCGATAGGGAGTTCCAGGATTTTGACCCAGCGACGATGAAGGAACGGCGATATATTTCCATGTCGGGATGGTGTGTGACTTGGAGGGGAACGTGCAGGTGGTGTTGTTCCCATGTGCCTGCTGCTCTTGACCTTCTAGGTGGTAGAGGTCGCAGGTTTGGGAGGTGCTGGCGAAGAAGCCTTGGCGAGTTGCTGCAGTGCATCCTGTGGATGGTACAAACTGCAGCCATGGTGCGCCGGTGGTGAAGGGAGTGAATGTTTAGGGTGGTGGATGGGGTGCCAATCAAGCAGGCTGCTTTGTCCTGGATGGTGTCGAGCTTCTTGAGTATTGTTGGAGCTGCACTCATCCAGGTAAGTGGAGAGTATACCATCACACTCCTGACTTGTGCCTTGTAGATGGTGGAAAGGCTTCGGGGAGTCAGGAGGTGAGTCACCCGCCGCAGAATACCCAGCCTCTGACCTGGTCTTGTAGCCACAGTATTTATGTGGCTGGTCCAGTTAAGTTTCTGGTCAATGGTGACCCCCAGGATGTTGATGGTGGGGGATTCAGCGATGGTAATGCCGTTAAATGTCAAGGGAAGGTGGTTAGACTCTTTCTTGTTGGAGATGGTCATTACTTGCCACTTATCAGCCCAAGCCTTGCTGCATGCGGGCACAGACTGCTTCATTATCTGAGGGGCTGCGAATGGAATTGAACACTGTGCTATCATCAGCGAACATCCCCATTTCTGACCTTATGATGGAGGGAAGGTCATTGATGAAGCAGCTGAAGATGGTTGGGCCTAGGACACTGCCCTGAGGAACTCCTGCAGCAATGTCCTGGGGCTGAGATGATTGGCCTCCAACAACCACTACCATCTTCCTTTGTGCTTGTTATGACTCCAGCCACTGGAGAGTTTTCCCCGATTCCCATTGACTTCAATTTTACTAGGGCTCCTTGGTGCCACACTCGGTCAAATGCTGCCTTGATGTCAAGGGCAGTCACTCTCACTTCACCTCTGGAGTTCAGCTCTTTTGTTCATGTTTGGACCAAGGCTGTAATGAGGTCTGTTGCGGAACCCAAACTGAGCATTGGTGAGCAGGTTATTGGTGAGTAAGTGCCGCTTGATAGCACTGTCAATTACACCTTCCATCACTTTGCTGATGATTGAGAGTAGACTGATGGGGCTAATTGGCCGGATTGGATTTGTCCTGCTTTTTGTGGACAGGACATCCCTGGACAATTTTCCACATTGTCAGGTAGATGCCAGTGTTGTAGCTGTACTGGAACAGTTAGGCTAGAGGCGCGGCTAGTTCTGGAGCGCAAGTCTTCAGCACTATAGCTGGGATATTGCCGGGCCCATAGCCTTTCTTGTATCCAGTGCACTCAGCCGTATCTTGATATCACGTTGAGTGAATTGAATTTGCTCAATACTGGCTTCTGTGATGGTGTCGATATCGGGAGGAGGCCGAAATGGATCCTGGACTTTATAAATAGAGGCATGGAGTACAAAAGCAAGGAAGTTATGTTGAACCTTTATAAAACACTGGTTCAACCACGACTGGAGTATTGTGTCCAGTTCTGGGCACCGCACTTTGGGAGGGATGTGAAAGCCTTGGAGGGACGCAGAAAAGATTTACTAAGATAGTTCCAGGGATGAGGGGCTTCAGTTATGTGGATAGACTGGAGAAGCTGTGGTTGTTCTCCTTCGAGCAGAAAAGGATAGGATTAGATTTGATAGAAGTTTTCAATATCATGAAGGGTTTAAATAAAGTAAATTAAGAGAAACTGTACCCATTGGCGGAAGGATTGAGAACCAGAGGACACAGATTTAAGGTTATTGGGAAAAGAACCAAAGGCAACATGAGGAAATACTTTTTAAGCAGCGAGTTGTAATGATCTGGAATGCACTGCCTGAAAGGGTGGTGGAAGCAGATTCAATCGTGGCTTTCAAAAAGGAATTGGATAAATACTTGAAGGGAAAAAAATTACATGGCTATAGGGAAAAAGTGGAGGAATGGGACTAACTGGATTGCTCTTACAAAGAGCCAGCTCGGGCTCGATGGACCGAATGGCCTCCTTCTGTGCAGTAACTATCCAATGATTTTATCATTCTATTTTGATTCATGTTATTCTGAAAAACAGAGCTCCCCATATCCTTAAATGGCTTTGCAGTCGTCTTGTTCCTACGAGTTATGAGTGTCACATTTCCTCAGTGTTGACAACCTGGAAATGGTGGGTTCGGTCCCCGATGGTAAGAAGCGATATGATATGGGTAATTTGAATATGAATGTGGCTCCACTTATCAGCGCTCCACAAACAGTAAACAATCGTGACCCTGTACTTTAATGCAATAAAAATCTTTTACCAAACAACTGAGTCACTGGCAGTGCTATTAGCAATTATGAAATGGAGCTCATAATGAGTAAATTGGAGAAAAAGAGAGGATTCCTGATACATAATACAGGAAATAAAAGTAGAGCACCCTTACACAGTAAGCTCGATAGAATATGCGGTGTAATGGACTAGAGCCAGTGGCCATTAGTGTTAATGTTTTTCAGCTTGATCCACTTCCCTTCACACATTTGAACGATATTCTGCCTCATGGGCTCCTGGACCCTTCCCCTCTGGTTATACAGAGAGTGAGTTAGCTGAAACCAGACCTTGCATTAACACGCTTGATTTGCCTGCTTTTATGCAACATTAGAAACCACTCAGGCTTGTCTGCTGTGATTAAAATCCCCCATGTGCTTAAAAAAAATCTCAAATTCAAATAAAAATAAAGGGCATGTCAAGAAAAGGATTCATAATAATTAGCAACGGAGCAGAAACTGGTTAAACGCAACACACGATTTTACACCTGTCACTGGCACCGACAGAGGTGGTGATTTTACGCACTGCCACGCTAAAAAAAAATCTTTCATTCAGTAAAATAGTGAACTGATTTCAATCTAAAAACAGATCTTCTTTCTCAGTAGATGGGTATGGTAATGTAGTGGACATGTTACTGGAGTATTAATCCAGAGGCCTGGACTAGTAATCCAGAGAACGTGAGTACAAATCCCACCAAGGCAGTTTCGAGAATTTGTAAAAGTGAGAATGATGCTATCGGATTGTATTAAAACCCCGACTCATTCCCTAATGTCCTGGTCTGGCCTACATGTAACTCCAGTCCTACACCAACCTGCTTGACTCTTAATTGCCCTCTGAAGTCACCTAGCAATCTGCTACCAGTGGTTCCAGAAGAAGGCTCACCACCACCTTCTCAGGGCAACCAGGAATGGGTAATAAATACCGGCCTCGCCTGTGGTGCCCACATCCTGGGAATGAGTAATAAAGAAAAGTAGAGGAGCTGGGGGAGAGCAACCCTGAGGATAAATGCATCTTGACAGTGGTCTCCATTGATCTGGGTTGGATACAGTTGGTGTCAGTTTATACAGTGCACGATATACAATGAAAACTATTGCTGCTGTTGGGCACCTTCCAAGTTGATAGGAGGCAGGATTTTAAATGAACGTTACAGAAGAGCTCATTTTCCTCTCTGGACACCCAATAGGATACTAGAGTTGCACTGTGCCTGTGAGGAGAAAGGTGCCCATAAGTTCCTTGACCCAGGCCATTTGTAGAGCCTTTGACAGGGCCTGGCACTGGGATCATTTGTGGGGGAAAAACAGGAGTGTAGCCTCAGGCCTATAACAGTGTTCCTAGCCACTAGCCACGGGGCCCTCAGGTCCCAATGGCAGCAGGCACATCCTGAGGGCTAAAGTTCATCCAAAGTGGGGGAAATATTTAAAATAACACTTATTTTTCTTCAGGCTGCTACCAGGATCACCATAGACCCTCTGGTCCATGGAGAGTCCCAGCAGAAGCCCAACTGCCAGGTTTTATTGGGTGCCCATGTACAATCACCAACTCTGATTGGACGTATTCCATGAGGTTTCATCACATGACCTCCTAATTCAAACTGGCCCCACCCCACACTCACGCCATTGGTCACCTGTCACGTCCTTCCTCACGGTGCCCCGCCTTCCCATGGCCAATTGGAAAGCAAACAGACTCTTCATTGCCCAATTGGACGAATCTTGACTGCCAGTCAAACAGTCTGTTGTTTCCCCATCTCCAATATTTTAGAACTAAAACACTTTTGTTTATTAGTTATAAAAATTATAGATATGGAGGGAAAATAGGCTGTTTGACTGACAGCCGAGTCATCCAATCAGGTAATGAAAAGTCTGTTGTGTCATTTTGGGGTAAGCCAGGAAATTTTGAGGCCACCTTGTGTGGATGAGGACCAGACCCAATGGGTCTCTACCCCCATTTCCTCTTCACTGCACCTTGAAACTGAGCGTTCGCCAGGCACAAGAAAGAGGAAAATCTCCTTTACAGAATTCCGCGCTAACCCTTGTGTCCAACAGGATTTTATGGGGGAAATTTAAAGACTTTGACAGAACTTTACATCAATATGAGGCTAATGGATACATGCTGATTATTTAACTGGCAGATAAAGAATTTACCTTTTATTTCCCTCACTGCAAATTGTATTCACACATGGACTTACTTCTCACAGTATCAGAGGTGTAGCTAGAAATACTAATTATCTCAAATGGGGTAGCAACTCTAAAATCACCACTAAACCTCCTGCTATGGTTGTTGAATGCATGGAGTTATCTTAAATGAGCAGCCAATGCGAAGCTGAGTTATGAGTTGCACCTGTACCTATATAATCACTCTGTGCACAGAGGCCTAGAGATGAACAAGCTGTTAAGAGGGTCATTGACAAGCTCTTTCTGTTCATTAACCATATCCCTGCCCACCTGTGATGTAATAAGAGTCTATTAGCTGGTAAAATGTTCACAAGCAACACTGAAAAAGAACCAAACAGGCCAGTTATACTGCAGGTTTTATATTGATTCAATGCAACAATCAATGATTCATAGAACGATACAGCACAGAAGGAGGTCATTCATCCCATCGTGCCTGTGCCAGCTCTTTCAAAGATCTATCCAATTAGTCCCACTCCCCTGTTCTTTCCCCATAGCCCTGAAAATTTTTCCCCAAAACGATGTAATGCAAGAATGATGTAAAATTGACACAGAATCTGCATTATAACAACAGGGATCTCAATGACTTCAGTTTAACAGAAGTGGTGTGAGACAACTTTGAGGTGATAGTCTCACACACAACTTCAGTTTCACACCAGCTGCAGCGTAAATGTGACTGGAGCAAAGCAAACTATTTCAATGTTACAGTTAAAGTTCGTAAAGTTCCCCGGAACCCCAACGAACTGCTTTGAAGTATTTTTTTGCTGCAAGCTAAGAGCCGACTGTCCTGTCAGCTCTAGACTAGTATTACAAATGTCACCAGCATTTGGACACCTCAAAATCTATGTGAGGATACGCGCTCGAAGTTCCTGTTGCCCTGACTGGAGTGAGATGTGGTGCGGAGTCAGCAGTCTAACTACGTGCTTCTGGCTTTAAAGCAGCTACTGGAGTTAAACCAGTCCTTGCAGTGATACTGAGACGCATGGATATTTCATAGCTGTTAACAGCGGTACATTGTGCTCCGAGGCAACAAAGTGGGAAGCACTTAAAACAGTACCAAGGGGGTCCATAATTAGCAATGCAAGAGGAAGGGAAAAAGACTAACTGCTGAGATAATTACTGTTGAGAAGGAGCATATGATGACAAGGGAGGAGAATGTATACACTCTAAATGCTTTAATGATGGATCAAGCAGAGATTGCCCTTTACGGAATGAGTCAACATTTTTACAAAGTGTGGTATGGAGTGGGAAAACTGCTTACATATCAATTGGAACAAGAGGAATCAGCAGCATTACACGAGGGATATATACAGGTATGGACAGTCCATCCACAGGAGATTATCAATGTGTTTATCAAATTCCCCTTAAAGACTTGTATAAATCTGAAGAGACAGAGAAATGAGACTCAAGAATTTTCTCGGCTAAGGCCGACTTAACACATATTTTAGCGTCTCAGGTATCAATCCTGGACCAATCTTCCAGAAATAATTAAAGTGATATCTGTATCAAAAAGGCAAACACTGCTCCTCATGGCTCAGTGCTTAAGAACAACTGCCCAGTGTGGAACTGAGCCAGAGACTTAAGAAGAGCACTGGATCAATATCCAGTCTGCGTTGAGTTAGCTTCACTATTGGCAATAGGAGCAGTGCTATGGGCCTCAGTGTACCTAGACAAGGGACAGGAAAAAATCAGCCAGTATTCTGCTCCTGATCATTCTTCAGTGACTCGTACTGGAAAGTATACCTGTGTGGATGTTGAGCAAGGACGTGACTGGGCTTGAGTGCGATGATCCCTGTAGTCAAATAGCCTGCCAATACTCACTGTACAGATGCAAACGTTAAGAACTGGGTGAGATACCAGAATGCTGTCCATCCCTGTGGAATCATTCCCCAGTACCTTCAGTAGAGAATGGGGGGAAAACTGCAGGAAAAACAAATTTTGACCATAAAAATAATATTAAAAATTACCAAATTTTATGAAAGGGAAATCATGTTTGACAAATCTATTAGAGTTCTTTGAGGGTGTAACTAGCAGGGGTAGATAAGGGGGAACCAGTGGATGTAGTGTATTTGGATTTTCAAAAGATATTTGATAAGGTGCCATATGAGAGGTTGTTACACAAGATTAGGGCTCATGGGTTTAGAGGTAATATATTAACATGGATTGAGGATTGGTTAACCGCCAGAAAACAGAGAGTAGGAATAAACGGGTCATTTTCGGGTTCACAGGTTGTAACTAGTGGGGTGCCGCAAGGATCCGTTATACACAGAATCTACAGGCATTTGGCGAGGCAGGGACTAATTAGGAACAGTCAGCATGGTTTTGTGAGAGGAAAATCATGTCTCACGAATTTGATTGAGTTTTTTGAAGGGGTAACCAAGAAGATAGATGAGGGCTGTGCAGTAGACGTGGTCTACATGGACTTTAGCAAAGCATTTGACAAGGTACCGCATGGTAGGTTGTTACATAAGGTTAAATCTCATGGGATCCAAGGTGAGGTAGCCAATTGGATACAAAATTGGCTTGACGACAGAAGACAGAGGGTGGTTGTGGAGGGTTGTTTTTCAAACTGGATGCCTGTGTCCAGCGGTGTGCCTCAGGGATCGGTGCTGGGTCCGCTGTTATTTGTTATTTATATTAATGATTTGGATGAGAATTTAGGAGGCATGGTTAGTAAGTTTGCAGATGACACCAAGATTGGTGGCATTGTGGACAGTGAAGAAGGTTATCTAGGATTGCAACGGGATCTTGATAAATTGGGCCAGTGGGCCGATGAATGGCAGATGGAGTTTAATTTAGATAAATGTGACGTGATGCATTTTGGTAGATCGAATCGGGCCAGGACCTACTCCGTTAATGGTAGGGCGTTGGGGAGAGTTATAGAACAAAGAGATCTAGGAGTACAGATTCATAGCTCCTTGAAAGTGGAGTCACAGGTGGATAGGGTGGTGAAGAAGGCATTCGGCATGCTTGGTTTCATTGGTCAGAACATTGAATGCAGGAGTTGGGATGTCTTGTTGAAGTTGTACAGGGCATTGGTGAGGCCACACTTGGAGTACTGTGTACAGTTCTGGTCACCCTATTATAGAAAGGATATTATTAAACTAGAAAGAGTGCAGAAAAGATTTACTAGGATGCTACCGGGACTTGATGGTTTGACTTACAGGGAGAGGTTAGACAGACTGGGACTTTTTTCCCTGGAGAGTAGGAGGTTAAGGGGTGATCTTATAGAAGTCTATAAAATAATGAGGGGCATAGATAAGGTCGATAGTCAAAATCTTTTCCCAAAGGTAGGGGAGTCTATAACGAGGGGGCACAGATTTAAGGTGAGAGGGGAGAGATACAAAAGGATCCAGAGGGGCAATTTTTTCACTCAAAGGGTGGTGAGTGTCTGGAACGAGCTGCCAGAGGCAGTAGTAGAGGCGGGTACAATTTTGTCTTTTAAAAAGCATTTGGACAGTTACATGGGGAAGATGGGTATCGAGGGATATGGGCCAAGTGCAGGCAATTGGGACTAGCTTAGTGGTATAAACTGGGCGACATGGACATGTTGGGCCGAAGGGCATGTTTCCATGTTGTAACTTCTATGATTCTATGATTCTATGATTCTACACAGCTATTTAAAATTTATATCAATGACTTAGATGAAGGGACCGAGTGTAATGTATCCAAGTTTGCTGACGACACAAAGGTAGGTGGGAAAGTAAGTTGTGAGGGGGACACAAAGAGGCTACAAAAAGATATCGGCAGGTTAAGTGAGTGGACGAGAAGGTGGCAGATGGAGTACAATGTGGAGAAATGTGAAATTATCCACTTTGGTAGGAAGTATAAAAAAGCAGAATATTTTTTTAAAAGTGAGAGACTAAGAAATGTTGGTATTCAGAGGGATTTGGGTATCCTTGTACATGAATCACTGAAGGTTAACATGCAGGTACAGTAAGCAATTAGGAAGGCAAATGGTATGTTAACCTTTATTGCAAGGGGGTTGGAGTATAAGAGTAAGGAAGTCTTGCTGCAATTATATAGGGCTTTGGTGAGATCACACCTGGAGTACTGTGTATAATTTTGGTCTCCTTACCTAAGGAAAGATATACTTGCCTTAGAAGGGGTGCACGAAGGTTCACTAGATTGATTGCTGAGATGAGAGGGTTGTCCTATAAGGAGAGATTGAGTAGAATGGGCCTTTATTCTCTGGAGTTTCGAAGAATGAGAGGTGATCTCATTGAAACATACAAAATGGTATAAATAAAATAATAGAATTTTGTGGTTTCCCAATGATTTAAAACTTAAATGAAGGGGGCATGATTAAGAAGTTTGCAGATGATTCAAAAATTGGCCCTGTGGGTGATAGCGAGGAAGAAAGCTGTAGACTGCAGGAAGATAGTAATGGACTGGTCAGGTGGTCAGAAAGTGGCAAATGGAATTCAATCTGCAGAAGTGTGAGGTAATACATTTGGGGAGGGCAAACAAGGCAAGGGAGTACACAATAAATAGGATACTGAGAAGTATAGAGGAACAGAGGGACCTTGGAGTGCATGTCCACAGATCCCTGAAGGTAACAGGACAGGTAGATAAGGTAGTTAAGAAGGCATTTGGGATACTTTCCTTTATTAGCCGAGGCATCGACTATAAGAGCAGAGAGGTTATGCTGGAACTGTATAAAACACTAGTTAGGCCACAGCTAGAGTGTTGTGTACAGTTCTGGTCACCACATTACAGGAAAGATGTGATTGCACTAGAGAGGGTACAGAGGAGATATATGAGGATGTTGCCAGGTCTGGAGAATTTTAGCTATGAGGGAAGACTGGATAGGCTGGGGTTGTTTATTTCAAACAGAGGAGGCTGAGGTGAGATTTAATTGAGGTGGATAGGAAGGACCTATTTCCCTTAGCAGAGAGTCAATAACCAGATGGTTAAAATAATTGGTAGAAGGATTAGAGGGGAGTTGAGGAGAAATTTTTTCACCCAGATGTTGGTGAGGGTCTGAAACTCACTATCTGAAAGGGTAGTAGAGGCAGAAGCCCTTATCGCATCTAAAAAGTACTTGGATATGCACTTGAGATGCCATAATCTACAAGGCCACGGAAAGTTGGATTCGGCTGGATCGCTCTTTTTCAGCCAGCACAGACACGATGGGCCGAATGGCCTTCGAATAGCCTTCGAATGCCATAAATTCCTATGATTCTATGAAAATTCTTAGAGGGCTTGACAGGGTAGATGCTGAGAGGCTGTTTCCCCTGACTGGAGAGTTTAGTACTCGGGGTCATAGTTTCAGGATAAGGGATTGGCCATTTAGGACTGAGATTAGGAAAGATTTCTTCAGTCAGAGGGTTGTGAATCTTTGGAATTCTCTACCCAGAGTGCTGTGGATGCTCAGTCATTGAGTATATTCAAAACTGAGATGATAGATTTTTGGACGCTGAGGGAATCAAGGGATATGGGGATAGGGTGGGAAAGTGGAGTCAAGGTAGAAGATCAGCTGTGATCCTATTGAATGGCGAAGCAGGCTTGAAGGGCCGTATGGCCTACTCCTGCTTCTATTTCTTATAAATCCGCAAATCACCTGGTGAGGACAACTGCACATCTGAATTACAAACATCTTGAACAGACTTGAAGCTTAACCTTTTTCTGACAACCATTTACAATGTAGAATGATGTCTGTTTTATTGTTTCCAAGAGAATTTCCCTATTCTGCATCAGAATTGGTAAACCAGTGGAAAGTATCATTTACCGTTCTATAAAACTGCAAAATGTTGACAGCGTAAGTACTGGCAAGGCTTTCTTCTCCCAGCTTGAGTGGGTACTTTCAAGCCTAATATATGAGAATTAGGTTGGATCGGCAAGAGCTGTTTGACGTGAAAATTTGTGATTAGTAATCCTGGTGGTTTACACCAGTGTCACACCCACCAGTGTTAATTGTATCCATGTGATTTATATCAATTAGTGATAATTGTATTCAGGTGGTGCATATCATTTGGGAACTCTCTTGTATCCATTTATAAGAGAGCCGATCTAGAGTGCGGTGTGGGTGTAATGTGGAGCTCTGTGAATAAAGTCTTCGAAGCAACTGAAGACTAGGCTCTAGCCATTCATAACCACCTGGCCATTCAATTTATAACAACCAATCCCATCCAACACTGACCCTGCTGGAGTCTGCAGAGTAACTAGAATGGAGCCTCGTTTACATGGGGCTGGTAGGCATCGCACTACCACAGGTACATCTCCAGCACCCCACCAGCCTTATGCAGCCTGTCATTTGGAGCCCCTCAGACACCCCATTGTGACCCTCACCAGCTCCCTTTTTGCAAGTGGGCCAATCAATTTTTTTTAATAACCTACCTCTTTCCCCTTGCCAGGAACCCCTTGGTCGGGCCCACTTGCACTGATTAGGGGTCCTCATCTCTCTGAGTACCAGCCTCCAGTAATATGTGAGGTCCCAACTGAGCTGGGGAGGCAGGAAATCCCAGAGTAGGGAGTCTCTGCCCCAGGGTATCATTAGTCTTGTAAAGGGGCAGGCGGAGGATCTACCCCTACAAAGCCAATCAGGAAATCCTGGAATTGGTAGTGACCTGGCATAATTAGGTGTCAGCCTGGCACCATGCTGGCACTTGCTCCTCTGAGTCAGAAGGTCATGCGTTCAAATCCCACTCCAGATACTTGAGCGCATAATCTAGGCTGATACTTCAGTGCAGCACTGAGGGAGTGCTGCACTGTCAGAGGTGTCGTCTTTTAGGATGAATCTTTAAACCGAGGCCGCGTCTGCCCTCTCAGGTGGACGGGAGAGATCCCATGGCACTATTTCAAAGAAGAGCAGCGGAGTTCTCCCGATGTCCTGGCCTATATTTATCCCTCAACCAATACCTAAAACAAATGATCTGGTCATTTATTTCATTACGGTTTGTGGGATCTTGCTGTGCGCAAATTGGCTGCCGCATTTTCCTACATTACAACAGTGACTACACTTCAAAAGTACTTAATTGGCTGTAAAGTGCTTTGGGACATCCTGAGGTCACGAAAGTTGCAAACAAATGCAAGTTGTAACTCTCTTTCTTCTTTAATTGGGGCTCGTCTGCTTTCTGATAAATTTTGCCAGAGTCACGTGGAACCCCCAAGGAAATTCAGATCCGTTATGTTTTCAGCCTCCACCTAAATATTTCCATTGCGTTTAGCTCAAGGACCACTCCACATCAACAACAACAACTTGCATTTATATAGCACCTTTAATGTAGTAAAACATCCCAAGGTGCTTCACAGAGGCGTAATCAGACCAAGAAGGATGCAACGCACAATATCTGGTAACGTAGCATTGTGCAGGGGTGAAACAGAAACCCTTGTTACTCTAACAGCTTTCTGGAATAAACATAAGTCCTTTCGGGTTCTCTTAGTATTCAGCTTTCAGGAAAAATAAACGCTGTATCAGACCGCGCGACTTAAGCTATAACCTACAAATCAAGTTTCATAAAGTCATTATAGTTTTCATTTGCTAACAGAATTTCTGATTAACACCTTCACAAAATTTTTTAAAAGATGCCACATTTTCACTAATACTAAAACTGGATCAGCATCCGTGACATAGGGAGCGAATTTCCTTGCAATTTCTGAGCTACTTACCATGCAAGGACAGCGTAGAATTTTTTTTAAGTGAGGGAATTCAGGTGGAAGCCATTTCTGCCTGATTTCCATTTTTAAAAGGCTTTTCCCCGCATTTCCTCGTGCTTGTGGAGCCCTCCCGTGATCTGCCCGCTGAGTTGCCACCGGCCTCATTTGCATATGTCACAGTAACATCCAGTGTTGAAGCAGCTTTGTGTTTCCTGTGTTTGGACTGCTGATACACTCACGGTAAGTTACACTGAGTTCTGTGAGGCACAGCAGCTGTCAGGGTCAGATGATCAAAGCAGAATAAAGATTTCTGCAGTTAGGAAGCGATTTTTAAAGCTTTTCTCTTTTGCCGTTCTGGCTCCAGACACCTGCGCTTGCCCCTGACTGCTTCTCACAGAGTTAGACTATCGGCAGATATGTTCCGCATTCTTCTTCTTTGGCCTGGTGCCATGCAAGGCTGCCCTCTGGGCACAGATGGTGCCTACGCAGTCATAATTCTGTAAAAGTATATAAGGTATTGCTAATCCATACAGTGAGTTTATTAGAGAGTAAAACAAAAGAGACAAGCATTCAGCTCTCCTGCCTGGTTGATCTGGTTGGTCTGCTGCTGAACGGTGCAGTTTGAACTGTTGTTTTAAAGACTGCACAGAAGTGTCCAGGTAGTTCAGCTGCTTGTGCCTGTTTTACATGGGTTTTACACAAATGCCTGCACCAATGGGAATGTAAGTGAGCATCCTCAGGAAGCTCGTGTGTGTAACTTCCTCTCCTGGTGCAATTTTTTTTTAAATGAAGCAACAGCAGTGTAAGTCATTTCAAGGCAATTCTAGACCATACCTTCCAGATCAGATTTCATCCACCAACACTGTGGGGGTGGGCGGGGAGTGGGGGAGTGGGGGAGTGGATTTTATGTCCCTATCATCCTCTCTCTACTTAAAAATGGGGTGGTAGAAAGACCAAAATAGCACCAATTTACCATTTTGTTTCGCTCTGTTCCAATTTTCCGGCAAAACCTTGATCCAAGAGGCTAGAACTCCCACTGGAAACAGGCAGCAACCTCATTAATAAAGGCAAATCTGGGTCATTGTTACAATCCCCAACACCATTTTCACTCTGCGCACATCGCTTCTGCCAGGTCCTGCTCCCGTCCACAAACCTGGTCAGGAGCTGGCCATTTCCAGCGATATTGATAAGGATCCTCAGCTGCTCCATAAAACTATAGAAAGTTTTGGGCGACCTTTTGCTTGTATTAGTTAGTGGGGTGGATCTTGACTTTGTACGATAGTGTAAAACGGATAATGGCGAGATGGCAGCCCGTTCTACATCTCTCCCCATTTTTATTTCCACTGACTTCAGTGGAATTCTGGAGAGATGTAAAACGAGCTGCCGATTCACTTTTACACTATCGCGGAAAGTCAAAATCTACCTCAGTGTTGTTTTGCTACTTTGATGAATTCAAAGTGCTTGCAGTTTGAACATTCTGAACTCTAAAGGAGCTTCTAGCATCATGCTTATTTCTTCATTGAGGATCCTTCTAGGAATTCCACTCTGGCAAGAGAAAAAGGAAGGGGCAAACAGCTGCAGCTGGAGGGAGAGCAAATAGAAGGAGGCATGTCTCAGGAATCCTTACCCTCCCAACAGAATTTATGGGTCAGGACAACATATCTAATAATTCACAAGAAAGTTTTGCTTTCCTAAGGAGGCTGTGACAGACTTATGTCACCTCCTGCAAGAAGATCTGCAAACCAACTGGCAGAGCTAACACAGCATTTACTGTTGCAGTCAAGGTGACTACAACCCTGAACTTCTTTGCCTCTGGCTCCTTCCAGGCTGCCACAGGGGTTATCAGTAACATCAGTCAGTCTGCAGTGCATGCTTGCATTAAGCAGGTAATTGATGCCATGTTTGCGAGAGCAAACACATTAATCACTTTCCCAATAGACAACCAGAGGCAGCAGGAGAGGGATCGTTACGATTGCAGGATTTTCCACAACTCTAGGGCATCATTGACTGCACTCATGTCACATGATGGGCTCCTTCACATGACCCCACTGCCTTCATGAGTTGCAAGATCTTCCACTGGCATGTGAACCACAGCACATCATGAAGGTCTGTGAGCGCTTTCCTGGCAGCTGCCATGATGCTTTTGTATTGCAGCAATCCTCCATCCATCTGCTCTCCGCCCGTGCACAACAAATGAGAGGCTGGTTGCATGTAGACAAGGGCTATCCCATGCACACTTGCCTCATGACTCCTCTCAGGAACCCATGCTTGGCAGCCAAGCTGCGCTACAATCAGATCCATGGGTCAACTAGAGCCTTCATCGAGCAGAGCACTGGAGTTCTCAACCAATGATACCAAAGCTTGGACAGATCTGATGGCACCCCGCGATATGGCCCACAAAGAGTGTCCTGTATAATAGTGCTTTGCTGTATGTTACAAAGCTTTGCTCTGCAATACAGTAACGCATGGAGCCACCATTGCACAAGGACCTCCAGCATGATGAGGGAGAGGACACTGGTGGCAGAGACAATGGCAAGGAAGTGGGAGGGCACCAACATCTGCCATCAGCCAAGTGCTTTGGCAGCAACTCATTGAAGAGTGCTTTAGCTGAACAATCCCTACTTCCCTGCCTTAACAGTCATGTTGAACATGTCTCCAAGTCCTTGCACCCTCAAATAAACTGCATCTGCCCAAAGACCAACATTGTTACTCAGTGTCACCAGCTGCTACAGGAACATACCCTGCACACAAAGATTTCAAAAAGGATTATCATTTTACTGGCTTTCAGAAATGCCTACACATTAATATCACCCTGGTGCGAACCCCTAGTGCCCGTCTTGAGTGCTCTCTTACTTACTCTAGTGCTTCTACGAAATGTTCCCTCAGTAGCTGTAGCTTGGGAGGTAGAAGGCTGCTGTGGTTCAGTCAAGGGCTCATGAAATGCTTTTAGTCATAGCCCCCTCCCAGCCATAGTCTCAGGCTGAACAAGAGTGTTTGCAACCTCAGTCTCCTATTCGACCCTGAGCTGAGCTTCTATCACAAAGACCACCTATTTTGACCTCTGTGACATCTCACCCCTTTACCTCTACCTCAGCTCAACTGCAACGGAAACCCATATCCATGGTTTTGTCACCTTTAGAATTGGCCATTCCAATTCTTTCTTGGTTGGCCTCCCATTCTCCATCCTTTGTAAATTTCACCTCATCCAAAACTCTCTTGTCCGTATCCTATCCTGCACCATCCCATTCATCAATTACCCCTGTCCTCACTGACCTATATTGGCTCCTGGTTCCCTCAACAATTCAAATTTAAAATTCTCAGCTTGGTGCTTGAATCCCTTGCCTTTACATTCCCTATCACTGTAACCTCCTCCGGCACTACAAACCCCCTCCCCCCATACTCTCCATTCCTCTGACTTTGGCCTCTTGCTCCAGCTTTGGCAGCCATGCCTTCAGCTGCCTCGACCCCATGCTTTAGAGGTTTGATCATTTTGTACTCATCCTGTGACCACAGTTTAAGGCCAGATCCCATATCTCATTATTTGAAAGATCTAGATCATGCTCCTTCTCCTGAACTTCTTTACTCCAGCAAAAGAAAATTCAATTCTGTCATTCTATCCTCATAAACTTAGAGTTTTGTGTCCCAAACTCATGCTTATCACAAAGTCTGAATTCTCCCAAATGTACTAATGTCCTTTTGAAGGTAACGTCACCAACGCAGGTTAATAAGGCCATTAAAAAAAAAAGCAAACAAAGCACTGGGGTTCATTTCTAGAGGGATAGAATTGAAATCTGGGAAGTTATGTTAAACTTGTATAGTACCTTAGTTACACCACACTTGGAGTACTGTGAACAGTTCTGGTCTCCATATTATGAAAAGGATGTAGAGGCACTGGAGAAGGTGCAAAAAAGATTTACTAGGATGATACCAGAACTGAGAGGTTATGCCTATCAGGAAAGATTGAACAGATTGCTACCCTTTTCTCTAGGAAAGAGAAGACTGAGGGGTGACCTGATAGAGGTCTTTAAGATTATGAAAGGATTTGATAGGGTAGACTTAAAAAAGATGTTTCCACTTGCAGGGGAGACCAGAACTAGGGGCCATAAATATAAGATAGTCACCAATAAATCCAATAGGGAATTCAGGAGAAACTTCTTTATCCAGAGAGTGGTTAGAGTGTGGAACTCGCTACCACAAGGAATGATGAACATAGATGCGTTGATTGGGGAAGCTCAATAAACATATGAGGGAGAAAAGATATGTTGATAGAATTAGATGAAGAAGGGTGGGAGGAGGCTCATGTGGAACATGAACACTGGTGTAGATCTGTTGGTCCAAATGGCCTGTTTCTGTGCTGTAGATTCTATGTAATTCTATGTAACTTGCTTTCAATATTCCAAATGTGGCCTCAGCATTGATTCATACAGGGCTAAAGTAACCTGCTTTGACTTATATTCAAATGCCCTTGTAATGTATCCTAACACTTGATTAGCCTTGTAAGTAACAGCTTTACATTGATGAGATGGCTGAAAGTCACAATCAAATTTTTCTCAATAAATTATGAATCATAACCGACTAATGAATGTTTTGCCTTATTTTTAATTTTTTTTTAACATTGTCCCCACACCATGAAACAATTCCATACCAAGAGTAGACAAGTAGACAGTGGAGGAGGGGGGTATTGTACCTTTCAGCGATAGTGTAAAATAAACAATGCCAGATCGGTCACCCATTATACGCCCTGCCTGATTGTAAATTCGGACAGGGTATATAATGGACGGTCGATCCAATATCATTCATTTACACCATCGCTGAACATTACAATTACTCCCTGGGAGGCCATGGCATCCCCAATGCCACTCTTGAGCCAAATACTTTTAGGACTGATCAACTCGATTTTCCTTCAATTCCTGAGATAAACTGCTCGATAGTCTCCCTTTTTACCCTCCTGATGCTACAGCCAAAGATTCTGGAAATTCACACTTTGGGATAATAGTGGACATGGATCCATCTCCGAACACTCTGTGGCTCTGTGTGTTGGGCACCATGGTCACCATGTCATCCTGTTGACCCCACTGATTGCAGGGAGCAATCCACACCCCACCCCCAATTTTTCTCTCCGCCTCTTCATATTGGCTACAGATTCCGCAACATCTGCCCTTCTGTATATGACCCAAGTAGCAGTTTTTCTTGTGTGACCCTAGGCAATGAGTTTGGAAGGCTATTCAAATAGCTGGGTTATCTGTAGACAAGAAGGATCTTTTCCTTACCCAAGACCTACTTATGAGCACTTTCCAGCAGGAGTTGCTTGATATTGATTTGGAATGGGAACACTAGTCCATTTTCACCCTCCTTAGCACATGGATATTGAGCCAATTGTAGCACCCCTACTGCCTCTCTGACTGAGATCAGTTAACTCAGCACAGACTGGATAGAACTTGGGGCCTTGCTTGCTCATGTGGCTCAGCCATACACTGCATACTTGCTGACAGTCATTATTTCCCCAGCTCTGTCCGCATGTCAGCATTTGCTGATTGAAATCAGTGTATTTTACTATCTGAAGCGCTTTTTGTTAAAATAACCTCAGAATGCCCTGAATGCTTTGTGAATTGCAAAAGTTGGTGTGCATGCACAGAGCCTTCATGTATGTGCAAATCAGAAAAGTTGAACAAATGCAGGAAATTCCACGTGTGGAAAAATAGTGAAAATTTGTCCGCAAGCACAGAGGTTGGGGAAGCATGTGCATTTGGTGATAGACAGGAAAGGGGATTAACTGTTACCCTTTCAATTGAATCATTGAGCCCTATATTGGAAAACTAAAGAGTTTATTATTTCCACCACTACAGTGCCTGTGTTGTTATCAAGAGCTGTTATCGTGAGATAAATTATTCCTATAATATTAGCAGCATTGTGCCATGTTATACTCACGGCATATTGCCTTCTGATGATACAAAAATCAAGAGTCAATTGTAACTTGTAACAACTTTCACAACCCTCCAGATCCCACATGAAATAAATCTGGTGATAAAAATGTTGTCTACTTCAGTTATTCCCTGCGATATAGGTGATGGATATATTGGATCTACCTGCAGCTTAGGTTACAGTACATTCATGTCCCACTGCACTTTCAGTATAACCGCTTGTTGTCACATTATAGACAAGGCCTTTAGGTGTTGACTTTTGGAGAAAAAGAGTCTGAATTGTGAAATATGATCTTGAAAGATAGGTGAAAATTCTGGAATCCCATGTAATTAAAAAGTTATTCTATCACCAAAAAGCAGTGGCCCTACTTTTAATCATAGGGTCTATATTCAGTGCTGTTTTTGAGTTGTCTGGTTGTTATTTGAATTGTCAGACTATGTTTTCTAGCTTGACATGTATGACAATGGGCAGTGAATTTACCAGCTGAACTATCTGGGAAGCTGGGCAGCAGTTTTTAGATCTATGTGCAAAATGGCACACAATTATCATTAGTTAATTATCAATAGCAGCAGTTCCCTTAATGCAACATACAATTTGCAGCCACTTAGATTAAGACCTGCAACCATTGCCCGGGCTCAGCACCAGGCAAGTGCAAAACTGCAATTTTTTTTTTAAAACCGGTGACATATGATGTTTTATTAATGAACAGACAAGATTGAAAGGGTATTACTGTGCTTGGCTGACCTTGCTTCAACCCTGCAAGACTTAAGGCCTAGCGACTGAAATAACATATGCCCACTGTGAAGTCTCCTGGCAACCTGTCAATTAATCATTATCACCTTTTCTGTTTTTAAGAGATAATGACTTGGGCCATTTATATGCCCACTTACTAGAGGTGATTCTCAAAGAGAGCTGTGACAATTTTTCCAGCACAATACAGGAAAAATAGAGCTTGTTTTACAATAGAGTGGCATTATTTAATTCTACAATGGTCAAACAAAAAACTCTTTACAGGCTGGCTGTATTACCTAATCTTTTGTACTGTGAAAATTCTGTTTCTACAATCAGGTGTCTCCATTGCAAAGAGGAGTATCTATGGAGAATAATAAACACCTAGGATTTATCACAAGGAAATAATCTGATCAAGGAGTTCAGAGGTAAATAGCTGTCCTTGAAATCCCATGTGACGTTTCAGCCTTATCATTGTATCATACTAGGTACAGCACTGGAGGAGGCCGTAGTGTAATCAGTGCTATATTTTAGATTTATATATCTATCTAAATATGTAATTTAAAAAAGAACAAATCAGTCATTTGCAATCGACAGAGAAACTTCCCCAGCAACAGAAAATACCTTATTGACTCAGGGGTCAAAGGGAGTGATTTTCTAGTAGCACCCAAAATGGGCACAAAGTTGTCAGATTGGCAGCTCCGCCCGCCCATTCTTTCCCGTCATTTTGAGGCCTGCCCCCACATTAGCCGCAGCCGCCAAGTGGGAGCCCTGCTGCAACTTGTTGGTTCGCTGGCGAACAGGAATCGAAGATCGGGCCTCTGCTGGTGTTGCAGGTAAGTGTTTAAAGAGGACCAAGAATGTGGGGGTGGGGGGGCGCGGTGGGGGCGACCAGATCGAGAGGGTAGTGATGGCCAGGAGGGAGGGAACAGGACGAGATCAGGGTGGGGCAGAGATCAGGATCAGGGATAGCAGAGGCCGGGATCAGGAACGCAGATCGGGGAGGGCAGAGGCCAGGAGGGAGGGCAGAGGCTGGGATTGGAGAGGGGGGTGGGGGTTGGGGGGGTGCATTAGCAGCAGAGGGTAGTGCCAGAGATGTGGTGGGGAGACCGGTGGCTGGCAGTGTCCCGCGTTCTTTGAATGTGGAATCGGAAGGAGCAGTCCTGCTCCTCCCGGATCCATGTTCAGGTAAGTACTTACCTTTTTGGTTGCAGCCTGGTTTTCCTTGAGTCCAGCCAGCGTTGGGCCGGCTGCCCCAGGGCAAACCAATCTCGCAGTGGGGGCCTCGAACAGGCGTAAGGCCTCTTATTTGCATATGCACCATAAGTACCTCACACAAGTGATGTTCTTCATGTGTGAGCCAGGACAGTGTTGGTAGGCGATTTTGTGAGGGGTACCACAGCCAAGAAAAATGCTGTCCTCACTCTGGTACACGGGATAGTGATCAGGAGCAGGAACTTGAGTGAAATTTCTCATCCCTAGCCGGGCAATGTTGAGGCCAACTGCAACTGGCCAACTCCCACTTCAGTTGAGATGAATTAACTCAATACCTTCCTACAGTGTGTGGCTCAGTGCATTTACACAGTGAGCATCGGAGGACCACTAGATTACTTATTTATCTACACATAGGCCCATCGGAAGTTCACCCAAAGGCAGAAAGAAAGGTAGCAATTTAATGCTGGTATCATCTGATTAGGTGCTGGAAATTTACAATCACCTGCTAATTTATGGGCTTCCTTCAGAGATCTCTTATTAACAGAAATTAGACTTTGTGGCCCTAAGGACACAGGCCCATTTAAACATAGATGCACCGTATCAACTAAATAACACATTGTGCATTTTATGGTGTAACACTCATGGAGGTAGATTTTGACTTTGGCTTTACAGTCAAAGGGTGCAGCATTGAAGTCACTGGAAATAAGTATTGGGAGAGATGTAAAACGGGCTGCCAATTCGCTATCACACATTTTACACTAACACACAAAGTCAAAATGTACCCTGTTGTTATACAGCAGTGCTTTATCTGACTTCTTGTGAGCAATGCCACAGCAGAGTCGCTAATAGTATAAATACTTAGAATTCCTCTTTATTGTAGTCTCTTTGCTTCTTGATTTTTCTTTGCTGATTCAGATCTTATTCTTGTGGTTTCTATCAATTTTTAATTTTTCTCTGCTGCTTCTCTTTCTTTCCTTCTCTCGCTACAGATTCTGCTCTAGTCTTTCATTTTTGCTGCTCCTTCTCTTACTGCCCAATGTGCATAAGAGTCTCCAATGTTGCTGCCAGTGACTGGAGCAGCGGGAGCTTGTGCACAAGCTCTTTAAGACCATGAAACATATTTGACTTAAGGGGACTCCCCATAATGCTGCTGAAGTGCCTGAGCAACATCCCAGTTACACAGCACCCATTCAAAATGGATGCTGAAGGGGATGGCCTATGGAAAAAAAATTGCCCCTTACTTAGGGTTGCCAACCCTCCATGACTGTCCTGGAGTCTCCAGGAATTGAAGATTAATCTCCAGGGCACTGCTGCAAGCAATCCAGGAGAAAAATCATCGGGCCATTAAACAAAATTGTGTTTTTCTTTGAACATTTTCATTTATTAGTTAGAAAAATATTGGAGATGGGGAAAAAAGACTATATACGAACATACGAATTAAGAGCAGGAGTAGGCCATTCGGCCCCTCGAGCCTGCTCTGCCATTTGATAAGATCATGGCTGATCTGATTGCGACTTCAACCCTACTTTCCCGTCTACCTACTATAACCTTTGACTCCCTTGTTCATCAGGAATCTATCTAACTCAGCCTTAAAAATATTCAATGACCCTGCCTCCACCGCTCTCCGGGGAAGAGAGTTCCACAGACTCACGACCCTCTGAGAGAAAACATTTCTCCTCATCTCCATCTTAAATGGGAGACCCCTTATTTTTAAACTGTGGCTCCTAGTTCTAGTCTCTCCCTCAAGGGGAAACATCCTCTCAGCATCTACCCCTTCAAGTACCCTCAGGATCATATATGTTTCAATAAGATCACCTCTCATTCTTCCAAACTCCAGTGTATACAAGCTCAACTTGTCCAACCTTTCCTCATAAGATAACCCCCTCATCCCAGGAATCAGTCGAGTGAACCTTCTCTGAACCGCCTCTAAAGCAATTATGTCCTTTCTTAAATAAGGAGACCAAAACTGCACACAGTATTCTAGATGTGGTCTCACCAATGCCCTGTACAACTGTAGCAAAATATCTCTACTTTTATACTCCATTCCCCTTGCAATAAATGACAACATTCCATTTGCCTTCCTAATCACTTGCTGTACCTGCATATTAACTTTTTGTGATTCATGTACTAGAACACCCAGATCCCTCTGTACCTGAGTTCTGCAATCTCTCTCCATTTAAATAATATACTGCTTTTCTATTCATCCTGCCAAAGTGGACAAGTTCACATTATCCCACATTATACTCCATCTGCCAAATTTTTGCCCACTCACTTAACCATTCTATATCCATATCCCTTTGTAGACTCCTTACTTTCATACCTACCTTTGTGGCATCAGCAAATTTAGCAACCATACATTCGGTCCCTTCATCCAAGTCATTGATATAGATTGTAAATAGTTGAGGCCCCAGCACTGATCCCTGTGGCACTCCACTCGTTACATCTTGCCAACCTGAAAATGACCCATTTATGCCTACTCTCTGTTTCCTGTGAGCTAACCAATCCTCTATCCATGCTAATATGTAACCCCCTACACCATGAGCTCTTATTTTGTGTAGTAGCCTTTGATGTGGCACCTTATCAAATGCCTTCTGGAAATCCAAGTACACCACATCCACAGGATCCCCTTTATCCACGTTGCTTGTTACTTCCTCAAAGAACTCTAATAAATTTGTCAAACACGATTTCCCTTTCACGAATATCACTAACAGTCAAAATTAATCCAATTAGATAGAAAAGAGTTTGTTGCCTTTCCAATTGGCGTGTGAAGGCTGTGCACCTGGAGGATGGACAATGGCAGGAGTGTGGGGGTTGGGTAGTTTAAGGCAGTAGGTCATGTGATGAAATCTCCAGGAATACACCCAACCAGAGTTGGCAACCCTGCCCTTACTGGGCCTTCCCAGGCTCCCTCCTTGCACTCACCCCTCCTATCTCTATTCTTTTCCCCACCCCTTTTCCCTCTCCCTCTCAATCCACAGGAAAACTGTTAATACTTTTCAGACAGCCAGCAACATTTCACTGACTGCTGCCACTTGAAATTCCAGTCCTTGTCGGAGTCTGAAAATTACCCCTACACAGATATTTTCCTGGTTAGGATCAGGAACTTTGCACTGATTTTCCTCCTCCTATAGCTAGGAACAGCAATGCCACCCTGACTGAGATCAACCAAGTCAACATGGACCAGACAGCTTCCTCATATGTAAGAACACCCATTGCGTAACATTCCTGGTCTGTATGACTCAGTGCTGCAGTGCCAAAACCATTCGTGTTTTGAAACTGAAAGCCACATTTTAATTCACAGATTTTATAATGTTATCCCAACTTCAAATAATGCATTTTTGGCTGTAAGTCACACCTCTTTCCAGAAACTGAACACCAAAGACTTTACAGTCAAAGGGTGCGGCATATAATTCATGCCTAGATAACTACGTGGCCAGGAACAATCTTGTAGTCATTATTTTTCTTTTCTTCCACTCTCCTTCTGTCTTAGATTGCATGACAGATAAGCAAGAGCGGGCAGACTTACAGTCCAGCTAATTCTTATTGTTATGCTCTCAGTATTGAAAATATGTCAGAGATTTAGCAGAAGCTTTAATTCCCCACACATCTTCCAATTTGTTTCCACATGTTAACAATCATAAGACAAATCACCAGGAACATCCAATATTTTTGCATAAAATGACACTAAAAAATAACAGAACACCATTTAGTTGACCCATTGTGGTCACGCAGCTTTGATTTATTACCTCAGTCATTCACTGTATTTTAAGATAAATAAAAGCTCAAAGGTTCTGTCAGGTTAAATTATGATGAGATAGTATGCCTATCACCTATGATTGCAGATCCTGTTTTTTTAGTTATGCTGGGTATGTAGGTCTTCTGGTGAATCTAGTCCGAGGTTGGGATACAGTGCAATTTACAATTCCAGGAGGCACAAGATCCAGTAATTTCTCAACGATTCCAACACACGAAGGACCTTAAAATTCCCAGTCCAAAGTGTCTTACATGATCATTGGCAGTTGTGTATCATTGTGAATGGTCTAGCTATATTAACGTTCCGATTTGTACTTCTTATTTCTGTGCCGTAATTTTTTCTATTTTTTAAATCAGTTCTCTAATTGTATTTTTCATTCTTAAAAGTTGTTGAAACTTTACATGGTGCTTTTAACAATTGGTGTCTGTCATCTTTTCCCATGCTGATAGTTCTCCTGTTACTCATTCCAGGACATGGATTATGTTTATTGCAGTCCCACTGCAGCCTGAATGTAATTGGAGTTCACCCATCACTGTGACACTGTTTGTAACTATTTGCCTGCCACTTTGCAAATCCTGCTTAAGATCAAGTAATTTCATTTGATTTTCACTTCCAAAACCTCTTATTCCCAGTGATTTGTGTTATAAAATATTTACTTTTCTGTTCTACCCCCCACAGTGGAATATTTCCTTCAGATGCAAATGCTTCATTAGTTCTTCTCCCTCCCACCCTAAAATCTTCCTTCTCTTTCTCAGTTATGTACATGATTATTTTGTTGACTGGAGGTCACCGGTTACGGTTATCGGCTTAGTACAAAGAGGAGAAGAGTCAATTCTCTCTTAACTCTCAATTCGCTTTATTCACACCGTTAGATCATATACATATAGCTTATATGTCTGGTTAGATATAGACATGCAGTTTGTACCAGGTTATACAGTTTTATACCCAAACTGGATTCTAAACGCTATACGTTTGGTTAGATATAGACGTGCAGTTTTATACCCAAACTAGGATCTAAACGCACACCCACTAGGTTTCTCTGACACTCCCTGAGTGGTCACGGAATATAAAGGATAATACCCGAAAAGGAGAGCTGACGTTGGCCAGGCGTTCCGTTCTCTCTCTCTCTCGACGTCGTCTCTACATCCCTGACGTAGGGTCTTCCACTTCCGCGATGGTTGGTCTCCGGAGTCTTCGCTCTGGCTCCACGCCCCAGATTCTTCATTCTTATTCTGAATCTTATCTCTTCAAGCTGTGCTGTCTCTCTCTCCCTTTGGTTTAGGCTTACTCGCCTAGTCTGTGTCTTCTCCTCATTGGCTCCGTCCCAAGGACTTAGGTAGCATTACCTCATTACTCGTTTTCTAAATAAGGACTTGTGTCTTATCACATCTCCTTTGTCTTTCACAAAACTTAGCTAATTCAAACCAGTTCCAGCCAGCTCAGGCCAGCGACTGAACTCAGGTTACTTCAGTTCAAAAGTTGCTTTTGCCTGTGTGTCAGCAGCTCAGAATCTCAGGTTACTTCAGCCCCTGGCCAACAATTTTCTGCCCTTACTTCCCACTGTGGGCTTGTACTTCTTGCCGGAGATCTCATAAGAACATAAGAACATAAGAAATAGGAGCAGGAGTAGGCCAATCGGCCCCTCGAGCCTGCTCCGCCATTCAATAAGATCATGGCTGATCTGATTCTAACCTCAAATCTAAATTCATGTCCAATTTCCTGCCCGCTCCCCGTAACCCCTAATTCCCCTTACTTCTAGGAAACTGTCTATTTCTGTTTTAAATTTATTTAATGATGTAGCTTCCACAGCTTCCTGTGGCAGCAAATTCCACAGACCTACCACCTTCTGAGTGAAGAAGTTTCTCCTCATCTCAGTTTTGAAAGAGCAGCCCCTTATTCTAAGATTATGTCCCCTAGTTCTAGTTTCACCCATCCTTGGGAACATCCTTACCGCATCCACCCGATCAAGCCCCTTCGCAATCTTATATGTTTCAATAAGATCGCCTCTCATTCTTCTGAACTCCAATGAGTAAAGTCCCAATCTACTCAACCTCTCCTCATATGTCCACCCCCTCATCCCCGGGATTAACCGAGTGAACCTTCTTTGTACTGCCTCGAGAGCAAGTATGTCTTTTCTTAAGTATGGACACCAAAACTGTATGCAGTATTCCAGGTGCGGTCTCATCAATACCTTATATAACTGCAGCAATACCTCCCAGTTTTTATATTCTATCGCCCTAGCAATAAAAGCCAACATTCCGTTGGCCTTTTTAATCACCTGCTGCACCTGCATACTAACTTTTTGATTTTCTTGCACTAGAACCCCCAGATCCCTTTGTACTGCAGTACTTTCCAGTTTCTCGCCATTAAGATAATAACTTGCTCTCTGATTTTTCCTGTCAAAGTGCATAACCTCACATTTTCCAATATTGTATTGCATCTGCCAAATCTCCGCCCACTCACCCAGCCTGTCTATATCCCCTTGTAAGTTTTTTATGTCCTCCTCACTCTCTACTTTCCCTCCCATCTTTGTATCATCTGAAAACTTTGATATGTTACACTCGGTCCCCTCCTCCAAATCGTTAATATAGATTGTAAAGAGTTGGGGACCCAGCACCGACCCCTGCGGAACACCATTGGCTACTGGTTGCCAGTCCGAGAATGAACCATTTATCCCAACTCTCTGCTTCCTGTTGGATAACCAATCCTCCACCCATGCCAGAATATTACCCCCAATCCAGTGATTCTTTATCTTGAGCAATAATCTTTTATGTGGCACCATGTTGAATGCCTTCTGGAAGTCTAAATACACTACGTCCACTGGTTCCCCTTTATCCACCCTGTACGTTATGTCCTCAAAGAACTCAAGCAAATTTGTCAGACATGACTTCCCCTTCGTAAAGCCATGCTGACTTTGTCCTATTAAATTATGTTTATCCAAATGTTCCGCTACTGTCTCCTTAATAATAGACTCCAAAATTTTACCCACCACAGATGTTAGGCTAACTGGTCTATAATTTCCAGCCTTCTGCCTACTACCCTTTTTAAATAAGGGTGTTACATTAGCAGTTTTCCAATCTGCCGGGACCTTTGCCGAGTCCAGAGAATTTTGGAAAATTATTACCAAAGCATCCACAATCCCTACTGCCACTTCCCTCAAGACCCTCGGATGTAAGCCATCAGGTCCAGGGGATTTATCCGCCCTGAGTCCCATTAATTTACTGAGTACCAATTCCTTAGTGATTTTAATCGTATTTAGCTCCTCCCCCCCTAGAGCCCCCTGTTTGTCCAGTGTTGGGACATTCTTAGTGTCCTCTACCGTAAAGACTGAAACAAAATATTTGTTCAGCACTTTTGCCATCTCCATGTTTCCCACCATTAATTTCCTGGTCTCATCCTCTAAGGGACCTACGTTTGCCTTAGCCACCCTTTTTCTTTTTATATAACTATAGAAACTCTTGCTATCTGTTTTTATATTTTTTGCTAATTTATTTTCATAATCTATCTTCCTTTTCTTAATCAATCCTTTAGTTACTTTTTGCTGTCTTTTGAAGACTTCCCAATCTTCTATCCTCCCACTAAGCACTGCCCAGGGAGATTTTTCCCACTGTTAGTTCTCCAATGATCAGCACTCAAAAGCAGTCTGCTTGATTGGCCTTGGAGGGAATGGATGCTTAAGCCAATGGATGTTTTGGCTTAAGCATCCACTCCCTCCACCATCAGCGTACTGTTGCTACAGTATGGACTACCTACAGGATGCAATGCAGCAGCTCACCAAGGCTTCTTCAGCAGCACCTCCCAAACCCGTAGCCCCCACAACCTGGAAGGACAAGAGCAGCAGGTGCAAGGGAACACCATCACCTCCAAGTTCCGCTCCAAGTCACATACCATCCTGGCTTGGACATATATCGCTGTTCCTTTATCATCGCTGGGTCAAAATCCTGGAACTCCCTACCTAACAGCACTGTGGGAGTACCTTCATCACACAGACTGCAGTAGCTCAAGAAGAAGGCCCACCATCACCTTCTCAAGGGCAACTGGAATTAGAAAGACATCTAGAGAACGAAAATATAATAAAGAATAGTCAGCACGGATTTCAATAGGGAAATCCTTAGCCAACCTTACTGATTTCTTTGAAGAAGTAACAAAAAGAGTAGACAAGGGTAATGTAGTAGATGTAATATATTTGGATTTGCAAAAGGCCTTTGATAAGGTACCACACTGTAGACTCATGGCTAAGGTCAGTGCATATGAGTCAGGAGACAGGTAGCAGAAT
The DNA here is from genome assembly GCF_035084215.1 of Heptranchias perlo. Lineage (NCBI taxonomy): Eukaryota > Metazoa > Chordata > Chondrichthyes > Hexanchiformes > Hexanchidae > Heptranchias > Heptranchias perlo. The sequence goes on along the minus strand of NC_090339.1, from coordinate 51,726,473 downwards.
GGATAGGAAGTTGGCTACAAAACAGAAAGCAGAGAGTAGGGGTTAAGGGTAGCTACTTAGACTGGTAAAAGGTGGGAAGTGGTGTTCCACAGGGATCAGTGCTGGGACCACTGTTGTTCACAATTTACACTAACGATTTGGATTCGGGAGTCGGAAATACAATTTCAAGATTTGTGGACGATACCAATTTGGGGAGTATAGTTATTACAAAGGAAGAATGCATCAAAATGCAAGAGGACATTAATAAACTTGCAGAATGGGCATGTAATTGGCAAATGAATTTCAATATAGATAAATGTGGTGCATTTTGGTAGGAAGATTAAGGAGGTCACATACTGCTTGGATAATAAGAGTCTAAACAGGATAGAGGAGCAAAAAGATCCAGGGGTACAGGTACACAAATCACTAAAAGCAGCGACACAGGTTAATAAGGCCATAAAGAAAACAAATCAAGCAGCAGGGTTCATTTCTAGAGGGATAGAATTGAAAAGCAAAGAAGTTATGTTAAACTTGTATAGAACCTTGGTTAGACCACACTTGGAGTATTGTGCACAGTTCTGGTCTCCATATTCTAGAAAGAATATAGAAGCATTGGAGTGGGTACAAAATAGATTCACAAGGATGATACCAGAACTGAGAGGATATCCTTATCAGGAAAGGTTGAACAGGCTGGGACTCTTTTTTCTAGAAAAGAGAAGGCTGAGGGGTGACCTGATAGAGGTCTTTAAGATAATGTTAGGGTTTGATAGGGTCGAAGTAGAGAAAATGTCTCCACTTATGGGGAGTCCAAAATTAGAGGTCATAAATATAAAATAGTCCCTAATAAATCCAATAGGTAATTCAGGAGAAATTTCTTTACCCAAAGAGTGGTAAGAATGTGGAACGCGCTACAACAAGGAGTAGCTGAGGCGAATAGCTTAGATGCATTTAAGGGGACGCTAGATAAGCACACGAGGGAGGAAGGAACAGAAGGATATCCTGATAGGGCTGGATGAAGTATGGAGGGAGGAGGCTCGCGTAGAGAATATATTCCAGCATAGACCAGTTGAGCCGAATGGCCTGTTTCTGTGCTGTAGTTTCGATGTAACTCGGTATAACTGCCAGAAAGGACGGTGGAAGCTGATTCAATAATAACCTTCAAAAGGAAATTGGATCAATATTTGAAGGAGGAAAATGTTGCAAGGCTATGAGGAAAGGGCAGGGGAATGGGATTAATTGGATAGCTCTTTCAAAGAGCTGGCACAGGCATGTTGGGCCAAATGGCTTCCTTTTGTGCTGTATCATTCTATGATTTTAAGTGGGGATGGGCAATAAATGCCAACCTTCCCAGCGACGCTCACATCCCAAGAATAAATTTTTTTAAAACCCAAACAGGTGATCATTTGCCTTAAACCGAGCCTGGCTGACTGATTGGTTGACATCATAGCACCTAAGAAACATTGTTCTCTGGCACTGGCACAAACAGCCGTTCCCATCAATAACACACAAAAAAAGATAATCCCGAACAATATCATTAAGTCCGAATTTTATTTAAAAGCGTAGGCCTCCCAAAATCCAAAGGCCACGATCTTGGCAGTTCCGATGGGATTGCACCTTTTCAGTGCCCTCCTGTGCTGACCCCATCAAATGTTGCACGGTTAATGAGAGGGACCTAACTTATATGAAGCTGGCAGGTGCCTGTGCCAAGGATCCCCAAAGGAGAGCCCACATAGAGTCTCCTGGGACATCTGTGTAAGGGGCTCAATAAAAACACTTTTTTAAAAACTCACCCTTTCTCAGGGGGCCCATGCTCCTTCCTGGCCTGGACCCCTGTGCCCCACTACCTCTGTGCAACAGTAGGGATGAGCAATTTTAACCCTTAAACTGTATAAAGTTCTAAAAGAGGATTTTTTACATTTTTGATTTCATTTTTCTACTTTACAGTCGTTATTTATAAATTATCTGCCTGGTTGTCTTGTAATATGGATGGATAGGGTATGCTCTGGTTAAGTCGTTAGTTCCACAGCGGGAGAATGTAACTACAACGTCCATGATGCATTTCTCTTACACACAGAATTAGATCACATCAGCTAGAAATCCCCAGATCCAAAACCTAGGTGAAATTTTCAACTCAAAGTCTAGGCTCCTGACAGAAGGGCAGACTTATGTAGGGAAAAGTACTTTCAGACATTTATAACATTAAAAAACAATTTGATAGCTATTCCTAGTAATCCTTTTTCCAGAATTGTGCATTTTCCGTGTGCTGATTATAGTATAAATATGTTTAGCTGTGTCCACTGACCTGAATAAAGAAGGAAAATGGCAGCCAAAAACAATATAAACAAATTATCTGACCAATTTCATTGTTTGGTTTGTGGTATTTGATAGTTTGTTGAATAGTAGCTTTGAAAATAAATTGAGGGATTTGAATACTTGGTTTTCTATCGGTCATCAGTTCCTCATTGGTGCTTTTTGCTACTTTTAATTTGTTCAGATTTAGTCAAATGAATACTTGCTTGTTAACTTAGATTAGTGCTTATTTGAGCCAATCACAATTCTTTGCCCTCTGGATGTATGACGCTGTGGAGGTGTGTTGTCCTGAGGTGAGATGCCTTCGAGGTACACCTTCTGTGGTGTTTTTCAATTACATAAAAATAAAAAGATAAGCATTTCCTTGGCCGTTCTTTGAGCGGCCTCCAGCGATCCCTTTAAGGACCTCTGGTTAGGCCACTCGACACCTGTACAAATGGGCAGAGCATGCAAGGCTCACGCTCGGCTCATTTGTACCTTAAAAATTGCAATCCTACAACTGGTATAGAACCCTGATTTGCATAATGAAGCAGGCAGGCGTGCTGCTCGCCCATTTATAACCATGCTTGAAAATTGCATCAAGCAGGATTTGAGCATCAATGGGATGCCTACTGTGCCCACCCCCAGTTTTTACAACTGCCTGCTGCCTATTTTTCCAGCAAGCAACAAGCAGTGGGCAATTGAAAATCACCACCAAATAAGTTCATCTAGTCCATCTTCCTGCTGTCCCAGCAGTTGTAACTGATGATATGTTTCTTTTCACAGTACAGGGATCAAATTGGTCTTTGCCAGAAACGCGTTCATCGCAATTCAGCAGACCGCTTTACAAAGTACTCTATTTTCTTTTCTATGATGTGAAACGAGCTGCCGACTCGCTATGAGGGTTTTTGCGCTATAGACGAAGTCCGATTTAACCCCTTACTTGTCCACCTTGACCCTGAAGAAATCTAAGCTACTTGGTCCCTACAACCTACCTTGGTAAGTTATTGCCAAAAAACATCCACCCTCTGTAAAGTTATGAGTCGGATTTTGTTGTAAAAATAACGGCGAAGCTAACAGCGCTCACCGTTATTCATGTGCAAATCGGACAGCAACTTCCGGCGAGCACACATGTGCAGTTAAATGTGGAAATCCGGAAGTTGCTCTACCAGAAGCCCTGCTCCTCCAAAAGTGTCGAGGGAAGGAGCTCTCGCCGGCTGGCTCCCCATTCAAATGTATTGAACGGCGTGAAGTTCCTGAGACTGATGTCTAAGACACGGACAAAAGTTAAGTCAAGTCATTTCAAGTCTAAAGTACCATTTTAATGATGTGGTAAGTCTTAATTACTGCCAAACAACCTCTCTGGCTCTGAAAAATAACTTTTACAAGTGTGGAGTCACATTCCTTCAGCTTTTAATTATTATTAGACATTTTTAAAAAATGTAAATAAAAATTCTTTCTTACTTTTTCTTTCTGTCTCTTATTCCAAAATTTCTTTCCCTCTTTTTATTTTGCTTTCTGTACCTGATTTGACATTGGTTCAGTCTGCGCTGCTTATTAACGATGCTTCAATCTGATTGGTTAAGGGAATACACAGCTGCTTGTCCTGTTCACACAGGTCCCAGATGCCCTGTAGAGAGCGTTGTGCATTTTGGATTTCTAATTTAGATGAACTTGCCGTACAAAAGCCCACAGAACGTCTATGGGCAAGTGCAAGTCTAAGTTCATTCGCCACTCACAGCAAAATCCGGCCCAATGTTTTGTTACAACAACAAGTTGCATTTATATAGCACCGTTAACATAGTAAAACATCCCAAGGCTCTTCACAGGAGTGATTATCAAATTTAACACCGACCCACATAAGGAGATATTAAGACAGGTGACCAAAAGCTTAGTTAAAGAGGTAGGTTTTATGGAGCTTCTTAAAGGAGGAGAGAGAGGTAGAAAGGTTTAGGGAGGGAATTCCAGAGCTTAGGGCCTAGGCACCTGAAGACACGGCTGCCACTGGTGGAGCGATGAAAATCGGGGATGCGCAAGAGGCCACGTTTGGAGGAGCGCAGAGATCTCAGAGGGTTATAGGGCTGGAGAATGAATCGTAACCCTTTTTCAGTTGATACTCATGTCACCTCACACTTCTATCCCCTTGTTCTGCTATCCTGCACCAAATCAAATATCTATGTCTGATCATCTAGAAACCATGTAGAGATGAATGGATGCAAATCTAAATCCTATCACCTCATGACATATTAGCATGCTCCTGCAATTGGGCAAGTCCTCCAGCTTTTATTTTCTTTCACTCTCTTAAAACCATTCAATAGTTCAATTATTCTAGTTTTAAATAATAATAGCTATGTTGAGGGCTAGGTGGCGCAGCTGACCAGAAAGTTAAACTCAGTTATTTCTTTTTATCTTTAAAGTCCATGCTTGAATATAGGTCAGAGAATTATTCACATGAATATTCACTGATTGTCTGAAAGGTTGGTCATTGAGAATACTATCTTAATGATGTGACAATGAAAGTGGGCTTTCAAACTGAATTCAACGACTTCCAAGTGCGGAGGGGAATGCTTTGTTAAAAAACGGGTTAAACCATCTCCCGATTATAAGATCTGAGACCCTCAGAGGTACACCAGTGAGCACTAGTAATTAAGTACCCCACTAGGATTCTAAGGACTCAATCAATGCCCAATAATTCAGCTCAAGACCATATTGGTAAAGTCTAGTATACAGAGTTTTTATTGAGAGCAATAGCACATAACCATATTACACTATAATATTTAAAATCATGCAAGCAGTAGTTAACAGTCGATCAGGCATTATATTACCCATCTAGGTGACTTTAGTGATCGACTGGACAGCCAATCTCCGCGTCCCTCCCGCCACACGAGGTTAGCCCTAAGGCAGCATTGGTCCCTTGATGTTGAGTGGTTTAGATCTCTCCCGGCTGTGCTTCTGATCGCGGACAGGGCTATCTTTATACCTCGTTTCCCGGTGTGTACATGCAGCCCCTCACATGGGCTAGTGCCCACCGTCTCACACTGTTTGTGGCTGGTCAGGATGTAAGATGTTTGCCCAGCTTCTCAAATTCAGCTAACCGCAGCAACTGACATCCCTTTGTTCATTATCTTCTGGCAGCCGTACTAAATTCGTTACAGTCTCAAGGCTGCTGCCTTGATTAGTCTTCATTGTCTTGAGGTAGCTGTACTAAATTCGTTAACGTCTCAAGGCTGCTGCCTTGATTAGCCTCGATGTGGAGATGCCGGTGATGGACTGGGGTTGACAATTGTAAACAATTTTACAACACCAAGTTATAGTCCAGCAATTTTATTTTAAATTCACAAGCTTTCGGAGATTTTCTCCTTCCTCAGGCAAATGTTTCAAGATCTCCTTGAAGCCTACGCATTTATACATATTGAACAATAATAAATGGTGTTTACAGACTGCCCCTGCAACTGCCCGTTGCCAAGGCAATCACCGTGTTCAGACAGAGAGGTGTTACCTGCAGAACCTCCGAATACACATTCAATAAAAAAACAAACAGGGAAAAAAAAACAGAGAAAAAAAAACACAGAGAGAGGCAGAAACATCCGGAAGGCAGAGAGAGCCAGCAAATGACCCATTATATTAAAAACAGATAACATTTGTTCGCTGGTGGGGTAACGTGTAGCGTGACATGAACCCAAGATCCCGGTTGAGGCCGTCCTCATGGGTGCGGAACTTGGCTATCAATTTCTGCTCGACGATTTTGCGTTGTCGTGTGTCTCGAAGGCCGCCTTGGAGTACGCTTACCCGAAGGTCGGTGGATGAATGTCCATGACTGCTGAAGTGTTCCCCGACTGGGAGGGAACCCTCCTGTTTGGCGATTGTTGCGCGGTGTCCGTTCATCCGTTGTCGCAGCGTCTGCATGGTCTCGCCAATGTACCATGCTCTGGGGCATCCTTTCCTGCAACGTATGAGGTAGACAACGTTGGCTGAGTCACAGGAGTATGAACCATGCACCTGGTGGGTGGTGTCATCTCGTGTGATGGTGGTATCTGTGTCCATGATCTGGCATGTCTTGCAGAGGTTACCGTGGCAGGGTTGTGTGGCGTCGTTGACGCTGTTCTCTTGAAAGCTAGGTAGTTTGCTGCGAACGATGGTCTGTTTGAGGTTGGGTGGCTGTTTAAAGGCGAGTAGTGGAGGTGTGGGGATGGCCATAGCGAGGTGTTTGTCCTCATTGATGACATGTTGAAGGCTGCGGAGAACATGGCGTAGTTTCTCCGCTCCGGGGAAGTACTGGACGACAAAGGGTACTCTGTTGGTTGCGTCCCGTGTTAGTCTCCTGAGGAGGTCTATGCGATTTTTTGCTGTGGCCCGTCGGAACTGTCGATCGATGAGTCGAGCGTCATATCCCGTTCTTACTAGGGCGTCTTTCAGCGTCTGTAGGTGTCCATCGCGTTCCTCCTCGTCTGAGCAGACCCTGTGTATTCGCAGGGCCTGTCCATAGGGGATGGCCTCTTTGACGTGGTTAGGGTGGAAGCTGGAAAAGTGGAGCATCGTGAGGTTGTCCGTGGGCCACGGACAACCTCACGATGCTCCACTTTTCCAGCTTCCACTGTCCCACGGACAACCTCACGATGCTCCACTTTTCCAGCTTCCACCCTAACCACGTCAAAGAGGCCATCCCCTATGGACAGGCCCTGCGAATACACAGGGTCTGCTCAGACGAGGAGGAACGCGATGGACACCTACAGACGCTGAAAGACGCCCTAGTAAGAACGGGATATGACGCTCGACTCATCGATCGACAGTTCCGACGGGCCACAGCAAAAAATCGCATAGACCTCCTCAGGAGACTAACACGGGACGCAACCAACAGAGTACCCTTTGTCGTCCAGTACTTCCCCGGAGCGGAGAAACTACGCCATGTTCTCCGCAGCCTTCAACATGTCATCAATGAGGACAAACACCTCGCTATGGCCATCCCCACACCTCCACTACTCGCCTTTAAACAGCCACCCAACCTCAAACAGACCATCGTTCGCAGCAAACTACCTAGCTTTCAAGAGAACAGCGTCAACGACGCCACACAACCCTGCCACGGTAACCTCTGCAAGACATGCCAGATCATGGACACAGATACCACCATCACACGAGATGACACCACCCACCAGGTGCATGGTTCATACTCCTGTGACTCAGCCAACGTTGTCTACCTCATACGTTGCAGGAAAGGATGCCCCAGAGCATGGTACATTGGCGAGACCATGCAGACGCTGCGACAACGGATGAACGGACACCGCGCAACAATCGCCAAACAGGAGGGTTCCCTCCCAGTCGGGGAACACTTCAGCAGTCATGGACATTCATCCACCGACCTTCGGGTAAGCGTACTCCAAGGCGGCCTTCGAGACACACGACAACGCAAAATCGTCGAGCAGAAATTGATAGCCAAGTTCCGCACCCATGAGGACGGCCTCAACCGGGATCTTGGGTTCATGTCACGCTACACGTTACCCCACCAGCGAACAAATGTTATCTGTTTTTAATATAATGGGTCATTTGCTGGCTCTCTCTGCCTTCCGGATGTTTCTGCCTCTCTCTGTGTTTTTTTTTCTCTGTTTTTTTTTCCCTGTTTGTTTTTTTATTGAATGTGTATTCGGAGGTTCTGCAGGTAACACCTCTCTGTCTGAACACGGTGATTGCCTTGGCAACGGGCAGTTGCAGGGGCAGTCTGTAAACACCATTTATTATTGTTCAATATGTATAAATGCGTAGGCTTCAAGGAGATCTTGAAACATTTGCCTGAGGAAGGAGAAAATCTCCGAAAGCTTGTGAATTTAAAATAAAATTGCTGGACTATAACTTGGTGTTGTAAAATTGTTTACAATTGTCAACCCCAGTCCATCACCGGCATCTCCACATCATGACTACCATCGACACCACAAACTGCCGGCTCACAGTGGAAAGGATATCCAAGAAGATCGCGCATTTAGACACAGACATCAAGTTTTTACAGAGCTGCAAGAAAGCAGACAAGATCCCGAAAGGACTCCAGATCACGAACCCACTCAAGTCCACATACAACTCGGATTACGCTGAGAGACTCTGCCGCCGTACCTCTCGCACACTCCGCAACCATCTCATACACCAACTCTACAGCAGACGCCACAACCTCGAAACCAAGATAGAGTCCATACTCTCAACCTGTACTCAGGACACAGCAGACCAGCTACGTTATACCGCCAAACAGACGAGGCAACGGAACTACGCTGCCTACATGAAAACCAAGAGCAGGAAGCTTGAGAAACTCGGCATCACCACCAGCAACGACCAAGCTTCCCCTGGTACCACGGTTGCAACCACAGGGAAGTCTATTGTCAATTTATCCGACCACACCCTTCAACCAGACGAAATCGAAGTTCTCAGCCGAGGGCTCAATTTCTGCCCCACTACCAAAATGGACCCCACTAGTCTCGCGGCGGACACAGAGGAATTCATCAGGAGAATGAGGCTCCGAGAATTCTACCACAAACCCCAAGATTTCAGCAGCGAACCCAATGAGACAATCGACGATCCGGAACAGCAGACAGAGGGATCCGCGGTACAGCAACCGAAGAGGAAAGAGTCAAACTGGACTCCTCCGGAGGGTCGCTGCCCTCAGCTGGACATGTATGCTCAAGCTGTCAGGAAATGCGTCAATGCCAGATTCATCAGCCGCACTCAGAAGACAGTCCAGAATGTCACCCGAGCACAACGCAACGCCATCAACGCTCTCAAGACCAACCGCAACATCGTCATCAAACCAGCGGACAAAGGAGGAGCCATAGTCATACAGAACAGAACAGACTATTGCAAAGAAGCATACCGACAACTGGACAACCAGGAACACTACAGACGGTTACTTGCAGATCCGACCAAAGAACACACCCACCAGCTCAACAAACTGATCAAGACCTTCGATCCAGACCTTCAAAGCATCCTACGCATTCTCATCCCACGTAATCCCCGCGTGGGAGACTTCTACTGCCTCCCAAAGATACACAAAGCCAACACACCCGGACGTCCCATCGTATCAGGCAACGGAACCCTGTGTGAGAACCTCTCTGGATACATCGAGGGCATCCTGAAACCCATCGTACAGGGAACCCCCAGCTTCTGTCGTGACACTACAGACTTCCTACAAAAACTCAGTACCCACGGACCAGTTGAACCAGGAACACTTCTCACCACGATGGACGTCTCGGCACTATACACCAGTATCCCCCACGATGACGGCATCGCTGCGACAGCATCAATACTCAACACCAACAACAGCCAATCTCCGGAAGCCATCCTACAACTCATCCGCTTCATCCTGGATCACAATGTCTTCACCTTCGATAACCAGTTCTTTACCCAAACACACGGAACAGCCATGGGGACCAAATTCGCACCCCAATACGCCAACATTTTCATGCACAAGTTCGAGCAGGACTTCTTCACTGCACAAGACCTCCAACCAACACTATACACCAGATACATCGACGACATTTTCTTTCTATGGACCCACGGCAAGGAATCACTAAAGAGACTACACGATAACATCAACAAGTTCCATCCCACCATCAAGCTCACCATGGACTACTCCTCAGAATCAGTTTCTTTCTTGGACACACGAATCTCCATCAAAGACGGGCACCTCAGCACCTCACTCTACCGCAAGCCCACGGACAACCTCACGATGCTCCACTTTTCCAGCTTCCACCCTAACCACGTCAAAGAGGCCATCCCCTATGGACAGGCCCTGCGAATACACAGGGTCTGCTCAGACGAGGAGGAACGCGATGGACACCTACAGACGCTGAAAGACGCCCTAGTAAGAACGGGATATGACGCTCGACTCATCGATCGACAGTTCCGACGGGCCACAGCAAAAAATCGCATAGACCTCCTCAGGAGACTAACACGGGACGCAACCAACAGAGTACCCTTTGTCGTCCAGTACTTCCCCGGAGCGGAGAAACTACGCCATGTTCTCCGCAGCCTTCAACATGTCATCAATGAGGACAAACACCTCGCTATGGCCATCCCCACACCTCCACTACTCGCCTTTAAACAGCCACCCAACCTCAAACAGACCATCGTTCGCAGCAAACTACCTAGCTTTCAAGAGAACAGCGTCAACGACGCCACACAACCCTGCCACGGTAACCTCTGCAAGACATGCCAGATCATGGACACAGATACCACCATCACACGAGATGACACCACCCACCAGGTGCATGGTTCATACTCCTGTGACTCAGCCAACGTTGTCTACCTCATACGTTGCAGGAAAGGATGCCCCAGAGCATGGTACATTGGCGAGACCATGCAGACGCTGCGACAACGGATGAACGGACACCGCGCAACAATCGCCAAACAGGAGGGTTCCCTCCCAGTCGGGGAACACTTCAGCAGTCATGGACATTCATCCACCGACCTTCGGGTAAGCGTACTCCAAGGCGGCCTTCGAGACACACGACAACGCAAAATCGTCGAGCAGAAATTGATAGCCAAGTTCCGCACCCATGAGGACGGCCTCAACCGGGATCTTGGGTTCATGTCACGCTACACGTTACCCCACCAGCGAACAAATGTTATCTGTTTTTAATATAATGGGTCATTTGCTGGCTCTCTCTGCCTTCCGGATGTTTCTGCCTCTCTCTGTGTTTTTTTTTCTCTGTTTTTTTTTCCCTGTTTGTTTTTTTATTGAATGTGTATTCGGAGGTTCTGCAGGTAACACCTCTCTGTCTGAACACGGTGATTGCCTTGGCAACGGGCAGTTGCAGGGGCAGTCTGTAAACACCATTTATTATTGTTCAATATGTATAAATGCGTAGGCTTCAAGGAGATCTTGAAACATTTGCCTGAGGAAGGAGAAAATCTCCGAAAGCTTGTGAATTTAAAATAAAATTGCTGGACTATAACTTGGTGTTGTAAAATTGTTTACAATTGATTAGCCTCCTTTAACTTAGTCAAACATTTTAACCTATTCATTCACATCCCAAAGTCTTAAGCTTTAATATATGTTAAAAGACCCTTTTTACCCCTTACTTACACAATGGTACAATGGGCAATTGCATCATGTGGTGTGGTGCTGAGCCAACGAGATCAAGAAAATCACAGGTTCAAGCTTTGATCTGTGCTGGGTTACCTAACCTCAGATGGAACAGTGGAAGGAAGCCTAGTGGCTTTATTATAGAGAGGGAGAAATGCAACCAAATGCTATTCAGTGACCCCTGCTTAAAAAAAAGTGTGCATTTGTGCATAGTGGATGAGGGCAAGGTTGGAGCCCGTTGTGATTATTATTTTAATAGTAAAATAGCTTGCACACACTGATGAGGCACGCGTGGGAAGAATGGCCACTTCAATAAAGTTTCTAAGAACTGCAGACACCTATGCCAGCTGGACTAGCTGGATTGTTCTTACAGAGAGCCGGCACAGGCTCAATGGGCCGAATGGCCTCCTTCTGTGCCATAACTATTCTATGATTCTAGGGTTCTATGTAATTGCACCTTAGTACCTTCAAGTGAGAAAGGGAGGAAATTAGGGAGAAAGTAGTTCTTTTGAAAACATGAAGTAAAAGGATGAAAAATATTTTCAAGTGCGATTGAATAGCAACAATGGCCTTCGTGTGTGATCTCTCGATGAGGATGGGCTTCCAGATTGAGAGACGCAGTCTTTCACATTGTCCTTCAGGTGTTTGGTTACCCTGAATTGGCAGAAGAGTAGACATGCTCATTTATTATTACCGAACTCAGGTACAGCTGTTCCGCTCCTAGCAATTATGAGTGAATATAAAAACATCGAAATCTATAAAGGCCTCAATTCCAGTTTAGACTTCTCCTACTCAGGATTTCCCAATATATACTCTACAGTTACCAGACTATTCAGTGCAAGTCTGCATTACAGACACAAAACAGTCAACAATTGTGAAATTTGCGCTAGTTTATTAAAAAATACCACTATTTTGCTGAGCAATGATTTAAAATATGACTTTGTGCTTTCTTTCATTTCAAAGGGTTTTAGTTCCTCTTAGAAACTATTTCAGTTAGTTAATCCAAGTGTAAATTTTTGGTCCCAGCCCAGAAATTCCACTCCTTGGCTTAGTGGTAGCACTCTCCCCTCCAAATCAGAAGTTTATGGGTTTAAGCCCCACTCCAGAGACTTGGGCACATAATAGGGCTGACACTTCAGTGCAGTACTATGAGAGTATCTTCAGCCCCCTCCTAACCACTGAGGCAGTTTGACCACCTCCCCACTGAGGCACTTTTCAGCCATCACTTCTTGCAACCCCCTCCCACCCTCCCCCGGCTGAGGCCCTTTTCAGCTGCCACCTCCCTCACGGAAGCACAGTTAAGCCCTACCCCCACGAGACACCTTGCACCTTCTCTCTGAGGCATTTTGGTGACCCCCACCAGGTAGTTTCCCACACAATCCACCTCCCCTCTCTCCACATCCCTGTACATGTCCTACATCCCCATTCCCCCACTCTCCTCCTCTACCTCGCTCACTTACACTTGTGTTCCCTTGTTCTACTATCCTGTACCAAATCAAATTGCAAAGGCTCTGGCCACAATCTTCCAATCCTCCTTAGATATGGGGACGATGCAGGAGGACTGGACAATCGCAAATGTTAGACCCCTGTTCAAAAAAGTAAAGAGGGATAAACCCAACAATTGCAGGTCAGTCAGCCTAAAGTCGGTGGTGAGGAAAATTTTAGAGACAATAATCCGGGACAAAATTAATTGGCACTTAGAAAATTATGGGCTAATAAATGAAAGTCAGCATGAATTTGTTAAAGGAAAATCGTGTTTGACCATCTTGATTGAGTTCGTTGATGACGTAATGGAGTGGGTTGATGATGGTAGTGCAGTTGATATTGTTTATATGGACTTTCAAAAGGCATCTGATGAAGTACCACATAACAGACTTGTTAGTAAAATTAAAGCCCATGGGATTAAAGGGATAGTGGCAGCGTGGATGCAAAATTGGCAAAAGGACGAAAGCGGAGAGTGGTTGTTTTTCAGACTGGAGGTAAGTATACAGTGGTGTTCCCCAGAGGTCGGTATTAGGACCGCTGTTCTATTAAAGACCTGGACTTGGGTATAGAGGGTATAATTTCAAAGTTTGCAGATGACATGAAACTCGGAAATGTAGTAAACAATGTGGGGGGTAGTAACAGATTTCAGGAGGACAAAGACAGACTGGTGAATTGGTCAGACACATGGCAGATGAAATGTAACGCAGAGAAGTGTGAAGTGGTGCATTTTGGTAGGAAGAATGAGGAGAGGCAATATAAACTAAATAGTACAATTTTAAAGGGAGTGCAGGAACAGAGAGACCAGAAGGTGCAAATACACAAATCTTTGAAAGTGGCAGGACAAGTTGAGAAGGCTGTTAAAAAGGCATATGGGATCCTGGCCTTTATTAATACAGGCATAGACGACAAAAGCAAGGAAGCTATGCTAAACCTTTATAAAACACTGGTTAGGCCTCAGCTGGAGTATTGTGTTCAATTCTGGGCATCACACTTTAGGAAGGGTATCAAGGCCTTAGAGATGGTGCAGAAGAGATTTAATAGAATGGTACCAGGGATGAGGGACTTCAGTTATGTGGCGAGATTGGAGAAGCTGGGGTTGTTCTCCTTAGAACAGAGAAGGTTAAGGGGAGATTTGATTGAGGTGTTCAAAATTATGAATGGTTTTGATACAATAAATAAGGAACAACTGTTTCCACTGGCAGAATAGTCTGTATCCAGAGGACACAGATTTAAGGTGATCGGCAAAAGAATCAGAGGTGACATGAGGAAACGTTTTTTATGCAGCGAGCTGTGATGATCTGGAATGCACTGCCTGAAAGGGTGGTGGAAGCAGATTCAATAGTAACTTTCAAAAGGGAATTGGATAAATACTTGAAGGGAAGAAATGTACAGGGCTATGGGGAAGGAGCAGAGGAATAGGACTAATTAGAACGCTCTTTCAAAGAGCTGAAACAGGCAAGATAGGCCGAATGGCCTCCTTCTGTGCTGTACCTACTATGATACTATGAAAAGCTTCTTTATTCTTGCTGGACTCTGAAGGTTGCTCGGAAAAAATGAGGCCTGTGAGCATGAGGCTCATGTATTTCAAGCAAAACACCCTCACTGAATGATATGGCTTGCGACAATATTCTATTCCAAAGAGGTATGAGAAAACTTGACTGTTAATATTCACTATACTGGTTCTCAGGGCTCTGTTTTAATTCCAACAGTCTGTTCTAACTGCTGGTGAAAGCCTTAATCAACTTTACATTAAATTCTAATTTTCCTGTTCTCTATCATTAACCTATCTAGCTGTGTTTCATAACTCTACTTGATTGCAAGTATTTGTTTTAAACCTGTTGACTTTCTGGTCTCTGCGTAATATTTTCCATCTGTTAGAAGTGAGTACGGGAGTGTAGCAAGAGGCAATGCATAATCCAGCAGCAGTACCGCAATTGGGATAATTACTAATCCTTAGGTCTAGGCATTCTATGGGGCAGGAAGTGAAGAGCCGCAAGTTTCAGATATTATGTGATATGGTCATTGCAAGGAAAAATGTGGAATTTCCGTCATTTGCTTTTGTATAGTTTAAATAGCTAGGTTTAAAATGAAAGACAAATGGTGGACTGGAGATACTCCAACTGTGAGAACCAGGCAGAGTTGTTCTATCACAAATTAGCAAATAAAGGATTTGACTGGAGGACAGTGGCAGTATGACAAAAGTGTTAATAGATATAGAGTTCATCAGACCAATATGTAAGGCCTGATTTGGTGGACTGCCAAGATCGAGCCGCACTAACTTGTGAAGCAAGCAAACCCATACATGCCTCAGCAAGAAGTAATTTCATTAAATTTTGTGAGGAACGCCTCTACTTTATTAGAAGAGCATGGAAAATGTACGCAGGCAGTCAAGCCAGGACCTCTGTTGACTGCCGGTCAAAGCATCTGGCTAGCCAGCAGCAGTGGGGGGCCAGGGTAAATCGTAGCAAAAGCGAGGCCATGTTCTTTGGGAACTGGACCGACCGATCCTTTGTCCCCTTCACCATCAGGTCGGATTACCTGAAGGTGCTGGGGATCTGGTTCGGGGGGACCGGGGCGTGCACCAAAAACTGGGAGGAGCGTATTTCCAAGGTTAAGCAGAAACTGGGACTGTGGGATCGACGATCTCTCTCGATCGTGGGCAAGAACCTGGTCATCAGGTGTGAGGTGCTCTCGGTGTTGCTGTATGTGGCGCAGGTCTGGCCCATACCTCGCTCGTGCGCCACGACAGTCACCCGAGCCATCTTCCGCTTTGTCTGGAGATCAAAAATGGACCGTGTCCGCAGGGTCACGATGTACAAATCTCCAGAGAAAGGGGGGAAAGGCGTGCCCAACGTGGCCCTCATCCTGATGGCCACCTTTGTGTACGGCTACATCAAGCTGTGCATAGACCCTCGGTACACAAACACAAAGTGTCACTACGTGCTGAGGTTCTACCTGTCCCCGGTGTTGAGAAGGATGGGCCTGGCCACGCTGCCACGGAACGCTCCGTCCAGTTGGACCGTTCCGCCCCACCTGTCCTTCATGGAAAAGTTTGTGCAGAAAAACACCTTTGACCACAAGGCGATCAGCAAGTGGTCCGCACGTAACGTCCTCGAGACCCTGCGGGAAAAGGAGATGGTGGATCCTGTCGGTTGGTTCCCCAAGCAGACTGTCAATGTCATTTGGCAGAACGCCTCATCGCCAGAGCTTTCAAACAAGCACCAAGACCTAGCTTGGCTGGTGATGAGAAGGGCCCTTCCCGTCAGATCCTTCATGCACCCCCAGACTCTCAGCGACACCGCGCGCTGTCCCCGAGGAGGCTGCGGTGGAGACGAGACCATCAGCCATCTCCTTCTGGAACGTGCCTTTGCAAAGAAGGTCTGGAGAGAGATGCAGTGGTATCTGTCCAGGTTCATCCCGAGCAGTTCCGTAACACAGGATTCTGTGCTCTACGGGCTGTTCCCGGGGACGCACACTGAGACGGACATCAACTGCTGCTGGAAGACCATCAACTCGGTGAAAGACGCCCTTTGGTCTGCCCGAAACTTGCTGGTCTTCCAGTGCAAGGAGCTGTCCTCGACCGAGTGTTGTAGACTGGCATATTCCAAAGTCCAGGACTACGTGCTGAGGGACGCACTGAGGATGGGTACGGCCGCCGCAAAGGCTCTGTGGGGAAAGGCAACCGTTTAGCGCCTTCCCGCCATTGTATAACGAGGGGCTGCAATCAGGGAAAAAGCCCCTCGGGCAGAATGTAAAATTCTGATTGATGTAATGTAAC
Source organism: Heptranchias perlo (assembly GCF_035084215.1). Classification (NCBI taxonomy): domain Eukaryota; kingdom Metazoa; phylum Chordata; class Chondrichthyes; order Hexanchiformes; family Hexanchidae; genus Heptranchias; species Heptranchias perlo. The sequence continues at coordinate 51,709,881 of NC_090339.1, read as the reverse complement.
TGTAATGAATCTGTAATGAACCTGTAAAGAATCTGTAACGTACCTGTTATCAATAATGTGTATTGAGTTTAATGCAATGAGGCACCCTAGAGTGTTTTGAACTGTAATTATGTCCAATTTGTTCATTGAACTGTACTTGATGTAACCTGCAAATTGTATGATCTGTATTGTGTACGTTTGGAATGTGATATGACAACTGTATTGTATGTACTGCTGCAAATTTTATGAATAAAGAATATTTTTTGAAAAAAAAAGTTACAGGCTGCTGCTGGCCCTTAAAGGGAAGATATTTTTTGGCTGCACAAACAAATGCTTGCTGCATGAGGATGTGGTTGCAACAAGCAATGTGGGCAAAACTGCTCCATTCATTGATGACACGTTGGGGTTCCTCCAGGAGGAGGTGCAAGAATGGAGGGTGGTGCTTATAGGGCAGAAGCCCACCCTCCTGCGAAGACAGAGGTGCAAGATGAATCAAGGGAGGTGCTTGAGAGAGTGAATGCAATTTTCCAGGTCTATTTTACCTGGGTGCAAATAAGGAGGAGGTTTTTAGTATCTAGAGATGTGCCCAGGTAAGAAGACCTTCCATTGTGTGCATGCTTGCTCTTTGTCCATGATCCCAATGAAAATGTATTTTTTCCTGCATCCTTGGGGAAAGAGCATACTGAGAACATGTCCCTCTTTTCACAACTTACATATAACAGGGGCACAGACATAGTTGAGGCGAATAGCATAGATGCATTTAAGAGGAAGCTAGATAATTATATGGGGGAGAAAGGAATGGAAGGATATGTTGATCGAGTTAGATGAAGTAGGGTGGGAGAAGGCTCGTGTGGAACATAAACACCTGCACAGACCAGTTGGGCCGAATGGCCTGTTTCTGTGCTGTAAATTCTATGTAATTCTATGAATATAGTAATACCCTACACATTGTAGTTCCAAGTTCCATTTACGTGCAGCATTGGGAGGAGAAACACTGTGCTAGCACTTAAGCCAAGTTTTGACCCCAGGTGGGAGGTAGTCTGGTCACAGGCATCCTGCTTGGGGTGCAAAAGAAGTTTCTATCGTCTTCTTTATTATGATGTGCTTACAGACCAATTCTGTGTACAATTACAGGGAGAGGACCAGGGCACATGAGAGATTAGTCACCATAAAGTAGCCTGCAACACTTTACAGGGTTATGGGGAGATGGCCCAAACCTTTTTCCCCAGCAAACTATAAAAGGAATGACTGTGGGCAAACTTGGGGTCATGGTGCCACTGTCAGTAATTATCCCTCTATTTGTTATGATGCTTACGACACTCGCTTGATCTTACTGTGTGTTGTTTTTACAATGTGCACGTGTGCAGTACGTGACTCTGTCAATGGCGTGGAGCCTCACAAAGTCAGGGCTGTCACTTCTGATTGTCTAGTGATAATACAATAGTCTGGTTGAAATGCAGAAGAAGAAGCATCATTATTACCAGCCACTATTCTATCATTTACTAATCTGTGAAGACTGGCAACATTTTGTTTGTTTGACTTTTTCAAATAAATTGCTTGAACTTCAAGTGGGAATGTTATCTTCAGCTGTCAGTGTGCCAAACTCCATGGGTGCTTAAGGCTGATGAATTCCTCATGTAATATCTCATCTCAAAAGATACCTACTGTGAATCAAAGAGTTAAACTGGGCACCATAAATGATTATCACAGTCTTATCATAGTAGGTACAGCACAGAAGGAGGCCATTCGGCCCATCGTGCCTGTGCCGGCTCTTAGAAAGAGCTATCCAATTAGTCCCATTACCCTGCTCTTTCCCCATAGCCCTGTAAATTTTTTCCCTTCAAGTATTTATCTAATTCCCTTTTGAAAGTTACTATCGAATCTGTTTCTACCACCCTTTCAGGCAGTGCATTCCATATCATAACAATTTGCTGTGTAAAAAAATGTTTCCTCATGCCGCCTCTGATTCTTTTATAGAATCATAGAATCATAGAAGTTACAACATGGAAACAGGCCCTTCGGCCCAACATGTCCATGTCGCCCAGTTTATACCACTAAGCTAGTCCCAATTGCCTGCACTTGGCCCATATCCCTCTATACCCATCTTACCCATGTAACTGTCCAAATGCTTTTTAAAAGACAAAATTGTACCCGCCTCTACTACTGCCTCTGGCAGCTCGTTCCAGACACTCACCACCCTTTGAGTGAAAAAAATGCCCCTCTGGACCCTTTTGTATCTCTCCCCTCTCACCTTAAATCTATGCCCCCTCGTTATAGACTCCCCTACCTTTGGGAAAAGATTTTGACTATCGACCTTATCTATGCCCCTCATTATTTTATAGACTTCTATAAGATCACCCCTTAACCTCCTACTCTCCAGGGAAAAAAGTCCCAGTCTGTCTAACCTCTCCCTGTAAGTCAAACCATCAAGTCCCGGTAGCATCCTAGTAAATCTTTTCTGCACTCTTTCTAGTTTAATAATATCCTTTCTATAATAGGGTGACCAGAACTGTACACAGTACTCCAAGTGTGGCCTCACCAATGCCCTGTACAACTTCAACAAGACATCCCAACTCCTGCATTCAATGTTCTGACCAATGAAACCAAGCATGCCGAATGCCTTCTTCACCACCCTATCCACCTGTGACTCCACTTTCAAGGAGCTATGAATCTGTACTCCTAGATCTCTTTGTTCTATAACTCTCCCCAACGCCCTACCATTAACGGAGTAGGTCCTGGCCCGATTCGATCTACCAAAATGCATCACCTCACATTTATCTAAATTAAACTCCATCTGCCATTCATCGGCCCACTGGCCCAATTGATCAAGATCCCGTTGCAATCCCAGATAACCTTCTTCACTGTCCACAATGCCACCAATCTTGGTGTCATCTGCAAACTTACTAACCATGCCTCCTAAATTCTCATCCAAATCATTAATATAAATAACAAATAACAGCGGACCCAGCACCGATCCCTGAGGCACACCCCTGGACACAGGCATCCAGTTTGAAAAACAACCCTCTACAACCACCCTCTGTCTTCTGTCGTCAAGCCAATTTTGTATCCAATTGGCTACCTCACCTTGGATCCCATGAGATTTAACCTTATGTAACAACCTACCATGCGGTACCTTGTCAAATGCTTTGCTGAAGTCCATGTAGACCACGTCTACTGCACAGCCCTCATCTATCTTCTTGGTTACCCCTTCAAAAAACTCAATCAAATTCGTGAGACATGATTTTCCTCTCACAAAACCATGCTGACTGTTCCTAATTAGTCCCTGCCTCTCCAAATGCCTGTTGATCCTGTCCCTCAGAATACCCTCTAACTTACCCACTACAGATGTCAGGCTCACTGGTCTGTAGTTCCCAGGCTTTTCCCTGCCACCCTTCTTAAACAAAGGCACAACATTTGCTACCCTCCAATCTTCAGGCACCTCACCTGTAGCGGTGGATGATTCAAATATCTCTGCTAGGGGACCCGCAATTTCCTCCCTAACCTCCCATAACGTCCTGGGATACATTTCATCAGGTCCCGGAGATTTATCTACCTTGATGCGCGTTAAGACTTCCAGCACCTCCCTCTCTGTAATATGTACACTCCTCAAGACATCACTATTTATTTCCCCAAGTTCCCTAACATCCATGCCTTTCTCAACCGTAAATACCGATGTGAAATATTCATTCAGGATCTCACCCATTTCTTGTGGTTCCGCACATAGATGACCTTGTTGATCCTTAAGAGGCCCTACTCTCTCCCTAGTTACCCTTTTGCCCTTTATGTATTTGTAGAAGCTCTTTGGATTCACCTTTGCCTGATCTGCCAAAGCAATCTCATATCCCCTTTTTGCCCTCCTGATTTCTCTCTTAACTCTACTTCGGCAATCTCTATACTCTTCAAGGGATCCACTTGATCCCAGCTGCCTATGCATGTCATATGCCTCCTTCTTCTTTTTGACTAGTGCCTCAATCTCCCGAGTCATCCAAGGTTCCCTACCTCTACCAGCCTTGCCCTTCACTTTATAAGGAATGTGCTTACCCTGAACCCTGGTTAACACACTTTTGAAAGCCTCCCACTTACCAGACGTCCCTTTGCCTGCCAACAGACTCTCCCAATCAACTTCTGAAAGTTCCTGTCTAATACCATCAAAATTGGCAATCACCTTAAATCTGTGTCCTCTGGTTACTGACCCTTCTACCATTGATAACAGATTTTCCTTATTTATTCTATCAAAACCATTCATGATTTTGAACACCTCAATCAAATCTCCCCTTAACCTTCTCTGTTCTAAGGAGAACAAACCAGCTTCTCCAGTCTCTCCACATAACTGAAGTCCCTCATCCCTGGTACCATTCGAGTAATTCCATTTTGCACCCTCTCTAAGGCCTTGACATCCTTCCTAAAGTTTGGTGCCCAGAATTGAACACAATACTCCAGCTGAGGCGTAACCAGTGTTTTATAAAATTAAAAAACAAGACCTCACAGCTGGTAATCTCGGGATTACTACCCGAGCCACGTGTTAATTGACATAGGGATAGGCAAATCGGGAAGGTGACTGGCTGAAAGACTGGTGTGGGAAGGAAGGGTTCCATTTCATGGGCACTGGCACCTGTACTGGGACAGGAATGAGCTGTACTGCTGGGACGGGCTCCACCTGAACCGGAATGGGACCAGTGTCCCAGCAGAAAGAATAAATAGGGCTGTTGATAGGACTTTAAATAAATAAGAATGGGGGATGGATTTGGTGAAAATAACATGGGCGCTAAATTGGGCCGTGCGGCGCCTGTTGTTTCGGCGCTACATGGCCTCTCTGACATCCAAGATGGTGTCTTGGATGCGCAAGCACGTTTCCAGCGTGAGCCGGATGCCATTTTGGTATAGGAGTTAGCGCACATGCAAATACCGAATGCTGGAAGCGTGTAAAGTAGGGAGAAAATGCATGCAATCAGTGTGCAACTCTGATTTAAAGCGATAGACACCATTTTGGACCTTAACGCTCAACTCAACGCACACTCTTAACCCCGACCATCTGAACATGTCTTACAGTGCCTGAAGGACCTCCCACCAGTACTTTTTAAAGAGGCCATGCAGGTGTTGCAGGTTAGTTGCTGGATTATTGCTTCTGGCTGCTGGTGGAGTAGGAAGTGTTTTTTAAAGCTCCCTATTCTTACTGAGAGTTCCTCGACTACATTTGAGAGTGATTTGGCAGGTACTGCCTTATGGTTCGGAAAGTTACAACCATGGTTGAACAACATTCCTGGCAACCATGGGCAGTCTGCTAGGGCTCCCGTTGGGCATTGAGCACAACTGGGAGCATGCAGAGAGGCCATGCCCAGCAGGTCAAGCTGCGGGGAGATGGAGGACAAGGAGGCGTAGGGCCCCGAGCAGGAGGCCTTACCCAATCAGGGCCTTCCGGGACCAGTTCTCTTACCTCAACGTGACCGAGGAGGATTGCATCCGACGCCTGAGGTTCACCAAGGAAGCCGTGTCCGAGATCTGTCAACTGGTGCGGCCACAACTGCAGCCTCAGAGCAGGGCAAGGACAGCATTGCCTGTGGCTGTGAAGGTCACCCTGGAGCTGAATTTCTATGGCTCAGGATCATTTCCCTGTGACCTCCCTTCTGCAGCTGCACTGATGTACCAGATGAGGAACAGGTTCATCACCTTCCCTCTCCACAGAGACAAGCAGAACGAGCGAGCATGGGGGTTCGCTCACATTGTTGGCTTCCCCAGGTGGCAGGGTGCCATTGACTGCACGCATATTGCTCTGCGTGCCCCGCATATCAACTCAGCCGTCTTCTTCAACCAAAAGGGCTTCCACTCCCTCAACATGCAGTTGGTGTGCGACCACACGCATCGAATCATGGAGGTCGATGCCCGTAACCCTAGGACCAGTCACAACACCTTCGTCATGCGGCAGTCTAATGTGCTAGCTATCTTTCACCCAAATCGGCAAGGCAAAGGCTGGCTACTGGGCGACAAGGGTTATCCCCTCATGTCATGGCTCAGGACACTGGTCAGGAATCCACGCACATGTGCACAGCAGGCCTAGAATGAGAGCCATGCTGCCACACGCAATATCGTGGAGCACATCATAGGCCTCCTCAAACAACGCTTCCACTGCCTGGACCTGTCTAGAGGAGCCCTGCATTGCTCCCCTGAATGGGAGGGCAGATTCGTGGTGGTCTGCTGCATGCTGCACAACCTCGCCATCGTGAGGGACCAGCCTTTGCCACCAATGATTGGAGAAGAACCTGAGCCAGAGGTGGAGGAGGAGGAGGCTGAGGAGGAAGAGGCTGAGGAGGAGGAAGAGGAGGAGATGGTGGAGCCGGAGCCGGAAGAGGAAGTGGAGGAAGACGCAAGGGTGCAACAAGAACCACACACCTTGTCTGCAAGGGCTCTGCGTGCTCGCCTGATCCGTGCCCGCTATCAATAATTTGAACTACATCCCCCAACTCACCCACAGTCCTGTACTCTCCACCTTTCTGCTCCCACAAGACAATCAAATCGCCCTCCATCTGATTACACATTGGTGTCCCTCTCAGCTCATTGCATAAATAAAAACCACCACCAAATGCAAAATTAAAGTCTCATTTATCAATGATTAAATGAAATTATTCAAACATAACAGAACTATTCACCCTTGTGCATTCCCTTAGTGCCTGTTGTCCGTGTGCCTTTACCTATCCTAGTGCTCCTATGAGGTGATTCCCCAGTGGCTGGAGCATGGGTGGTGGGAGGCTGCTGGCCTTCAATGGAGGAGCGTGCAGATGGCCTTGGAGGACGACTTCGAGCAGCTCTGGGCCGGGAGAGCCCGGCTTCAGACTGCACCATCTCAGCATGGGCTGCAGCAGTCTGGCCTGGCTGGCCGATGGGCAACAACAGGGGCACTGGCGGAGTGAAAGGGGTGGGAACAGGAAGGCTGTCATCCTGAGAGAGGACAGCAGGTCCGACTGCCATGGCGCCATTGCCACTCTCCCAGGGCAGCGATCCTGGTGATCAGCAGGAGAACGGATTGCTGGAGTGCTGTGATGCCTTTGAAGCCCCGTTCCACAGTGGTCCCCAGAGCCATGATAGAAGCAGTCTGAGCTTCCAATGCAGCAGTCTGAGCTGCAAATGCAGCAGTCAGAACTTGGAAGGCAAATGTTTGTGCTGCAATCGAAGCTGTGGTATCAGTCATCAGACGTTGCATCATGGTGGGTTCCACAGGTGCACTGATGGAGGTGACCACCCGTTCCATGTTGGAAAGGATGGGCTTCAAGCTCTGCGCAAAGCTCTGCGCCATCTCATCGTGCGCAGGCTTTCTGGAAGGTTTTCCAGTGCCCCAAGCATTTGTTGGTGTAGCCCATCAGCCGTCTTCTGTAGCCTGGCCCATCGAAGTTCTCATCTGACTCCTCTGCAGCAGAACTAGCGAGCGACCTCACCTCCTGACGAGCTGGCACCTGTGGCATCCTTTCCCTCTGCCCCGGCTCCTGTGCACTTGTGCCCGGTGTCTCACCACATGCAGATCCCTCCTCTAACCTAACCTCTAAAGGACGCGCAGTGTCAGCCTCTGAGCTGGTGGAAGCAAGTGTCAGATCGAGTGATGGTGTGGGTGTGGCTTCAGTGTCCCCCTCTCCCTCCTCAGATGGTGCAGCCAAGTGTTCTTGGGTATCTGCAGTGACAAAGGGAAACAGGTTGAGTTGTGGAGTGGGGAGAGGAGCAAGTAAGATGTGTGTGCTGACAGCACCTACAGCATGTGAGTCAGAGAAGATTATTTGAGGAGGGAGATGTGGAAAAGGAGAAGGAGCATTAGATATGCAGAGTCCCCCTTCATTGGGACCTCCAGCGCGACATGTTGTGACGGCTGCAGCGACGGCCCGCCCAATGATCCGAAGCACTCTCTCCTCTAGGAGGGGTGAGGATGTGTAGGCGTGCCCGTCCACCCTCAGGTCCCTCCTGCTGCCGGCTGTTATGCGCCACCTTCTCCTGCAGGACAGAGGACAGTGTGTCAGTGAGTATCCTGCAAGGTGTGTGGGTAATGTGCCTGTCGTAGTCGAATAGTTGCCAGTTTGTGTGACCTGTGAGTGCTGGTTGTGTGGCCTGCAAGTGTGGTACTATGTGCAGGTGAGATGCAGCATGCCGAATGCAGAATTGCGTATGGATGGGCAGTGTTTGTTGGTGGGTGGGTGACGGGGAGTGTGATGCATGGAGCAGTGGTGCAGTTGGTAGGATGTACCACTTGACACTTTTGCATTCACTCACCTTGACCAGCCGTGTCAAATCATTGAACTTCTTTTGGCACTGCACCCACGTGTGTGGTGCAATGCTCCTGGCATTGACTTCCTGTGCCACAGCCTGCCAATGCCTTCAGAGCTGCAGTCTGGAGGCTATCCTGCCACCCTGCGGGTACATGTTGGCCCTCCTTTCATCTACCTCTTCCACCAGGGCCTCCAGTGCATCATCGGAGAAGCATGGAGGCCTTTCTCGTGCCGGTCCTGTTATCCTCATGGCCATCTTTCCCTTCTTCTAGTAAGCTGTGTACCTGCCATTTGAAATGTGCCCCTGCACCTTTAAGAGGTGCAGTCTGCTGATGACGTGCGCTGTGCAGGCCCCATTTCCAACTTCCTCATTCTATGTGCAGTCTCTCAGCAGTGCGAGTAGCGCTGGCTGCATGGAGATATGATGGCAAGTAGCAGGTAGCATGAAGGTCACATGTTGCCTGCGTAGGGGCCATCGGGCACGGGGTACTAGCGCATCTCCTGCCTGAAAACGGCCCTTAACCAAATTTTCCCCCCATAAGTCTGGAGATAAAAGAAATAGGAGATCAGAGTAAAGATCAGGCCAAGGTAAGGAACAAGTGTACCATAAACGGTCAGGGAACAAATGCAATTATAGAACATGAGTACAAAATGACTGTTAAAAATAAAGTCGGGGAATAATTACAAAAAAATTAATTAAATTGCCTGTACAGCAATGTGCACAGCATCTGAAACAAAATGGGGGAACTAGAGGCAATAATTCGTAGCGAGGAACCAGATGTACTCGGAATAACTGAGACACGGTTACATAAAGAATAGGATTGGCTGTTAAATACTGCAGCATATAACATATTTAGAAAGGATAGGAAGGGAAGAGGGAAGGCGGAGTAGCTGTACTAATTAGAGACAACAAAGCGGCAATAGAAAAAAGGGACATAAGTAATATTAAAATAGAAACAGAATCCATACGGATTGAGAATAAAGGATAAGAAGGAATCAATCATGTTAATAGATATATTCTACAGACCACCTAATAGTGGAAGGGGAGTGGAGAAAGAAGTCTGTAGGCAAACCTATGAAATGAGTAAAAATCATCAAATAATAATCATGGGAGATTTCAACTACTCCCAAATAAACTGGCAAGAAGAGGTAGGGAAAGGGGAATGGAGTTTTTACACTGTGTACATGATTCCTTTCTTACCCATTATGTGAGAAGCCCAACAAGAGAGGAATCACTGCTGGATCTAGTGATGGGAAATGAACCGGAGCAGATAAGAGAAGTAAACACAGGGGAACATCTAGGCAAAAGCGATCATAACATAATTAGGTTTCAAATAATGATTGAGAAAGATATAAGTAAGACAAAGATCAAAGTAATAGTTTGGAAGAAAGTTATTTTTGAAGGGATGAGAATGGAACTAGGGAAGATAAACTGGAAAAAAATTGACAGACAAAGAGATAGAACAGCAGTGGGAAATATTTAAAACTGTGATTAATAGAGTTCAGCAGAAATATATTCCTCCGAAAAACAAGAACAAACTAGCCAATAATGAAACACCATGGATGAATAAAGAAATAAGGGTAAAATTGAAACTAAAAAAAAGGCATACTCTAAGTACATCGATAATAAAGGAGAGGATGACAAAAAGGAATACGAAGAGGCTAGGAAGGATGTCAGAAAAGTAATTAGGAAAGCAAAGAGGAACTATGAAATTAAATTATCAAGGAATATAAAAAGAAATAGTAAAGTATTCTACAGACACACAAATAACAAAAGAAAAATCAGGATAGGGATAGGGCCACTAAGGAATGCACAAGATAAATTCACAGGTAATGACAGCAAAATAGCAGAAATATTGACTAGTTACTTTGCCTCAGTATTTACCAGGGAGGCTAACATGGTGGGCAGGACATTAGAAGAATAGATCAAAACAGGTATAAAGACATTTAATATAGAAAGGGGGGAGATAATTGATAAATTAGTCAAACTTGGTGAGGATAAAACCCCTTGTCTGGATGGATTGCATCCGGCATATTAAATGAAGTTAGGGAAGAGATAGCAGATATTATATATATTACATATATATAAAAATTCAATCGAAAATGGAATAGTGCCAGAGCACTGGTAATATGATTCCTATATTTAAAAAGGGAGGTAAAACAAGTCCAGGGAACTATAGACCAGTTAGCTTAATGTCGGTGGTAGGAAAGATAATAGAATCTTCACCCAAACATGTAATAGAAAAACAGCTAGAAAATAAAAATATAATAAAGAGTAGTCAGCACAGATTTCAGAAGTGAAAGTCATGCTTGACCAACCTTATTGAATTTTTTGAAGAAGTAACAGAAAAAGTAGACAAGGGTAATGCAGTAGCTGTAATATATTTGGATTTTCAAAAGGCCTTCGATAAGGCAATTGGGACTAGCTTAGTGGTATAAACTGGGCGACATGGACATGTTGGGCCGAAGGGCCTGTTTCCATGTTGTAAACTTCTATGATTCTATGATTCTAGGTACCGCATTGTGGACTCATGACTAAGATCAGAGCATGTGGAGTCAGGGGACAGGTAGCAGAATGGATAGCAAGTTGTCTACAAACAGAAAACAGAGAGTAAGACTTCAGGGTAGCTACCTAAAGTAGAAAAGATAGGAAGTGATGTTCCAAAGGCATCGTGCTGGGACCACTGTTGTTCACAATTTACACTAATGATTTGAACTCGGGAATCAGAAGTACAATTTCAAAATTTATGGAAGACACGAAATTAGGGGGCATAGTTAATACAAAGGAAGAATACGTTAAAATGCAAGAAGACATTAATAAACTTGCAGAATGGCCGTGTAATTGGCAAATGATTTTCAATATACATAAGTGTGAGGTGGTGCATTTTGGTAGGAAGAATAAGGAAGCCAAATATTGTTTGGCTAATCAGAGTCTAAATGGGGTGGAGGAGTAAAAGAATCTCAGGTTACAGATACACAAATCACTGAAAGTATCAACACAGGTTAATAAGGCCATAAAAAAGGCAAACCAAGCAATGGGGATCATTTCTAGAGGGATAGAATTGAAAAGCAGAGAAGTTATGTTAAACTTGTATAGAACCTTGGTTAGACCACACTTGGAGTACTGTGCACAGTTCTGGTCTCCATATTATAAAAAGGATATAGAGGCATCGGAGAGGGTGCAACAATGATTCACAAGGATGATACCAGAACTGAGAGGATATACTTATCAGGAAAGACTAAACAGGCTGGGCCTCGTTTTTCTAGAAAATAGAAGGCTGAGGGGTGACCTGATAGAGGTCTTTAAGATAATGAAAGGGTTTGATAGGATAGACATAGAGACAATGTTTCCACTTGTGGGAGAGTCCAAAACTAAAGGTCATCAACATAAAATAGTCGCTAATAAATCCAGTAGGGAATTCAGGAGAAATTTCTTTACCCAAATAGTGGTAAGAATGTGGAACGCGCTACCACAAGGAGTAGTTGACGCAAATAGCACAGATACATTTAAGGGGAAGCTAGATAAGCACGTGAGGGAGAAAGGAATAGAAGGGTATCCTGATAAGGTTAGATGAAGTGGGGAGGGAGGAGGCTCGCGTGGAGCATAAACACCGGCATAGACCAGTTGGGCTGAATGGCCTGTTTCTGTGCTGTAGACTCGATGTAAATCAATGTTTAGTGTAACTTCCTTGCTTTTGCATTCTATGCCTCTTTTTAAAAAAAAACAGGATCCCATATGCTTTTTTAACAGTCTTCTCAACTTGTCCTGCCACTTTCAAAGATTTGTGTACATAAACCCCCAGATCTCTTTGTTCCTTCACTCACTTTAAAATTGTACCATTTAGTTTATATTGCCTCTCCTTGTTCTTCCTACCAAAATGTATCACTTCACACTTCTCTGTGTTACATTTCATCTGCCATGTGTCTGCCCATTTCACCAGTCTGCGTATGTCCTCCTGAAGTCTATTACTATCCTTCACATGTTTACTACATTTCTGAGTTTCTTGTCATCTGCAAACTTTGAAATTATACCCCGTATACCCAATCCAGGTCATTAATATCTTTCAAAAAGGGCAATGGTCCTAATACCGACCCCTGGGGAACACCACTGAAAACTTCCCTCCAGTCTGAAAAACTGGGACTTCACCACTTCTCTCGGCTTCCTGTCCCTTAGCCAATTTTATATCCACGCTGCCACTGTCCCTTTAATCCCATGGGCTTTAATTTTACTAACAATTCTATTATGTGGTACATTATCAACTGCCTTTTGAATGTCTATAAACACAACATCAACTGCAGTACCCTCATCAACCCTTTCGTTACTTCATCAAAGATATTAATCAAGTTAGTCAAACATGATTTTCCTTTAACAAATCCGGGCTGACTTTCATTTATTAGCCCATACTTTTCCAAGTGCCAATTAATTTTGTCCCGGATTATTGTCTCTAAAAGTTTCCCAACCATTGACGTTAGGCTGACTGGCCTGTAATTGCCAGGATTATCCCTCTCCCCTTTTTTGAACATGGCTGTAACATTTGAAATCCTCCAGTCCTCAGGCACTGCCCCCATATCTAAGGAGGATTGGAAGATTGTGGCCAGAGCCTCCGCAATTTCCACACTTACTTCCCTCAGTAACCTAGGATGCATTCCACCTGGACCGGGTGACTTTTCTACTTTGAGTACTGCCAATCTTTAAAGTACCTCCTCTTTATCTATTTTTATCCTATCCAATATCGTTACTACTTCCTCCTTTATTGCTACATTGGCAGCATCCTCTTCCCTAGTGAGGACCGATGCGAAGTATTTATTTAGTACCTCAGCTATACCCTCTGCCTCCACAAGAAGATCTCATTTTTTTGTCCCTAATCAGCCCTGCCCTTCTTTTGACTATCTTTTTACTATTTACATGTTTATAAAAGACTTATGGGTTGCCATTTACGTTAGCCGCTAATCTATTTTCATACTCTTTCTTTGCCCCTCTTATTCCCTCTTTTAGATCTCCTTTGTACTTTCTGTATTAAGCTTGGTTCTACATAAGAACATAAAAACTAGGAGCAGGAGTAGGCCATTCGGCCCCTTGAGCTTAGAATGCCCCTTCTTTCCCCCTTGGGAGAATGTGTCTATTCTGCACCCAAACCATCTCCTCTTTGAAGGCCTACCATTGTTCAATAATGCAGTGTTTTGCCTACCAATTTCTGATTGCAATCCACCTGGGCAAGATCCCTTTTTAACTCACTGAAATTAGCTCTCCTCCAGTTAAGTATTTTTATGCTTGATTGTTCCTTGTCCTTTTTCATAACTATTCTAAACCTAATGATATTATGATCACTGTTCCCCATATGCTCCCCCACTGAAACATGATCCACTTGCCCCACCTCATTCCTCAGAACTAGATCCAGCACTGCTTCCTTCCTCATTGGACTGGAAACACACTGATCAAGAAGGTTCTCTTGTACACATTTCAGGAATTCCTCCCCCTCTTTGCCCCTTACACTGTTACTATCCCAGTCTATATTAAGATAATTGAAGTCCCCCATTATCACTATTCTATAGTTCTTGCATCTTTCTGTAATTTGCCTGCAAATTTGCTCCTCAAATCCTTCCCACTATTTGATGGCCTATAATATACAACCGGTAGTTTAATAGTTCCTTCATTGTTCCGAAATCCCAAACAAATAGATTCTGTCTTTGACCCCTCAACTATATCATCCCTTTCCAGTGCTATAATAGTTTCTTTAATCAATACTGCCACCTGCACCACCACCCTCCCCGCCGACTTCTTTTCCTTCCCTATCTTTCCTGAATACCTTGCAGCCAGGAATATTAAGTAACTAATCCTCCCTTTCTTTGAGCTAGGTCTCTGTTACTGCCATTATATCACAGTCCCATGTAGCGCCTTGTGCCTGCAGCTCACCAACCTTATTTACCATGCCAAGTGCTTTTACGCACACGTACTCCAAACTCACATTAGACTGCCTCGCATTTGCCCCCTATCTAATCCCTCCTATTTCTGAACTATTCTTTACTCCAGTGCTATTTGTCTCTCCCAATCCTCTGTGCACCTTGTTTCTCCTCTCTAATGTTTCATCTTGGTGTCCATCCAAAGAAACTGTTGCAATCCAAGAAACTGTAAGAAAAACTGAAAACACGTTTTGAAAAGGGTGTATTTTCCAGTTCCCTTATAGAAGTACTGTGCTGTCTAAATATTTTTGCTCATTTTCTTTGGCTTCTATGAATTTTTCTAACTGTAAATAAATTTGGACAGTAGTTTTATCATGTATACAATGGTCTAGTGTTGTAATAAATTCCACTTTCCAAATTAACAGAAGATGTAGTGGGCATCCTATATATTCTCCAGTGAGCAATTTATCACAATCAGGTTAATTGTTAGATCTGGGCTACACTAATTCAGTGCAACAAATGATAAAAGATGAAGGTATTAGTTCATATAAGACATGGAATGCTTTAGAAACATTAAGATTCAGCTGCTTACAAAAAAATAAGGCATTGGAAAAAGTCCAAAAGTGTAACAGTTTCCTTACGGAAATTGTCATGGTTCGGAATGGCAATCAACTTACATTTATATAGTGCCTTTAATGTAGTAAAATGCCCCAAGGCACTTCACAGGAGTGTTATCAAACAAAATTTGACAACGAACCACATAAGGAGATATTAAGATAGGTTTCCAAAAGCTTGGTCAAAGAGGTAGGTTTTAAGGAGCGTCTTAAAGGAGGAGAGTGTGGTAGAGAGGCAGAGAGGTTTGGGAGAGAATTCCAGAGCTTAGGGCCTAGGCAGCTGAAAAGAACCCAAATTATGCTCCCCAAAACAAATAATACTGCACGCAGTAAAATACATCAATGACATGTTTGAGAGCATCCGTGATAAGCATCAAGGAGTTTGTTGGAGGTATTGAAGTGCCCTAGAGTGGGAGTAGCATTGTAACAAACCCATCAAAGGAGCAAGTAATCTCCAATCTTACCCATCCTGGGTCATTTCAATTCAGTAAATATGAATGAAAGGAAGTATCTCATGTTATTGTAGTTAAGGAGGAGGAGTGTGAATTATTGGATGGGATAAACTCAGTGAGAGAGGAAGTATTAAGGGAATTAGCATCTTTGAAAGTAGATACATCTCCAGGGCCGGATGAAATGTATTCCAGGCTGTTAAAAGAAGCAAGGGAGGAAATAGCAGAGGATCTGACCATCATTTTCCTCACTGGATACAGGCATGTTGCTGGAGGATTGGAGGACTGCTAACATTGTACCATTGTTTAAAATGGGAGTGAGGGATAGACCAAATAATTACAGGCCAGTCAGCCTAACCTTGGTGGTGGGAAAATTATTGGAATCAATTCTGAGGGACAGGACATACCATCACTTAGAAAGGCACAGTGTAATCAAGGACGGTCCGCTTTGATTTTTTAAGGGAAGTTCATGTCTGACTAACTTGACTGAATTTTTTGAAGAGGTAACAAAGAGGGTCAATGAGGGTAGTGCATTTGATGTAGTCTACATGATTTTAGCAAGGCTTTTGACAAGGTCCCACTTGGCAGACAAGTCAAAAAAGTACAAGCCCCTGGGATCCAAGGGAGAGTGGCAAGTTGGATCCAAAATTGGCTCAGTGGCAGGAAGCAAAGGGTAATGGTTGATGGGTGTTTTTGTGACTGGAAGGCTGTTTCCAGTGGGTTTCCGGAGAGCTCAGCACTAGGTCCCTTGGTTTTTGTGATATATATTAATGATTTGGACTTAAATGTAGAGGGCATGATTAAGAAATTTGCAGGTGATACAAAAATTGGCCATGTGGTTGATAGTGAGGAGGAAAGATGTAGACTGCAGGAAGATATCAATGGACAGGTCAGGTGGGTGGAAAAGTGGCAAATGGAATTCAATTCGGAGAAGTGTGAGGTAATGCATATGGGGAAGGCAAACAAGGCAAGGGAGTGCACAATAAATGGAAGGGTACTGAAAGGTGTAGAGGAAATGAGGGACCTTAGAGTGCATGTCCACAGATCCTTGAAGGTAGCAGGACAGGTAGATGAGGTGGTTAAGAAGTCATAGGGAATACTTTCCTTTATTAGCTGAGGCACAGAATATAAGAGCAGGGAGGTTATGCTGGAATTGTATTAAACACCAGTTAGGTCACAGCTTGAGTACTGTGTACAGTTCTGGTCACCACATTACAGGAAGGATGTAATTGCACTAGAGAGGGTACAGAGGAGATTTACGAGGATGTTGCTAGGATTGGAGAATTGTAGCTATGAGGAAAGATTGGATAGGCTGGGATTGTTCTCTTTGGAACAGAGGAGGCTGAGAGGTGATTTAATTGAGGTGTACAAAATTATGAGGGGCCTGGATCGGGTGGATCGCAAGGACCTATTTCCCTTAGCAGGGAGGTCAATAACCAGGGGGCATAGATATAAAGTGATTGGTAGAAGAATTAGAGGGGAGCTGAGGAAAAACATTTTCACCCAGAGGGTGGTGGGGGTCTGGAACTCATTGCCTGAAAGTGTGGTAGTGGCAGAAACCCTCAACTCATTTACAAAGTACCTGGATGTGCACCTGAAGTGTTGTGACCTACAAGGCTACGGACCAAGTGCTGGAAAGTGGGATTAGGTTGGGTGGCTCATTTTCGGCTGGCGCGGACGCGATGGGCCGAATGGCCTCCTTTTGTGCTGTAAATTTTCTATGATTCTATTTATGTTAAGCTGTCCAAAGAAGTATTTCAAAGAAACCTCACAAATTCATACTGTAAAAAGTATCCTAAAAACAACAGATTTTGGTTCATTATGTAAAATCATGATTTGAGACTCTAATCGTCTTCATCATTAGATTTTATTTCCCTTAAGATCATCTTGTATTACTTGTGCTGCCACTGGAATCTTCCCATGATTTTCAAAATGTTTCTTTTTGAATTGGAAAAAAATTGGACAAAATCCCAAAGTGCAGAACACTACCAAAGTGGAAAAATTTAGGAGGGGAAACAAGTGAGCCAAGAGATAATAGTTGGATGAAACCAAACTTTTGTTTTAAAAGTCTGTTTATTGAAGGTAAAATTGAAGAAGGTAAGAGATTCACAATTCTGAGTTAGGACAGAATGAGCTAGGGCAGGCAATGAGTCTTGCTTTCAACACAGTGAGAATGCAAGGAAGAGAAAGAGCATGTATGATTTATTTCAAGCTTAGGACAGTCAGAGGACCAATGACCAAGGCAATACTGATCAAATAAGAAAAAGTAAAAGACAATTGAGAGAGATGAAGTGTAGAGGTGAAAAGAAGAAAGCAGAGTACAAGCTTTTTTTGGATGCTGTCTAGCTATATGACAGGGGTGCTAAAAGTATCTCCCAGATATGGGAGCGGTATTCACGTCCTGGATGTACTTGACGCAAAATGTTGCAGTAGATTACAGTGCAGTACTTGATATTTGACAGTTTGGATTTGGTTGCTGAATTAAAGTACAATCTTATTCAACCAATTCACTGCCTTCTCTATGTACAACTGACTAATAAAGTTTACTTCTCCTTTACTAAAACGTTATAAGGAGCTATTTGCAATTCATGCTTTGCAATGATTACTAAACTGCCTCAATTTAAATAAAATGCCTACAGGGACAATATTATTTTGGGTGCTGAATAGATGTTGGCATGTTGGTGATAGCTGTATAACATCTGTCACTAATAGAGTTATCAACTCACTGTCTTGAAGATAGCCCCCATTATGTTTTTTTTGTATTCAGTGGCAAGAAAATAGTGCTGAGTGTGCATTACAGGGGAAAACAGAAGAGAGACTGTTTAGTGAAAGGCTGAGATAACTTGAGTTGCATGGATGAGTGGCCTTATGCTGTCAGTGTAGGAGTTCTCAATGAATGACTGTGCCAAGCGGAATGGATCTTTACGATATCTAATCGATGAATTGGACAGTCCTTCATGAATGGCTGAGCCGGGCAGCCACTGATTAGCATGAGGTGTGTGCATCATTTCTGTGCAATGTAAAAGCTCCCAGTCCATGCTTGGAATCTACAGGTTCTGCACAGTGTATGGCTGAACTGAACCAATCAATATTCCAGAATGAGATCCCTTTTCCAGAAAAGAAAGTGGACCGCTGATATGTGTTAATGATAGTGATGGGACACAAGTCCAACATATAGGGAACGCTTTTAACCCTGGACGGATAATGGGTGGGCAGTGCAATCACGCCACCCAACCAGTGTCCTTGGCGTGAGGCCCGAGCTATTTTCAAGGCCGGCCTCATTAGCATTTGATTGGTGGGCTATAACCACTGAACCAGTACTCGCAGGCAGCTCGCAATCAAGGTGGGCAGAAAGTATGTTACCTCTGCCACGGAGCTGAGCCGGAAGTAATGAGTTAAAGAGAGGGGATGACCATGAGAGGGGCACGGATGGGCCAGCAGTGGGCCAGAGGATTCATGCTCCACCAATTTGTGCTTCAAAATTCCTTTGGGGTCCTATGTGCGCCATAGGACCCCAATTAGCATATTCAAAGTAGGCTTTTGCCTTAGACAGGCAGGAGCCTGGGCTGCCCATGTGAAGGCCCCGACAAAAATGGCAACAGCCCCTGGCCACCTCATTCCCACCATCAGAGGTCATGAAAATCAGTCCTATAGAGTTTTTGTCTATCTTTTGTTTTTTAACTAATCTCATAATTATTTAGTCTTTTATTCTTAGCAATCGCCTACAGTAATCAAGTTTCTGAATTGGGGACTGGTGAGGGAGAAGAAATTGAAAGCCTTGTTGTCCCATTTACATATTATAACGCACTTATAAAGGATACTTCTAAATGCTAATACAACATTTGCTGATATCACCATCTGTAGCACAAGTGACTAGTGGAGGAAAGATTGAAGGAACTCAAAGGGAGCTGGATAAATTAAGTGGATGGACTAAAGAATAGTGCACAGAATTTAATACGGTTAAATTTAGAGTTCAGTGAGCTTTGGCATAGTGGTAACATTCCTACCTCTTAGTCAGAAGGTTATGGGTTTGAGCTCCACTCCAGAGAGCCCCGACAAGCGGAGACAAGAGCTCTGGTCTCTGAAAACTGAGTTGACATTCAGCAGGGTACTTGCATCCGATGGGAGTGGAGTGGCAACTATTCCAATTCCACCGAGCTGGTTCTCCTGGTAGGGAGTTGTGAGTCAGGCTAACAACCTGCCCACGTTAAAAGGAACTTTGTTATAGAAATGACACAGAGCTCAATCTGCTGGTTGCAAAGCAGTGGAAGAAATGGGTGGCCTCATGTGCTGTCAGGCAAGGAAGAGAAGAAGAAAAATAGAGAGATGCACATTGATACAATAAGTGTGTTCATAGTGGGTGGGTGTCAAATAGGAAAAAGATCTGAGGATAATTGCTGATCATTCACTGAAGATACCTACTTAATGCAAAACTGTTATCAAAAAGACTAATTTACTACTTAAGTTAAAGAGACGGTTACTTTCACTACGTAAGGGTACATTTGGAATGTTGGCTGTAAATTTTCCCACCATACATTCAAAAGCATACTGATGTACTGGAAAGGGTTCAGGGGAGAATCACAGGGATGAACTTGGAACCTAAAATCCTAAAAGGCTAGCATTGCTTTGAGCACTCAGGGAATCAATTAAATCCGTTTTTTTTTAATGCATCAAAGAACTTATTGCAACTAATGCTCAACTGAAGAGCCAGTCAGAATGCATAATGGTGCTGGGGCACAGGATAACTAGATGAACAACCACTTAACCAATATAAATGGCATACAGTGAGTCTATCCAAATGTGAATGCGCTGTTTGTGTTTTAATTGAGTGAGTCTGCTTCATCAAAAGAAGTCATGTAACGTGTTCTTTTCAATGGAGAGGACCAACAAACATAAGATACAACAAAGGCAGGGAACAATCATAAGGGTGACAAAGGTTATCCTGAATATACTGCCTGAACTGAAGAAGTGTGTAAAAATGAACAAAGAGGATACATGTGAATAACCTGAAGTTGCCATGTTTGGGCATCAAAGTATACGGCAGGTGTGAGGCATGTTTGCTTGAGTAGTTTTATAAATGGCATATTTAGCTCAAATTTAATCAATAACCTTCCAAAATGCAACACTAAATAAAACTAATAAAGAGTGTTACGAGACAGAATTTACTCAGAGTGGCGTGGCAACATTCGCAGCAGCTCCTGCGGATTAAATGTACGAATTTTACTTACTGCGGATCCGTGGCATAGACTTGCATGATTTGTAAGTTTTCAAAAAATGCACAACATTAACCCAGCCTCTGAACAGGGTGGGTTGATTCGTACAATAAATGGCTGTGAGAATGGAAGACACACCCACAGAATCTGTCAGGAAGAGAAGTCACGCCCACAAGCAGGCAAGTAGAAATCATTCATGTAAAGTAAACTTCTGTATGTCAGTGTAAATAAAACTTTAACATTTTTTTAATAAAAAGCCAAGCAAATAATTGAATTTAATTAACAAGACAGAAGTTAAAAAGTAAAAAAAAAATTTTAACTTTTCAATTTAAAATTTTTTTTTTAATGAAATGATGAAATGATCAAAAATATTACAATGAGAAATAATATGATATTCCACATTTTTAAAATGTAATTTTTATTTGTTTCGCAGTCATCATTAGTCATCGCGCTTTTAAAAAGTAGTGTAGACCTGGTATTTTTCAGCGTACCTTTAGGTGACGTAAGTATTTTCATTCCAGTTGGGCAGATGGGTAAGTTTACGATTTTTGAATGATTTCAGTGATTGTAGCATAGCATGTCCCTTTAATTCGCAGCTGTCAAACCACTGGTGAACCAACAGGAGAAAGTTCACAATTTCTAGGTTTTAGTGCGCATTTGTGAACTTGCTTCATCATTGCCGGCAGAGAGAGGGGACCCCATTATGGAATGGCGTCCCGACCTGAGTAAGTTCTGCCTCATTATAACAGGACAAAAAGGGAAACCTAGAAAGATGTAGGTGAGAAAGATTGACTACCTACCATTATGGACACTGGCAATGCCAATGCATTCAGTCAGCTGGCAGAAATTTAGTGCCGAAGTACCTTTAAATAATATTAAACTATGCATAAAACCATATACAATGTACTGTAGCCTCAACAATGTGTCAAAATCCTGGAACTCCCTTCCTAACAGCACTGTGGGAGAACCTTCACCACACGGACTGCAGCGGTTCAAGAAGGCGGCTCACCACCACCTTCTCAAGGGCAATTAGGGATGGGCAATAAATGCTGGCCTCGCCAGCGACGCCCACATCCCATGAACGAATAAAAAAAAATAAAAAAAAAATAAATATCCACTCATTGCAGCAAAGGATGGTGTTCAATAGCGGAGAGTGCCTCAGATCAGGTGGTGGTATAGTAAACAGAAACCCATTACATATTTTGAAGAGGGTTATAATGGTTGTCATAAGGGAGTTCATAGAGAGACTCTGGGTGATGTTCAAGTTGGATTACACAAGCGCCCTGTTGTTGGCTTGTACAACCATATTTTCATGCTTTAAATATAACAGCGAATATAATTTTCAGTAAGCATAAAGCAATGAAAGCTATGAAAATAACTGAGGGAAAGATTTTCCTCCCATGCAGTTTTTCTATAACTTCAATCGTACAATGTCATCTTCTGGCACCCAAAAGCCAACACGAACGAGGAGGAGCCCAGTACCTTTGGGACTGGCTCCATTGTATACCAACTGCAGATTGCTGACCCCAAATTAGCCAATACAAAGTCATGGCTCCATTGCAACTGGAGGAGGCGAGAAGCTCCTCCTGAGAGTGAATTCACTGGAACAGTCCTGAGGTCAACTGGACCCTGCATCATAGGCCTCCGCTCAAGTAAAATGTTATGGTTTCTTTTTTTTAAATCTAAGAATACTTTTGATACATATATTTTTCAATAGCAAATGGAGTACTTCAAACAAAACATATTTTCTTCTTGCCCTCCCAAGCACAAAGGGTGCTAAATTGGGCCGTGTAGCGGCCCTTGTTTCAGTGCTACACGGCCTCTTCAACATCCAAGATGGCGTCATGGATGTGCATGCATGTTTCCTGAGTGACGTGCGCCTGGCGCCATCTTGGTATAGGAGTTTGCGCAGGCGCAGACATCGAACACTGGAATCATGTAAAGTAGGGAGAAAATGCTGCACGCTGATTTAAAGTGATAGACACCATTTTGGGACTTAACGCTCAACTCAACGCACAGTCTTAACCCCGACCATCTGAACATGTCTTAGAGTGCCTGAAGGACCCCCCCCCCCGCCCCGGCAACCCCCAACCGGTGCTATTTAAAGGGAAGATGCAGGATTTACAGCTTAGTTGCTGGATTATTGCTTCTGGCTGCCGAGACATTTGTAACTGTTTTTGAAGGTCTCCTAGACTTGAGAAATAGGACGCGGGGACATAGCCTAACATTTGGAGACAGGACGTGCAGGAGTGAAGTTAAGAAATGCTTCTACACGCAAAGGGTGGGAGAAGTTTGGAACGCTGTTCTGCAGATGGTAGTTGATGCTAGCTCACTTGTGAATGTTAAATCTGAGATTGATAGATTTCTGTGAACCAAGGGTATTAAGGGATATGGGGCTAAGACAGGTATATAGAGTTAGGTCACAGGTCCACCATGATCTCACTGAATGGTGGAACAGGCTAGAGGGGCTAAATGCCACGGCCACTCGCTGCCTCTTGATATGCGCCACCTTCTCCTGCAAGAAAGCAGGACATGTGTCTGGGTGATGTGCCTGTCATGGTTGAATAGCTGCCAGTGTGTGTGGCCTGTGAGTTGTGGGTACGCGGCTTGAACAGTGGTAATGTGTAAGGGTGAGAGGAAGCATATGATTGGAAGAGTTGAGTACTGATGGAAAGTGTTTATTGGTATGTGGGGGGATGGGGGGTGTAGTGCGTGGTGCAGTTGGTAGGAGACGCCACTTGACAGTTGACCTCACTCACCTTGACCACTCATGTCAAAACATTGAACTTCTTCCTGCACTGCATCCATGTTCATGATGCTGTGCGCCTGGCATTGACTTCGTCCCCCGCTGCCACCCACTGTCTTTTGAGTATATGTCTGGAGGGCCTCTTGCCCCCTCCCCCCCCGCCCCCGCAGATATAGGATGTCCCTCCTTCTGTCTTCCTCTTGCACCCAAGGTCTCTATTGCATCAGCAGAGAACCTCGGTGCATGTACTCTCGCAGGCCGGGTACCAACTCAGATCGGCAGATTGGTGAGGTCTGGTGTGCAGATTGGAGGATGTGGGATTTAGTAGTGCGCAACCTTTATTCAATGTTTTAACATAACTCATCAGTGTGTAAACATTGGGATGGGATCTGTATCTGTGTTTTACGTGTGCGATGTCTGATCTCTGTTCAGACTCCATGCAGACAGTAGACTGTTATTTTCAGCAAATAACAGGTACAGACTACCTTTAAGAGATTTCAAAGAAACATCCTCCCTTTAAGAGATTGAGCTCCCTCTGGTGGAGGAAAGTGCAAATTGCATTGATTCCACATGCAAGGCCTGAAAAGGAACGCTGATTGCAGCTCAGTGCTCCCGTGGGTCCAAACTTGCGTCCTGTCTGCACTGGGTCCGTCGGGCACGGGGTGGTAGTGCATCGTGCTACCGCCACCCAAAACGGACCCTTATCGAATTTTTCCAAAAAATTAATCACCCCTTCTCCTTTAAATAAATTCCAGAAGGTTAATGATGGCACCAATTACAGAGAGTTAGTTGGAAGGAGCGGGCTCAAGCATCTGGATAGTCCTGACTTCATCCCATACCCACACACATGCACTTTCCAGTATGGATCAATAGTCGCATTTAGAAGGATTCTACCATTAACAACAAGCCAGGGGAGTGTAGAAGAGCATGTCAGGAGCAGCACCAGGCGTACCCAAAAATGAGCTGCCAACCTGGTGAAGCTACAACTCAGGACTACATGCATGCTAAACAGCGGAAGCAACATGCTATAGACAGAGCTAAGCGATTCCACAACCAACGAATCTGATCAAATCTCTGCAGTCCTGCCACATCCAGTCGTGAATGGTTTTGGACAATTAAACAATTAACAGGAGGAGGAGGCTCTGTAAACATCCCCATCCTCAATGATGGCGGAGTCCAGCACGTGAGTGCAAAAGACAAGGCTGAAGCATTTGCAACCATCTTCAGCCAGAAGTGCCAAGTGGATGATCCATCTCGGCCTCCACCCGATATCCCCACCATCACAGAAGCCAGTCTTCAGCCAATTCGATTCACTCCACGTGATATCAAGAAACGGCTGAGTGCACTGGATACAGCAAAGGCTATGAGCCCCAACAACATCCCGGCTGTAGTGCTGAAGACTTGTTCCAGAACTAGCTGCGCTTCTAGCCAAACTGTTCCAGTACAACTACAACACTGGCATCTACCCGACAATGTGGAAAATTGCCCAGGTATGTCCTGTCCACAAAACGCAGGACAAATCCAATCCGGCCAATTACCGCCCCATCAGCCTACTCTCAATCATCGGCAAAGTGATGGAAGGTGTCGTCGACAGTGCTATCAAGTGGCACTTACCCATCATTAACCTGCTCACCGATGCTCAGTTTGGGTTCCACCAGGACCACTCAGCTCCAGGCCTCATTACAGCCTTGGTCCAAACATGGACAAAAGAGCTGAATTCCGGAGGTGAGGTGAGAGTGACTGCACTTGACATCAAGGCAGCATTTGACAGAGTGTGGCACCAAGGAGCCCTACTAAAATTGAAGTCAATGGGAATCAGGGGGAAAACTCTCCAGTGGCTGGAGTCATGACTCGCACAAAGGAAGATGTTAATGATTGTTGGAGGCCAATCATCTCAGCCCCAGGACATTGCTGCAGGAGTTCCTCAGGGCAGTGTCCCAGGCCCAACCATCTTCAGCTGCTTCATCAATGACCTTCCCTCCATCATAAGGTCAGAAATGGGGATGTTCGTTGATGATTGCACAGTGTTCAATTCCATTCGCAACCCCTCAGATAATGAAGCAGTCTGTGCCCGCATGCAGCAAGACCTGGACAACATCCAGGCTTGGGCTGATAAGTGGCAAGTAACATTCACGCCAGACAAATGCCAGGCAATGACAATCTCCAAAAAGAGAGAGTCTAACCACCCCCCCCTGACAATCAACGGCATTACCATCGCCGATTCCCCTACAATCAACATCCTGACCATTGACCAGAAACTTAACTGGACCAGCCATATAAATACTGTGGCTACAAGAGCAGGTCAGAGGCTGGGTATTCTGTGGTGAGTGACTCACCTCCTGACTCCCCATAGCCTTTCCACCATCTACAAGGCACAAGTCAGGAGTGTGATGGAATACTCTCCACTTGCCTGGATGAGTGCAGCTCCAACAACACTCAACGAGCTCGACACCATCCAGGACAAAGCAGCCCACTTGATTGGCACCCCATCCACCACCCTAAACATTCACTCCCTTCACCACCGGCGCACTGTGGCTGCAGTGTGTATCATCCACAGGATGCACTGCAGCAACTCGCCAAGGCTTCTTCGACAGCACCTCCCAAACCCGCGACCTCAATCACCTAGAAGGACAAGAGCAGCAGGCACATGGGAACAACACCACCCGCACATCCCCCTCCAAGTCACACACCATCCTGACTTGGAAATATATCGCCGTTCCTTCATCATTGCTGGGTCAAAATCCTGGAACTCCCTTCCTAACAGTACTGTGGGAGAACCTTCACCACATGGACTGCAGCGGCTCAAGAAGGCGGCTCACCCCCACCTTCTCAAGGGCAATTAGGGATGGGCAATAAATGCCGGCCTCACCAGCGACGCCCACATCCCATGAACAAATTTTTTAAAATTCAGAAGCAGGAACCCTAACTGTTTCTTCTTCCCCACACCCCCCGCCCCCCCCCCCCCCCATAACCTTAAGGGCACTGAGACTAATCTGAGTTCCTATTGCCATTCTGAAAGAGGGCAACGAACTTGGCAATGACTCGGGATTCAAACTTTGACCCTCCTGGTCTGTGTGTCTGTTTCACACTGGCCTGGGCAGCGCATTTCCCACTGAGCCATTGGGAGAGCCTGAACATTTTTACATGACTTACAAAATGATGATTAGCAGATATAAGTAGAGATAAATTGTACTTCAATTGTAGTTTCTTCTACATTTCCTCATTGGTAATCCGTGAACTGCAA
This sequence comes from Heptranchias perlo, assembly GCF_035084215.1. Classification (NCBI taxonomy): domain Eukaryota; kingdom Metazoa; phylum Chordata; class Chondrichthyes; order Hexanchiformes; family Hexanchidae; genus Heptranchias; species Heptranchias perlo. The sequence goes on along the minus strand of NC_090339.1, from coordinate 51,683,492 downwards.
TGAAGTCGTAGATAAGGGCTTTCTGCCACAATGCACAACACAGTGAGTTGCCAATCTCATCAGTGCCATGAGAGATGCCATGTGTTGAATTGATGCCAGGTGCATCTCTGTAGACATTCCTCCCAAGCTATACCTCCACATCTCTTTGGGGCTTCATCAAGATTAGCATTGACCAAGATTTGGGAGAAGATGGTTTATTTATTTAGTCCTCTCAGCCGAATATTGGAGTATGATGTGAGGAAACATCTCTTCTCCCCAAATAAAGGAGAAAATAAAGTAAGATGAAAATGGGAGAACAAAAATAAATTAGTGAAATGCTGCAGGTAGAGTCATAGAGTCATAGAGTTATACGGCACGGATAGAGGCCCTTCGGCCCATCGTGTCCGCGCCGGCCATCAAGCCCTGTCTACTCTAATCCCATATTCCAGCATTTGGTCCGTAGCCTTGTATGCTATGGCATTTCAAGTGCTCATCCAAATGCTTCTTGAATGTTGTGAGGGTTCCTGCCTCCACAACCCTTTCAGACAGTGAGTTCCAGACTCCAACCACCCTCTGGGTGAAAAAGTTCTTTCTCAAATCCCCTCTAAACCTCCCGCCTTTTACCTTGAATCTATGTCCCCTTGTTATAGAACCCTCAACGAAGGGAAAAAGCTCCTTAGTATCCATCCTATCTGTGCCCCTCATAATTTTGTACACCTCAATCATGTCCCCCCTCAGCCTCCTCTGCTCCAAGAAAAACAAACCCAATCTTCCCAGTCTCTCTTCATAGCTTATGACCCTTGGTGTCCTAAGCTTATATAACATCAACATTATTTCCAGACAAGACAAATCTCACTGTACATAATCCCTTCACAGGGGAGAGTCTGTACTGTAAGAAAGGACTGTGCCATATCACAATTCTACCATCCTTCCTTTTAGTGCAAGCACTGTAGAATGACAAATTTAATAATGATAATCACCACTGGAACTGTCAAAACACTTTTTTTAAAATAAATTCTTCTACTTATCAAAGTGTAAGATGCTGGTCTGAGGAATGGAAATTTTTGCTATTTTTTTTACCCGGCATCAAACCATTCTAAGTCAGGTATAGCACAGATAAAGCTTCCTCTCCTCTGCTTTAACAATAAACCTCAAGTCACACCTTTCAGGATCATCCCCTACTGTGTCAGTGTGATGTTTCCATTTCCCACACCAAGCAGTCATGTAACTTCTCTGAATCAGGTTGTCGTTTAAGTGCTGAATTATGGGCAGTTTTGTGTCATGGACAGGAACCCGTAGGAACTGTCAAAAATTCCCCAAAGGTATTTCATTTGAAACCCTTACAGCTAAGAGAGAGAGAGAGAGAGATTTATCCACTCGGTTTCTCAGGAAAGGAAAAGTGTTCCAGAGGATTGGTTTTGTGTTTAATTTGAGGACCATGGAAGGGATTTTCACAGGGTTCTTCCACTTGTCCAGCACTTTTCTGCGGCTCTTCTACTGAAGTAAAAGCAGATGAGCTGGACAAGAATACAAAAGCAAAGAGATAATGCTGAGCTTGTGGCAAGACCTTAATAAAGCTGCAGTTTATAAAGAAATTGTTCTCAGGATGTGGGCCATGCTGGCAATGCCACATTTATTCCTCATCCTCACTATCCTAAGAAGGTATTGATGGGCCCTCTTTCTTGAACCGTTGCTATTCTTGTGGTGATGGTATTCCCATGATTGTGTTAGACAGGGAATACCAGAATTTTGATTCAGCAATGATGAAGGATTGGTGATCTATTTCCAAGACACAATGGCGTGTGATTTGGAGGGTAAACTGGATGTGATAGTATTCCCATCACATTGCTGCACTTGTCCTTCTTGGTGATAGAGGTCACCTGACTTGAAGGTGCTGTTGAAGTAAGTTTGGTGAGTTGCTGCAATGCATCCTATAGATCTTGCATACTGAAGCCATAGAGGAGCAGTGGTGAAGGGAGTGAGTATTGAGACCAGTGGCAGGGGTCCTGATCAAGCAGACTGCCTTGTCCTGGATGATGTCCAGCTCCTTGAGTGTTGTTGTAGCTGCATTCATCCAGGCACATGATGGGTATTCCATCAGACTCCTGACTTGAGCACTGTGGATGGTGGAGAGGTTTTCATGGATCGGGAGGTAAGTCACTCGTCACAGAATACCCAGCCTGTGCCCTGGTCTTTTAGCCATGGTGTTGATATGAATGGCTTAGTTAAGCTTCTGCTCAATAATAACCCCAGAATATTAATAGTGGAGGACTCAGTGATTGCCATTGAAGATCAGGGGGAAGTGGTTCAGCTTTTAATTGATAGCAATGGTCATTGCCCAGAATTTATGTGGCACAAGTATTACCTGCCATGTCAGACCAAACCTGGATGTTGTCCAGCTTTTGTTGTAGGCCAGTGCGGGCTGCTTCATCATCAGAGGAGTTGAAAATGTAAACGCTGTAGAGTTGTCAGCAAACAGCTTCACTCCTGACCTTATGATGGAAAGAAGGTCAGTGATGAAAGAGCTGAAGATACTGCCTCCAAGAACCTTCTGCAGCAATGTCTTGGGGCTGTGATGATTGTCCAGGAGTATTTCAAAAGAATTAAAGCAGATGTTAAAAAAATTCTTTACACAGAGGGCGGTTAGAGCATGGCAGAGTCAATAAGTACTTTCAAAAGAGAATTAGACAGTTGCTTGAAATAGCAGAATATTGAAGGGTATGGGGAGAGAGCAGAAGGATGGGATTACACAACATGGCCCATGTACAGCAAAAGACTGGCACAGGCTGCTGTAACTTTCTATTATTATATAGGAACCTAGGAATAGAACTAGCCCCATCGAGCTTCCTCCTCCATTTCTGTTGGTCCTGGCAGCTTCCTTGCCCTTTCTCCATATCCATAGGACAGTTACTAGGAAAGTAAGGTTATTATCTCCCTTCTAAACCTAGGCCACAAACACAAAATATATTCTGACAAAAACATGCTCTAACAGTCAATTGTTACCAAATATTGATTAAATCTTAAAGGAGAATTGAAAATAAAGTTTGACAAACTGCTTCTTTGTTTGTTCATAGAAAAACAATACAATTGCATAAAAATACATCATTGTTTTATTTGATGAGGCTTTGATTGTGAAAAAGTGACAGCTTTTCCGACTCTTTTCTCTTATTCCCGCCCCCCCCCCCAAAAAAAGTTGGCAAAACACCTTTTCATGAAGATAATGGGCACTAAATTGGGCCGTGCAGTGCCCGTTGTTTCAGTGCTACATGACCTCTCTGACATCCACGATGGGTCTTGGATGCGCAGGCATGACATGTGCCGGACGCCATCTTGGTATAGGAGTTAGAGCAGGCACAGATAACGAACGCTGGAATCATGTAAAGTAGGGAGAAAATGGCTTCAATCAGTGTGCAATGCTGATTTAAAGTGATAGACACCATTTTGGGACATAACACTCAACTCAACGCATCGTCTTAACCCTGACCATCTGAATGTGTCTTAGAGTGCCTGGAGGACCCCTCTCCCCCTCCCCACCAGTGCTATTTAAAGGGACCATGCAGGATTTACAGGTTAGTGTCTGGATTATTGCTTCTGGCTGCTGAAACATTTGTAGCTGTTTTTGGAGGTCTCCTAGACTTCAATACTAGGAAGCAGGACATAGCCTAACATTTAGAGCCAGGACAGGCAAGAGTGAAGTTAGGAAATGCTTCTACTTGCAAAGGGTGGGAGACGTTTGGAACGCTCTTCTGCAGACGGCAGTTGATGCTAGCTCACTTGTGAATGTTTAATTTGAGATTGATAGATTTCTGTAAACCAAGGGTATTAGGGGATATGGGGCTAAGACGGGTATATGGAGTTAGGTCATAGGTCCACCATGATCTCATTGAATGGTGGAACAGGCTCGAGGGGCTAAATGCCACTGCCACTTGCTGCCTCTTGATATGCACCACCTTCTCCTGCAAGAAAGCGGGACGTGTATCTGGGTGATGTGCCTGTCATGGTTGAATAGCTGCCAGTGTGTGTGGCCTGTGAGTTGTGGGTGGGCGGCTTGAAACAGTGGTAATGTGTAAGGGTGAGAGGAAGCATCTAGTTGGAAGAGTTGAGTATTGATGGAAAGAGTTTGTTGGTATGTGGGTAATGGGGGGTGTAGTGCGTGGTGCAGTTGGTAGGAGACGCCACTTGACAGTTGACCTCACTCACCTTGACCACTCGTGTCAAAGCATTGAACTTCTTCCTGCACTGCATCCATGTTCGTGATGCTGTGTGTCTGGTATTGACTTCATCCCCCCGCTGCCTCCCACTGCCTTTTGGATATATGTCTGGAGGGCCTCTTGCCCCCACCCCGCCCCACCCCACTGCGGATGTAGGATGTCCCTCCTTCCATCCACCTCTTGCAGCAAGGTCTCTCGTGCATCAGCAGAGAACCTTGATGAATGCACTCTCGCAGGCCTGGTACAAACACAGATCGACAGATTGGTGAGGTCTGGCGTGCAAATTGGAGGATGTGGGATTTAATAGTGCGCAACCTTTATTCAATGTTTTAACATAACTCATCAGTGTGTAAACATAGGGATGGAGCCTTCATCTGTGTTTTACGTGGGCGACATCTGATCTCCGTTCAGACTCCATGCAGACAGTAGACTGTTATTTTCAGCAAATAACAGGTACCAGCTACCTTTAGGGGATTTCTAAGAAACATCCTCCCTTTAAGAGATTGAGCTCCCCATGGTGGTGGAACGTGCAAATTGCATTGATTCCATGTGCAAGGCCCGGAATGGAACGCTGATTGCAGGGGAGTCCTCGGGTGGGCTGAAACTTGGGTCCTGCCTGCGCAGGGGTCAATGGGCGCGGGGTAATAGCTCATCATGCTATCCGCGCCCAAAAATGGCCCTTATCCAATTTTTTTTCCCCTAATGTCTTTTTAAATAGCTACAAAGTGATGAAGAGTGAGCGATATAGAAAAATTAGTTAAGAATAACTAAAATAAGTAATGGAAGGCTAACAAAAATATAAAGGTAGTTTGCAAAAGGGATTTCAATAAATATTTCACCTGGGTACAAAATACATGGAGTGTGAAAAATCAGGTTATTAATGAGGAACTTGAGCTAGGATATTATGGGAAATCAATAAATCTGGCTCTGGAATCAGGAGAACTGCTGCATTAATCCAAGAGTAATAATATTCCCTCACAATGTCTTTTAAAGGATAGGAATTATATTTATTTGGTGTATAAACTTTCCTATTCGAACACTGTTGTTTTAACATAACATTTTCTTTCTTTCTAAAAGGGAGCAATGTGTTGATTGTGACTGCTGAGTTTAAAATGAGAGTGGGAATGATTAAGGGTCGCTGAATGTACTGTGCTGTGTCTGCTTCTATATATGGTCTGCTTCAATGATGTACAGTGGTTTGCAGCCAAGCGTATGTACAGTGATGGGAAGTGGCAATTATAACGAAAATTTATCTTTGTGTTTTGGATACAAAAAATAAGGAGATTCAGGAAAATAAAATGATGAGAAGTTTCGTTACTCGGGTTTAGGTCAATTAACAGATACTAGCTGTCCTGTAAATTTACATTATGGTAAAATATTTGATATCTGTTTACAGGTTATAATGTGTGAACTGTTGGTGTTGTTTTACGTAGCACAGATATATTCCCTGCCTTGTGCCTCGGTGAATGCAACCACCAGAATCATCTTCAATTTTATCTGGAAATCTAAGATAAGGCTCAGTAAGCTTAAATCTCTGGATTAAGGAATAATGTGTGAAATGTCACCTTGGTCCTCATGGTGACTTTTATGTACAGCTGCATCAAGCTGTGTATTGAACCTCCAGGTATTCTGAGCTTCTTTCTACTTTGTTATTAAGAAGGATGAATTTGACTGTGTTACACAGCGCACTTCTTTTAGCTAGAATACACAAGGTCATACTTCCTTCATAAAAAGACCGCATACTGCATCTCTATAAGAAAGTGGTTGACATGGAATATCTTTGCAGCCCTCCAAAAGGTTCCCTCAGCAGATCGCCAAAGTACTTGGAGATCAGCATTTCTATCAAGTGTGCACTCTACATTACTTGGATGGTAGATAGATGCCTTACCAGATCATTTATGCAAAACCAAAAACTCTCCAAAACAGCATTTGCTTCTCAAAGTGTCTGCAATGGTGAAAAGACTATTTCCAACCTTCTTCTGGAATGTGAGCTTCCAAAGGACAAATCAATTCTTTTGCACTGAGGTTTGTCCCTAAAGCTCCAAGATTCAGGTATGTGTGGCTTATGGTCTGTTCCTGGGGCCACATATTGACACAAATGCTGACTGTTGCTGGTGAAAGATGTCCTTTGGTCTACCAGAAACATGGTTTCCTACCACAACATCTGCATGCTGCATGTAACTGTATGTTACAAACATGGATATTCCATGGTTGAAAATGACATGCTAAGTAGAGCAATAAAACTCGGGGCGAATTTTAACCCTCACCTGCCGTGGACTTGCCTCCCCCCATTTCCCGATCACGAGACCCCCGCGAAATGGCTCTGGCAGGCGATCTACCACCTACCTGGTGTTGGCCGGGAGCCTCCAGGCCATCTGATTTTCCGTTCCTTACTGCTCGGAATGGGTGGGATGTTGGCTGGCAGGATTTAAATGAGGGCCGGAGTTAAGATACTCCGGGCCACTTTTCTGTTGCAGAAAGAAAGACTTGAATTTATATAGAGCCTTTTACATCCTCAGGACATCCCAAAGCACTTCACAGCCAATAAAGTACCTTTGAAGTGTCATCACTATTGTAATGTAGGAAACGCGGCAACCAAATTATGCACAGCAAGATCCCTCAAACCGCAGTGATAATGACCATATAATCTGTTTTGAAGTGTTGGTTGAGGGATAAATATTGGCCAGGACACCGGGGAGAACTCCCCTCATCTTCTTCAAAATAGTGCCATGGGATCTTTTATGTCCACCTGAGAGGGCAGACAGGCCCTCAGTTTAACTTCTCATCCGAAAGACGGCACCTCCGACAGTGCAGCACTTCCTCAGTACTGCACTGAAGGTGCCCAGAATGAGTGGGAAGTTGGCTGGCAGGATTTAAATGAGGGCCGGAGTTAAGATACCCCAGGCCTCTTTTCTGGTGCAGCTGGAGAGTTTCTAACTCACACTGTTACCCACCCGCCCAAAACGAGCAAGGAGTTAAAATCGGACCTCAACTGATGCAGGTGCAGCAAGAGCAAAATGGGGACTGCCTCCTTCATAAAGCCTCTGGGGGGAATTTTAAACCCCCATGAGGGGCGGGACAGTGGCGGGGGGTAGATTAATATTTCAATAATTGGAAACTCGACCTTAACCCACCTCGAACACACCCACTTCTGGTTTTAACGGAGGCGGATTGGGGGGGTGGGCGACTAACCTGCTTTTGAGAGGCAGGTCAGTAATTTAAATATGTTAATGAGGCTGCCTGCCTCAGATTTTAGCAGCCTATTACATTTAACGGTTACGGGCAGGGTTTCCCATGTCTCAGGAAACCTGCAAGCTAAAGGGAGGTGAGAGCAGCCAGATCCAGCAGGTAGGTGCTTTTTGTGCTGTGGGCCAGGTGGAGCAGGAATGCTTCCCCCGACTCCCCAATCTAACCTGCTGTGATCGGCCTCCCTCCCCTCAATCCGCCGACCGCCCCGTGATCTGATGCACCCCTGTGATCTCTTCCCCCCATGAGCTCTTCCCCCCACCCCCGCAATCTCTTCCCCCTGCGAGCTCTTCCCCCCCACCCTCGCGATTTCTTCCTCCCCGCGATCGCTCCCTCCCTCCTCTCCGCTCGTTGGCTGCGGCCTTCTACCACAGGCCTTCCCGCCCGACAGCCAGCCAGCCTCTCAATCTGGCAGGCTGCCGCCGGCAAAGGGGGAAAAGAAATTCCAATGAGGTGATGCCGTTAAATTTAGCAGGACTTGCACGTTCCCCGCATTTCCAGGTTTTCTGGTCATTACGAGCTTCCCCCCTCCCCCACTCCCTCCCCAACTCCCCATAAATATCGGGGCCTCTGTGTTTAATAACCAAACATGTCTATCTGCTTTTCTGACTCATAACCTGTTCTAAGTGAACTGATTAATCTTGTTTCTGTTACAATATATGACTGCAAAACATTTCTTCAGTATCTACTTCATGAATGCCATATCACGGCATTCTTCAAATCTACTGCATGCTATAGTAACATACTTGAGTATCATAGTGCAATATTTACCGAAACAAATTTATTTAAATAAAAGAACTGCATATAGAATCATAGAATCATAGAAAATTTACGGCACAGAAGGAGGCCATTCGGTCCATCGTGTCCGCACCGGCCGATAATGAGCCACCCATCCTAATCCCACTTTCCAGCACTTGGTCCGTAGCCTTGTAGGTCACGGCACTTCAGGTGCATATCCAGGTACTTTTTTAAATGAGTTGAGGGTTTCTGCCTCTACCACCCTTTCAGGCAGTGAGTTCCAAACCCCTACCACCCTCTGGGGTGTTATGCCTGCTCGCCATGATCAATAAATGTAACTACAAATTCAAAAGATTGAGGTAATTTTTGTAGATGTGGGGAGATATTATCAATCTGGAGTAGTTTTAAACTTTGTAAAAACTTATTGGCCCGGAATTTGCTCTTAGAATAACAGCGAGGCTAATGGAGCTCACCGTTATTTCAGGGCAAATGGAAAAGCAACTTCCGGCGAGCGCACAGGCGCAGTCAAACGCGGAAATCCAGAAGTTGCTCTACCAGATGCCGCGTTCGTCCGAAAGCTGCGCAGGAAGGACAGCTCGCCGGCTGGATCCCCGTTGGAATGAATGGACCAGCACAAAGTTGCTGCACTGCTCAGCTAGAAACAAACTAATCTACACACAAAAAGGTACACTTAGCTTTTTAGGTCTAAGCTAACTTTTAACAGTGTGGTAAGTCTTAATGACTGCCAATCAATTCCTCTGGCACTGAAAATTAACTTTTGAAAACATGGAGTCTCATTCCTTCCGATTTTAATTGTCGTTGGACATTTAAAAACAAAAATTTAACATTTTGTTTTTACTTTTTCTTTCTGTCTCTTTTAACTCCGTCTTTTAATTCAATATTTCTTGCCCTCTCTTCATTTCGCTTTCTCTAACTGATTTTACATTGAATTTACTGTTGTAGCTTGCACTTCCTGGGTCTGACTCGGCATGGCCTGTAAAGGATGCTTCAATCCGACTAGTTGAGGGGACAGACAGTTCCTTGCCCCGCTCACACAGCTCACAGATGCCCGAGAGGGGACGCTGCACTTTTCTCGGCTCCCCATGCAGCAAGTTGGTGCCCAAAAAGGCCATGGATATTTTGTGGATAAGTTTAAATCTAACGAGCGGTGGGCTCCATTTGTTTGCCGCTCAGCACAAAATCTGGGCCATTATGAAGAAGTTAAAAACACAAAATTTCACTGAGTACCTAATTCAGCTGAAATATACTTCAGAATCTTTGAGAATGAGCAAGGTCCAGTTAATACTTTTCGGCACCCTTTGAAAATAGGGATTGAGTTTGTTGATTGAAGGTTGGTGCATCCAATCCTAAGCTTCAATAGAGACATGAATTATGTGATAATAATAAATGGCACAATGTTGTTTTTCGGTCTGAGAATGCCTTGTTGCTCTGTTCTGAATTCTTTTCACACCAACAACAATTTGCATTTATATATTGCCTTTAATATAGAAAAACATCCCAAGGCACTTCACAGAGACATATTCAAACAAAAATGGATGCTGCATCAAAGAAAGAGATATTAGGTACGGGGCCTAGACAGCTGATGGCACGGCCACCAATTGTGGGGAGAAGGAAGGGGAGGATGCACAAGAGGCCAGAGTTGGAGGAACGGAGAGTTCTGGGGGAGTTGTAGGCCTGGAGGAGTTTACAGAGATAGGGAGGGGGCGAAGCCATGAAGGGATTTAAAAACAAGGATGAGAATTTTAAATTGGAGGCACTGGGAGACGAGGAGCTAACGTATGCCAACAAGGGCAGGAGTGATGGGTGAGTGGGACTTAGTGCAGGATAGGATATGGGCAGCAGTATTTTGGATGAGATGAAGTTTACAGAGCATGATGGATGGGAAGGCAGCCAGGGGAGCATTGCATTAGTCGAGTCTGGAGGTGACAAAGGCATGAAATGGGGTTTCATCAAGAGATGGACTGAGGCAAGTGTGGTGGTGTGCAATGTTATGGAGATGGAAGTAGTTGTAATGGAAAGGACATGGGGTCAGAAGCTCAGGTAAGGGTCAAATAAGACACAGAGCTTGTGAACAGTCTGGTTCAACTTGAGACAGTGACCAGGGAGGGGTTGAGAAAGATGGTGGAGAGGTAGAGCTGGGTGTCATTAGCGTGGATGGAGAAGTAATCCCATGTCTTCTGATGATGTTGCCAAGGGGCAGTGTGTAGATGAAGAAGGGGTCAAGGGAATCCAGAGGTAACGGTGTGGGGCAGGAAGAGAAGACTTTTCTGGAGATACTCTAGCTACGATTAGATAGGTAAGAGGGGAATGAAGCAAGGGCAGTACCATTAAACTGGATAACATAGGAGAGGCTTTTGAGAAGGATGGTGTGGTCGATCGTGTCAAAGACTACAGAGAAGTGAAGGAGGATGAGGTGGGAAAATGCACGATTACAGTCGCGGAGGAGTTCAGTTGTGACTTTGGTTAGGGCCGTTTCAATGATGTGGCAGGGGTGGAAGCCTGATTGAACAGATTTAGACACGGAGTTATGGGAAACATGGGCATGGAATTGGGAGGTGACAACTCGTTTAAGGACTCACACCTCAATATCCTTTTAAAAGCAGAATATCCAAACTTTGTTTTGGCAATAATCTATAGAAGTTAAATAACTTGTTTTGACTTATTGTGAAATGCTTTTGAATTGAATCCCAGTACATGATTAATCTCATTCATAACCACTTCAAATTGAATACTTTCAATGAATGGTCAGGAAACATCCCAAATCCTTCTTTTCCTTTCCTAATGACAATTTCTTCATTGTGTACATATTTTATGTTCGAATATATATAACTATATATATATATATATCTGTATTAAAATCTATTTGCAGTCCTTTAATTGTTCCAGATGCTTTTGGATACTCCCTTATTTTAAAATTATCACCCTTGTTTTCAAATCCCTCCATGACCTCGCCCCTCCCTATTTCTGTGACCTCCTCCAGCCCTACAACCCTCCGAGATCTCTGCGCTCCTCCAATTCTGACCTCTTACGCATCCTTGATTTTAATCGCTCCACCCTAATGCAGCGGCTGTGCCTTCAGCTGCCTAGGCCCTAAGCTCTGGAATTCCCGCCCTAAACCTCTCTGCCTCCCCACCTCTTTCTCCTCCATTAAGGCACCCCTTAAAACCTACCTCTTTGGCCAAGCTTTTGGTCACCTGTCCTAATATCTCCTTATGTGGCTCGACGTCAAATTTTGATTGATAACACTCCAGCACCTTGGGACTTTTCACTACCTTAAAGGCGCTATATAAATGCAAGTTGTTGTTGTTGTATACTGGTCACTTGAACGTAGCTGATGTCATCAGCATATTTATTATCATGTGCACAAAGAATAAACCTCCCGTTTATCATTTATGAATAGAAGGTGACTATCTCGGCGACTTTCTGGGATGTGAATAGCCGGTGTTGAAAGCTCAGCCGCATCTCTCATCTCCACCCACCCCCCACCCCCCCAACCTTGTCTTGCATCTGTTGCCAAGCCGAATCTCACTTAAAAGGCGTGAGCCTTGAGAGAGAGAGAGAGAGCGAATGACAGATTGCAAGTGTGGATGTGTGGGGCTTGTGATGTTGAGTCGCTGTCTGTCAGTCTGGTGCATGTGTGTGTATGTGATCAACTGGCAGTGAATGGCTCTGTCAATTTCAGTCTCTCTGAATGGCTCTGTCAATTTCACCGAAGCCGGAGCAGAGCGCAGGCGCCAGGACCTGCCCCAAACATCTCAAGGTGTACTCATCGCGTTGAAGATGGCGACAATTTGAGGTTGGAAGGTTGAGGGGGGGGTGGTGGTGGTGGTGGGGAGGGAAAGAGAGAGAGAGAGAGAGAGAAGGGGGGAAAAAAAAAGGCAACAGGGGACAAGGCAAGAGAATGAGACCCAGGAAACGCACAAGGACACCGGCGGAGGAGAGCAGGAAAAAAACGATGATCGCGATTTATTCCTAAAGGATCGTGCGCCTCTCGCACTAATAGTGGGTGCGCGCTGGGGATTTATTTTATCAGGTAGCCTACAACACCGAAAAAGGGGGGTGGGAGGGAGAGTGGGGGGGGTGGGTGTTATCTATGGCTTTTTATTTATTTATTTATTTTTATTACAAAAATAAAAAAAAAACAATCTCCCTTTTTGTTTTGTCCAGATGGTGGATGCAATCTCCTGCAAAATGCAATGGATTATTTTTGACCAGACGATGGGGGGGGAATTGCACCCCTCTTTTGCAACTCTCCACACAGCCATGCTGCAAAAGTGACATTGGGAACTAAGGAGATATTGGAAAAGCCGCCTTTTTTCCCCACCTTTTTCCCCCTCCAAAATATGATCAGGGGTACTTGGATGTGTAATGCCGTCTTGAGAATCTGTTTTGCACCCACAGCAAACGAGAAACCCTGCGTCGATTCACAGAGGGCAGAGAAATGGCAAATGTCTTTAGCGTCTCTGCTTCTTTTCGCCGTCCTCTTGTCTGATTATTTTTGCTCGTGCGCTGGAACGAAATTGAGGAGCGGGGAAACAGCGGGGAGGATCTGGAGTGACCCCGCTGGGAGTCGTAACTTGGTCACATCACACGCGGGGGATCAAAGACAGAGGAGGGGTCCATGTGATCTTTCTCTAACCAATTTGACTGAACCTGTCGAAAATTTGGAGACAGCCTGTGAATTTCCCAAAGGGTTGGATTCCTCCTGTCTGTGGTCTTATTTCAGTCATTTTCGGCTCGCCTTCTGTCACTCTTACACCATTGCTGATCTTTTGCGGGAGTATGTCAACCCGAACGGGTTAAACTGCAGTTTGGATATGCGGAACAGTGATGATGGAGGGGCTATGTCTGTCTGCAGCAAATGCATCAGGGCTTACCAGGTGGAAGACCAACACGCTCAGGAAAAATATGAGGACTTCGAATCACTGCTACACAAGTACTTGGAATCGGGATATTCGGTCAAATCTTGCCCTAGCGACTGTATGGTAAGGTTAATATATTTCTGAGTTGTTCATTTTAAATCCATAATTAAACCTGTGATACGGAATGGTGGGGTCTGTGTATCAGTTGGAAAAAGGTAACAAGATTGGATTTTTTTTCTTGCTATGTTGATTTGTTTATACCTCAAAAAAAGAACAAATGAAGGAACCCTTTGGTGAAAGAATAATTGTGTAAGGTCGGAAACAGTCAAAGAGAAGACCAGGTGGAGGTTAGGTGACATCAAGCTTGGGTTTTAAAGAAAAAGTTTGAAGATTGTAGTTGGAAGGGAAGATATGGAGTTCCATGGGATTGAGGTCTTGGGAAAGAATGAGAGTAAGGAGGCTGTGTAACAGGTTATTATTTCAATACAGTGAGGATGTAGTGAGGGGGAGTGTGTAGAGTGGCATAGTTGGAACTTAGGAGGAAGGAGAGTGGCAAGTTCAGGAGAGCAATGACCACAGCATGGATACAACAGGGAGGCAAGAAAGGATGCAACAGAAAGGCTAGTGGTGAGAAAAGGATCATTTTTCAGATGACAAGCAATCTGCATGTAAGTCCTTTATTGAAGGTTTATGTTGATATAAGTTTTGTGTTATTCATCCCCTCATACTGCACATTAACAGGGTAATGAACATTTTACACTAATACTTTTGTCAGTTTTAATACAATGCTATGGTAATATGTTCAAAAAGGATGCATGATGCAGAGTCTTGGGATATGGTTTAGATGTCATGAGTGTGCAGGCCTGATCACTCACAAGCCTCGAAGTTGTCAGCCTCATGAGTGGGGTTCAGGTTGTACCCCGTGTTTCCCCATCAAGTATCCTGTCTCCACCACACAGTAATTAAAACGATGGAAAGTGTACATTTTAGTTTTAAATAAATGCACAGACTGTGGGCAGCTTCTGATCATGTTGCTATGAAACTTTTCCTTTTCACAGCGCCGTCTGTTCTGACTTGTGATGTTATCTGTGAGAAATATGAAGAGTGTTGCATGGAGATGTTATGATAGAGACGGGTTCTAGAATTCAGTGAAAGAACATATATTGGTTTTCATTAAAATACTCTTCCCACTTGAAACAAAAAATGTTTTCTTTAAAGGCAGAAAATGGTGGGAATATGTGATTTCCAGAAATCAGTTGATCTTTTTATCCGATAAATGATTTTTTTAATTAACCCCCATCCCATATGTCAAAAGACCCTTTATGTTACAAGATGTGAAGGCATGCAGCAAGACTTAAGTAGCCATAATGTCACCTGTAAAGGGAGGAGTTCCTACTGACATCTCAAGATATGAATGTTTCCACAAAACTTGAACAGGAATGATTGTGTTTCTTGTAGAAAGTAAGTTTCAAAATCTCTACATGTATGCTCATGGACCCATTACACTTCCAGGACTTGTCTGAGATTGATGAACAGCTTGAGTGTTCCTCTTGCAGGCTAGAAACACCATTGAGTCCTTTGTGCAACAGCCTTGAAATGCACTCTCAGCCATCTGTTATTCTGAAGGTGAAGTGCGCAACACAGTACTCAATTCGTATTATAGCACTTCCCATGTATTTGCTTATTGCTATGCTATCGTATTATTGTGCATTAAGATGGGTTATATAATTAAACAAACCTTCATTGAAAGGATTTGGGACTCTCTCACTTTTAACATATCCCTGTCATCTTCCAAAATCATCAGGTTGTGTATTTGGATTCTTGACTATGAAAATAAGATAGCAGACAATTTAATGAAAGATGTGACCCTGAACTTTTTGACATCTTACCGGCTAAGCAGGTGTTGATTTTATATCCTGCACAGTACAGGATCACAGAGTTAGAAAGCAGTTGATCACTGGAAGTCAGTTTTGTAGGTCAAATGGCGATATGTTATGTAAATGGACAGTTGGGAATTAACCTTGATGAGTAAAATCTCATGTAAATAACCTGTTTGTGCCAATAACACTATTCGATAAAGCGGCCCGACATCAGAAAGATCAGCATTTGAAGCATGTTGAATTGAAACGTGCTCTGTGATTAGGTGGCAGATTTGGTTTGCTGGTAGATTCTTTTTCTCCCTATTTTCGGATTCATTTGGTGTCATTCAGCACTTTTCACGGAAGAAAAAGTAGACCAAAAATGAAGCGGGAACTACTGGAAACTTATTACTATCACTGCATTGATAAAGTTTGGGGTGGTGGTTGGAGGGGCGCACAATAGCGCAGCACGTTGGAGTGCCAACACTTAGCCTCACGAGGGTCAATCCTCCAGCTTTGCTCATTTCTCCATCTGAGTTGCACTGACTAGGAGATATGAAACGGAGGTTTGCAGCTTCTCCCATGAGGAGGGAAAATTGGACTGGGATATGCCGCCCGGATATTAACTCGTGCTTCCCAAAGGAGGTATTGATGTATCGCTGCGAACAGGTCATCTGCAGATGAAGCAGATTGAAAGATGCAAAGTTAATAAATAAATCCCATAAAAATTACATTCAAAACAGGAATAAAACATTACAATTTCCACACACACGTGCAACGAGTTGCTGATGCCCAATTGTGCCTCCAGTAGTAGGCTTTGAGCAGGGGCCTTTCCACATGCATAGTAACAAAATCAGGTCGTCAGTGAGCCCAGGCTGCTCCTGTGCATTTTCCAGCAGTTAGTTGCAGAGCAGTATTGGTGGAGATCTCAAACAACTAGCCCATCTTCCTGGATGGGGAACATGTGTGACGAAGAAAGGTTCAAGAAGGGGAAAATAAGAAATTTGAACATGTTGGAGCCCCAAAGTGTGAACACACGTTTGATTTTCTCCACAATATTGAATTCCCAATCTCAGCCACATTGCTGTTATGGAGACATGAGTGGAGTTCAGTTACTTCCTCATGGAAGGGAGGGAAAATCAGATAGAGAATCATACTTGGGTCACTTGCTCACATGTCCCAGCAGACAATTCAGAATGACACTGGCAGATGCGTGGGCTAGGTTGCCAGCACACATTTCGTGTGTACCCGGGGGAGATGAGATAAAAGGAAGGGTATTATTGCCCTCAAGGATGTACAGCCTTGAGCAACCAAGATTATTCCAGATATCAGGAATCTTAAGTTATGAATAAAAGTTTAAGCAAGTTCGGCTTGTTCCCTTTGGAAAAAGAGAGACAATGAGGGGACTTCATAGTTTTCAACTTTATGAAGGGGATTGACAACATTGGTCCAGATACATTTTTCAGCATGGCAGAGTTCAAATGTCAGAAGATAGAAGTTAAAAGTAGGGAAGTTAGGAGAGACAAAGGAAAGCAAGTGAACAGTATGAATGGGTTCAAGAGCCAACTAAATAGTTTATGGAGTGAGATGGGATTGATGGATATGATGAGAAATAAGATAGTTGGGGCTTATCTTTTAAAGAAGCTATCAGAAAAAAACAGCTAATTGAGTCTTGAACCCAACTTTGCTGGTTGTTTATCCCACAGATCAATTGCCCTTTGGTGAAAAAAGTCCTGCCTGACTTTGCTTCATTGCTATTTACTCCCTTATTTTAACTTATGACCCCAATATTTGAACCTTTTGCCAACATGAAGAATTTGTCTGGATCATTTTTGCCTATTCCTTTCAAAGTATTGAAAGGTTCAATCGATGCATGATGAAGTTTTTGACCCTTAAATAACTGTAAAAATAATTTCATAGCTCTTTGGGAACAGCTTGGAGGGGCATGGATGTGTTGCGTTTTGTGCATTTGCATGTAGCTATCAGTCTTAATCCCCCACTGCATCCCAGACTTTACAACGCCTTTCTGATTGAACCTACTCCAGTTGCTTCCGAGTCTAGAGGTGGCAGCGAAGTCTTGACTTGGGAGGCAGAAAATCTGGGGCAGGAGATAGCACCAGTGATGAAGTCCATGCATGTGAAGCAGCAACAGGAGCCAGGACCAGCTGTAAGGCTTGGTGCCACGGAGAGTGACAGGGAGCAGTGCTCGGAACTGAAGGCCGTAGCAGCAATGGGGCCTGGAGCCAATGAGCAGAGCCAGGCTAGTTTTAGACAAGGCAGGACTGGGGAACTAACATGGTGGATGTCTGCATAGAAAATGTTTTTTTTTGATAGAGTGTCATTGGTTCAGTCACAAAAATTATCAATCAGAAATGACACTATTTACATGATTCTGGAATCAGATTGATTGCTAGCTTTGGGATATGATTGGCTGAAGGGACGGATTGAAAGGACCATGGTTTCTGGGATCTGATCAGTGCAAGTTCAGGAATGAGTTTAATTGAAGGGAGACTACAATTATACATT
The DNA here is from genome assembly GCF_035084215.1 of Heptranchias perlo. Classification (NCBI taxonomy): domain Eukaryota; kingdom Metazoa; phylum Chordata; class Chondrichthyes; order Hexanchiformes; family Hexanchidae; genus Heptranchias; species Heptranchias perlo. The sequence goes on along the minus strand of NC_090339.1, from coordinate 51,666,050 downwards.
CTTGCAGACACAAAACTACAACAATATAGATGGAAAGTGAGTAGATCCCAGGAATGAGTTACAGGCTGGAACCTAATGAAGGCATTTAGATAGTTTATAAATAGAATAATGGATACTTGAAAACGACTGGAGACACTAATCTAATTAAGAGGTTCAGATGATGTCTAAGCCTCACTGGTTGATAACTACGAAAATGATGTTACTGCATTGATATCACCCCACAGGCTTATTTTGTGTATTTTTGTAGTAATTGTCATTAATTTCTGGAGTGTTTTCATTCAGTTTCAGGTCCACTGTTCACTATCCATGTGGATACGAACCAGTACATCTAGGTCACCAGAACAGCTCTTGCGAGTTTAGCAAGAAATAGTTTTCAGTTAATTGACAGGAAATTGCATTGCCGATTATTGCATTATTATTCAAATATATTGCAATTAAGGGTCATCATGGTTTTCACTGGCTGATGTAATTTAAGAGGTGCACTGGCCAATTATATTTATATTCAGATCTGTATTGATTATTAGAAATTATAAATAATATTTGGTACATGACATCACTTAGTTGACTGAATGCCACATTTGCAAATTTCCAGCCCCTTGGCAAAAATACCCATTTTTATAGTGAAAGAATAAAATGACAGTTTTTATTCAAAAGCACCTTTGAAATAGTGCTGAAAATATTTTAATTTATGTTTTATCCTTAACACAATTATCCAATAAAATTCCATTGAGAACAAAATTGAAAGTTAATATTTCACTACCGTGTAAACATGGTACCACTCCCATTTCCTGGATAAATGTGCATCTTTGCGATGCCCTGATCTCAGGCACATTATATTTCATCCAAAACTCTGCTGCCTGTATCCTAACTCACACCAAGTCCCACTCACCCATTACCCCTGTGCTCACTGACCTACATTGACTCCTGGTCTGGCAACGCCTCGATCTTAAAATTCTCATCTTTGTTTTCAAATCCCTCCATGGCCTTGCCCCACCCTATCTCTGTAACCTCCTCCAGCCCTACAACCCTCAGAGATCTCTGCACTCCTCCAATTCTGGCCTCTTGTGCATCCCCGATTTTTGTTGCTCCAACATTGGCAGCCGTGCCTTTAGCTGCCTAGGCCCTAAGCTCCGGAATTCCCACCCTAAACCTCTCCACTTCTCTGCCTCTCTCTCCTCCTTTAAGTCGTTCCTTAAAACCTACCTCTTTGACCAAACTGGTCAACTGCCGTAATATCTACATGGCTCGGTGTCAAATGTTGTCTGATAATGCTCCTGTGAAGCACCTTGGGACGTATTTACTATGTTATAGACACTATATAAACACAAGTTGTTGTTGTGGTCATTAATATATTGCAGATACTATACATTGAGGTTTTGTTTTCTTATTGTAATGATCTAAGCAATTAACTATGAACAAGATATGAATAACCTGAATAGTTTTGTACACAGCACTGAATGCACTCTTTATTGTCCATGTATCCTGGCCAATATTTAACCCTCAAGTAAGCAATTTGGGACATCCTGAGAAGGTGAAAGGTGCTCTTTAAATGCAAGTTCTTTCTTTCTTTTGTGTGCGCTTTTACACTGTATCCTATACTACCCATATACAGTACAGTACATACCCAAAACTGCCCGTTTACAATACTATACAATGCCCAATACAGGCGTGTGCAGTACTGTACAATGTCCAATACAGGCCGTGTGCAGTACTGTATAATGTCCAATACTGGATGTGTGCAGTACTGTACAATGTCCAATACTGACTATGTGCAGTTTTTTTTTTATTCGTTCACGGGATGTGGGCGTCGCTGGCAAGGCCGGCATTTATTGCCCATCCCTAATTGCCCTCGAGAAGGTGGTGGTGAGCCGCCTTCTTGAACCGCTGCAGTCCGTGTGGTGACGGTTCTCCTGTGGATGGTGCACACTGCAGCCACAGTGCACTGATGGTGAAGGGAGTGAATGTTTAGGGTGGTGGATGGGGTGCCAATCAAGCGGGCTGCTTTATCTTGGATGGTGTCGAGCTTCTTGAGTGTTGTTGGAGCTGCACTCATCCAGGCAAGTGGAAAGTATTCCATCACACTCCTGACTTGTGCCTTGTAGATGGTGGAAAGGCTTTGGGGAGTCAGGAGGTGAGTCACTCGCCGCAGAATACCCAGCCTCTGACCTGCTCTCGTAGCCACGGTATTTATATGGCTGGTCCAGTTAAGTTTCTGGTCAATGGTGACCCCCAGGATGTTGATGGTGGGGGATTCGGCGATGGTAATGCCGTTGAATGTCAAGGGGAGGTGGTTAGACTCTCTCTTGTTGGAGATGGTCATTGCCTGGCACTTATCTGGCGCGAATGTTACTTGCCACTTATGAGCCCAAGCCTGGATGTTGTCCAGGTCTTGCTGCATGCAGGCTCGGACTGCTTCATTATCTGAGGGGTTGCGAATGGAACTGAACACTGTGCAGTCATCAGCGAACATCCCCATTTCTGACCTTATGATGGAGGGAAGGTCATTGATGAAGCAGCTGAAGATGGTTGGGCCTAGGACACTGCCCTGAGGAACTCCTGCAGCAATGTCCTGGGGCTGAGATGATTGGCCTCCAACAACCACGACCATCTTCCTTTGTGCTAGGTATGACTCCAGCCACTGGAGAGTTTTCCCCCTGATTCCCATTGACTTCAATTTTACTAGGGCTCCTTGGTGCCACACTCGGTCAAATGCTGCCTTGATGTCAAGGGCAGTCACTCTCACCTCACCTCTGGAATTCAGCTCTTTTGTCCATGTTTGGACCAAGGCTGTAATGAGGTCTGGAGCCGAGTGGTCCTGGCGGAACCCAAACTGAGCATCGGTGAGCAGGTTATTGGTGAGTAAGTGCCGCTTGATAGCACTGTCGACGACACCTTCCATCACTTTGCTGATGATTGAGAGTAGACTGATGGGGCGGTAATTGGCCGGATTGGATTTGTCCTGCTTTTTGTCGACAGGACATACCTGGGCAATTTTCCACATTGTCGGGTGGATGCCAGTGTTGTAGCTGTACTGGAACAGCTTGGCTAGAGGCGCAGCTAGTTCTGGAGCACAAGTCTTCAGCACTACAGCTGGGATGTTGTCGGGGCCCATAGCCTTTGCTGTATCCAGTGCACTCAGCCGTTTCTTGATATCACGTGGAGTGAATCGAATTGGCCGAAGACTGGCTTCCGTGATGGTGGGGATATCGGGAGGAGGCTGAGATGGATTATCCACTCGGCACTTCTGGCTGAAGATGGTTGCAAACGCTTCAGCCTTGTCTTTTGCACTCACGTGCTGGACTCCGCCATCATTGAGAATGGGGATGTTTGCAGAGCCTCCTCCTCCCGTTAGTTGTTTAATTGTCCACCACCATTCACGACTGGATGTGGCAGGACTGCAGAGCTTTGATCTGATCAGTTGGTTGTGGAATCGCTTAGCTCTGTCTATAGCATGTTGCTTCCGCTGTTTAGCATGCTTGTAGTCCTGAGTTGTAGCTTCACCAGGTTGGCAGCTCATTTTTGGGTACGCCTGGTGCTGCTCCTGGCATGCTCTTCTACACTCCTCATTACACTCCACAGTAGTGTACAGTGTCCATTACTGGCTATGTGCAGTACTGTGCAACGTCCAATACTGGCTATGTGCAGTACTGTACAACGTCCAATACTGACTATGTGCAGTAGTGTACAGTGTCCATTACTGGCTATGTGCAGTACTGTACAACGTCCAATACCGGCTATGTGTAGTACTGTACAACATCCAATACTGACTATTTGCAATACTGTACAATGTCCAATATTGGTTATGTGTAATACAGTACAGTGCCCAATATTTGCCATGCGCAGTACTGTACAATGCCCAATACTAGCTGTGCACAGAACTGTACCATGCTTATACTGTATGGCATTATGAAAAGATAAATTGTTAATTATTTGATGTCCTGTCAATTAAAATTCAAAATCAATTACATTTTAATTAATTGGTGGTTTGCTACAACATTGTGATTTAAAATGGGCCGTATCAGGTCATGCATAACATTCTTGTGCATTTGTAGTACAGTTTGTCCTGTCCTGCAACCCTAGCGTACTATTTGATTCTTGCACAATTCTATATATGTGAGATGTAACATTGTCTTTTAGAGTGGGTTCAATAGAATTGCTCTGTCTTTTCAGAGATTCTGTGTGATGCTGACTCTTATGGGCCACAATTTTAAAAAGGGGGCAACTTCACTCATGAGATAAAAGGGGTGCTTTTTCACACCTATTTAATATTCCCCCAATCCATTAGTGTCCAAGTCACAAATTTTCCTCAGCTAAAGAGGATGGGCACGCGGGCAACTTACTGCTGGGCTTCTGACAGTATTCTCTATTGTGCCACTAAGAAGTGTACTACAGTGGCCCCAAGGAGTGATTTTTCCATCTCTTACTGTGAAGGAGTGTGTGACCTCCACTCTGCTCTTCCCAAGAATGGCGGGAAATCATGCTGTGGGGAACTGCAAAGTCACCTCCTACCATATCATGGCGCAGCACATTGGAGCTCTCATCTACTGAAGGCTTGTTTGTTTGCAAGCTTAAGACGATTAGGCTTTAAGGGGCAACTTGAAACAGTCTCGGAGGAGAATGTCAGCGTTTGTGTTGCTATAAAAAACAAATGACTGAGGAAACCCTTTGCAAGCAATAACATTTACATTTTTTTTAAAAGGGCATTGACACTGCTTTTAGAGACATTTCAGGTAGGCTGACTGAAAACACAGCCTAACATGGACACATTAGCAAAGCTGTCAACACTGGACAAATCCTAGGTGTCAAATAGCATGGTGGTTGTCTGCATTGAAAATGTTTTTTTGATAGAGTGCCATTGGTTCAGTCACAAAAATTACCTATCAAAAATGACACTATTTACATGATTCTGGAATCAGATTGATTGCTGGCACTTCAAAAGGCATTCGATGAGGTGCCATACAAGAGCTTGTTACACAAGACTGGGGCTCATTGGATTAGGGGGTAATATATTAGCATGGATTGAGGGTTGGTTAACGGACAGAAAACATGGACAAGGAATAAACGGGTCATTTTTGGGTTGGCAGGTTATAACTAGTGGGGTGCCGCAAGGATCGGTGCTTGGGCCTCAGCTATTTACAATCTATATTAATGACTTAGATGAAAGGACCGAGTGTAATGTATCTAAGTTTGCTGACGATACAAAGCTAGGTGGGAAAGTAAGCTGTGAGGAGGACACAAAGAGATTGCAAAGGGATATAGATAGGTTAAGTGAGCGGGCATGAGGTGGCAAATGGAGTATAATGAGGTGGAAATATGAAATTATCCACTTTGGTAGAAAAAAAAGAAAAACAGAACATTCTTTAAAGAGTGAAAAAGTATTAAGTGTTGGTGTTCAGAGGTATTTGGGTGTCCTTGTCCACGAAACACAGAAAGTTAACGTGCAGGTACAGCAAGCAATTAGGAAGGCAAATGGTATGTTGGCCTTTTTTGCAAGGGGGTTGGAGTATAAGAGTAAGGAAGTCTTGCTGCAATTGTACAGGGTTTTGTGAGACCACACCTGGAGTACTGTGTACAGTTTTGGTCTCCTTTTCTAAAGAAGGATATGCTTGCCTTAAAGGCAGTACAACAAAGGTTCACTGGATTGATTCCTGGGATGAGAGGGTTTTCCTATGAGGGAAGATTGAGTAGAATGGGCCTATACTCTCTGGAGTTTAGAAGAATGAAAGGTGATTTCATTGAAACGTATAAGATTCTGAGAGGGCTTGACTGGGTAGATGCTGAGAGGCTGTTTCCCCTGAATAGAGAGTCTAGAACTAGGGTACATAGTCTCAGGATAATGGGTCGGAAATTTAGGACTGAGATGAGGAGGAATTTCTTCACTCAGATGGTTGTGAATCTTTGTAATTCTCTACCTGTGGATGCTCAGTCGTTGAGTATATTTAAGACTGAGATAAATAGATTTTTGGACTCTAGGGGAATCAAGGGATATGGGGATTGGGCGGGAAAGTGGAGTTGAGGTAGAAGATCAGTCATGATCTTCTTGAATGGCGGAGCAGGCTCAAGGGGCCGTATGGCCTACTCCTGCTCCTATTTCTTATGTTCTTTTGTTGTTTGGGATATGATTGGCTGAAGGGACTGATTAAAAGGACCATGGTTTCTGGGATCTGATCAGTGCAAGTTCTGGAATGAGTTTAATTGAAAGGAGACTACAATTATACATTCTTACAGACACAAAACTATAATATTATAGATGGAAAGTGAGTAGATCCCAGGGATGAGTTACAGGCTGGAGCCTAATGAAGGCATTTAGATAGTTTATAAATAGAATAATGGATACTTGGGAATGATTGGAAACACTAATCTAATTAAGAGGTTCAGATGATGTCTAAGCCTGACTGGTTGATAACTACGAAAATGATGTTACTGTCTTGATATCACCCCACAGTTTTTATTTTGTGTATTTTTGTAGTAATTGTCATTAATTTTTGGAGTGTTTTCATTCAGTTTCAGGTCCACTGTTCACTATCCCTGTGGATACGAACCAGTACATCTGGGTAACCAGACAAATCCTAGGTGTCAACTTTTCAGTTGCAAGCCATATATTTAAAGTGTCAAATACATAAATATGAACCAGCATGATATGGGCTGCAGGGGTGGCCAGCTTGTATTCATGAATTTTGCTCCTTTCCTCTTTCTTAATCTTTTCTTCACATCTTTCTTTCTGTTTGTCTGTATCCCTTTTTTGTGTTTCTCTTTCTATTCTTACAGCCCAGCTGGCTATGATCTTGCAGGTATTTTCTCTCAGAGGTCAAGAGATTCCTGCGGATGCCAAGCTATTCCAGCATTCACAGTGGCAAAAAAAAGCCCTCTATTAAAACAATAGGGCCTGTAGAAACTCTATAAAGAAAAAGTAACGTTAATAAAATTACTTAGGCCTTCTCATTGGGAGGGGAGAGAAGATTGTGGATTTGGACGTCTTCCCTAAAATGGGCAGCTCAGATTTATTAGTGTCTATCTTATCGTGTCTGTCAGTGTCTTCCAGCACAGACAAGATCCTCCAATAGACCTCCATCTGTGCTGTAAACCTCTGTGGCTATCTTGCTAAATTATAATTGCTGCTGTTAATAGGCTAGGTTCACACCATCCCTCACCTTGTCTCCCTGGACCTGGAACAAGTGTTTGCTTGTCTACTGTCTCATGAACCCCTTTTGGGAGGAGGTGGTCACCTGAAGTCGATAGCACTGATGAGCACAGTGCAGACTCCTTTCAACATTGCAGTGGTGCTGCTATGTACTCCCTCAGGGGAAGAAAACAGGTGAGCCGAGATAATGGTGCGCTTTGAGAGCCTGTGTTCCCAATACATCCCCAGTTACATGTTACTGAAGGAGTGGTGGCTGAGTCAAGCATTGCACAAGAGCACTGGATTTTCCTCCAAATGGCTATTCTGGCTTCTAAACTTGTGAAGTGTTTGAAGATTAATATAAAACGCTTACTTTGCTATTTTTAGTATACAGCGCATCCAGTCAGTGTCCAAATACATAACTAACGAAAAATCATCAACCCCACATAAAGTAAATCAATTTAAAAACTCTGTATCATACAGTACTCAATACAAAGAATACACCAAGAGGAACACAACCCCTCCCTTCCCGATCACATCTGTGAAGGGTTGTGTTTCCCTTGTTATATTCTTTGTATTCAGTACTGTATGAAACAGAGCTTTTAAATTGATTTACTTAGTGGGGGGTTGATGATTTTTAGTTAGTTATGTATTTGGACACTGACTGGAGTATATCTGTTTGACTGGCAGATGTCCTGATACTGAGAGGATATACTTATCAGGAAAAGCTGAACGGGCTAGGGCTCTTTCCTCCAGAAAAGGGGAGGCTGAGGGGTGACCGGATAGAAGTCTTTAAGATAATGAAAGGGTTTGATAGGGTAGATGTAGATGCAGAGAAAATGTTTCCACTTGTGGGGGTGTTCAAAAACAGAGGTCATAAATATAAAATGGTCACTAATAAATCCAATAGGGAATTCAGGAGAAACTTCTTTTCCCAAAGAGTGGTAAGAATGTGGAACATGCTACCACAAGGAGTAGTTGAGGCAAATAGCGTGGATATATTTAAGGAGAAACTAGATAAACACATGATTGAGAAAGGAATAGAGGATATGCTGATAGGGTTAGATGAAGTAGGGAGGGAGGAGGCTCGTGTGGAGCATAAATGCCGGCATAGACCAGTTTGGCTGAATGGCCTGTTTCTATGCTGTAGTTTCGATGTAACTCGATGCATTTACAAACCTAAATTATCTGCAATATTTCTATGTCAGTTTTCATCACTCTCAGAATAAGATTAAAGATGTAAATGTGTATTGCATTGTCAATCTTTATCTTTTCCACACACATTTCATCCTTACTCACCCCTCACCATCTGCCATATCACTGGTCAACCACACGCCCTCAATCCCACTTGTTTGAAACTCAGAATTTACAGCCTCTCTTTCGCTTATTGTTGGTCAGGACACCGGAAGAGCTCTCCTGCTCTTTTTCGAATAGCACCATGGGATCTTTTCCATCCATCTGAGAGGGCAGAAGGATATCTCGGTTTAACGTCTCATCCAAAAGATGGCACCTCCGACAGTATAGCGCTCCCTCAGTACTGCTCAGAAGTGCCAGCCTAGATTATGTGCTTAAGTCTCTGGAGTGGGGCTTAAACCCACAACCTTCTGACTCAGAGGCAAGAGTGCTACCACTGAGCCACAGCTAACACTGTGTTTGTATCCACTCTGTATATATTTTTTCACGATATGTTTCTTTCTCTCTGTATCTAATCTCTCTCAAACTCTGTATTTCCCACTTGTCAATAATACAAAAATAGATGATATGGATGTAAGCAGGCTACTTAATTTGGACTGTGTGTACAGAAGTAGAGAACACATATATTTATTAACATGTTTTAGTCAGGAGTACGGATAAGTACATCTTTTTTCCCCACAGAATAGTGGCTATGTGGAATTGATTCCCATCAAAAGCAATTCATGCTGGTTAAGTATTTGGAATGGGAATGAGACTGCAAGTTATAGGGATAAGTATGGATCAAGATTATCAAATACTCCATGGAACACAATGGTTGCTGTCCTGCTGCAGCCATGGAAATGTCATCTGTGGAAAACAACAGGCCAGGTTGGAATATTAGAAGTGTAAGTGCAAATAGATACTGTGGAATTTTGCTTCACTGTCTTTTAGGAGGCAGGAAAAAAAATTGCAGAGATTTCTCACAGGAGGTCAATAGAATAGTTGGAGTCTAGGATAGGATGTATTTTGCTTGGTGTATTGAACGAGTGAGATTTATGGGGCAAATCACCTTTTCCCATCCCATGCTTTCTTACGCAGATTTAGGGACCAATAATCATTTATGTATTTATATTTATATTTATATATATATATATATATATCTATCAAACATAAATATACCTGAACCAACAATGCAACCTCATGCTAACCTCGGGAAGAGCACTCCTCCTGCACTGCTATGTCACTTCCTATACCAGTCACCCTTATGGTTTCTCTGAGCGACGTTAACAATTTAATGCCAAATTGATAGCAAAAGTTCGGATAAGGTTATTCAACATGGGAGTGAAGTTTAAGTTTAGATTATACGGTAAATTTTGTGAGGGCCTGTGCCTACACCTCATATTCTACCATCTCAGGTCAGAAAATCAGGCATCCGACTTCATGCGCCCGATTTGCGGGGTGTCCGATTTTCCATTCAGCGATTGGGACCATTTCAAAATATGCTGTGATGCTGGCATGTCCATGGATCCTTTATATTTTGTATAAAACTGGAAATTATCACAGCATGAATCTTTCGTACAATTGCATCCTTCTAAGCCACCCCGGGGGACATCTGCCTCATCTGGCATTCTACAGTGTGCACATGTATCGGGGAATTGACAGCTGCTATGTTTGCAAGTGGCAACACCTTCATCGCTTTTCCTGCAGAAAGGAGACATCAAATGAGCAGGACGAACAGCTTTCACCGGAGAGCAGGATTCCATCAAATTCAAAGAGTCGCATGTGGCACCCATGTGGAATCAGGGCTTTTCGTATCAACCTCTTGGCCTTCAGGAAAAGAACGGATTTGTGCTCAATTAATGCTCAGTTGGTATCTACCCACAGAAACTTCATCTTGCACGTCAATTATCTGGGAGGGAGCCATGATGCTTCATCGTGCAGAAGTCCACAGTGCCCACGTTATTTGTAGGGTGGATGGCTCTTAAGGGAAAAAAGCTATCCTCTGTGTCCATGGCTGCAAACCCCATGGATAAAACACCTAACAGCAGAGCCTCACTTCATCCTGGACACCTCAGCATCTATTTGTTGCTCCTTGGCTACTACCTTCACCTTCTAGAAAGTATGCCATGCAATTTAAGCACAATGAAACAGTGTGAAAAAGTGCACAATGGGTCTCAGAGGGCGAGGTAGTCACCAGCTTAGGTTTGTGCCATGGTTAATTAGCCTCATAAGGAACATGCACACTCTCCAGCCATCGCGCCTTGCTCCTGATACCAGCACATTTTGTTTTCCTCATTTGCTATCTGGAACAAAGGAGTTGGTTGGCTCCATTAACTCAGTTGGCAACCTCCCTCCATCCAGCTGGCATCAGTGCTTTTGCTGGAGGGTGGTCTTCAACCCCAAATAAAGCCAGCCTTCTATGATGCACCTCCTGCAGCGGGACCTCCAACTCCAAGCATCAAATGGAGCAATGTTACCTACTGTGCCACTGTGAACAATTAGTTCACTTTTCTGTCACCAACTGTTTCCTCTTTTGTGGCAAGTGGCAGTCCTTTAGGAGCTCCTGCCTTGCTTGGTTTTGCTCTCCCCAGCCACGCTCTCTGAACAAGCTTTGTCTGTGCCTGTAGGCTATGTGGGAAAGGGTTTATATGACAAAATCCGGCATATCCTGCCCCCGTTGCTATGGGTACAGGTGTGCACCTGTGCGTCGGGTCAGCACAACCTCAGTTTTGCCCGTTGTGCAAAATCGAGGCTAATAGCTTTGAAGTCAGTCCCTAGTAGCAATTGCTTAATGATAGGCACAGCTTTAGGTATGATTTCTGGACCAGACGACACTGGTCCTTTAAGCAAATAATTGGTGGTTCTGTGCAATATGTTTGAAGAGCCGCAGTGATAAAATTACGTAATGAGAAGTGGGCCTATAAATGCTGTTTTGCAGGGCAGCAAAGAATCTTAACCACATGTCACACAGCCTTGCTGGGTTGTATCGGGTACAAATGTAAGAAGAAAAGCCCAATGTTCAGTCATAAAAAATAATAAATTAAAATAGAGTTGGAAGATGTCAGCTGCACACGAACATAAGTGACATTGAGTGTCACACAACGCAACATTTATACAACAACAAACCTCACTGGGTGTAAGTATGCTTGTGTGTGTTTGCAGCCCATCGTATAAATCTGTAATACAGCAGTGTGCCCAGGCAATCCTCAAAATATACACCTTTTGCAAATAGAATACCAGCATTTTGCAATTTCTTGATAAATTCTTACTTTTATGTCAGTTGAAGGGAGGATAAGAAAAATCCAACACCTTGTCTTTTCAGGCTGCTTGTCTCATTTTTCGCTTCAAGCTGATCATTAGTGTGAACTGAATCCATTACCAGTTGATTGTTGTTTGTGCCTCTTGGTCAGATACTGCCTTCCAGATGAAAATGATTAATATAATCACCGATTTTCAGGATAGGCAAAATTGATGCACTTCTAAGGCCTGCTGCTGCCAGGCTCTGTATGTGTGTGTGTCTCTTTCTCTCTATCTCCCTCTCCAAAAATTTCTGTCTCTTTCCCTCTTTGCTCCCCCTATTTCCTGGACCCCAGCACAATTGAAATAAGTAGTCAGGAATTTGTTCATCTGTAGATGTGGATGTCAGTTTTCTTGACTCTCTTTTTCACTTCTCTTCTTAGCTTCTCCTCCTTTATTTCTTCTCACTTTTCCCTTCTTACTCTTCAGTTTTACTCCCCTTTCTCCTGTTTGTTTCTGCAGCACTTTTCCCTCCCACACCTCATATCCTGCAGCTTCCACATAACCACATTAGGATATTGCAGGGGTGGAGAGGGTAGTAGGCTGTAGAAAAAGCATGTTTAACTGAATGGCGGAGCAGCCCCGAGGGGCTGAATGGCTTACTCCTGTTCCAAATGTTCCTATGTTCCTGTTCTGTAAAAGTGTAATAAAAAATATTGATAAGATATGCAGTGAAGTAAAAGAGCCAAGTGCATTTCCTCTCTTACATGGTTGTTCTAAACAGAAAAGTCAAGGCTTAGAACACAGTAGCTATTTGGGTAAAAACAAGCAGATTTTCTCAGGAAGGGACAGAGAGTTTAACAAAGGTAATAGGGCATTAGTGACTAAGGTCACATCAGGGAAAAATAGTAAAAAATTAAAATTAGAGGCGCTATATCTGAATGCAAGTAGCATGCGTAACAAGATAGATGAATTAATGGCATGAATAGAGATAAATGGGTTTGATCTAGTAGCCATTACTAAGACGTGGTTGCAAGGTGACCAAGGTTGGGAACTAAATATTTCAGGGTATTTGACTTTTAGAAAAGATAGACAAAATGGAAAAGGAGGGGGTGGGGGGAGTAGTCCTGATAATAAAGGATAAGATAAAGAGAGTAGTGAGAAAGGATTTTAGCTCAGAAAATCAGGATGTAGAATCGGCATGCGTGGAGCTAAGAAATAACATGGGCAGAAAACATTGGTGGGAGTAGTGTATAGGCCCACTAACAGTAGTTATAGTGTTGGACAGAGTATAAATCAGGACATTAGAGGAGCATGTAACAAGGGTAATGCAATAATCATGGGGGACTTTAACCTTCATACAGACTGGGCAAACCAAATTGGCAAAAGTAATTTGAAGGACGAGTTCATGGAATGCATTCGAGACAGTTTTCTAGAACAACATGTCAAGGAACCAACTAGGGAACAGGCTATTTTAGATCTAGTATTGTGTAATGAGACAGGGTTAATTATAGTCAAGGATCCTCTGGGGAAGAGTGGTCATAATATGATAGAATTTCATATTGAGTTTTAGAGTGATGTAGTTAAGTCCGAAACTAGGGTCTTAAATTTAAACAAAGCCAATTATGTATGTATGAGGGGCGAGTTGGCCAAGGTAGATTGGGAAATTAAATTAAAAGATATGATGGTAGATAAGCAATGGCAAACATTTAAAGAAATAATTCATAATTCTCAACGAATATACATTCCCTACAGGAATAAAAACTCCACTTGAAATGTGGTCCAACCATAGCTAACTAGAGAAGTTAAGGATAGTATTAGATTAAAAGAAGAGGTTTACAATGTTGCCAAAAAAGTAGTAAGCCTGAAGCTTGGGAAGGTTTAGAAATCAGCAAAGGATGACCAAGAAATTGATAAAGTACTACAGTTGTACAGGGCTTTGGTGAGGCCTCACCTGGAGTATTGTGTACAGTTTTGGTCTCCTTATCTGAGGAAGGATATACTTGCTCAAGAGACGATGCAGCGAAGGTTCACTAGATTCATTCCTGGGATGAGAGGATTGTCCTATGAGGGAAGATTGAGTAGAATGGGCCTATACTCTCTGGAGTTTAGAAGAGTGAGAGGTGATCTCCTTGAAACATATAAGATTATGAAGGGCTTGACAGGGTTGATGCTGAGAGATTTTTTTGATTCGTTCATGGGATGTGGGCGTCGCTGGCGAGGCCGGCATTAATTGCCCATCACTAATTGCCCTTGAGAAGGTGGTGGTGAGCCGCCTTCTTGAACTGCTGCAGTCCGTGTGGTGAAGGTTTTTGCACAGTGCTGTTAGGAAGGGAGTTCCAGGATTTTGACCCAGCGACGATGAAGGAACGGCGATATATTTCCAAGTCGGGATGTATGAGACTTGGAGGGGAACGTGCAGGTGGTGTTGTTCCCATGTGCCTGCTGCTCTTGTCCTTCTAAGTGGTAGAGGTCGCGGGTTTGGGAGATGCTGTCGAAGAAGCCTTGGCGAGTTGCTGCAGTGCATCCTGTGGATTATAAACACTGCAGCCACAGTGCGCCGGTGAAGGGAGTGAATGTTTAGGCTGGTGGATGGGGTGCCAATCAAGCGGGCTGCTTTGTCCTGGATGGTGTCAAGCTTCTTGAGTGTTGTCGGAGCTGCACTCATCCAGGCAAGTGGAGAGTATTCCATCACATTCCTGACTTGTGCCTTGTAGAAGGTGGAAAGGCTTTGGAGAGTCAGGAGGTGAGTCACTCGCCGCAGAATACCCAGCCTCTGACCTGCTCTTGTAGCCACAGTATTTATGTGGCTGGTCCAGTTAAGTTTCTGGTCAATGGTGATCCCCAGGATGTTGATGGTGGGGGATTCGGCGATGGTAATGTCGTTGAATGTCAAGGGGAGGTGGTTAGACTCACTCTTGTTGGAGATGGTCATTGCCTGGCACTTGTCTGGCGCAAATGTTACTTGCCACTTATCAGCCCAAGCCTGGATGTTGTCCAGGTCTTGCTGCATGCGGGCACGGACTGCTTCATTATCTGAGGGGCTGCGAATGGAACTGAAAACTGTGCAATCATCGGCGAACATTCCCATTTCTGATCTTATGAAGGAGGGAAGGTCATTGTTGAAGCAGCTGAAGATGGTTGGGCCTAGGACACTGCCCTGAGGCACTCCTGCAGCAATGTCCTGGGGCTGAGAGGATTGGCCTCCAACAACCACGACCATCTTCCTTTGTGCCAGGTATGACTCCAGCCACTGGAGAGTTTTCCCCCTGATTCCCATTGACTTCAATTTTACTAGGACTCCTTGGTGCCACACTCGGTCAAATGCTCCTTGATGTCAAGGGCAGTCACTCTCACCTCACCTCTGGAATTCAGCTCTTTTGTCCATGTTTGGACCAAGGCTGTAATGAGGTCTGGAGCCGAGTGGTCCTGGCGGAACCCAAACTGAGCATCGGTGAGCAGGTTATTGGTGAGTAAGTGCCGTTTGATAGCACTGTCGACAACATCTTCCATCACTTTGCTGATGATTGAGAGTAGACTGATGGGGTGGTAATTGGCCGGATTGGATTTGTCCTGCTTTTTGTGGACAGGACATACCTGGGCAATTTTCCACATTGTCGGGTAGATGCCAGTGTTGTAGCTGTACTGGAACAGCTTGGCTAGAGGCGCAGCTAGTTCTGGAGCACAAGTTTTCAGCACTACAGCCGGGATGTTGTTGGGGCTCATAGCCTTTGCTGTATCCAGTGCACTCAGCCGTTTCTTGATATCACGTGGAGTGAATCGAATTGGCTGAAGACTGGCTTCTGTGATGGTGGGGATATCGGGAGGAGGCCGAGATGGATCATCCACTCGGCACTTCTGGCTGAAGATGGTTGCAAACGCTTCAGCCTTGTCTTTTGCACTCACGTGCTGGACTCCGCTATCATTGAGATGGGGATGATTACACAGCCTCCTCCTCCCGTTAGTTGTTTAATTGTCCACCACCATTTCACGACTGGATGTGGCAGGACTGCAGAGCTTTGATCTGTTCCGTTGGTTGTGGAATCACTTAGCTCTGTCTATAGCATGTTGCTTCCGCACTTTAGCATGCATGTAGTCCTGAGTTGTAGCTTCACCAGGTTGGCACCTCATTTTTAGCTATGCCTGGTGCTGCTCCTGGCATGCTCTTCTACACTCCTCATTGAACCAGGGTTGATCCCCTGGCTTGTTGGTAATGGTAGAGTGAGGAATATGCCTGGCCATGAGGTTACATATTGTGCTAGAATACAATTCTGCTGCTGATGATGGCCCACAGCGCCTCATGAATGCCCAGTTTTGAGCTGCTAGATCTGTTCTGAATCTATCCCATTTAGCACGGTGATAGTGCCACACATCACGTTGGATGGTGTCCTCAGTGCGAAGACGGGACTTCATCTCCACGAGGACTGTGCGGTTGTCACTCCTACCAATACTGTCTTGGACAATTGCATTTGCAACAGGTAGATTGGGGATGACGAGGTCAAGTAAGTTTTTCCCTCGTGTTGGTTCGCTCACCACCTGCCACAGGCCCAGTCTGGTAGTTATATCCTTCAGGACTTGGCCAGCTCGGTCAGTAGTGGTGTTACTGAGCCACTCTTGGTGATGGACATTGAAGTCCCCCACGCAGAGTACATTCTGTGCCCTTACTGCCCTCAGTGCTTCCTCCAAGTGGTGCTCAACATGGAGGAGGACTGATTCATCAGCTGAGGGAGGACGGTAGGTGGTAATCAGCAGGAGGTTTCCTTGCCCATGTTTGACCTGATGCCATGAGATTTCATGGGGTCCAGAATCAATGTTGAGGACTCCCAGGGCCACTCCCTCCTGATTGTATATCACTGTACCACCACCTCTGGTCGGTCTGTTCTGCCAGTGGGACAGGACATACCCAGGGATGGTGATGAAAGAGTCTGGGATATTGGCTGAAAGGTATGATTCTGTGAGTATGGCTATGTCAGGCTGTTGCTTGACTAGTCTGTGGGACAGCTCTCCCAATTTTGGCACAAGTCCGCAGATGTTAGTGAGGAGGACTTTGCGGGGTCAACTGGGCTTGGTTTGCCTTTGTTGTGTCTGGTGCCTAGTGGTCTGTCCGATTTTATTCTTATGATGACTATTTTTAGCGAGATTGTAAAATTGAGTGGCTTGCTAGGCCATTTCAGAGGGCAATTAAAAATCAACCACATTGCTGTGGGTCTGGAGTCACATATAGGCTCGACCGGGTAAGGACAGCAGGTTGCCTACCCTAAAGGGGATTATTGAACCAGATGGGTTTTTATGATAATCTGGTAATTTTAAAGCCACCATTACTGATACTAGTTTTTTAATTCCAGATTTTATTTAATTAATTGAATTTAAATTCCCCAGCTGCTATAGCAGGATTTGAACTCATGACTCCAGATTATTAATCTGGGCCTGCTGGGTTACTAGTTCAGTAACATAACCACTATGCTACTGTACCCTACTGAGAGGTTGTTTCCCATGGCTGGAGAGTCTAGAACGAGGGGGCATAGTCTCAGGATAAAGGGTCGGCCATTTAAGACTGAGATGAGGAGGAATTTTTTCACTCAGAGGGTTGTGAATCTTTGAAATTCTTTACCCCAGAGATGCTGCGTCGTTGAATATATTCAAGGCTGAGGTAGACAGATTTCTGGACTCTAGGGGAATCAAGGGATATGGGGATCAGGCAGGAAAGTGGAGTTGACGTCGAAGATCAGCCATGATCTGATTAAATGGTGGAGCAAGCTCGAGGGGCCATGTGGCCTACTCCTGCTCCTATTTCTTATGTTCTTATGTTGTAAAGAGGGAGAAAATTGAATATGAGAGCAAACTAGCAAGAAATATAAAAACAGATTGTAAGAGCTTCTCCAAGTATGTAAAAAGGAAGAGATTAGCGAAAGTAAACGTGGGTCTCTTAGAGGCAGAGACAGAAGAGATTATAATGTGGAATAAGGAAATGGCAGAGCCGTTAAACAAATATTTTGTATTTGTCTTCACAGTAGAGGACACAAAAAACATACTGGAAATAGTGGGGAACCAAGGATCTAATGAGAGTGAGTAATTAAGATTAGTAAAGAAAAAGTACTGGAGAAATTAATGGGACTAAAAGCCGACAAATCCCTTGGACCTGTTGGCCTACATCCTAGGGTTTAAAGAGAGGTGGCTGCAGAGATAGTGGATGCATTGGTTTTGATCTTCCAGAATTCCCTAGATTCTAAACGGTCCCCGCGGATTGGAAGGTAGCAAATGTAACCCTGCTGTTCAAGAAAGGAGGGAGAGAGTAAATAGGGAATTATGGGCCAGATAGCCTGACATCAGTAGTAGGGAAAATGCTCGAACCTATTATTAAGGACGTGGTAACGGGGCACTTAGAAAATCATAATGTGATTAGGCAGAGTCAACAAGGTTTTATGAAAGGGAAATCATGTTTGAGTTTTTTGAGGGTCTAGCTAGCAGGGTAGCTCAGGGGGAACCAGTGGATTTAGTGTATTTGGATTTTCAAACGGCATTCGATAAAGTGTCACACAAGAGGTTGTTCCGCAAGATTAGGGCTCATGGGATTGGGGGTAATATATTAGCATTGATTGAGGATTGGTTGACGGACAGAAAACAGAGAGTAGGAATAAATGGGTCATTTTCATGTTGGCAGGTTGTAACTAGTGGGGTGCCGCAAGGATCAGTGCTTGGGCCTCAGCTATTTGCAATCTATATCAATGACTTAGATGAGGGGACCGAGTGTAATGTATCCAAGTTTGCTGATGATGCAAAGCTAGGTGGGAAAGTAAGTTGTTAGAAGGACGCAAAGAGGCTACAAAGGGATATAGACAGGTTAAGTGATTGGGCAAGAAGGTGGCAGATGGAGGATAGTGTGGGGAAATATGAAATTATCCACTTTGGTAGGAAGAATAGAAAAGCAGAATATTTTTTAAAAGATGAGAGATTAGTAAATGTTGGTATTCAGAGGGATTTGGGTATCCTTGTACACGAATCACAGAAGGTTAACCTGCAGGTACAGCAAACAATTAGGAAAGCAAATGGTATGTTAGCCTTTATTGCAAGGGGGTTGGAGTATAAGAGTTTAGGAAGTCTTGCTGCAATTATAAAGGAATTTGGTGAGACCACACCCAGAGTACTGTGTACAGTTTTGGCCTCCCTACCTAAGAAAGGATATACTTTCCTTAGAGGGGGTGAAATGAAGGTTCACTAGATTGATTCCTGGGATGAAAGGGTTGTCCTTTGAGGAGAGATTGAGTAGAATGGGCCTTTATTCTCTGGAGTTTAGAAGAATGAGAGGTGATCTCATTGAAACATATAAAATTCTTAGAGGGCTTGAAAGGGTAGACGCTGAGAGGCTGTTTCCCCTGGATAGAGAGTCTAGAACTAGGGGTCAAAGTCTCAGGATAAGGGGTCAGCCATTTAGGACTGAGATGTGAATCTTTGGAATTCTCTACCCTAGAGGTCTGTGGATGCTCAGTCGTTGAGTACATTCAAGACTAAGATTGATAGATTTTTGGACACTAAAGGAATCAAGGAATATGAGGATAGGGGGGGGAAGTGGAGAATGAGGTCAAAGATTAGCCATGACCTTATTGAATGGTGGAGCAGGCTTGAGGGCCCATATGGCCTACTCCTGCTCCTATTTCTTATGTTCTTATTTTCTTATGTTCTCCAGTTTGCTTCTAGAGATTGGAGGCTGAACTGTCTTATTAAAGGCTGCACAGGATGTTCCATTTAGTTCAGCTGCTTATTCCTGTTTTACATAAATGACTGCACCAATGGGAATGTAAATGAGCGGACCCGGGAAAAATGTGTATAATTTCCTCTGCAGGCACAGTTTATTTTTAAAGGTGCAACAGTGGCGTAACTCAGTTTGAGGGAATTCTAGGCCATGTAGTCAAGCTAGCTGAGAGTCAAGTCAGTGAGCCAAGCACTACTCCTTACTTACCTGCTGCTGCCCCAGCTTGCTGCTGCAATCTTCCGCCAGGCCTGTTTTTTTATGGGCTGCAACCCCAGCTGATTACACCTGTTTTACACAGGATTTACGCCAATCACTATTCCAATTATATGCAAATAAGCTGACCCAAGGAAATTCTGATGTAAATACCTATCCAGGCCATCGGTGGGCACAACTCCTTTTCCATTGACCTAAAAATGGTGTGATTCATCACATGGAAATTCTACACTGCAGTGCTTGAGACTCGTTCTGTAGCAGTGACGCTGATGTAGAGCACCCTCTTCATAACTCAACCCTCGCTGTGACACTCTGATAACACATGGTGCCCACAAAATCACTCTTTGTAACATCTCCCTCGTCATAACCACTTGTTTTGATGTAACATAGTATCGTACAGCACAGAAGGAGGCCATTCGACCCATTGTGCCTCTTTGAAAGAGCTATCCAATTAGTCCCACTCCCCCGTTCTTTCCCCATGGCCCTGCAATTTTTTCCTTTTGAAAGGAAATATCCAGTTCCCTTCTGAAAGTTACTATTAAATCTGCTTCCACCACCCTTTCAGGCAGTGCATTCCAGATCATTGCGCAAAATAAATTCTCTTCCTTTTCCCTCTGGTTCTTTTGCCAATTACCTTGAATCTGTGTCCTCTGATTACCGACCCTCCTGCTGGTGGAAACAGTTTCTCTTTATTTACTCTATCAAAACCCTTCATAAATTTGTACACCTCTATTAAATAATTCAATGTTTATGGCTCCCTCTATGGCACACCCAGATACAAAACGGTTCAGAATTTAATTTTTGCTCCACCATTGGTGGCCGTGCCTTTAGTTGCCTAGGCCCTAAGTTCTGGAATTCCCTCATTAAACCTCTCTGCCTGTGGCTCGGTGTCAAATTTTGTTTGATAATGCTCCTGTGAAGCGCCTTGGGATGTTTGATTATGTTAATGCTGCTATATAAATGCAAGTTGTTGTTGTTGTTGCTGTTGCTGTTGCTGCTGCTGCTGCTGCTAAATAGGAGAGTTCAGCTTTTCAGTGATTTCCGAGGTTTTGAAGCCCTCCTGCAGTGAAAGGTGAATGACTTTTATGCAGGCAGTCAGACAGCTTTTCAAAACCTGAAGAAATTAAGAGGGCTCAAAAGCTTTTAAACTCCTCAATTATCTCTTGAGCTTCGAATTTTGTGAATGAAGAGCTTTGTTCTGTGTTGCCAGCTCAAATCAAGCCACTCGGCACAATTCTCACTCAAATGCCGTTCCTCCCCCCCACCCCCACTTTGTGCTGTTCAGTGGGGCTTGAAAACAGCTGCTTTCTAAGCACCCAAGGGAACACGGCAAACTGGTCTGCAACAAACATCCAATAGCATAGTTGCAAAGCATCTGGTCCAAGAATAGATGGTTGGTGACTATGAAAGAAAGACAGACTTGCATTTACACAGCATCTTTCACAAACACAGGATGTCCCAAAGCACATTACATCCAATGAAGCACAGTAATGTAGGGAAACACAGCAGCCAATTTGCACAAAGTGAGGTCCCACAAACAGCAACGTGATAATGATCAGATAATCTGTTTTTGTGATGGTGGTTGAGGGATCTTTTATGTCCACCTGAGAAGGTGGACAGAAGCTCAGTTTAAGGTCTCATCTGAAGGACAGCACCTCTGACAGTTCAGCACTGCACTGAAGTATCAGCCTAGATTTTGTGCTCCAGTCTCTGGAGTGGGACTTGAACCCACAATCTTCTGACTCAGAGGTGAGAGTGCTACCAACTGAGCCACGGCTGACACCACACAGAGGGAATAATAATGGATGATTTTTATATTACCAGATAGATGGAGAATGAAAGGAGAAAGGGGGAATAAAGAGGGAGACAGGACATGGAAGTAGATAGGGAGCTGAAAGAGAAAAAGAGATGGGGAGGCAGCGAAGAGATGGGGGAGGGAAACGGAGGAGACAAAGAGAGATGAGGGGTGGGAGAGAAAAATGAAGGAAGAGAGAGATGGGGCTGAAGAAAGAGAAATGGGTACAGGACAGAGAAATGGGGAGGGAGAGGGAAAGATAGACATGGAGATGGAGATGGATGGGGAGAGGGAGGCAAAAGGAGAGAGAGATGAGTCAGAGAGATAATGGGAAGAGGGAAATGGGGGAGGTAAAGAGAGATGAGGGGAGAAAAAGAAAAATGAGGGAAGATGGAGATAGAGATGGGGAGACAGTGTGCCACACGCTCTGCCCATCAGTATCTGAAAATTGCGTCCAGGTCCTACAATCAGCGTAGGCCCCGATTTAAATATTTAAATAAGGCTCCTGCCTGTTTCTGGCAGGTATGCTGGCTGTCCATTTCAAGGTCGCTTAAAAACCAAGTTGGGCGGCCAGTGGGCAGTAGCATTTTAAAAAAAATTCCGTCTGCCTATCACTCTATTTTTCAAAATTCTTCAGCCCCTTCTTTTGCCCCACCGTTAGTGGCTGTGCCTTTACCATGCTCTGGAATTCCTTCCCTAAGCTCTTCCGCCCCTCCTCCAAAAGGCCTTCCTTAAAACCAGACTCCTTGACCAAGCTTTTGATCACCACTCCTAATATCTCCTTTTTTGTGTTGGTGTCCACTTTTATCTGATTACGCCTCTGTGAAGCGGCGTGGGACTTTTTTCTATATTAAAGGCGCTGTAAGTTGTTATTGGTTTTACATCTGGCCTCCCCACCACCTGCCATTGTTAATGGGCGCTGAGTGTCTACAGCTTTACCCAGGTGCGCCAAGGACATTATTGGAGGACCGCGAATCTAACTGCAACTCACGGCCTAATTGAGCCCTGTGTATAGTCAGTGTAGGCTCTGAGCGTATTAGACTCTTTCTGCCCACATTGAAGAGCCCTGAGTGCATCAGGCTCAGAGTAGGCCTCAAGCCTCCATGTCAGATAATACAGGCCTCTGGCCAGAAATGCTGGAGTGCTTCAGGCACCGTCCATTGCATTATTAGCATCACAGGGTATTAAGTATAAAAATAGATCTAAACAAAGATATTCCCAGATCAACACTGGATTATTTTGATACCAAATGACTTTGTAGGGAAAGAAATACTCAAAAGAATTTCTGGCCTCCACTTTGGCCTCCCTAAGGCCCTGTCCCAAATCCTAGGTATGGGTCCATTAACATAATAGGACCAGATGCATGCAACCAATAATGGTGCAATGCGGCACCCACACACTGTTAACATAAGAATATCAGACAGTATCTTGTTGCTTCAAAGGGGAAAACAGCAGGCCAGTGTGGTCAAAGATCTAAGGGGCTTTCAAATCCATCAACAAACGGTGCATGCTGGTCAGTCATAGGACTGAAAATAGGAACATAGGAACAGGAGTAGGCCATTCAGCCCCTTGAGCCTGTTCTGCCATTCAGTTAGATCATGGCTGATCTGCATCTTAACCCATCTACCCGCCTTGGTTCCGTAACCCTTAATACCCTTGCCTAACAAAAATCTATCAATCTCAGTTTTGAATTTTTCAATTGACCCCTAGCCTCAACAGCTTTTTGGGGGGAGAAAATCCCAGATTTCCACTACCCTTTCTGTGAAGAAGTGCTTCCTGACATCACCCCTGAATGCCCTAGCTCTAATTTTAAGGTCCTGCCCCCTTGTTCTGGATTCCCCACCAGAGGAAATAGATTCTCTCACCTAGTTACTCTCTATCTACCCTATCAAATCCTTTAATCATCTTAAACACCTCAATCAGATCACCCCTTAATCTTCTACACTCAAGCAAATACAAGCCTGTACTCAAGGGAATACAAGGTCAACATTCTAAACTGAATACTATTCATTCTTCCTTGGCTCTATTGGCAGTGAGCCAGCAGCCACTGAACAATGCTCCCGGCGACACACATTTGAGGCCCAAAATGGCACCTGTACCTGCTTTCAGTAGGCACAGGTACTGCTGGCCCTTTCCGGGGCACATCTGGTGGATTCTTTGGGTAGCCTGGGAATGCTCCCAGACACACCAACAAATTGCTGCTGGGACATGGGGTGAGGGGGGGGGGGGCGGGGGTGGTGTGGAGGGGGGCAGAAGAAGTGCCCAAACCCACCACCCCAGTTGGAATTTGCTGCTGTTTGGTTAATTGGGCAAAATCCCGGCACATCCAGATTCCACCTCAAATTCCGATGCCTCTGTTTGTGCTACCCGCAAGAGAGAGCAGAACCTTTGAGGTTTAAATCAGTGTTCTCTATATGCAAAACCACTTTCGTTATGGGTTAACCGAATGCTGGTTTTCTTGCAAAGAGTCGGTCTCCTTTTGCCCGCAGATTTGATTGAGCTTTGCCACGGTGATAAGCTGTTTGGCATCGATTAAAAAGAAACAGTTGCCAGTGAGTTTTGGACCTCTACCCTCATGCCCATTTTTGGAAAGCAGTCAGCTCGCTCCTTCTACACATCTGTCTCGATCTCTCTAACCCTCTGCCTTGTTAAGAGCTGTTTCTCGTCGAGAACCCTCAATCAATATGCCCCAGTGCTGGTTCTGAGGTCTGTGATGATTTGCTGCTACAATGCGCCTTTCTTGCAATTGGCTGTGTGTGTTTGTCCATAACTGATGCTGCTGACAGCTACAATCTCATTTGCCACGTGTAAAGGTGTTCTTAAATCAGCGTCGATCTGAAGCAGAGAGTCGTGGCATCAGCACAACTGGGAATGATAACAGACAAGCTCAGACCTGGGATTATTTTCTGCCTCCTCACACTCGATGAGCAGGAGGCAGTATTTTTTTTCTCTCCCTTTCCCGTCCGGGGTTTTTTTTGGACAGTATCTGGACGACTCCTCGGAAGTCCCACCCCGTTACAAGTACACTGGGTTTGTATCTCAACGCATTTCCCACTGGCTGGCACAAGCAATATTAGAAGGGCCCGTCTCAAATATTTTATTTGGCGGCGTGTCAAACTTGCCACTTTCTGCAGCTACCCCGGGAATCCACCAGATGTGCCTCTGAAAGGGCCTGACGTAAAAATACCCATTTTAATGGGCATCCAGAGTTGCCGGCAGCAGTAAATAATCAGAAGATCATGGCAAGGACACAGAAAGGTTAAGCATATTTTTGGCATTTCTTAACCATTTTTCTTAATTTTTGCGTTTTTTTTTTCCTTTTGGTACTTCAGTTCTCGTGAGCCTTTGGGTCAGTTGATGTAAATTATCATTTTTGTTCTCCTTATTGATACCAATGGGCTTCCCAGTGGAAATCCCCCTATCTGATGTATCTGGGAGAAGAGAAGGACCTATTGATGGATGCCAGGTAGGTCATCCTGCAGGACAAATGCTCTGCGGCCACCTGGCCCCTCATACCCATATCTGCACACATGACCTCACTTTGGCAGGTGTGGTGCTAGTGGGGGTTCCTCTTCCCAAAGGAAGAAATGCCAGCAGACTCCTGATAACATCCTTAAAGTATGTGAGTGCCTTACTAACCACAATGTTGGATGCTCAAAAGCAGTCCAATCATAGTATGGTGGATTCACCCTCCCAATCTCTGCAACTTTTTTCAGAACTATGTCCCCTTCTCCCCTCCCCAAAATCTCTGTTTCTGTGACTCTGGCCTCTTCTGTATCCCCCCTCCCTTCACTCCACCAGTAGAGGCTGTGCTGTCAGCCGCCTAGGCCCTCAGCTCTGAAGTTCCCTCCATAAACCCCTCTGCCTCTCCAACTCCGTCTCCTCCTTTAAGACCCCCTTAACATTTACCTGTTTGACCAATCTTTTGGTTACCTCTGCTAATATCTCCTTCTTTGGCTCGGTATTCATTTTTTTTCCTTACATCGCTGTGAAGTAACTTGGGGCGACTTTCTACATTAAAGGCATTATATAAATGCAAGTTGTTGCTATTGTTGCTAGCTTGCTTTGAGTGGCATGACATGAACGAAGGCATGCCAGGGTGATCAACAGCCAGCATGATCAGATTGGCTGCATCTACCAAAATACTACTGGCCATTTTTGCAGACCCTAATACACAGACCTGGCAATGACTGTGGGCAGCTGACTTCTCAGCATCTGGGGCAGCAGAGAGGCAGAGGCAGAGTTGTACCATCTGCTGCAAGGATTAATATGCAGCCATGGCATGACACTTGGCGCAAGCTGCAATGCTTGACCTACGGGGATGGTACCGTGGGGTGGCACAGAAGGCAAGCCTCCTCACAAATATTTCATGAAGCACTACTTCAACTTCAGAAGCCACCAAACAGTGAATCATTATTGGATAAGAACATAAGAACACAAGAAATAGGAGCAGGAGTAGGCCATCCGGCCCCTCGAGCCTGCTCCACCATTCAACAAGATCATGGCTGATCTTCTACCTGAGCTCTATTTTCCTGCACCATCCCCATATCCCTTGATTTAGAAGGTTAAGGGGTGATCTGATCGAAGTTTATAAGATATTAAGGGGAACAGATAGGGTGGATAGAGAGAAACTATTTCTGCTGGTTGGGGACTCTAGGAGTAGGGGGCACAGTCTAAAAATTAGAGCCAGACCTTTCAGGAGTGAGATTAGAAAACATTTCCACACACAAAGGGTGGTAGAAGTTTGGAACTCTCTTCTGCAAACGGCAATTGATACTAGCTCAATTGCTAAATTTAAACCTGAGATAGATAGCTTTTTGCCAACCAAAGGTATTAAGGGATATGGGCCAAAGGCAGGTACATGGAGCTAGATCACAGATCAGCCATGATCTTATCAAATGGCGGAGCAGGCACGAGGAGCTGAATGGCCTACTCCTGTTCCTATGTTCCTATGATGCCTTTAATATCTAGAAATCTATTGATCTCTGTTTTGAATGTACTCAATGACTGAGCCTCCACAGCTCTCTGGGGTAGAGAATTCCAAAGATTCACCACCCTCTGAGTGAAGAAATTTCTCCTCATCTCAGTCCTAAATGGCCTACCCATTATTCTGAGACTGTGATCCCTGGTTCTGGACTCCTCAGCCAGGGGAAACATCCTCTTTACACCTACACTGTCGAGTCCTGTAAGAATTTTGTATGTTTCAATGAGATCACCTCTCATTCTTCTAAACTCTAGAGAATACAGGCCTAGTCTACTCAATCTCTCCTCATACAACAATCCTGCCATCCCAGGAATCAGTCTGGTGAACCTTTGTTGCACTCCCTCTATGGCAAGTATTTCCTTTCTTAGGTAAGGAGACCAAAATTGTACACAATACTCCAGATGCAGCCTCACTAAGGTCCTATATAATTGCAGTAAGACATCTTTACTCCTGTACTCAAATCCTCTTGTAATAAAGACCAACATACGATTTGCCTTCCTAATTGCTTGCTGTACCTGCATGTTAGCTTTCATTAACTCATGTACAAGGACACCCAGGTCCCTTTGAACATCAACATTTCCCAATCTCTCACCATTTAAAAAATACTCTGCATTTTTGTTTTTCCTACGAAAGTGGATAACTTTTCATTTTTCCACATTATATTCCATCTGCCATGATCTTGCCTGTTTATATCCCCTTGAAGTCTCTTTGCATCCTCCTCACAACTCACATTCCCACCTAGTTTTGTGTCATCAGCAAACTTGGATATATTACATTTGGTCCCCTCATCCAAATCATTGATATAGATTGAGACTAGCTGGGCCCAAGCACCGATCCCTGCGGTACCCCACTAGTCACGGTCTGCCAACCTGAAAAAGACCGGTTTATTCCTACTCTCTGTTTTCTGTCTGTTAACCAATTCTCAATCCATGCCAGTATATTACCCCCAATTCCACGTGATCTAACTTTGTTCACCAACCTCCTGTGGGGACCTTATCGAAAGCCTTCTGAAAATCCAAATACACCACATCCACTGGTCCCCCCTTATCTATTCTACTGGTTACATCCTCAAAGAACTCCAATAGGTTTGTCAAACATGGTTTCCTTTTCATTAACCCATGATGACTCTGCCAAATCCTATTATTATTTTTTAAGTGTCCTGTTATCACATCCTTTATAAAAGATTCTAGCATTTTCCCTTCTACTGATGTCAGGCTAACATGTCTGTAGTTCCCAGTTTTCTCTCTCCCTCCTTTCTTAAATAGTGGGGTTACATTTGCTACCCTCCAATCTGCAGGAACCGTTCCAGAATCTATAGAATTTTGGAAGATGACAACCAATGCATCCACTATCTCTATAGCCACCTCTTTCAAAACCTTGGGATATAGATCATCAGGTCCTTGGGATTTATCGACTTTCAATCCCATTAATTCCTCTAGTACTATTCTTTTACTAATACTAATTTCTTTCAGTTCCCCATTCTCGCCAAACCCTTGATTCTCAATATTTCTGGGAGGTATTTTGTGTCTTCTTCTGTGAAGACAGACATAAAGTATTTGTTTAATGATGAGCAGAAATGTCCTCCAATTAAATATTGGGAAGACTGAAGTCGTTGTCTTCAGTCCCCGCCACAAACTCCGTTCCCTTGCCACCAATTCCACTCCCCCACACCCCCGCCCTCCTTGGCCACTATCTGAGGCTGAACCAGACTTAGCAACCTTGGCGTCCTATTTGAGCTTGAGCTGAACTTCCGACTCTATATCTTCTCCATCGCCAAGACCGCCTACTTCCACCTCTGTAATATCGCCCATCTCCGCTGCTGAAACCCTCATCCATGCTTTTGTTACCTCCATACTCGACAGTTCCAATCCTCTCCTGGCAGGGATCCCACCTTCCACCCTCTGTAAACTTGAGCTCATCCAAAACTCTGCTACCCGTATCCTGACTCGCACCAAGTCCCACCACCCCTGTGCTCGCTGACCTACATTGGCTCCCAGTCCGGGATTTGAACATAAGGATGAGAATTCTCATCCATATGTTCAAATCCCTCCATGGCCTCATCCCTCCCTATCTCTGTAACCTCCTCCAGCCCTTCAATCCTCCAAGAACTCTGCGCTCCTCCAATTCTGGCCTCTTGTGCATCCCTGAATTCCTTTTGCCCTCAATTGGTGGCCGTGCCTTCAGCTGCCTGGACACTAAGTTTTAGAATTCCCTCCCTAAACCTCTCCGCCTCTCGACCTCTCTCACCTCCTTTAAACGCTCCTTAAAACCTACCTCTTTGACCAAGCTTGTGTTCACCTGTCCTAATATCTCTTTATATGGCTCGGTGTCAGTTTCTGTCTGATTACACTCCTGTGAAGCGCCTTGGGACGTTTTACTAGGTTAAAGGTGCAATATAAATGCAAGTTGTTGTTGTCAGGTGTGGGGCTGTTCCATCAATTATCTGCACACTCAGACCTGCACATAGGAACATAGGAACAGGAGTAGGCCATTCAGCTCCTCGTGCCTGCTCCGCCATTTGATAAGATCATGGCTGATCTGTGATCTAACTCCATATACCTGCCTTTGGCCCATATCCCTTAATACCTTTGATTGCCAAAAAGCTATCTATCTCAGATTTTAATTTAGCAATTGAGCTAGTATCAATTGCCGTTTGCGGAAGAGTGTTCCAAACTTCTACCACCCTTTGTGTGTAGAAATGTTTTCTAATCTCCTGAAAGGTCTGGCTCTAATTTTTAGACTGTGCCCCCTACTCCTAAAATCCCCAACCAGCGGAAATAGTTTCTCTCTATCCACCCTATCTGTTCCCCTTAATATCTTATAAACTTCGATCAGATCACCCCTTAACCTTCGAAACTCTAGAGACTACAACCCCAATTTGTGTAATCTCTCCTCGTGACTTACCCCTTGAAGTCCGGGTATCATTCTAGTAAACCTACGCTGCACTCCCTCCAAAGCCAATATGTCCTTCCGAAGGTGCGGTGCCCAGAACTGCTCACAGTACTCCAGGTGCGGTCTAACCAGGGTTTTGTAAAGCTGCAGCATAACTTCTGCCCCCTTGTACTCTAGTCCTCTCGATATAAAGGCCAGCATTCCATTTGCCTTCTTGATTATTTTCTGCACCTGTTCATGACACTTCAATGATCTATGTACCTGAACCCCTAGGTCCCTTTGGACATCCACTGTTTTTAACTTTTTACCATTTAGAAAATACCCTGATCTATCCTTTTTTGGTCCAAAGTGGATGACCTGACATTTGTCTACAGTGAATTCCATTTGCCACAGTTTTGCCCATTCACCCAATCTATCAATATTGCATTGTAATTTTATGTTTTCATCTACACTGCTTACAATGCCACCAATCTTTGTGTCATCGGCAAACTTAGATATGAGACTTTCTATGCCTTCATCTAAGTCGTTAATAAATATTGTGAATAATTGAGACCCCAAGACAGATCCCTGCGGGACTCCACCAGTCACATCCTGCCAATGTGAGTACCTACCCATTATCCCTACTCTCTGTCGCCTTTCCCTTTTTTTCTAGTCTCTTATTAGTCTCCTGCATCTTCAGTCCTAGCAAAGGCTGCTAATGGGTTCAAATGCCTTCTGGAGCTCTTCAAAGGCTTTGTGAATTTTTGTCCCCCTAGTGTGATACTCACCTTTAATTGTACCCATTACTTTAAATTGAATCTACACACAGTTTTCCTCTCCGCCGCCGCCAATCGATGCCTGGAATTTCCATGGGGGTTGTGCTGATAGTCCGGCGTAACCTTGGTGGAAGATCGGCAGAAATCCTGGAGAAATTATGCTGTTTCTCCTGTGTTTCCACCAAAGTTACGGTGGATGATAGGGAGAAACTTGTGGAAATGATAGCCCCTGGTCTTTATGTTGATCCAGATTTACATCTGAAGTTATGCTAATGAGCTGACAGAGGAAAATTGGGTGTAAATAGTTCACTTCCATTTTGGCCTGTCTAAAACCTGCTGGTAGTCATTCTGTCAGTGATTACACCAAAAAAGGAAAATGTAGCATGTTTTTAACATCTAAAATCTGGGTTTTAATCCAGCCAAATATGATTGAAAATAAAATCTCATTGTACCTGGTGGCCATAATCCGAAACATAAACTCGCCTATAATTCAGCACCAATTGGCTTTAAGTCAGCTGTCTCAGTCACTGCATCAAAGCAGGAAATACTGGTGCATTAGGAGGTGTCCTTCTGAGAGTTGGAGTTAAGGCACACTGAGATAGATTTTCATCTTTACTACCTGGGCCTTACACAGTGCCTGATCGGAGCACAGAAAGAAGAACCTGGCGGGGAGGTTTGCCCCTGACAGAACCTGACGATATTTAATGGAAGGAAAATCTGAAAGGTTCTGTTGGGTCGTGCATAACTCCTGCCAGATTTTCTGTGGTCCACCCAGGTGATGATGAATATTCAGGCAGTAAAGCTAAAAATCTACCCCACTGAGCTTACAGTGTGGTTTCAACCTGTGCGAAGCCCAACGGAGGAGAGTTTACTGCTGATAAGCATGCCAAAAAAGGCTGTAGAATGCTATTTGTGGCTATTATTCCTAGCTTCAGGCACGAGCTCCCAGTTATGGAATACTCGAAGACACAGGGAATCCGTGATGTAGTAAGGCTGACTCTGTTCAATTTACAAGATCCATTGTGAAAGGGGTCCAGATCGCTGACTGCAACAAGTGATCCTGTACATTTCAAACGGTGTGTGTGCAACTTTAGATTCATGGCTGCAGGCCTTCACTGATATCGTGGGAAGGCCAATATAGATAGGCCAGCCACGCAAAAATCACACTGCTGACTTGTACAAATGGGCTGGGCACTCGATCTGTGTGGCCAAGAAATGATTTCCAGCAGCATCCAGTGCTGCCAAAGGCAGCAAACTTATATTTGCAAAGATGCTGATTTACCTTTGGAGAAACCTGGATAATTCACCTCATGCGGTGGGCCTGGGTCCCTCTAGAGGCAGCACTGTAATATAAATAAAGCATCAGTTTGCATCACAAGGTATAGATTATAAGACCATTATCTGCAGCAGGATTTCCTGTGGAGGAACTGACTTTTCTACTGCCTAACATGAGAGCTGATATCTTTAATATTCCTTTTAATCTAAAGAGTCTGTTTCTAATCAGAATATGATTTTGTTCCTTTTAGATCATAGAGCATGCTACATATCTATTCACTGATTGGGTGTCATTGTGTGCCAATGCTGG
The DNA here is from genome assembly GCF_035084215.1 of Heptranchias perlo. Classification (NCBI taxonomy): domain Eukaryota; kingdom Metazoa; phylum Chordata; class Chondrichthyes; order Hexanchiformes; family Hexanchidae; genus Heptranchias; species Heptranchias perlo. The sequence goes on along the minus strand of NC_090339.1, from coordinate 51,634,546 downwards.
CTCTGTACAGTACTCAGCAGGGGGGAGGAAAGAAAGAAAGAAACAAAGAAAGAACTGGTAGGAAGTTAGTTAGTTAATTAGTGGTGTTAGGGGTGCTGCGTAGCCATAGTGCAGGATATGGAGTTACAACGCAGAGCGCAGTGTGAAGGGCTAGTTGTGGAAGTGGTGCTTAAAGAGAGTGAAGAGTATGCTGATACCCATGGAAGAAAAGGAGAGAGTGCCCAGTGGGTTACCTTGCCAGCCCTAGTGAGGTTGTTGAACTTTTTGCAGTCCTGCAGGTGAGAGAGTTGGCACTCAGTTGCTGGGTGCTTTTGTGACACCCACACCTAAGATTCTGTGCCTTCTGCCTTCGATTCCCTCAAGGAGGGATTTGAGGTCGAAATCAGTGAAGTCCTGGCTTGGTGCCATGCCCTGGTGCTCCTTGTGCACAGACGATGTCTGTGTAGTCATAATTCTGTACAAGTATAATAAAAATATTGCTAAGCCATACCGTGAAGTTATTGGAGAGTGAAGTGAAAGAGCCAAGCACTGCTCCTCTCCTACCTGACTGACACCCAGTCTGCTGCTGAACAGGGCAGGCTGAAGTGTCTTCTTAAAAACTGCACAGAAATTTCCAGGTAGTTCAGCTGCTTCTACCCATTTTACACGGGTTTTATGCCAATGCCTGCGCCAATGGGAATGCAAATGAGCAGGAAACTCCTGTGTGACTTCCTTTAGAAGCCACCGATGGGCGCAATTTTTTTTAAAGGGACAACAGCAGTGAAACTCATTTTGACGAGATTCTAGCCCCACAATTCTAAGAACTAAGCTAACCCTTTGGAAATAACTTTATAAAATGACTGTTTCTTTTCCTTTAATTTCTTACCACTGCGGGGGCCTAATTAAACTGAACTGTTTCTCGGAAATTCAGACCTTTCTTTTCTCTCTCTTTCAGCAGTTTCAAACTGATCAGTTCCTTCCCTGAGAATTTTTAAACTGACCAGAACAGCTCTTTTTATATCCTCAACAGGAGTTAGTGGGATGATGACTCAGATTAAAATAGAACAAGTCAGTCATATGCAAAAAGAACCAATCTCACATCATTGTTGAAGTTATTCCTCTCTCCGGCCTGAAACAGATGTAACTTTGTATCGAACTCAGCCTGTAACAGATGTAACATTGTATCGAATTCAGCCTGTAACAGATGTAAAATCATATGAAATTCAGCCTGTAACAGATGAAATTTGTAACATTGTATCAGAATAGTCTTGGTACAGTTGCCACCACTTAAAATGTCCACATTTAAATCAGGTGATCGCGGTCTGAGGGGGCTTGACAGGGTAGATGCTGAGAGGTTGTTTCCCCTGGCTGGAGAGTCTAGAACTAGAGGGCATAGTCTCAGGATAAGGGGTCAGTCATTTAAGATTGAAATGAGGAGGAATTTCTTCACTCAGAGGGTTGTGAATCTTTGGAATTCTCTACCCCAGAGGGCTGTGGATGCTGAGTCGTTGAATATATTCAAGGCTGAGATAGATAGATTTTTGGACTCTAGGGGAATCAAGGGTTATGGGGATTGGGCGGGAAGGTGGAGTTGAGGTCGAAGATCCGCCATGATTTTATTGAATGGAGGAGCAGGCTCGAGGGGCCGTATGGCCTACTCCTGCTCCTATTTCTTATGTTCTTACATTCTTATATCAACCAAAAAGCAATAACCGTTATCCATTTTCATTAATGTCAATTTCAAAGTTGCCGCTTACAGTGTGTTTAATGCTCCATTTATTTCGGGCAGAAACAGCTGTGCTTATTCACTAGTTCGCACCATGGAGGGGAGGGTAGAAAATAGGGAGAAAAAGTAGTTTGTTTTAGTCTGGTAACTACAAAGATAGGGTCTGGGCACTATGCGTTAAAAAATTTGGTTTGCCAAGCTAAATATTGTTGGGGCAGAGTGTTTTTCCAAGCGTAAGGTAGAAAAATGCTTCTGGTGGATGTTAGAGATTTTAGAGGGAAAAAAAACTCTACTGAGCATTTTCTATCAAACTTATTGATGAAACCACATCAACAATTTTGCTGGTGAATATTAAAACATTCAATTATATGGTCGTGCAAATAATTAGTTAATGACGCAGAAATTACTCCCTTGACCCCTATAGACATAACACTGAAATTATGGCGACTGTAACCTTTATTGAACAAAGCCAAAAATATTAAGAAAATCTAAATTCACTGAATGCAAACAGCAACAGTATTAATGGGTAGAAAGTCCACAATTTGTTATACCAGACGTTACGTATAGCAAGCAACTCACGTTTGCACTAACACGCTCGCTATAAGCAGTGGGGACTGCATAAGATGCTGGTTCAGCTGCCTGTTAAACTCCCCTCGGTGGCAGGGGAATTTCCACGAAGCTTTTCCGTGGCTCTTCTGCCAAAGTTACAGCAGACGAGCAGGAGAATCCTACCCCCTCCCCCACCCCGTCTTATGACTGGATTTAAAGAGACAGCCACCAGACCTAAACTAGAGAAGAATACATTAATTTTTGTTACACTATACCCAGCAGTACCATAATGATGGGAGGTGATGCAAGTATGCTTGCTACAAAGTGTAGTTTGTTAACTTGTTCCACTGATCTAGGCCAAGCCCTCCCCACCTTACAGCCATTTGATTACTTGTCACGCATGCCCATATGTCAGGAAGAATTTGGATCAAATACACAGAAGGTATTGGAGAGGCAACCATGGAACATGAAAAATCCAGTGGTGTTTTATTTGGATGATTGTGGAATATCTCTGATATTCCATGACAGGCCACATGTGTGCTTGCAAGGATTATCTGGCAGGAAAAATGCTGTAAACAAGAGGTTACTTCAGCTCAGGTAGAATCAATTCCAGTAATGTGTTGGCCTTTATGAATTAGTTCCTTCAACACTCAGCTCTGCAGTGAAGGAACATTTAGTTGGCAGCACTTTTCCATGGGCGTTGGACTGGAACTGAATGGAAAATGTGAAATTATGCTGATTTAATGTTTGGATATAACAGGTCCTGTTAGAATATTTTGTACTTCAGAATGAAGAATTCTGGAGGTCCAGAAGAAAGGGGGAATAAAGCATACAGTTCTGTTTTTTTTATATAAAAAGCAACTCAAATATATTCTACATTAAGCATATTCTGAAAAGTTCTCAAGCCTTTAAAGAATTTTATTTCTGCAGGTTAGTGGGTACATTGAATAGATCTACATCAAAACCAGTAATCCTTTAAAAAAGCGCGATTAATATGTGGTTATCAACAAGATTGACAGTAATAATAGTACGGACAGAGATGATCAAATACTCTGTGCAACATGATGGTTCATAAGCTGCTGGGACAAGGGACATGTCAAGCTAAGGATGAATAATATAGAATAGGATTAAATGGATATTTTGAGTTTTGCTCAATTTATTTGGAGAGAAGCAGGAACAGGATTGACATTACTCACGCACTTTTCACACAAGCTATCCCAACAACTCAGCTGGCTAAGCCAATGAGTAGCAGACACTAAGGTTTCAGGTTTAAATCCCAGTCTGTAAATGAAAGGAAATGGGGTTTAGAGGGTTTAGAGGGTTAAATTACGAGGACAGGTTGTATAAACTTGCCTTGTATTCCCTTGAGTATAGAAGATTGAGGGGTGATCTGATCGAGGCATTCAAAATCATAGAGTCATAGAAAGGTTACAGCACGGAAGGAGGCCATTCGGCCCATCGAGTCCATGCCAGCTTTATGTAGGAGCAATCCAGTTAGTCCTACTCCCCCGCCCTATCCCCATTGCCCTTTAAAGTACTTATCCAGTTCCCTTTTAAAAGTCATCATTGAATCTGCCTCCACCACCCCCTCTGGCAGTGCATTCCAGATCATAACCACTCGTTGTGTAAAAAAGTTTTTCCTCATGTCACCTTTGGTTCATTTGCCAATCACCTTAAATCTATGTCCTCTATTTCTTGACCTTCCGCCAATGGGAACAGTTTCTCTCTAACTATTCTGTCTAGCCCCTTCACCATTTTGAATACCTCTATCAAATCTCCTCTCAAACTTCTCTGTTCCAAGGAGAACAACCCCAGCTTCTTCAGTCTATCCACGTAACTAAAGTCCCTTATCCCTGGAATGATTCTAATAAATCTCTTCTGCAACCTGTCCAAGGCCTTCATTTCTTTCCTAAAGTGCGGTGCCCAGAACTGGACAGAATACTCAAGTTGTGGCCGAACCAGTGTTTTATAAAGGTTCATCATGACTTCCTTGCTTTTGTACTCTATGTCTCTATTTATGAAGCCCAGGATCCCGTATGCTTTTTTAACCGCTTTCTCAACCTGCCCTGCCACCTTCAACGATTTGTGTACATATACCCCAGATCTCTCTGTTCCTGTACCCATTTTAGAATTGCGCCCGTTAGTTTATATTGCCTCTCCTCGTTCTTCCTACCAAAATGTATCACCTCACATTTTTCTGTGTTAAATTTCATCTGCCATGTGTCCACCCATGCCAACAGCCTGTCTATATCCTCTTGAAGTCTATCACTATCCTCCTCACTGTTCACTACACTTCCAAGTGTTGTGTCATCTTCAAATTTTGAAATTGTGCCCTGTACACCCAAATCCAAGTCATTAGTATATATCAATAAAGCAGTGGTCCTAGTACCGACCCCTGGGGAACCTCACTGTACACCTCCCTCCAGTCCTGAAAACAACCATTCACCACTACTGTCTGTTGCCTGTTATTTAGCCAATTCTGTATCCATGTTGCTGCTGCCCCTTTTGATCCATGGGCTTCAATCTTGATGACAAGCCTATTTTGCGACACTTTATCAAACGCCTTTTGAAAATCCATGTACACCACAACAACTGCATTGCCCTCATCTACTCTCTCTGTTACCTCATCAAAAAACTCTATCAAGTTAGTTAAGCAAGATTTGCCTTTAACAAATCCATGCTGACATTCCCAAACCAATTCACACTTGTCCAAGTGACTGCTAATTCTGTTCGAGTTATCTTTTCTAAATGTTTTCCCACCACCGAGGTTAAACTGACCGGCCTGTAGTTGCTGGGTTCATTCTTACACCCTTTTTTGAACAAGAGTGTAACATTCGCAATTCTCCAGTCCTCTGGCACCACCCCTGTAACTAAGGATGTTTGGAAGATTGTGGCCAGTACCTTTGCAATTTCCACCCTTACTTCCCTCAGCAACCTAGGATGCAAGCCATCCGGATCGGGTGACATATTTATTTTAAGAACAGCTAGCCTTTCCAGTACCTCCTCTTTATCAATTTTTAGCCCATCCTGTATCGCAACTACATCTTCCTACACTGAAACTCTAGCAGCATCTTCTTCCTTGGTAAAGACAGATGCAAAGTATTCATTTAGTACCTCTGCCATGCCCTCTGCCTCCATGAGTAGATCTCCTTTTCGGTCCTTAATTGACCCCACCGCTCTTCTTACTACCTGTTTACTATTTACATGCCTATAGAAGACTTCTGGATTCCCTTTTATGTTTGCCGCCAGTCTATTCTCATACTCTGTCTTTGCCCCTCTTATTTCCTTTTTCGCTTTCCCTCTGAACTTTTTATATTCACTTGTGTTATCAACCTGACATCTGTCGTATGCCCCTTTTTTCTGCTTCATCTTATTTTCTATCTCTTTTGTCATCGAGGGTGCTCTGCCTTTAGTTGCCTCACCTTTCTCCCTCGTGCGAATGTACCTAGACTGTACCAGAACCATCTCCTCCTTAAAAGCCACCCATTGTTCAATTACAGTTTTGCCTGCCAACCTTTGATTCCAATTTACTCGGGCCAGATCTGTTCTCATCCCACTGAAATTGGCCCTCCTCCACTTGAGTATTTTTACTTTAGAGTGGTCCATGCCCTTTTCCATAGCTATTCTAACCCTATGATACTATGATCACTGATCCCTAAGCGTTCCCTCACTGACTCATGCTCCACTTGACCCGCCTCATTCCACAAAACCAGATCCACCAATGCCTCCTTCCTCATTGGGCTGGAAACGAACTGGTCAGGAAAGTTCTCCTGAACACACTTCAAAAATTCTTTCCCCTCTTTGCCCCTTATATTATTACTATCCCAATCCTTATTAGGATAGTTGAAGCCCCCCCCCCCGTTATCACTACTCTATGGCTTTTGCACCTCTCTGTAATTTCCCAGCAAATTTGCTCCTCAATATCCTTCCCACTAGTTGGTGGCCTATAGAATACACCGAGTAGTATAATGGTACCTCTTTTATTTTTTAACTCTAACCAAATAGATTCTGTCCTTGACCCCTCCAAAACATCCTCTCTCTCCAGCACTGCAATATTCTCCTTAATCAATACTGCCACTCACCCCACCCCCCTTTCTTTCCTTCCCTATCTTTCCTGAACACTTTGTATCCAGGAATATTTAGTACCCAATCCTGTACTTTTTTGAGCCAGGTCTCCATTATTGCCACAACATCATATTCCCAAGTGGCTATTTGCGCCTGCAGCTCACCAACCTTGTTTACCTTGCTTTGTGCGTTTACACACATGCACTGTAAACCAATCTTAGACTTTCTTATACTCTCTCTTAGTCTGAGCCCACCTAGTACCGTACGCTATATCCTGGTGCCCATCCCCCTGCCAAATTAGTTTAAACTGCCCCTCACCACCCCCCACCCATCCACAGCATTAGCGAACCTCCCCACGAGGACATTGGTCCCAGCTCCATTGAGGTGCAACCCGTCCTGCCTGTTCAGATCCTACCTCCACCAGTACTGGTCCCAATGCCCCAGGAATCTAAAGCCCTCCCTCCTGCACCATCTCTCCAGCCACACATTCATCTGCTCTATCCTCCTATTTCTATACTCGCTAGCGGCTGCAGAAACGCCTGTCTGTTCCCCTAGCTATAGAATTCCCTATCACTATTGCTCTCCTAACCTTTCTCCTTCCTTCCCTGTATACTGTTGTACATGGTGCTATGATCTTGGCTCTGGCTGCACTCCTCAGAGGAACCCTCTCTCTCACCAGTACTCAGAACTGTTAAAGGGATTCAATAGAGTAGTTACAGAGAAACTAATCCTCCGATGGGGGAATCAAGAATGAGGGAAAATAATCTTTAAATTCGAGCTAGGCCATTTAGGAGGGAAATCAGGAAGCACTATTTCACACAAAGGGTAGTAGGCATCTAGAATTCTCTCCCCAAAAGGCTGTGGATGCTGGGACAATTGGAGCTTTCAAGACTGAGACCAATAAATTTTTGTTAGGTAAAGTATCAAGGGATATGGAACTAAGGCAGGTAAATGGAGTTGAGGTACGGATCAACCATGATCTAATTGAATGGCGGGGCAGGCTCGAGGGGCTGAATGGCCTACTCCTGTTCCTATGCTCCTATGAAAGGTTTGCATTTACATCGCACCTTATCACTTCCCTCAAAAACATCTCAAAGCACTTCACACACAATGATTTGTTTTGAAAGGCAGTGACTTATTATGTAGGCAAATGTGGCAACTATGAACAGCAATAAAATGAGGAGTTAATCTGCTTTTGTTGTTATTGGTTGGGGGAGATATATTTTCAGGATGCTGGAACAACTCCCTGGGACACCTTCAAATAGTACCATGAAATCCTTAATGTCTATCTGAACCGCTGGAAGGATAGCGCCTCTAACATTATAGCACTCCCTCATTACTGCGCTGGATGTCACCTATGCTGAGTTAGTTGACCCTGGGGCACCTCAGTAGGGTCGGAAACTAGAGAACATGAGCTTTAAGGTAATTGGCAAAAGTACCAGAGGGAAGATGTGGAGACATTTTCTGATGCAGCGAGTTGTTATGATCTGGAATGCACTGCCTGAAAAGGTAATGGAAGCAGATTCAATATTAATTTCCAAAAAGGAATTAGATATATGCTTGTAAAAGAGAAATTTGCAGGGCTGTGGAGAAACAGCAGGGGAGTGGGACTAATTGGATAGCTCTTTCAAAGAGCCAGCACAGACGCAATGGGCTGAATGGCCTCCCTTTGTGATTTATGATTCTATGATTCTATTTGTTGGGAATGGGGGGGAGGTGGGTGGTGGGGTAACTGGATGATCCAAAAGTATCTGAAATTAATTGCTTTAAATTTTGCTCATCTCCTGCATTTCTGAAAGAAAAAGACCTGCTTACAGAGAGAAGGAGAAAAATAAGGGCAGCTGATAATCTTCAGAGGAATGTATTTGTGTGTGAGAGGAATGGTGTCCTATTAACAGGTTTGTAGTCATGTTAAAAATGGAACACTACAGAGTGTGTGCTACAGAATAGACAGGATATGTAAATCCTCAAGGACAACAGTGTAACCAGGCAACACCAAACCAGTAATATTAATGCATGAAATCCACTGTGGAAGCGCACTTGTTTTTTAATGAGATCCACCACTCCAACCAGGTATAACTATTGTATCTCTTTACTCTTTAGCAGAAAACAAAACAATCTGATTGTTCTCACTGCAACCATTTGAGTCTACAGGGAAAAGTAGAGTACAGACATCAAGGGAATTTTATCCATAAGTTTATAATGATGACTATTAAAGAGAGAAATATATTAAGACAGGGTGCTGCACTAGATTGGCACGCTGTCTTTTCTCTCCTACATTACAACAGTGACAACACTTCAAAAGTATCTTCATTGGCTGTAAATGCTTTGGGACATCCTGAGGTCGTGAAAGGCGCTATATAAATGCAAGTCTTTCTTCTTCTTTCTACCTCTCAGCGTGCAGTGCATTGAAGGGGAGGAATCTAGACTGGTTCTTGGGACAAGAGTGCAATTAACTGTAGAACTGGAAAATTGGCTGATTATGGTGGTTTGAGAGTTTTTGCATGCCACAGCTGCATTTCCCACTGCGTTTCCTGCTGGTTAATTTCAGCCAATTTAGCTCAGTGAGTTTATTCAGTGAGTAACTGAGCCATACTGACCAGGGAAATTACAGGTTAATCCCCCAGTTCTGTGCTAAGGTAATCTGATCTCATTCAGGACAAAGGTAGGGACAGTACAGTCCAACTAAACTTCCCTGGGTGAAGGGGCAGAATATGGGCCAGGGTTCCCACTTCTAATCGCTATCCAGTGTTTCCTGCTGGAACTCGTTTCCTGCCAGAAGATGTTGGGTGAGGACAGGATCAGCCCCTGTCATGCTGTCTGTTATGAAGGTTCACACATGAGAAAAAGGGCCCATTGAGCAAACTACCAGAGGTTGGCACCCTTGGAACAAATCCACAGCAAGGAGTCTATGGCTTTGGGAAACGAGGGAAAAGTTGACAAAAACGTAAGAAGAAAATTGGAGGGTTGACAAGTATGTTTCATTTTTGACAGCACCCCCCCCCCCATCCCCCCCGCCTCTCCCCAGTTGGAATCCTGTTTCTCCTCTTTCTTGTTTGGTTAAAAGGATCCTATGTGAAATGAATTTGGCAGTGTCTAGATTGCACAAATTTACAACATAAAACTGCCTATAATTTAACATTAAATAGACAGTACCACTTAGTGAGCCTACCAGGACAACGGGTGTGGGAAATGAAAATGTCACAAAGTCAGAGGAGGAGATGCATTTCAGAGGTTAAGGGTTAAACGCACATTGGGGTAAGTTTTCATGTGTCCGATTCCAGCGGGTGGCAGGCGAGCATTGCGAGCTCCCCGCCCACCCCATGGGTTCGGTGCAAGTCCCGACCAATTCTCATTGTCCGGCCTCATTAGGATTATTTCGGTGAGCTGCCAGCGCTGAAGGAGTACTGGCAGGCAGCTTGTTGATTGGGCGGGAAATCCAGAGTCTCCTCCACGGAGCTTAGCTGGAAGTAGGAGGTTAAGGGAGGTGGGGTGGGGGGGGAGGAAATCCTGGGGGTGGCATGGAGAGACTGGCAGCAGGTGGAAAGATTTTTGTGGGGTGTCACATATGGCGTAGGATCACGATTTGCATATTTAAGTAGGCTTCCGCCATTTTGGGCAGGAGCGCTGCTCGCCTATCTTCCAGCCCACTCCAAAGTTACGGCGATCTAGATGTCAGCGAGAACAAGGCTGTAATTGCTGCGCTTTGATTTTTAGCTTGCTACCACCTTGTTCCTACCCGAAAACAGGGATGAAAATCGGACCCATTGATAGGACAGATTGAAGGAAGCTGCATTCCTGATCAGAGGTTCAATTAAACGGCCAACATCATCATGAAAAAGTGTTAGACACATCATTTATAACTTGTATATGAACAATATAAGTCCCATCGAAACACACAGTTAAGTGTGGCATCACTGTGACAAAAATGACGTGTGCCTTCTTTTGTTCTTCTGCCTTTTCAAATCGAAAAAGGTTGGCAAATATCTTTCCGCAGTTACATTATCCCCTTATCTGATTGAATGGCAGAGCAGGCTCGAGGGGTCATATGGCCTACTCCTGCTCCTATTTCTTATGTTCTTAACACCATGGTCACTAGAAACAAAGATGGTGACCATTGAACAATGGGAGGCCTTCAAGAAGGAGTTGGTTTGGGTACAGAGTAGACACATCCCTATGAGGGGGAAAGGAGGGGAATCCAAAGCCAGAGCTCTCTGGATGACTAAAGATATAGAGATTAAAATGAAACAGAAAAAGGAGGCTTATGATGAATGTAAAGTTCATAACACAGTGGAGAACCAGGTTGAATACAGAAAGTACAGAGGAGATCTAAAAAAGGAAATAAGAGGGGCAAAGAGAGAGTATGAGAATAGATTAGTAGCTAACATAAAAGAAATCCCAAAAGACTCTTATAAACATGTAAATAGTAAAAGTGCAGTCAAAGGAAGGGTGGCGCCGATTAGGGACAAAAAAGGAGATCTTCTTGTGGAGGCAGGGGGCATGGCTGAGGCATGAAATGAATACTTTGCATCGGCCTCCATTAGAGACGAGCCATTGTAGCAGTAAAGGAGAAAGTAGAACTAATTGGATAGGATAAAAATAGATAAAGAGGAAGTACTTAAAAGATTGGCAGTGCACATACACAAATCTTTGAAGGTGGCAGGACAAGTTGAGAAGGCTATTAAAAAAACATATGGGATCCTGGGCTTTATTAATAGAGGCATTGAGGACAAAAGCAAGGAAGTTATGTTAAACCTTTATAAAACACTGGTTAGGCCTCAGCTGGAGTACTGTGTTCAATTCTGGGCACCACACTTTAGGAAGAAAGTCAAGGCTTAAGAAATGGTGCAGAAGAGATTTACTAGAATGGTACCAGGGATGAGGGACTTCAGTTATGTGGGGAGACTGGAGAAGCTGGGGTTTTTCTCCTTAGAACAGAGAAGGTTAAGGGGAGATTTGATAGAGGTGTTCAAAATCATGAATGGTTTTGACAGGGTAAATAAGGAGAAACTGTTTCTAGTGGCAGAAGGGTAGGTAACCAGAGGACACAGATTTAAGGTGACCAGCAAAAGAGCCAGAGGCAACATGGGGAAACATTTTTTTATGCAGCGAATTGTAATGATCTGGAATGCACTGCCTGAAAGGGTGGTGGAAGCAGATTCAATAGTAACTTTCAAAGGGGAATTGGATAAATACTTGAAGGGAAAAAATTTACAGGGCTATGGGGAAAGAGCAGGGGAATGGGACTAATTGGATAGTTCTTTCAAAGAGCTGGCACAATGGGCTGAATGGCCCCCTCCTGTGCTGTACCTACTATGATACTGTGATACCTGTGATAATCATCATATTAGCATCAGAGTTAGGAAATTTGAAGGATAAAAGAATAGCCTCTTTAGCTTTAAATCACAACAGCCACTGGGTATCTTTAGTACTTGTCTTAGTACTAAAGCAAATAACAAGTCAGATTTTTAATAGAATTACATAGAAATTATACTAGACCATTTGGCCGAACCACTCCAGATTGGTGGTTACCCTTCACATGAGCAGTACTCCTAGTCCCATATGCCCATCTTGTTCTCATACCTCTTTTATCTCCCTTTCTTTCAACCACCTATCTAAACTCTTCTTAAAAGTTGACAGTCTCTGCTTCAATCACCAATGCATTCCACAGCCTGACAAACCCCACGTAAAAATGTTTCTCCTGCTCACTGTCCTAAATCTCTTATCTATGTCCTCATTCTAGATCCCTCAATCATCTCCAGGAATTACCACAGGGTTTCTCCCAATCTGCCACTGTAACTTCAGCAGAAGATAGGTGAGGTTGTTGCTGATCTTCTGCAGAATTTATCATGGCCGAATGGAAGAACGCCCAAGGAAATTCCCGAGGTCTGTTTCTGTCTACTCTGTCTCGTTCCTTCATCATTTTAAACACCTTTGTCAAATCACCCTGTAATCTCCTATTTCAACAAAAACTGACCCAATTTTTCAAATCTATCTTCTTATTTGTATTTCCTTACACCAGGCAGAATCCTGGTGAATCTACATTGTACCCACATAGCAAGACTTATGATGCGTATCAGTTTACATTCTAGTTTTTTTGATCAGGACCTAGAGAGTAATGATGAGGACAATTCAAAATCCCTTTTTCTCTAAGCACCTGAAACGCTGTAGAAACCGTCTCATTTTATAGGTTCAAAACCTGTTGTCTTGAGGGCAAATCACTGCCTCTTCTATTTCTCTTCTCTTTTCCAATTCTCTCCTCTCTTGAGGGCATTGACTTACACTGGGGTATAGCTAAATGATACCATCTGCCCCTCAGTGCCTTGTGTAAGTGAACATTTTTAGTCTCTGAGTCTAGACAATACTTTTGGCGGGCTATTTCATCGTGAGGTTTCAACATGTGCATCAATTTCATGCCCAGCTCATCCAAACAGGCTAGAAATGTGGTTTTCACACTAATGATCTGTATGGACCTTCCCCAGACATCAGGGAAGATCTGCAGCCAGAAAATTAAAGTCATGTTTGTGACTTTTCGACGTGTGCAATTGTGCAGTTGTTTTACTGTTGCTCCATGTGCTTTGAAATCCACCCAACAATGTAAACCCAACAAATTGCAGAGCATTGGCAGCCTTGGCACTTTGTTGAGTTGAACCATTTCGGGTCGAAGCAGTTCCACAATATAAATACATAATTATATATGAAGTCAGAATGAATCAGGCATTCCAACAAAGCAGACAAAACCCACCATCACACCATCATCTCAGCTTCCTTCAATAATTCGAGCAGTTCTGATTGTGACTTAATAATGTTCAGAGTTGCCTGAGACCATGTATTATTAGTACCAGCGCTGCGACACGAGCAAACGCATGAAACGTCTCCAGAAACTGCTGGAAGAATATTAGATTAGTCAACTTTAATTGTTTTTTTTCACTGCGTTATCCTAGTTCATCAATGGCCCAATCAGACATTATAAAGAGATTGGCATGTTGATTTAGTTTTAGATTTATGGAATTGACCTGAAATTGGCAGGCAGATCATTGGAAAAAGGATAGCTTAGCTTGAGAGCCGATTAGGCCAACGAAGGGATAATGTCCTTTTAAAATGCAATTGACTATTAAAATGATGGATTAAGAATCTTTATCTCGTAACCTCTTTATGTAATTCTTGTGTGTGATTAGATGGCTCTGGGACTGGGTACTGATGGCATAACTGTCAAATGCCAGTTAGTGTTCATAAAGAGCTGCCATCCAGGTACAGGAAGATTCAGGGATAGGGACGTTGTATTGGAGCTTATTTGTGTGCTCATTACAGTATGTATTACCTCAATACATGCCTTATGGAGTGATATCATAAATCCTGAAACTTCGGCAGAATTTCAACAATCAAGTATGGAGATTCTTGGAAAATCTTGATTGATAAATAATGCAAAGCCTGAAAACCAAACTTAAGACGAATGCAATAATTTATCTTCCTCTATCACACAAACTATCCCAATTGTGGATTATGTAGATGACCTCCCCAGTGTAGAAATGAGCTATACAGACAATGAAGATTCTGGGCCTGAACCTTCCCAGTTCCAGGTTCCCTAGTCTAATCTCAGCTGGTGTGGTAGTACAGATACCACAACTAATCCTTTTGCCCTGCACTATAGTAGGGTTCCCTTTACTAATACAGGATATTCGGTGGCACACCTGAAAAGTACACATGCATAGACTTAGGTTGAAGAGAGATTTGACTCTGCTGTGATACTCTTCATAGTCCAATAAGCTGCCATGACTCACTGTTTAATGTCACATCTGCAGAATAGCCACTTGAGTAATGTATTAGAGGGCTGATGGCACCTGTCGAACTAGTGCGAGTCAGCATCTTCAGGAGAAGAAGGGAGAAAATTAGGAACATTTTAAAAAGGAAGGGTAAAGTCTCCTTTCTTGAGGTATTGGCTCCCTGTGCAATGTACTATCCATGGTCAAGAGCTGTTGCATGATCTGCTATAAAATTACCACCAAAACCACTCTGAAGCACATTGTCCCTCATATTTTTTCCTTCCCTGTGGGGAAACACTAGCAGATTTGTAGCTCAGGATGTGAGTCTTACAGGCACAAAACCCACATCTAAGTGGTACTTTCAGAGTTTCAACACACTTTGTCATCTGATCTCACAGTGCTGATTTGAAGTAGCATCTGTTAACTACCTAAAGGAGCTCTATCAAATTGACACTACTGTATTGTCAGAAAGCACCAAAATGTCATTAAACATGATTGATGTATGTGACCTGACCCTATCGGTATCTTGCCTGCCATCTTTAACCAGATTTGAAATTAGGCTACCGATTTGTGGGAGAATCAATCAGTCATGGCAGACCTTTGCCCATAATTAGGGCAGTGTGAATGAGGTGGTCAAATCAACTTCCCCAAATTCTGGCTGATGATCTCCTGAATAAAAGAAGTTAGGTCAACAGTTGGTGAAGCTCCATTTTGCATGATGTGATGTAAACTGATTACATTAGTCTGGAGCGAGATGGCAATGTAGCTCTAGCAATCATATTATACAATAGCATTGATCCTTTAAAAAGGAGTCTGAAAAATGTTATCGATCTAGATAGTCCAGTTTTGAATCAGACCCGTGGTTTTTCAGTGGTGTGTCTCAAAATTTCTACAACAGCAACTTGCATTTATATAGCACTTTTAATGTAGAAAACCATCCTAAGGCACAAAGATTCATAAAATGGCTACAGCACAGAAGGAGGCCATTTGGCCCATCGAGCCTGTGCCGGGAATCTGGAACTGGGAAGATTCAGACTTGGAATCGTCATTGCCTGTATAGCTCAGTTCTACATCACAGAGGCATAATCAAAAAATGGACAGCAAAGAGCCAAAGGAGGAGATATTAAGAGGGGTAATCAAAAGCTTGGTTAAAGAGCTGGGTTTTAAGGATAGTCTAACAGGAGGAGATGGAGGCAGAGAGGTTTACGGAGAGAATTCCAGACAGTGGGGCCTAGACGGCTGTAGGCACAAGGGTGGCTGAAAGGGGGAGATGGACAAGAGGTCAGAGTCAGAGAAATTGAGAGTTTCAGGAGGGGTGGGTGGGGGGTTTGGTGGTTGTAGGGCTGGAGGAGGTTATAGAGATAAGGAGGGACAAGGTCATGAAAGGATTAAAATTTGAGATGTTGAGGAATTGAGAGCCAACGTAGGTCAGCAGGAATGGGGCGATGGTTGAGTGGAATTTGGTGCAATAGAGAATACGGGCAGCAGAGTTTTGGGTGAGGTGAAGTTTACAGAGAGTTGAGGATGGGAGGCTGGCCAAGAAACATTGGAAAAGTCAAGTCCAGAGGTGACAAAGGCATTGATGAGGGTTTCAGCAGCAGATGGGCTGAGGTAGGGGCGGAGGGAGGCGATGTTATGGAGGTGTAAGTAGGTCATCTTTGTGATGGAGAGGATATGGGGTCAGAAACTCAACTCAGGTTTGGATAGGATGCCAAGGTTGTGAACAATCTGGTTTAACCTGAGACAGTGGCTGAGGAGGGGAATGGAATCAGTAGCAAGGGTATGAAGTTTGTGACGGGGACCGAAGACAATGGCTTCAGCGTAACAATGTTTAACTGGGGAAAATTGCAGCTCATCCAAGACTGGATGTCAGACAAAATGTCTGACGACACAGAGGCAATGAAGGAGTCAAGAGAAGAGGAGAGGTAGAGCTGGGTGTCATCAGAATACATTTGGAAGATAATCTCGCTCTGCGGATGGTGTTGCCAAGGGGCAGCATATAGATGAGGAAGATGAAGGGGCCAAAGATAGACCTTGGGGTCTCTGGAGTTAACAGTGTGGGGGCAGGAAGACAAGACATTGCTGAAGATGCTATGATTGGATAGGTAAGAGGGGAACCAATTGAGGGAAATCCCACCAAACTGGTCAAAAGAGAAGAGGCTCATTGGCAGAAGATGGTGTGGTCAAACCATGTCAAAGGTTGCAGAGAGGTCAAGTAGCGATAATGCACCATGGTCACAGTCACAGACTGTGTATGCTGGGTCAATTGAATTTCTCAAGACTGAGTGTGATAGATTTTTGTTAGGTACGGGTATCAAGGGATCAGCCGTGATCTAATGGAGGAACAGACACGAGAGGCTGAATGGTCTACTCCAGTTCCTATTTGTGACTTTTGATTAGGGCCAATGTGGGGCTGTGACAGGGGCAGAAACATGATTGGAGAGATTCAAACATGGAGTTGCGGGAAAGATGGACTTTAGAGAGGAAAGAGAGATTGGAGATGGTGCGATAGTTTGCAAGGACAGAGGGGTCGAGGTTGTTTTTTTTGAGGATGGGGTTAATGGCAATAGTTTTGAAAGGGAAGGGAAGAGTACCTGAAGAGAGGGAACCATTTACAATGTTGGCATGGATGGAGGACAGGAAGATAAATTGGCTGGTCAGCAATTTAGTGGAATGGGGTCAAAGAAGCAGGAGATGGGATTAATGGATGAGATGAGCTCGGAGAGGGCATAAAGGGAGATGGGAATGAAGCTGGAGGGAATCTAGGGCAAAGTGGAGTCTGGGGGATGTTTGACTCGGTGGGCAAGGGGAAGGAGGGATGCAGCAGAAGCAGCTGAATGGATAGTCTCAATCTTAGTGACAAAAAAAGTCCATGAGCTCCTCACACTTGTTGGAGGTGAGGTGGAGAGGGCAGGGGAGAGGGGGTTAAGGAGATGGTTGGTAGTGGAAAAAAGAAGCTGGGGGTTATCTTTATGCTCCTGGGGTAGTGGGTAGTTTTGGCAGAGGAGAGTGAGGCCCGATAGTGCTTGTTGTGGTCCAGGTCCGGCGATGGGTGGCTAAACCAGATGTGCATTTGATACACTCAAGTCTGCGGCCCTTGGACTTCAGGGAGCAAAGGTGGGGCCATACCGGGGAGAACGACCAGGATGGGAGAGGGTAATGGTTTCGCTGGAGACAAGGGTGTCAACGGGGGAGGTGAGGGAATAGTTGAGTAAATCGCCCGCTGAATAAGTATCATGCACATTTAAAATGAAAACCATGCAGTCGAGTCTAAAAATTACTGCTGGTGGTATTAGCGAACATACACTTAATTCATCTGTAACGTTTTTCAGCTTTAAGCTAGATATTTAATTGGGTTCAACATCGCCATTCCTACGAGTTGACCTCGCACACTCTATGAATCTGAGTGTGCCTTTACTGACCCAATATTTAGGTAAATGTAGTGAGATTCAAGGGTTGAACTGTGCACCTTTGTCACTATTCTCCAGTTCACTGGAATAAATCATGTGCAACAAATTATTTCCTCATCTTTAGTAAGCAGAGGAATATAGGGGTAGAAATTGGTATGTGTCGCACTCATTTTTTGGCCATGAAACCGGCACAAAGCATACAAATTTAGCAGTGGGGATGGCCTGCGCTCAATCTGCACAGGCATTGATTCCAATGCCAAAATCGTGGGTCCCATTTTTAGTTGTCCCAGGTGGATGTCTAAAACAGGCATTAGGCCCCTTAAATATGCAAATGAGGGCCCTACCACCTGTTAAAGGGCCCCTTTCAGAAATTAGCCAGCGATGATCAGGGCAGGATTCTTCAGCGGCTGACAACGAAAGGTAAGATAAATTAAAGTTCTCCTCCGACTCCACAGGAGTCGCGATCACGTCCCCACCCCCCACCTCGGCCCACTCCAACCTCCCGGAGTTGAAATGAGTGCTGCTGCCCCGTGAGGCTGGCTGCCTGATATTGGCTGGGGTGAGCTGCCTGTGGAGGCGTGTTTTGATCTGTTTAAAATAAGCAGGTTTCCAGCACCGTTAAAACTACAGACAGAAGAAAGTCTTACCAATATGTTAAGCGTTTATCCACTAATATCATCAAATAGTCAATTCTGGCATCAAAAGTCTTTTTGTTGAAATTGTCCATATTTTTTCATCATGTATTTTATAATGTAGGGACATCAATTATTAAACGTTAGGAAGGTTATCAATGAATTTTTATCTTTGGCCAACATCAGAACCTGAGCCAAGATCCTATCCTGTCGCACCTCTAGCCTGCCCTCTGTCAGATTTTGAACTTGACAGCTCTGCCCATCTGTTGTTTAGCTCTTTTGAAGCCTGACTTTATTAACATCTGAAGGACATCCGCACGGGCAGAAAGCATTAATGGCAGTGGCAGACATTAGCGGAGAAAGTCTGCTACTGAATGTGTTGTTTCAAATTCCTTTAGGTGGCTGCTAAAGACTGTCAATCAAAGGCTGGTGCAGTCAGTCTGCTAGAATATCAATGAGACACGTATTTGCACCATCCAGCCCTCCGGGGGACTCGGTAATGCCACAGCACCGCCCACCTCCTTCATTGGTCCAAGGGACACTTCCATGAACCAGTCAGGAGCTCTCCGTTTGATGCCCTGCTCTTGATTGGTGTGAGAAGCTGTCAGTTACAAAGATTTACGATGCTGCTGCTGCTGTATGATGTCAAGTTGACTGAGCACGGTTCAACAGTTATTTGAAGGGCAGTGACTTGGAGGAAGGTTTTTTAATCCTGCAAGAGGATCTTCATCAGAAATGTCTAAAAGCAATAAATAGCATATCAAGTTGATTTATACCTGCGAAAGTAAAGGTTTATGTAAGGCCTGTGATAGATTATCATACCACAACTGTGCCACTGCTGATTACTCATTTTGGTAAGGATCATTAGTGTTACCGTACCAAGATGGCACAGGTTGGAGGCTCTGTATTAAAGGTGACATTATCAGTTCTTTCCTTTCATTTAGGACTAAGTCACACGTGTTAAAACTGTTAATATTGCTTCTTAAAACTGGTTGGGGAGAAGCAAATTTTCCCAAAAAAAAGCCCCTGCCACAAGAATGGAAACTTTTACTGTATTAAAAAGCTCATTGAAAAAATCTCCACCTCCTTCAAAACTTCCAGTTTAAAGAGGCACAGTTTGTATATATTATTTTTAAAAACAGTTTGGCCAATCTTTGTTCTCTGTTTGCCAGACATTCAGCACAATAATGCAATTCACAGTTAAATGTGTAACTGCATTGTGCAAATATCGACATGACAAAATGACGCAAGGGTGTTCTGGCCAGTAGCAAAAACAGTGTCCCTTTAACCCACATTAAGTGCACACATCTGGATCTTCAAAGCGCAGTGGAAAAGTGTACTTTGATCCTATGTGCACTGATATAGAGAGCAGCACTACATGCTCTCCACTGGAGTCACACAGGAGTATTTATTTAACTTTTACTTCAAATGTTTGCATATACTTCTGAGTGAGGAGGTCTTAGCAAACAGGATCAGGATGATGTCTCTTCCCCCACCTCTTCTGCCACCCTTCCTTCCCTTAGGTCAGTTCCCTGGCAGATAGTCTCCGCTTGGACCTATGCAGAAATGAAAATTTTGGGACTTTATAGTATATAAAAGATTGATAAAGACATTGAAAATAGTGCACAGAAACACACAGAATGTTCCAGGATCTCCTGTTCTTTCACAACTTGTTCCATTTACTGAATGGAAATTGATCGTTTTTCCTTTCATGATTCCTTCACCAACTGATGCTGATATCTGCAATAATTAAATACTCTCCCATCTTGTGTATTTATCTTTAAAGAGTGTGAGACTACTTCCTTTCTCCCCGCAGCACACACAATCCCAGGTCCAAGAGGACAATCTGTCCCCTGGGCCAATTGTACGTGCAGTGGGTCAGGTGTCATCTCTGTGCAGTTCTGGTCACCATATCATAGGAAGGATGTTATTGGCCCCTCGGAGGGTACAGAAGCAAACTCCAAAGATGAGACCGGGAATCAGGAATTTAAGTTCTGTAGTGAGGTTAAGGAAGTTGGGCTTATTCTCCTTGGGAAAGAGAATATGAAGTGACCTAATTGAAGTTTCTAAAATTAGGAAGGGAATTGACAAATTTGATTCAAGCAAATTGCTCACTGTGTTGAAGGGTTCAAATACCAGGAAACACAAGTTAAAAATTAAGGCCAAGATCTTTCCTTGCTGTAGTGGCCCAAATTGGGTAATATGGCAGGGGGAAAATTGGGCAGGGATCCCCTCCCAGATCTAGATTTTCCTCCCACTGCCGCAGCAGAGAAGGCCATGGGGCTCCCGTTCACCGCCCTCGCATGTGAATGACAGCAGGGAGGTGGGGCTCGGCAACCTGATCGATTAGCCTGCCTTTACACCCATGCCACCTCCGCCCCAAGGGACCACCCAGGACATGGGTGGTGGTAAGCCCTAAGGCAGCAGCGGCAATCCCACTCAGCAAGACGTTGAAGGAAGAGGGCCTAGTAATGGGCTCCTCTCTCTTAAAGGGGCCCCTTAAATCTTGTCAGAGGTCCCATGGCTCCTGCAGAGCTGTGTAAATTTTTAGCAAGTAACCGCTGCAGCGTTCCTGCGTCCCATTAACAGTGCTTCCTCATCCTTTTTGTGCTGTAGCTGGTGTCCTGCTGCAGCACTGCTGCCTTTTTCCTCCTTTGTAAACAATTTTACAACACCAAGTTATAGTCCAGCAATTTTATTTTAAATTCAAAATAAAATTGCTGGACTATAACTTGGTTTTGTAAAATTGTTTACAATTGTCAACCCCAGTCCATCACCGGCATCTCCACATCATTTTTCCTCCTTGGCAGCAGTGAACCCCCCCTCTGGTGGCGAAGAGCCCTCCTTGCATTTTTAATTTGGCCCTATGGAGGACACTGAGCTGTCTCGGAGCAGGGTTGGGATAGCGAGTGGAAGTTCCACCGTGACCCTCCCCCAATGACGAACCTGGCCCAGAGGAAAATCCAGGCCTAAGTTAGGAGTGTAAAGTCAAGTCAGAAGATTTAATAAGCCTACGTTATCCAGGGGAGGACCCTCAAGCAAAGAGTATATATGATACATTTCCGGCTGGAGAACAAATAGAGGGATATGTTGAACAGGTGGGTGGGCGAGGAGTTATCAAAAACGAATGGGCTTAATGATTATTTCCTGTTACGAAAAATTCTTAAGACTGATATATGAAGTGTACAAAAGAGCCCTTGGGTTGACCACCCAATTTTCCCTCCCTCAAGTGCCTGGCACCTGTTTAGGCCTTCCCCTCGGTGACATGCCTGCCATCGGTAATTCATAAAAAAGAGGATTGTGCTTATGAACCGGTCCGTGGCATAAAAAGGTGCTGAGCAAAACCCATACAGACAGAAGGGAAATTTGGAAGGAGTCACCCACGGCACCATTCTGCTATGCGGAGTGTTGTGTGCACAAAACCCTCATTAAGCTGTTTCATGATGCAGGGCACTGGAGCCCTATCATGCCATTTAAACAGTTCTGTTTCTCTTTTTTTTAATTCCCCCAGTCCTCTCCTTTCCTGAAGGCAGTAATGTGTGGGTGCAGTTCCATGGGTCTCAGAAGCCTTGCATACCTTGCTCAATTCACCACCGTTTGTATGTAAGCCTAGACAGTGAATGTTGGACAGGCTCAATTAACTGTGAGGAACATCATCCATATGCACGCACTTCCGAGCAGCGGTCACTGAACAGTGACCAGGAGCAGACATCCTGATTGATTTTTGTCCCCTCCTTAGCCCAAGGGTAATGAGGCAGCCCTGTAGCATCATCACTGCTATTCCACTAAGTCAGGCTACCTCAGCCTAGACTGGGAATCAGACCCCCTGTATATGAATCTCTTTATAATGGTCTTTATCAAACCTGTTTGATTTATTTCTACTCTTCCTTTCTTTCCTGCGATTATGCCTGTATTTACATTTATACTAGTCTTTTAAATCACTGATTGCAAATTGTACTTTGGCCAGCTTGCTGCACGTTTTAGCATGACCCCATTGAGTCTCCCAGCTGCACCTCTGTGTACTTTGCACTTAAAGAGTGAAGATTTTGATAGTGCACAATAGCTGTACTCTTTGTTTATTGATGCACCGATAGAGAAATGTTAACCTGCGACGGAAGTTTCCTGTCTCCCAGTACCATTCATGTTTAACCACACAGTATAAGTTAAATGGACATGTGCAGGAGGTCCTTTAACTCCAGTGATATAAACACTGTGTCAACACTTTTATACTTTTCTAAAAAATAAATGTTAGTCTGAATAAATGTTAATTTCTTTACATTAAAAGCAGATTCTTTTTTCCTTCCACATTTACAGGGGAATAAAGACTTGTATTTTTATAGTGCCGTTCATGACCTTAGGACGTCTCAAAGCACATTACAGCCAATGAAGGACTTTTGAAGTGTAGTCACTGTGATAATGTGGGAAACACGGCAGCCAATTTGCACACAGCAAGGTCCCACAAACAGCAATGTGATAATGACCAGATAATCTGTTTTAGTGATGTTGGTTGAGGGATAAATATTGGTCAGAACACTGGCCAATAAATATGTGCTAGAAGGACAAGAGCAGCAGGCACATGGCAACAACACCACCTGCACGTTCCCCTCCAAGTCACACACCATCCCGACTTGGAAATATATCGCCGTTCCTTCATCGTCGCTGGGTCAAAATCCTGGAACTCCCTTCCTAACAGCACTGTGGGAGAACCTTCACCACATGGACTGCAGCGGTTCAAGAAGGCGGCTCACCACCACCTTCTCAAGGGCAATTAGGGATGGGCAATAAATGCCGGCCTCGTCATCGACGCCCACATCCCATGAACGAATTTTTAAAAAATATGTGCTGTGACGTTTTCACAGTGCCCTCCCTGATTACCATACTGGGCTTTTCTAAAGTGTCAAGTTCAGTCCCAGGTCCTCTCCCTGGTCTGTGCTGAGTTAGTTGGCCTCGGCTGGGGCACTGGTCAAGGTATTACAACTTGCCTCAGTGCTTCTGTATTAGGAAGAGGAATGTCAGCCAGAGTTTCCTTTTCCGATTGCCATCACTGCTTCTTGGTACCCATTATTCTACATATAAACCATCGGAGCCCGGTGATCAGATTCCAGCCTGTAACTCACTGCCAGATATCGGCCATTCCACATGTGAAGCAACCAAAGCTTTTGATTAGATTCTACCCTGTAATCATTGCCAAGCTTCCATTCTTCCTTAGCACATTTCCAGGAACCAACTCCACAGGTTTTAGTTTTCACAGAAAAACAGCTAGGATCACAGAATGTGATGTCCAAAACAGTGGTAAAAATGTGCAATTCCATGTAATACAAGCAGAATTTGACTTACCGGAGTGGGGAGGGGGGGGTGCAGGGGGAGAGACTTTCTACTGTTTCTTGCCTGAGAAAAGGTGACCGGCAGCGGAAGATTTAGTGGACATCCATTTGTCATGCCTGATTCAATTTTAAGGCATGCATTTAAATGGACTCCGAGCACTCCCGCCCAGGTGGGAAGCTGCTTAAATATGCAAATTGGGATCCCACGCCAGTTGTAGGATCCCTGATTGCAATTTTCACGGAGAAATGGGTGGTGCCTGCAAAGTGCGCCAGCTTTTCCAGGTGTTGAGCGGCCTAACCAATGGATCCTTAAAAGGACCGCTGGAGGCCGCTCAGAAAAGGTACATTTTTAAAAACGATTTTGTGGGACCGAGAGCAGTGCTGCCTATTGACTGGCTCCACACAGAAGCCAGCTGATTATCTGCCTCACCGAACCGATGAGCTACAGCGGAGTACCCATTTGGCACCCTCAGCTTGCTGGTGAAATTCAAATGAGGCCCAAACCTGTCTGATTTGAGCCTCCCGCCTGTGGCCTTGGGCAGGCACCGTCAGCGCACCGCCGATATGGCGTCTGTTTTTAGGCCCGATTTCAAAATCTCTCCCGTTCAGTGGCCCCACAAGTAACCCTATGTGGTATCAGCCGTGGCACAGTGGTAGCACTCTCACCTCTGAGTCAGAAGGTCATGGGTTCAAACCCCACTCCACAGACTTAAGCACATAATCTGGGCTGACACTGTAGTGCAGTGCTGAGGGAGTGCTGCACTGTCAGAGTGTGAGATGAGATGTTAAACTGAGGCCCCGTCTGCCCTGTAAAAGATCCCATGGCATTATTTCAAAGAAGAGCAGGGGCGTTCTACCCGGTGTCCTGGCCAATATTTATCCCTCAACCAACATCACTAAAAAAACAGATTATCTGATCATTATCGCATTGCTGTTTGTGGGATCTTGCTGTGCGCAAACTGGCTGCCGCGTTTCCTATATCACAATAGTGACTACACTTTAAAAGTACTTCATCGGCTGTAAAGCGCTTTGGGACATCCTGAGGTTGTGAAAGGTACAATATAAATGCAAGTTGCTACTTTCCTTCCTCATGTGCTACCTTCATTTACCCCTGGAGTCACCTTTCCCTTTCTGATTTAATCAGGAGTCATGAGGCATAATATGAACTGAGTGCCTCACCGATGACAATAAACCCTCACTTATGTAAAAGGCCATCATAATTCAATCTTGACTGCAGTGCTTGTGAGTTATGAGTCTTCCATACTTGTGAAGGATGGCTATAACTTACTCCTACAGGTGTGATGTCCTGACAGGAAGCAAAGATTAAAAATCAAATATTCACAATAACTGATCATAGTCATTTTGGACAAAATACAATTGTATATCTTATTGATTATCCCTGGCCAGATTCTGATAGGTCATGAGCCTCTCCTGAACTCATAACCCATTCTGTCTGACAGTGAATTAAGAAGGTCCATTAAATACCTGTGGGGGTAATTTTAACCCCCAAGAATGGGTGGGCTGGGGGCAGGTGGTTAGTAAAAATAGTTGATTTCTTCAGCAGGTCCGCATCCTGGCTCCAACACGCCCACTTCCTGGTTTAACCCAGGCACGTTATGACGCACGCGTGCAACAGAAACCTGGAAGTCCCGTCCCCACTTAAAGCCGGCGGGCCAATAGTTAAAAGGGCAATGTAAGTAATCTAAACACTTGAGGTACTTAAGTTTTTGTGCAACAGAAATGGATTTTACTACTCCTGAACGTGTCTCCTGTGGTTTCTGAAACACTCCATTGAAATGGAGGTGAGTTGCAGCCGAAGCTCATTTGGCTCTTTAAACTAGTGATTGACACATCTCAATAAAAGGTGAGATATTGCAGCTGGGCACTCAGTTCTCTCAGGCAAACATTTGGTTGGGAGTTCTTTGTATTTAGACTGAGTGTTCTTTGTAGAGACTGAAAATTCTTGTGTTGACACAAATTTACCAACATTTTGGAGCCGGTCAAACTGACATCATCAGGATGGGGGGCACAATTGAACTGTTCTACAGTACACCACCATCACTGCGCAGCATGCAGTTCTGCGATCTGCAGTTGCACTATTCAGAGGTGCGCAACAAGATTCTGGAGAAGAGGCAGAGAGGGGACCAATGGAGGGGCTGAGGTTGCAGAAGGCACTACCCGCGTGAGAGGGTCTACAGGCAGAGACTGAGCTTCCTGGACCTCTCTGAGGAGCAGAGCCAATGCAGGCTGAGATTGAGTCAGCAGGAGGTCACAGACATCTGCAGCCTCCTTCAGGAAGAGCTGTTCCCATTGGCCCTGGTAGCCGTGCATTGCCCGGCGCAGTTAAAGTCACCACTGCCCTTAGTTTCTTCACCTCCGAATCCTTCCATGGCACCACTGATGACATCTCCAGGGTGTGTCAGTCGTCTGCACGTAAGTGTATAAGACATGTGATGGATGGCTTGTTTGCCAAGGCATTCGCTTCCCCCACGACGACATCAACCATACTGAGAGGGCAGTGGGTTTCAACTCTCTGGCTGGCTTCCCACCAGTGCAGGGCACAATTGATTGCACATACGTAGCAATCTGAGGACCTCCCAATGAACAGGACTGTTCATACACTGAAAGGGATATCACTCCATCAATGCACAGCTGGTGTGCGACCACCGGAAGAGATTTCTACAGGTGTGTGCCAGATTCCTTGGCAGCTGTCATGATTCATTCATTTTGCGCCAGTCCAACATCCCGGACCTCTTCCACACAGAAGACAGACTTAAGGGCTGGATCCTTGGAGACAAGGGATACCCCCTGCAGATGTGGCTCATGACACCTATGAGAAACCCCATCAATGAGGTGTGAAGGCCCTGGAAGACAACAGAAGCCGATATTAAGTATTCATTGGAAAAGTGACAATCTTTCCACTGACCATAGTGAGTTCTGGATCTGTTCAATCATTGATAAAATCAACTCATCATGTGTGAAGGATGTTAAAGTTCAGTCATCGGCCACCTGTAGGTTGCTAGTCTCTCTCTCCCTGACGGACAGGCATGCAACAGTCCGACTTATCTCCATGGCCTCCTTTGCTGCCTCTGTCAGCCGGACTATTTATGGTGGTCCACCTCCAGTCCTCTTCCTTTCCCTTGCACTTTGCACTCTCTTCTCCTACAAGAGGAGGAAGAACAGACCCGTGAGTGACTGAAGGTGATGTATTCACCTGATGGATGCATTGCTTTGGGTGAGGCTGACAATGAAACAGATGCATCAGAGGGTTACTATCAGACAGATATATCACATTGCATCAGGATTGGGGTGAGTGGGAGTGGTGGGTGCACAAATGGGGAGATGAGGAATTTCACAGGATGTGGGTGAATTAGCAAATGTACTCACTTTTCCTGAACTAGTTAGGTCATTAAAATTAAAATGCTTCCTGCACTGCAGCCAAGACCTGGGCTCCTGCTGCTCACTTCTTCTGCCACCTCCAGCCATGCCTTCTTGGTGGCAGAACCAGGTTTCTTCCTACGAACACTTGGGTAGATGAACTCCCTCCTGGTTCTCACCACACCCAGTAGTATTTTGAGTGTAACATCCTTGAACCTGGGTGCTGCCTTTGCTCTCTTTGAATCCTCCTTTCTCCTTTCTCCTCCAAAATCCATTTTTGCATTGCCCCTTTAAATAGTGGACTTCAGATTGCGTCCGCAGTATGCCCGCTGTGCAGCTTGGAGACACGAAACCCGGAAGTAAAATTAAGTGCCTTCAATTTAGTTGCGATCGCAGATTCCGACGCATTCACTTTAATTCCGGGTTTCCCAAGCGATTATCTACCCACCCACTGAGTTCCCGGCTCCAGGTAAAAATCATGCCCCTGCTGTCTGGGTTATTGCCAGTAGGATGTAATTACAGCCTTGGTTCTTCTTGCCTTTTGCTGCAGTGGTCAATCTGTGCTAAATATATCCCAGAGTTATTTAGGCAGAACAGACCATTTCTGTAAACAACCATTTACCACTTTGCGTTCTGCCATCTCTCTTAACTGTAACACTGAAAGAAGGAGGTATAAAAGAGGTAAAAATAAATTCACACACAGTAAGACAGGGAGAGGAAAAAATACCCATACACACAGATTGAAAGGGATTGACAAATCCACACATAAAGTGAGAGAGTAAAACAGGCAGACATACGCAAAGAGAAGAACAGACTCGCGCACCGAAATTGAGAAAAAGAAAGAGACAAGTCTACACATGGAGTGAGAGAGAAACACAGGCACACGCACAGATTGAGAGAGCGGGGTGTCCATACAGAAAGAGAAAGGCCTGTGCGTGGGTCAGCTTCCACATGTACCCTGATAATAACCAGCTCTACGTCTCTATCACCTGTCTCGACCCGTCCACTACCTCTGTGTTGTCAGTTTGCTTGTCCAACATCCAGTTTTGGATGAGTGACAACTTAAGGCCACATGGTGCTGAAACCTTCATCCATGCCTTTGCCACCTCCACTCAATGCTCTCCTGGCCAGCTTCCCATCCTACAGCCTCCATAAATTCAGCTCATCCAAGATCCTGCTGTCTGTATCCTATACTGTATCAAGTCCCACTCACCCATCAACCCTGTCCTCGCTTAGCTATAATCCCCCAACGCCTCAAGTTAAAAATTATCATTTTAATGCTTAAATCTCTTCAAAGCCTCCTCCCTCCCTATACATTTTGTCTCTGTTGTGACTGGTAACCTATCCCAGATGTCCACTAACTTTTGAAATAAAATAGTTCTGTCACAATCATTCCAAGATTTTGAAATTTATCACAATCTGAAAAACTTACCCAGATCAACTTTGTCAATCCCTTCATAATTTTTTTAATTTCTATTAGGTTATTATGAAGTCTCCTGTTTCCAAACAAGAACAAGTCCAAACTGGAATTATACAGCACAGAAGGAGGCAAAAAACAAAATACTGTGGATGCTGGAAATCTCAGATAAAAACAGAAAATGCTGGAAACACTCAGCATCTGTGGAGAGAGAAACAGAGTTAAATAATTACGTTTCAGATCGATGACCTTGCACTCTGTTTCTCCCTCCAAAGATTCTGCCTGATCTGCTGAGTGCTTCCAGCATTTTCTGTTTTTATTACAGAAGGAGGCCGTTCAGCCCGTTGTTCTGCGGCTCTTTGAAAGAGCTATCCAATTAGTCCCACTCCCCTGTTGTTTCCTTATAGCCCTGCTAATGTTTTCTTTTCAAGTATATATCCAATTCCCTTTTGAAAGTTGCTACCGAATCTGCTTCTACCACCCGCTCAGGCAGTGCATTCTAGATCATAACAACTCACTGTGTAAAAAAATGTTTCCTCATGTCGCCTCTGGCTCTTTTGCCGATCACCTTAAGTTTGTGACCTCTGGTTATTGACCCTCCCACCAGTAGAAACAATTTCGCTTTATTTACTCTATCAAACCCCTTCATAATTTTGAACACCTCCATTAAATCTCCCTTAACCTTCTAAGGAGAACAATCTCAGCTTCTCCAGTCTCTCCGTATAACTGAAATCTCTCATCCTTGATACCATTCTGGTAAATCTCCTCTCTACCCTCTCCAAGACCTTGACGTCCTTCCTAAAGCGCAGTGCCCAGAATTGGACACAATACTCCAGCTGAGGCCTAACCAGTGATTTATAAAGGTTTAGAATAATTACCCTGCCTTTGTATACAAAAACGGAACTGAGGAGAAGTGAGCCATGGAGCTGGGTTGCAAGAATTAATTCAAGGACCTTGGAGAGGAAAGGGAGGTTAGATATGGAACAGTAATTGCAGAGGACAGAGGGATTAAGAGTAGGTTCTTTGAATAAGCAGTTTTGAATAGAAGGGCAATAATCTTCGCACAACAAGATCCATTTACAATGTTAGTGAGCACTGAGGTGAGGAGAAGTAGCTGAGCAGCCAAGAATTGGGTGAGGCAGGGATTGAGGGAACAGAAGATGGGTCTCATATATTAAATGAGCCTGGTGATGACTGAGGGCATGGTGAGGGGTGGAGAAGAACAAGGTGGCGGCTGAGGCAGCCAATCAGACATTCAAGATATTTGACACTAAGGCATACATAAGCTCCTCGCTCTTAGCATTTTAGCTGAGCATGGAGGGATGGGTAAAGGGAGGAGGTGTTTGGTTATTGAGAAGAGAAGTCTAGGATTGTTCTTATTCTTGAGGATATTCCTGGAGTAGTCAGATGATTTGGCCGAGTAATATACATACAGTACAACTCAAGTACACTGACTTCATTACACATTAGCATCAGAAAGCAAAACAAGCAAAACCCTTCATACCAGTATATAAGTTAAATCTGATACTTCTGCAGACTTAAATAAAAGGTCTGCACCAGTATTAATAGCATGCTGTAATGTTCTCTTGTATACAGCAATTTCTGGTGTAAGGTGAAATAAAAACAGGAAACACTGGGACTACACAACAAATATACCAGCATCTGAAAAAAGATAAGACGTTAGCGTTCGGGTGGAGATCCTTGTCAGAACTTGCAGTGCGTTTCTGACAGTCTCTATCCAAAATGTTAACCCGTTATTTTTCTTTTCAGATGCTGATGGATATGTTGTGCATTTCCAGCAATTTATTTTTTATTTTGTAATTCTAACATTTTCACATCTGCTGTAAAGTTATGGCTCTTATTAATAAAGTGTACAATCTATCTTGATGTGTAATCTTCTTTCAG
Organism: Heptranchias perlo; assembly: GCF_035084215.1. Taxonomy (NCBI): domain Eukaryota; kingdom Metazoa; phylum Chordata; class Chondrichthyes; order Hexanchiformes; family Hexanchidae; genus Heptranchias; species Heptranchias perlo. The sequence goes on along the minus strand of NC_090339.1, from coordinate 51,604,398 downwards.
TAGAATGCTGCTTCCTTGCATCTCCCAGAGGGACCATTAAAACAAGGGGTTTCTAGATCTTGCTTTTGAGAATGTGACCTTTAGCAGTATCTTTTAAGAGGTATGATTGATTTATTGATTATTTCTGTGCTGTGCTCAGTGACAGAAATGTTAGCTCTTCGAGTTGGCACAGTCACTGATAGGCACTTTGCCATAGAGTTCCTCCCTAGGCTAGGTTTTCTTTGCTGATAATCTTCATTATAGGGATCCTTGGAGGAGTCCTGCAAATATCTGTTTCAGGCAGCCAATATGGAGCAGATGCACTGGAAACATGAGTGAGGGCAAATTAGTGACCATTTGAAGTCCTATTGGCCACTGTAAATGGGGTAGCTAGAGCTTTCTCATACTAAATATAGTCCTTCAATGTGATTTGTTTTTCAAATAAAAAACTTATTATGCTTTAAATGTTTATTTGTTAACTTTTGTTAGACCATAGGAAAAAGGAGCAGGAGTAGGCCATATGGCCCCTCGAGCCTGCTCCGCCATTCAATAAAATCATGGCTGATCTTTGACCTCAATACCACTTTCCCGCCCAATCCCCATATTCCTTGATTCCCCTAGAGTCCAAAAATCTATCTATCTCAGCCTTGAATATACTCAATGACTCAGCATCCACAGCCCTTTGGGGTAGAGAATTCCAAAGATTCACAACCCTCTGTGTGAAGAAATTCCTCCTCATTTCAGTCTTTAATGGCCGACCCCCTATCCCAAGACTATGCCCCCTAGTTCTAGATTCTCCAGCTAGGGGAAACAACCTCTCAGCATCTAACCTGTCAAGCCACCTCAGAATCTTATACGTTTCAATTAGATCAGTTCTCATTCTTCTAAACTCCAGAGAATATAGGCCCATAAATTCATTCATTCCCAATCAGTGCTGCAATATTGGCAATTGTAGCCTTCCCCACTGCTCATTCTACTTTTGTAGTGTGTCCCCATAATAGGTCAGCTTTCAAAGCTGATTTTCTCTGACTAAATTGCAATGCAATGGTAATTATTGCAGTACACTCACTGATTGTACCTATGGAAAGAGAGAAAGAAACTTTTATTTACATAGCGCCTTTCACGACCTCAGGACATCCCAAAGAGCTTTACTGTTGCAGTGTAGTCACTGTTGTAATGTAGGAAACCTGGCAGCCAATTTGTGCACAGCAAGGTCCCACAAACAGCAATGAGAAAATGTCCAAATAATCTGTTTTTTTAATGATGTTAATTGAGGGATAAATATTGGCCAGGACACTGGGGTGAAGTCCTTTGCTCATCTTTGAATTGTGCCTTTTATGTCCACCTGAGAGGCAGACGGGGCCTCTGTTTAACATGTCATCTAAAATACGGCACCTAGATTATGTGCTCAAGTCTCTGGAGTAGGGCTTAAACCCACAACTTCTGACTCAGAGGTGAGAGTACTACCACTGAGCCAAGGCTGACACAAAAGACATGATGGGCTCATTAGCATGCCCATCACTCTTATCGAACTGGAGGAAGACAAAACTAGCTAGGTTAATGGTATATTGGAACAACAAGAATATATTACAAAAACTAAACACACCTTTTGTTTGTTTTAATAGTACTTTGCAATGAATACTGATTCACAGAAAAATTAATTAAGCCAACCATTCCTTATTAAGATCTTCTATTAGATCAGTAGAGCACTGCCAATTGTGGAATTGAATCATCCAGACGAGCTTTGATTCCCAGATTATGCTGAGTCAGATGAATTTAGGGCAGCCGTTGGAATGCATCAGCAGCCCTAAGCTATGGAAGGAGAAAATCAGCCAAAGTTACCTCTCCTCACGAAGGCTTCCCCGCGCAGGCCTTGGATTAAAATTGCAGTCAGGCCTCGAAGATGTCATCAGAGCCCATTCTGCATATTTAAAGAAGGACCCCGCTGCTCTCTGACTGGTGCCCCGCTTGCCTGATCAAAACAGCAGGTTAAAATTGCAACCCATAGGAAGGCAGTGGGATCGGAAGGTGTAAGACGCTGGGACCATTTTAACTGGCTGCCTGCCTGCCTGCTGGCCAGGGTGAGTTAAAATCGACCCTTTTGTCTCAACAGAGGACTTTAGCCAGCAATCTCGCTGTGATCTGTCTCAATTTATTAATCATGTGAGATTTGATCATGCCATTACAAAGAGGCCTATCTATGTTATGGATAGCCTTGAGTCAATGCCAGCAAGGCACATTCTTTCATGTAATGCATTATCCCCCACCTCCACCGATCATCCAAGGTCGAGCAGACCTATCTGATGTTTGTCTGCAAAAATACACAGGTTGAATTCTGTACTTCATACCCAGGTGGTTTTCTTTGTTTGCATTATGGCAAAATGGCATTTGCAAAACATCCTGCATCCAAATCATGCCTCTGCCCCACAGGCAAACCACTGGCTTACACTAACCAAACATAATGGCATTCAGTTTGAGAAATAAGGATAATGCATTAGTTCAATGGGGAGGCTCTGCTGAATTGGGGAGAGGGGAGTGAAGCACATTGATGGGGATGAATAGAGTGAGATTTATCCTTATCCTTGATCTTGATCCGTGCTTGATCTGGGTGCTCAATGCTGACTCTGGGTGCCAAAGGTGGGAAAGTATTCAGCTCCTAAGTCAGATTTAGCGCTGATCAGATGCACAGTAAAGATTTAATACACTGTCCTAATAATTTGCCTTAAACTCTAAAGACAGAAGAGCACCCTCTACTGCACCAGTGTGTCATTTCTATTTTACATACTAGCCCTTCTTGTTGGGGCTCTCAGCTGGATTCCTGGTTTGGTGTCAATTTGTGAGCCGATTTATGCTATGGATTCACATTCCCTGGAAACTGGATTCAGACTGCCTCATTTAGAAGGGAAAGGTTCAGATTCCTGGGACCAGAAGAGATGGACTTCACCTGAACAGGGCTGCAACCAAAGTCCTTGCTGGAAAAGTAGCTAATGCTGTGAAGAAGGGTTTAAAATAATATGGCAACTGTGAGGGAAAAAAAAAAGATGAGCAAACTGAAAGGAACGCAAAAGGACCAAGGACTGTAGGAAAAGAAGGAGAAAAAAAACAGGAAAGTAATTTTTAAAAATCCAGAAGGAAGAGGAACTGATAAGAATAAGATTGCCAATAAAATTAGAGTCCGTATTGAATGGCATGTAAATGAATACACAAAGTATTCAACACAAAATTAGAAAGTTAGAAATATTACTAACTACGGAATATGATTTAGTAGCTATAACAGAGATGTGGCTTGGGTTTGAACAGTTCTGGGAACTTAATATTCCTGGATATAAAATTTTGAGAAGGGATAGAAAGGGAAAAAGGAGAGGGGGTAGCAGTCTTGATAAAGGATTCCCAAAAAACAAGATTGTTAATGGGGATTGTGTTGAGACAGAACTCATGTGGATGGTTAAAGAAAAAGAAAATGAAATGGTACAATTCTCAGTGTGCATCACATGCCACTAAAGAGTAAAGATGAGATAATAGAGGTGCTTTGTAAGAAAGAACTTGCATTTATATAGTGCATTTCACAACCTCAGAATGTCCCAAAGCACCTCACGGCCAATTAAGCACTTTTATAGTGTAGTCGGTGTTTCAACGTAGGGAAACGTGTATTAGAACAGACATCTATGCTAATTTAACTGTTCTCAGTTGTAATTGGCCTCCACATCCCTCAGTTATTTTCCCTCGGGTGTGAAAATATTAACCAACGTTCCCTCTCCTGATCGCCAGCTGAATAGCTGTGATGCCTCTCATGATGGAATAGCATGGCAACACTGACTATTTAGTCGGGAGCTGGGAGATAACTGAAAGTTAAGGAAAAAAATAATACCTAAAATCACCCTGCAAGTCTGAGGCAGGAATATATGGTGTTTGAACATTGTTACAACTTTGAAACAATGTATAAGTCAAAGGACTCTTCTTGGTATTTTGTTTTATTGTATCTGGGTTTTTTTTTGTTGTCACAGATGGCCTGAATTTATTTTCTCCCAAGAGGAGATGTTCATGTCTGTGCGATTTTGTTCAGCCAAAGGGGTGCAATGTTAACGTGGTGGACCAATTTAAGAACCACAACATAACATTATGTACTTCTAAATTTTTCTGGTCATATTATATGAAATTATGGATGGCTGGGATCAAATAAAAAGATTACAGTTTAATTGAGAGTTTCCTTTCCCCACCAGCTGTCTTGATGTCTTGGCCAAGACCTGACCAGAAGTTGTTCTCATCTATGATTGATGAATTCGGAAGACAAGTAATCCTGTGGCTATCCATTTGGGGAGCAAGCGCTGCATTACTTTTTTAACATTAGCGACAGAGTGGCCAAACGGAGCACAGCCCAGCATTTAAGACATGTTTTTAAACATAGAAAATAGGAGCAAGAGTAGGCCATTCGGCCCTCCGGGCCTGCTCCACCATTCAAAATGATCATGGCTGATTGTCTAACTCAGTACCCTGTTCCCGCTCTTTCCCCTTTTCCCTTGATCCCTTTAGTTTTTGGTCTTCCAGTGAAGGCTTTTTACTCAGTTATCGTTTTTCTTTCTTCATTCAAAAAAAAACTGACTCAGCCCCTGCTGGTTTCATTATTGTACCCTTTGACAAATCATTTTAAGCCTACTGTGCCCACCAATAATTGCTTTATATGCACTCCTGGCTCTTTATCAAACAGATTATTGGAGGTGAAGTTTGGCATCAGGCCGGTGTCCAGTCTGCCAAGTTTGATAATGTACATTGTTACATGGGAAACTAGGTCAGTCATGTGGTAAGGGGATGGGGAGGACAATCCAAACTGATTCCACAGATATCGGGAAGAAGACAACGTGCATTCAAACACGGTGATTATGGCGGAAATCAAAAGTGTCAATAATTCTTTCGGTATTAAGTGTAAATTATTTTAATTTGTGACTTGCATCGTGTTTTTAGCTGCACAATTGTAGTAGTGCCTGTTCTTATGCTGCAAAGTATTTTAGCATTTTGGAGCGAATCTTGTTATGTTTTACCTTTCCCAATTGGGTTTTAACCTGGTTCCATATGCATAGTATTAAAATATAAAGTTTAAAAAAAAATGTTAAATTTTTTCCATATGGAAAAGACCAAAAACTGGCTCAGTTAACGTAGTCACTGCTGGCCATACGTATCAGAAGGCCCTAGGTTCAATCATTGGTCTGTGCTGAGTTAGCTGGTCTCAGCGGGGGAGGTGGTAAGGCTGACATAATTGTCCGTAACATCGCTGGGCGAGGGAGGGAAAAATCGACCATGTTTATCACTCCTGCTAGAAAATGTTCGCTTGTCGACATTGGATGAGGCCATAATAAGGTTCAGCTGTGAGGCGTCTCATGGTTCAATAGTCTACTAATGCTTACTCATGAGGCCACAATCAGGTTTAATTGTGAACCCTTCCACAAGATATGATATCCTACTGACACTCACTGTCTATGTTCACACGTGAAGAATAGTCACTTGGGCAGAGTGATAAAGGGCAGCACACAACTGCAGAACTGTATCCCAGCACGAGGCAGTGCCTTTAAAGAGCTGCAGAAAAAAGAAAAGACAAAGATACATTTAATGCCTCGTCCTGCCCAGTGTTTATAAAAGATTATGTTATATATTCTTCAATAAGGCAACCTGCATATAAGATAAAATGTAATGGAAGACCAGCACTGCAGAGAGTGAAGGTTGAATGCTGTACTTCCCGACTATACCACGTGGCGAGCCACCTGCACCATTTCATCGAGTGGAAGAACAGCCAAGTACACAATTTCAGTTAATAAGTATAGTATGTGACCTCCACTCTCTCCAACACCGGTCCCCGGCTCCACTCTCTCCAACACCGGTCCCCGGCTCCACTCCCTCCAACACCGGTCCCCGGCTCCACTCTCTCCAACACCGGTCCCCGGCTCCACTCCCTCCAACACCGGTCCCCGGCTCCACGCTATGTAACGCCCACCCCCCCACCTCTCCCTGACTCCACACTATGTAATGCCTATCCCCCCCCTCTCCCCGGCTGCACTCCATGTAACGCCCACCCCCCCACCTCTCCCCGGCTCCACGCTATGTAACGCCTATCCCCCCCCTCTCCCCGGCTCCACTCTATGTAACGCCTATCCCCCCCCTCTCCCTGGCTCCACTCTATGTAACGCCTATCCCCCCCCTCTCCCCGGCTCCACTCTATGTAACGCCTATCCCCCCCCTCTCCCCGGCTCCACTCTATGTAACGCCTATCCCCCCCCTCTCCCTGGCTCCACTCTATGTAACGCCTATCCCCCCCCTCTCCCTGGCTCCACTCTATGTAACGCCTATCCCCCCCCTCTCCCTGGCTCCACTCTATGTAACGCCTATCCCCCCCCTCTCCCCGGCTCCACTCTATGTAACGCCAATCCCTCCCCTCTCCCCGACTCCATGCTATGTAACGCCTATCCCTCCCCTCTCCCTGGCTTCACTTCATGTAACGCCTATCCCCCCCCTCTCCCTGGCTCCACTCTATGTAACGCCCACCCCCCCACCTCTCCCTCACTCCACACTATGTAACGACTATCCCCCCCCTCTCCCCGGCTGCACTCCATGTAACGCCCACCCCCCCACCTCTCCCCGGCTCCACGCTATGTAACATCTATCCCTCCCCTCTCCCCGGCTCCACTCTCTGTAACATCTATCCCTCCCCTCTCCCCGGCTCCACTCTATGTAACGCCTATCCCCCCCCTCTCCCCGGCTCCACTCTATGTAACGCCTATCCCCCCCCTCTCCCCGGCTCCACTCTATGTAACGCCTATCCCCCCCCTCTCCCCGGCTCCACTCTATGTAACGCCTATCCCCCCCCTCTCCCCGGCTCCACTCTATGTAACGCCTATCCCCCCCCTCTCCCTGGCTCCACTCTATGTAACGCCTATCCCCCCCCTCTCCCTGGCTCCACTCTATGTAACGCCTATCCCCCCCCTCTCCCTGGCTCCACTCTATGTAACGCCTATCCCCCCCCTCTCCCTGGCTCCACTCCATGTAACGCCTATCCCCCCCCTCTCCCTGGCTCCACTTCATGTAACGCCTATCCCTCCCCTCTCCCTGGCTTCACTCCATGTAACGCCTATCCCCCCTCCCCTCTCCCCGGCTCCACTCTATGTAACGCCAATCCCTCCCCTCTCCCCGACTCCATGCTATGTAACGCCTATCCCTCCCCTCTCCCTGGCTCCACTTCATGTAACGCCTATCCCTCCCCTCTCCCTGGCTCCACTCCATGTAACGCCTATCCCTCCCCTCTCCCCAACTCCATGCTATGTAACGCCTATCCCTCCCCTCTCCCTGGCTCCACTTCATGTAACGCCTATCCCTCCCCTCTCCCTGGCTCCACTTCATGTAACGCCTATCCCTCCCCTCTCCCCGGCTCCACTCCATGTAACGACTATCCCTCCCCTCTCCCTGGCTCCACGCTATGTAACGCCTATCCCCCCTCCCCTCTCCCCGGCTCCACGCTATGTAATGCCTATCCCTCCCCTCTCCCCGGCTCCACTCTCAGTAATGCCTATCCCTCCCCTCTCCCCGGCTCCACTCTATGTAACGCCTATCCCCCCCCTCTCCCCGACTCCATGCTATGTAACGCCTATCCCTCCCCTCTCCCCGGCTCCACGCTATGCAACGCCTATCCCTCCCCTCTCCCCGGCTCCACTCTATGTAACGCCTATCCCCCCTCCCCTCTCCCCGACTCCATGCTATGTAACGCCTATCCCCCCTCCCCTCTCCCCGGCTCCACTCTATGTAACGCCTATCCCTCCCCTCTCCGTGGCTCCACGCTATGTAACGCCTATCCCCCCTCCCCTCTCCCCGACTCCATGCTATGTAACGCCTATTCCCCCTCCCCTCTCCCCGGCTCCACTCTATGTAACGCCTATCCCTCCCCTCTCCCCTTCCACTTAACACTTGTAAGATGAACCCTCTACTTTGACCTCCCGAACAATGGCATAAATATCTTGCTTTACAATACATTAGTATAGAGATAGGCCTCTTTGCGAGCACACATTTCACCCGTCAAGTTCCATTTCTGTACAACTCTAAAAGGATTAGTTTCTCAGAGCTTTTCCCAATCATAGTCAAGGTAAGCTCTTTTCTTTTTCTTTTTCGTTAATTAATTTGTAGTTGAAGTTCCAGGCCCCTCTGCCTCTACTTCCTGTGGGTTACCATAGCAACCCTGTAGAATCTCTGATTGCTGCCAGGCTATTGTAATACAAATGAAGAGGAATCACAGTGCTGCATTCTGATTATCTATTTAGAATCCTATTGGGAGAAGCTCTGTGCAGTCTGACTGTTGACAAAATCTGACTGTTGACGCAGCAATTTGTGTGAATCCACATAAAAAAAATCTTCCTTCGCCCCATTTATGTGACGCTGATAATTTTACTTTCTTTTGTGAATTGGATTAAATCAGGTCAAAAAATATATTTTAAAAATTCAGACTTGTTTATATGGAGCTGGAATATAGAAATAATTTTTGTATTCCTTCAATACCTCAGTTGTTAAAGCTGCCGGCCAGCATGATACTTTCTTGATATGAATGGATCAAGTTCAATTGCTTATCTGTGCTACGTTAGCTGATCTCAGCCAGTGCAGCGGTAAGGTGCAGTGTAACAGTTGGCCTTAGCATCTTTTAAAGTGGGGCTGATCTCCATCCAGTAACACCTGCTGGAAAGTGCGCATCTGTGGACATGGGGTGCAGGCGGGATTGGGGTTATCTCTGCTCCCCCTTGCTCCCATGGGTGAATTGATCGGCGACAGTCACTGTCTAGATTTACACATGAAAAATGGTGACTTGAACACGATTGCAGAGTGTAACCAGTACAAGTAGAACAACGTCGCAGCATGTGTCAGAGAAAGAATCTGGTGGGTGGGGGAATGGTATGGGGAGATTCCAAATATATGTTCGGAGTGAGTCTGAGTGCAGGCTAATCAGAGCTGCTCTATTGTCCCATCAGTGGTCTAGTCTGAGTTTTCATCCGTGGTGTTAGTGTAGTCAGGATAAGGATTGATGTTGTTGTAATTGGATTAGCTGCACTCGCTACCTGCATCTGGCAAACCAGCTGCACACAGCAGGACAGGGGAACCCAGGGTCAACCAAGTGCAACATCAACTTATCTCACCTCTCATCTAATTGAGAGCCTGCTTCAGAGCCGTGTATCACACCAGCAATCAGGGAAAGTGCTGCTTATTGTCAGTTTGCATTGTGATATAATGGGAAATGGCCTATTAGTGCTGTTTTCTATTTTGTACCTCGGAACAGGAGTAGGCCATTCAGCCCCTCGAGCCTGTTAAGCCATTCAATTAGATCATGGCTGATCTGCATTTCAACTCCATTAACCCGCCTTGGGTCCACCCCCTAACCATCCCCTGAAACTACCACAGTCCATCACCTCACCTTCTTGTCCAAGTCTTTGATCCTGTGATTGGTTCCCAACTGAATGCTCACCTGTGTTCTAACTCCTTATTTGAATCCCTTCAGTCTGGTTTCTGTCCTCACAGCACTGAGACTGTCCTAGTCAAAGTCACCAACAATATCCACTTTGACTGCAACTGTGGTGCTTTATCCCTGCTTGTCCTCCTTGGCTTCCCTGCGCTCATCCCTAACTCCCATACTCACCAATTTATCATGACTCCTAATTCCTAATGAATCAAATTTAAAATCCTTATTCTTGCTACAAATCCCTCCATGGTCACCCCCTTCTCTTCCCCACCACCTGTGCAACCTTCTCCAGCTTTATGTCCCCCTCTTTCGTCCTCTGCTTGACACTACTCTTTGGAACTCCTTCTGTAAACCCCTCTGCCTACTATTGGTCGTCTCCATTAGACAGCTTCTCAAAACGCATCTTTTCAACCAAGTTTTCATTCATCTCTCCTAACCCTCCCACAAAGGCCATGGCGCCCACTCCTTTTCTCCTCTGTGCAAAGCACCTTGTGACGCTTTTCTATGTTAAAGATGCAATGTAAGTGTGAGTTATTGTGATAAAGCCATTCTTGGCCTGGTGAATAACACAGGGAAGAGAAATCATTTTAGAAAGAAGGGAGACGGCAAATAAATGGACCAGAACCAGCAAATTTACCTTCTATTGTAGACAGCACAATCGGCTCTACTGTAATATGTTTCCTCTCTCCAAATTGTGGGTTCCCGATATCGGCAAGAAATAAAGAGGAGGCTGTTCCCCATAGAGAGTGAAGGACAGGTCAGCCCACTTGTTTGTGTACTTTCTAGTACTCCCGTTGAAGGTGTGCAGTTAAGTTACCCATTCTTTTGAAAAACAGTGATGGATTGGGATGACTGAAAAAGAAAGGAATAAATTGACAATAATAACATAATTTGCACTTTCTTCCAATCTTGGCATTGAAACCAATTTGCAACCCAAATTGAAGATGCTTTAAACTTAGTGATTGGTAGGTGTTTTTTGTATCAAGATGTGACTGATGGATCATGTGGGCACAATGTCAGTACTCCCACTGTTCACATAGTTGGTGGGAAGATGTAGACTTTCTACAATCACAATTATTATTTTCTTCCAAATGTAGGATTGAGGTTCCACTCACAGAGATTACGGTCACGCAACATAATGTTGCATGGTTGTCAGAGGTGTATCAGGTTTGAGAAACAATTTAAAGAGACACAGTGAAGCTCTCCTGATGTCTCAGTGGGAAAGTTGACTGCCTACTATGTAACAAAGCCATAAGTCCCAGGTTCAAATCCTGGTAGGTGCTAAATTAAGGGATGTCATCTGGGGTACTGCAATTGGCTTCATTAAATCTGGGCTAGTGAGGACACAGATCAACTAGGGATTCTCTACCTGATTGTTATCCAGTAACTTCTGTTGAAAAATGTACATTTGTGGGTATTGGCTGAACACAGAATGGTGGGGGGGTGATGTCCGAAACAGTTGAACATCTCGTCAATACTAAAAATCTTGGCTCGCAAGTGGGTGAGGTACCAAAGAGGGACAGGCACCTGTAGATTCATACCTCACCATAATTCAGAGGAGAGAGAACAAAAATGAATGAATAACCTGCCACAGTTCAATCAACAGCAGCAAGGTGCCCTCCGTTCAACAATATGCTGTTATCATGAATCAATTGGATTTGCTTAGTGATATAAATCATGAAATTTACATTGGGGCTCTTGCATCAGGTGACCATCTAACCAGCCCAGTCAAACAGGATGGAGCGGTGAATTGAGTAATCTCCCCCTAGTCTCACTGGGCAGTTGGCAGCTTCCATTACAAAAATAAAATTGACCAGATGCCAAGCCGAGACTGCCAAGTGTTTTTTTTTCTTATTTTATACTTTAATTTTTGTATCATGCAGTACATAATACTACTGGTATTGTTGCCAAGCTTAAAAGGCATTTAATCAGTGTGTGGGAACTTTTTATTGTATCATATACATGCGATCATTGGCAGTTATCAGTCAATTGTTTCGCAACACTTTGGTGGCAAGCTGTAGTCATAGTGGTGCTGAATAACAAAGAATTTGCATTTTTATGGCGCCTTTCATGACGTCAGGACATCCCAAAGCACTTCACAGCCAATAAATTACTTTTTGACGCGCAGTCACTGTTGTAGGCAAACGCAGCAGCCAATCTGCACACAGTATGGTCCCACAAATAACAGTGAGATAAATGACCAATTCACCTGTTTTAGTGGTGTTGGTTGAGGGTAAATATTGGCCCGGACACTGGGGAGAACTCTCCTGCTATTCTTCAGATAGTGCTGTGGGATCTTGTATGTCCACCTGATAGGCATGATGTCTCATCCGACAGACGATACCACCAACAGTACAGCAGTCCGTCAGTACTACAATGAAGAGTCAGTCTAGATTATGTGCTCAAATCTGTGGAGTGGGGCTTGAAATCATAACCTCCTGACTCAGAGGCAAGCATGCTACCATCTTCAGCCAGAAGTGCTGAGTGGATGATCCATCTCGGCCTCCTCCCGATATATCCCCACCATCACAGAAGCCAGTCTTCAGCCAATTCGATTCACTCCACATGATATCAAGAAACGGCTGAGTGCACTGGGATACTGCAAAGGCTATGGGCCCCGACAACATCCTGGCTGTAGTGCTGAAGATTTGTGCTCCAGAACTAGCTACGCCTCTAGCCAAGCTGTTCCAGTACAGTTACAACACCGGCATCTACCCGACAACGTGGAAAATTGCCCAGGTATATCCTGTCCACAAAAAGCAGGACAAATCCAATCCGGCCAATTACCGCCCCATCAGTCTACTCTCAATCATCAGCAAAGTGATGGAAGGTGTCGTCGACAGTGCTATCAAGCGGCACTTAGATACCAATAACCTGTTCACCGATGTTCAGATTGGGTTCCGCCAAGACCACTCGGCTCCAGACCTCATTACAGCTTTGGTCCAAACATGGATAAAAGAGCTGAATTCCAGAGGTGAGGTGAGAGTGACTGCCCTTGACATCAAGGCAGCATTTGACCGAGTATGGCACCAAGGAGCCCTAGTAAAATTGAAGTCAATGGGAATCAAGGGGAAAACTCTCCAGTGGCTGGAGTCATACCTAGCACAAAGGAAGATGGTGGTGGTTGTTGGAGGCCAATCATCTCAGCCCCAGGACATTGCTGCAGGAGTTCTTCAGGGCAATGATCTAGGCCCAACCATCTTCAGCTACTTCGTCAGAAATGGGGATGTTCGCTGATGATTGCACAGTGTTCAGTTCCATTCGCAACCCCTCAGATAATGAAGCAGTCCGAGCCCGCATGCAGTAAGACCTGGACAACATCCAGGCTTGGGCTCATAAGTGGCAAGTAACATTCGCGCCAGACAAGTGCCAGGCAATGACCATCTCCAACAAGAGAGAGTCTAACCACCTCCCCTTGACATTCAACGGCATTACCATCGCTGAATCCCCCACCATCAACATCCTGGGGGTCACCAGAAACTTAACTGGACCAGCCACATAAATACTGTGGCTACAAGAGCAGGTCAGAGGCTGGATATTCTGAGGCAAATGACTAACCTCCTGACTCCCCAAAGCCTTTCCACCACCTACAAGGCACAAGTCAGGAGTGTGATGGAATACTCTCCACTTGCCTGGATGAGTGCAGCTCCAACAACACTATCCAGGACAAAGCAGCACGCTTGATTGGCACCCCATCCACCACCCTAAACATTCACTCTCTTCGCCACCGGCGCACTGTGGCTGCAGTGTTTACCATCCACAGGATGCACTGCAGCAACTCGTCAAGGCTTCTTCGACAGCACCTCCCAAACCCATGACCTCTAACACCTAGAAGGTCAAGGGCCGCAGGCACATGGGAACAACACCACCTGCATGTTCCCCTCCTAGTCACCACCATCCTGACTTGGAAATATATCATCGTTCCTTCATCGTCGCTGGTACAAAATCCTGGAACTCCCTACGTAACAGCACTGTGGGAGAACCTTCACCACACGGACTGCAGCAGTTCAAAGCGATGGCTCACCGCCACCTTCTCAAGGGCAATTAGGGATGGGCAATAAATGCTGACCTCGCCAGCGACGCCCACATCCCATGAATGAATAAAAAGAAAGAGCCAAGGCTGGAACTTTAATACTTTAATCTACCTGCCCTATGTATGATGTGTTTTTTTTCTGATTTTGGCTGAGCCTTTCACAGAGATGGGGCTTCTTCCTTATGTACGTGAATTTCCAGCATCTGAAAATGGCCATCACGTAGATCTTTAAAGCATCCTTAGCTGGTTTTCTGTGTTGCGGATATTCCATCGAGTCTCATGTATTGAACATTTAGCTGTTTTACACTGAATCTCTCTCTTCCTGATCATTAACATTGAAAAGTTTCATTGACTTAATGTATTCAAGGGCTGTGGGGGCAGCACAGAATTTACTCAGAACTAAGCAAAGATTGACCATCTTCCACCTATTGATTTTTCAATATGGTTTCCCTCACTCCTAGAATCTGTAATAAGCTCAATGCCAGCCTAATAGGACTAGCCATCTTCATCAAGCATAACTGATCTTAAGCAGTTGTAAAGGAGCATTGTACTTTGTACTGGATGCTGCTCAAATTTCTGCACAATTCTGAATAAAATGTGGACGTTACAAAGAATTCCAGATGCTTTCAACAAACTTTGACTTAAATATTTTTCTGTTCAGTAGATCCACTAAAGAAAGACCATTATCTCATACTGAAGTTCAGGATATATTAGAAACATAGGAATTGCTGGATGAAGAAAGACCAAGGTCCATCTCGTTCGCCTTCGACCATTCTGATAGTTTCATGATACAACAATAATGAAGTTGTTGACTAATCATAGCACTCAATCTCTATCAATTAGTCTAGAACAGACCCAGACATGAGGCGAGAAAAGCTCCACTGGTGGAGAGCTTTGGGAACCATAGGTCCAAAGTCACCTTTTCCCTCCCAAGCATGCTACACTTACCATATGTCATGACTCAAATTACTCAATTACCCTATCCCAAAATGTTATTTTCTGAAAGAAATCTATCTAACTTGCATTTGAATCAATCAATACTAACTGCTTCCACCACCTCCCTAGGGAGTGTGTTCCATAGATTGACCACTCATTCACCGAAATATTTCAGTGGATTTGCTTTCGCAGTGCTTTAGGCTCGAACTGCATCAATATTTCACACTTGGATAATTACTCTAGTGTAGAGAAAAAATAACTACCTACCAGCCTGGTACAGGGCTGCAGTCTCTACCCCTCTCTCACACCACCCCCATCCTGAGCCTGTTGATAACTATAGCTCGTGTTCCATTATCTCAGAGAAACTGGGTTGCAAGCTGCAGCTGCACATAAAGCTGCTAATTAGATTCTAAATGTGAAATTCATGGGACTTCCTTAATCAGTTTACTCTCTCAATAGTTATAAACTGGACTGAGGTTCCCCAATTAAGAAAGTCTCCAATTTCAAAGAAAAGGTTTGTTGCTCCCAAATGACCTAAAATTCCTTGCATATCTTTAAAAAAATGTCCAGTCCCCTACTAGTAATTTTTAAAAATGAAAAAAACTTTCCTATTTTTGGCATCCTCATTCTTCCCCTGTCACTTGCATTATTCCTTGCCCGGTGAGAAGTTAACTTGTTCCTAGGTCTCTACGAAAGTCACTATGATTTCCGATGCAATGACCTCTATAGCAGGGGTGGCCAAGCTTTTTGTCTTGATGGGCCATCTGGGTTTGTACCATGGAGCTTGGGGGCTGCATATAAAGATTAAATCCATGTTCCCACTCATTTGGATCTAACTCAAGGGGCTGATACTAACAGGTCTTGGTGTTCTGATTTAGGATTCATCCACCAATCCAACAACAAGCCTTGAGATCCAAGAAATTCAAACAGGGCAAACCAGTGAGTAAGAAATATAAGCTTAAATAGGTCTGAGTTTCCTTACACAGTATACTGAATACTGTACTATCAACTCAGCATGTGTCAGTCCTCTTTGACATATTGAGAATATGGTTGAATCAATCCTATTTTATAAATAATAACTTGTTTTGATTAATATTCAGTGGACCATTTAATTCTGTAAGTGGACTGGGATAGAAATATTGTTTATTTCTCGTTACACCTCACTCTCGTGTTTCAATTCCATCCCCGGGATTTGTGCACATTTTGTCTCTTGTTATTATCTAGTTCAGTAGGCAACTTTTCCCCAAACAGTGAATGGCCCCCATTGCTCTTGTGAATAGCAGATAGACCGGATAATCCAATACCTGAATAAAACTGGTCCTCAGTACTCCAGGGCACCGTTGATGATTGACCTACTTGCATGGCTCACTAATGGAACCTTGAGGAATAGACCAGTCACTGAAGACTGAGATTTTACCCCACTGTTATACTCATATCACAGCCCAGGGCCACTCACAGCTCTCTTAGTGCTGGATGATCAACATGACAGAGTACTGATTTGTCAGTTGGGGCAGAACAGTAGGTGGTAATAAGTAGGAGGTTCCTAGGCATCATTTGACTGCAACCATGATACTTCATGGGATCTGTAGTCAATGTTGAGGACTCCCAGGACCATACCTACCCAATTATATACCACTGTGCTCTCCCCTCATCTGCTCATCTCTGGTGGGTCTATCCTGATGAAGAAAAATTCTGGATATTACCTGAAAAATATTACTGTGAGTACAATATATCAGGCTGTTGCTTGACTAGTTGTGGGACAGATCTCCCAACTTTGGCATCAGTCCCTAATTGTTGGTGAGGAGGACTTTGCAGGATCAAAGGAATTATCTGAGTCTTGTCCCAATCTAATGTCTGGGTTGTTGCCAATAGGTCCATCATATATTTCTCTTTTTGTTCTGTTTCGTAGCAGTTACTTTGCAACTGAGTGGCATTCTACTGCACTTAAGAGAGGATTAAGAGATAACCACATATTGTGGGCCTGGAGTCAGCAGGAGGCCAAGCTGGGTAGAGGTAGCAGGTACCCTTCCCTGAAGGACATTCAGGAACCAGGAGCTTTCATAGTCATTTCTCTGTTGCTAAAATTAGTAGATTTATTGAATTCAACTTCCAATGGTGGAATGTGAACTCACAACCTCTGGGTTGCTGGTCCATACTTGCACTCCCAGGTCAGGTGTCCTCTGAGTCTGATACAGAATAAAACTTTCCCTACACTGCCACATCAAGTGCTTCCAGGTCAAGTATGGTACAGGCTAGATGGAAGGTACAGCTCTTTCAAGGACTTCCAGATCAGATATGGTGCAGGTTAAATGCTGAGTAAAGCTTCCTCTTCAAACCAGCAGCATAGCGAGATTGCACACACAAACTACCTGCTATTCTGAGGTCCAGTTGTGCTTCAAAATTCTTTGCCGCTACCATCTGGAAACTTATTTTGTGAGTTTGGCTGACTACAAGTCTGCCCATTTTTAAAAGCACAGTAATTACTGATAAGGTGATTGAGTTGCTCTGAGCCATAATAACATACCATAAACTTCACAAGTGTATAATTCTTTAAATAAATCTTTACTTTCTGCCAAGTTTTTAAACAATCTCCTTATTTTATTGTGGTTGAGTTGGAGATGGGGCAGATTTTGATCTTTAGCAATTGAGCCTAAGGCATCACATGGGTGGAACACAAATAGGAAAATGGGGTGGGAAGGATCACACTTCTGTAATGCAACCTGCTGAATGATACCTACCGTATAGTCTATGCTTTACATAAGAATTAAATCAGGCCTCCTATGTACAACACTAAATTGCCTACAGATATTTTTCTACTGCAGTTACCTCCACAGTTGATTTCTCTCAACACCTGACCTTAACACATCAGTTCCTCTTCCCCAAATCATGTTATATGACTTTCCTTAGTCTTGGAGTCTGCCAGTCAGGAATTAGATTATGACTGGCCAAACTCACATCACATGTGTTGCCTATAATCAGCTGAGAGAGAGAGAGAGAGAGAGGGCAGAGACTTTCATCCCCTTCAGTCTGATCTGGATTTGAATCCAGGCCTCAGAATTGAACGGGCAATGCCTACCCATTACATCACCTAGACTATTTTGCTCTTCGAAGCCATCCCCTTATAAAGAGAGTAACAATTTCAGGAAGGCACTCATGTCGCCTTTTTGAGATTGGCTTCCTCTGCAAAGATTATCATCTGATTGAGTGGTTCTAGGAAGACAAATTGCTAACAGGTCACCTTTATTGTCCTCCATTTTTATACCCGACTCTCCTGAAGGCACTAACCTATGCTTAGGTACAGACACTGGCCACCTTCCAGTACCTTGCCCAAGTGCCCATTCCTCATGTGTGTGCCTACTGAGTGGCAAAAGAATATTCAACATTGGAGGCATCATACCAGATCCCACTTGTGTCCTCATCCAACATCAACACATGCAAAATCCTAGCTGGGGTCTCTGGATGGTGATCAAGAGAAGGAACCTTGGTTGATTTTTATTTTCTTTCGTCCTAACACAGGAACAGTGAAGCCAACTGTTGTGTGATTTACCACCACCCCAACTGAGATCAGCTGACTCAGTCCAGACTGTAGACCAAACCTGGAACGTCCCTCATCTGTTTGGGGTTGATTTTTACCCTATCCTCCTGGCGGAAACCGGACAGGTGGGTAATTAAAATTGCTCAGGTTAATTACCCACCTGGAAAGCTACCAGGAACTCACCATTCTGAACTTTTCCTGCTCTTCAGAGCTGGTTTCAAGGACACCCAATCAAAGCCAGCGTTGTCTTTCTTTACATATGCATGTTGGGTCCCGATGACGTCAACGGGATTCGACTGCAATTTTAACTAGTGGCCTGAGTGGGGAAGCTGCTGTGGCCAGAAGAAACCAAATAGATAAGTTTTTTAATGTTCCTTGATGAGTCAGTAGGAGCTTCTCCAGGCTCCACAAGGAAAGCTTAACGTTCCCTGACGCGAATCCCCCCTCCTCCGCCCCCACTCCCAGAATGCAAGACCCACCCACCAGATGGCTTCTGGGAAGTGGGATTCTCTGGCACTTCCCACTTACTTTTAGCTCATTAGGATTGGGAAGCCAGCCAGCAGGATTTAAAGGAGGGCCACCTGTCACGGACGGGTGTGAAATTAACTCGCCAGTGCCTTTCCCACGAGAAATCTGCTGGCACTTAAAATCCAGGCCTATGATTCATTTACAGTCTGGGCAGTGCATTTATGAACTGAACCATTGGAGGAGTGAACAACAACAACAATTTGCATTTATACAGCAACTTTAATGTAGTAAAACATCCCAAGGCACTTCACAGGAGCGTTATGAAACAAAATTTGACACCAAGCCACATAAGAAGATATTAGGACAGGTGACCAAAAGCTTGGTCAAAGAGGTAGGTTTATAGAAGCATCTTGAAGGAGGAGAGAGAGGTAGACAGACGGAGAGGTGTAGGGAGGGAATCCAGGGCTTATGGTCTAGGCAGCTGAAGGCACGACCGGCAATGGAGAAGTGATTAAAATCAAGGATGCGTAAGAGGCAAGAATTAGAGGAGTGCAGAGATCTCAGAGGGTTGTAGGGCTGGAGGAGGTTACAGAGATAGGGAGGGGCGAGGCCATGGAGGGATTTGAAAACAAGGATGAAAATTTTAAAATCGAGATGTTCCCAGAGCATGTTCCCAGGGAGCCAATGAAGGTCAGCGAGCACAAGGGTAATGGGAGAATAGGACTTGCTGCGAGTTAGGATATGGGCAGCAGAGCTTTGGATGAGCTCGAGTTTATGGAGGGTGGATGATGGGAAGTCAGCCAGGAGAGCATTGGAATAGTCTAGTCTAGATGTAAAAAAAGGCAAGGTTGAGGGTTTCATCAGCAGATGAGCTGAGGGACGGGCAGAGATGGGCGATGTTACGAAGGTGGAAGTAGGCGGTCTTGGTGATTGTGCAGGATATGTGGTTGGAAGCTCATCTCATGGTCAAATAGGACGCCAAGATTGTGAACAGTCTGGTTCAACCTCAGACAGTGGCCAGGGAGAGGGATGGAGTCGGTGGCTGGGGAATGGAGTTTGCTGTGGGGACCAAAGACAATGGCTTTGGTCTTCCCAATATTTGGTTAGAGGAAATCTTTGCTCATCCATGTCGGACTAGCAGTGTGACTAATGAGAGACAGTGGAAGGGTCAAGAGAGATGGTGGTGAGGTAGAGCTGGGATTCATCAGCGTACATGTGGAATCTGACATGTTTTTTAGATGATGTCGCCAAGGGGCAACTGGTAGATGAAAAATAGGAGAGGGCCAAAGGTGGATCCTTGGAGAACTAAGGAGACAACGGTGTGGGAGTGGGAAGAGAAGTCATTGCAGGTGATTCTTTGGCTACAACTGGATAAATAAGAATGGAAACAGGCGAGTGCAGTTCCACCCAGCTGGACGACGGAGGAGAGGCGTTGGAGGAGGATGGTGTGGTCAACCGTGTCAAAGGCTGCAGACAGGTCGAGAAGGATGAGGAGGGATAGTTTACCACAGTCACATAGGATGTCATTTGTGACTTTGACCAGGGCCGTTTCAGTACTGAGGCAGGGACGGAAACCTGATTGGAGGGATTCAAACATGGCATTGCGGGAAAGATGGGCACAGATTTGGAAGGTGACAACACGTTCAAGGACTTTGGAGAGGAAAGGGAGGTTGGAGATGGGGCGGTAGTTTGCAAGAACAGGGTGGGGGTCAAGGGTGGGTTTTTTGAGGAGGGGGGTGATGACGGCAGATTTGAAGGGGAGGGGGACAGTACCTGAGGAGAGGGAACTGTTAACAATATCAGCTAACGTGGGTTCAGGAAGGGAAGTTGGGTGGTCAGCAGTTTGGTGGGAATAAGGTCGAGGGAGCAGGAGGTGGGTCTCATGGTCAAGTTGAGCTCCGAGAGGGCATGAGGGGGAGATAGGAGAGGAACTAGAGAAAGATGTGAGTTCAGGGCTAAGGCAGGGGGGAACCTGAGGGCAAGGTTGGCTTGGTGGGCTAGGGGAAAGGAGGGAAGCAGCAGAGGTAGCTGAATGGATGGTCTCAATCTTAGTGACAAAGAAGTCCATGAGCTCCTCACACTTTTTGTTGGAGGTGAGTGTGGAGGGGGGCACAGAAGAGGGATTTAAGACAATGGTTTGTGGTGGAGAAGAGAAGCCGGGGGTTATCTTTGCATTCCAGGATGATCCTGAAATAATGACCAGTTTTGGCAGAGGAGAGCAGGATCCGATATGCTTTACGTGTCAGCCAGCGATGAATGGCTAAACCAGTTGTCCGCCATAAACATTCAAGTCTGTGTCCCTTGAACTTAAGGGATTGGAAATTAGGGTTATACCAGGGGGAGCGACCAGGTGAGAGAAAGTAATGGTTTTATTGGGGACAAGGGCATCAAAGGTGGAGGTGAGGATGTGATTGAGCAGATCGTTGGATGCAGAAATGTTGTGGTGAATGGAGGGCCAAAGGCTAGACAGTTGGGAATTTGAAAGTGCAGTTGTAAGTGACTTGGGGGAGAGTTTTTTCCAGGAGTGGATACAGAAGGAAGTGGGGTTGGAAGGGGGAAGGTGTATATGGGTGGAGTGGGAGACAAGGAAGTGATCAGAGATGGCCTTATCCATGATTGACACGATGGGAGTAGAGAGGCCACGTGAGATGGCAAGGTCGAAGGGTTGGCCGTGAATATGGGAGTTTTTATGGAGGGAAAGATTAAGGGAGGAGAGGAGGGCAGTGAACTCAGAGGAGAGAGAGCATAACGAATTGAGATGGAGGTTGGGAAATCACCGAAGATGAGAAGTCGCTCGGTGCAGAGGCTGAGGGAGGAAAGCAGTGAAGATATCTCAGTGAGAAACTTGGCATGGTACTTGGGTGGGCGGTAGGGAATGAGGATTTTAAAGGAGAGGTGAGAGGGGTGGAACAAGGTGAGATTCTCTAAGGAAGAGAAGGTGCCAGAGGAGTAGGAGGACAGACCAAAGTGTGATTTGGTGATAAGGGCCACAAATAGTCATCTCTAGTTTGTGTGAATGTACGGTAATAAATCATTTTCAGATCTGTGGGACTTTTCATGTTTAATTTGAATATGCTGAATTCAGACTTCCTTTAAGAGGCAAAGGCCTGGATTTCTGTCCGGGGGGACGGTTTCATCACTGGAAGCGGGTCAGGTGTTCTAACCCTATCATGACTCCAGCCCAGTTTCCTTCATCAGGCCTAATTAAAAATGAAGGGCAGGTTTCCAGCGGGATGCCCGTCACCAAGAGGGAGCCTGCCGTTGCCATGGAGATAAAAGTCGGCGGTGCTGAGCAGGACACCTGCTACAGCATAAAAAGGAGAAGGAGGCACCGTTAAAGGGGCACAGGAGTCCTGAAGAGATATTTGCAAAAGAAATATATACGTCTCTCTTAAAAAGAGGTAAGGGTATGCCTTGAGAGAGGGAAAGGAGCTCACTACTGCTAGGGCCTCTTTCCCCAATCTTCTGATGAGCGGGATTGCCGTCAATGCCCCAAGGCCTATTGCCACCCTCCTCCTGGTGGTCCCTGAGATCAGTGGTGGCATGGGCGGAAGGCAGGGAAATTAGGCAGGCTGCTAGGCCCCACCTCCCCACTGTGGCAGCGCACTGAAGGGACAGTAAGGGGTGGGAGAGAAAAATTTAGCTCGGGATGGGGATGCCTCAGTAGGCCTCCACGCATGGTATTCCCATATTTACTGCCACTATATTACATAATTTGGGGCAGTATAACAGAGGAAAATCTAGTCCAAAGTCTCATTCAGTTGGATGTAGGGAAGATAGGTTTGTAGTTACACTTAATCCTGGAAAGCCAGCTACACTAGTTTCACTGGAGGGAAAGGGAGCAGCTTTCTTTATACAGTGTTGATTCCTGTCTCAGTTAATTCCCATTAACTGTAATAATTGCTTTCATCCTTTCTGTGGGAACTCCAGAATATGCCCACAGTACAATTAGCTGGCATCAGGCTACAGGAAACATATTACTGGACAATAGATTCATAAACTCTAGTATGTGCCTCCAGGTTTGGATGATGTAGTTGGTATTTGACAACATTTAACTGCAGCTGGCTTCAGTTTTGTGTGGGGATTCTGTACATGTGCCTTTAATGGTTTGAGTAGGCCGGATCCCACCCTGGGTTTTGATGGAGCAGCTGTTTAACTGTGAAAATTGTGAGACTAACCAGAAAGCTAATCGAATCAGTAAGAACAGCCAGCTACATCCAACAAAGGAGTCACGAGAACTTTAGCCATTAGTTCTGGCCAGTCAAGATCAGTACAACCCTAGAGACTCACAGCCCTGCAATGGGATTCAGAAAGGGCCCTATGTTGCTATCATTTCCCAAGTTCAAAAGCAGACTAGGAGCACAATTTGGGTGGGCAATTGGTGCAACTTGAGGCCTTACTGCCTTGTACAGCTCGGTATTAATCTGGGCAACACTTATATTTTTTAAATGAAGTGCTCACACAGCAACCTGCCCAAGACTGTTGGTAAATTTTGTAGCTCCATATTATGGCATCGTAACTGGGCATCGATCCGTTCTGTGGCACCACTGTGTACCAAAGCACAGGGATTTGTACAAAACTTTCTGTTGCATCTTGACAGCTTTGCTGTATCCCTCCAAAGTACAGCTCATACTGCAAGAGCAGTAACAGCCATTTAAACTCTCTGCTACAAACATAGCCCTTCTTCTGTCTGACTTCCTGTATAATTGCTGGTTGTTTGAGATGACTCGACACTAGACACAATTTGCCAGACGTGGATTGTGTACAAGTGCAAATTGCCCTTAATTTAAACATAGATTTGAGGCTGCCACAACACACAGTAGGAAATACTACAAGATGGAAAATTGCTGCAAGTAATTTTTATCAAAATTACATGTGACTGACTTGCTGTGTGTCATGGGCTGCCTTCAACTCGCACGGCGTAATTTTTTTGTTTTGATGAACAGTATAAATGTTAAGTGATGTTGCAATTACTTGGGGCCCAATTCTAGTCAAGGTGCAGCTATGTTGCATAACATGTGGTGGTGTAGTTTTAAGAAGTTTCCAATTGTCTCCTCTCCTCTCCTGAATTGTAAACAATTTTACAACACCAAGTTATAGTCCAACGATTTTATTTGAAATTTACAAGCTTTCGGAGGCTTCCTCCTTCCTCAGGTAATAATTTCCTCCTCTCCTGAAGGCATTGACACTGACTAGGTTAAAGTTTTACAAATGCTGACAGCCATCCTGTACCTGGCCCAGATGGTTATTCTTCATGCCTGAGCCCAGGCAATAAGTGTTGGCAAGGTATTTGACCATGGGGGTTATTACAACCCAGTCCAATCCTGTCCTCACTCAACGGACATATATTTATGCTTAGCAGCACCAGTCATTGATCAGCAGCGGGAACCCTGGCTGATTATTTACTTTCTTAACCAAAGTTACTGGGACTAATTGTTGGGTGTCAGCCTGGGCTCAATGGTAGTACTCCTACATCTGAGTCACAAGGTCAAGGATTCAAGCACCACTTCGGAGACTTGAGCACATAATTTAGGCTGATACTCCAGTGTGGTACTGAGGGAATATTGCACTGTCAAGGTGCCGTCTTTTAGATGAGATGTTAAACCGAGGCCCAGTCTGAGCTCTTCGTGAACGTAAAAGATCCCACCGCACTATTCGAAGAAAAGTAGTAGAGTTCTCCTCATGTCCCGGCCAACATTTATCCCTTAACCAACACCACTCAACCAGATTATCTGGTCATTTATCTCATTGTGGGATCTTGCTATGTGCAAATTGGCTGCTGCACTTGCTTACATTGCAATAGTGAAAGGAAAGCAAAGGACTTGCATTTACATAGCGCTTTTCATGAACTCAGGATGTCCCAAAGCGCTTTACAGCCAATGAAGTAATTTGAAGTGTAGTCACTGTTGTAATGTAGGAAAATGCAGCCACCAATTTGCACACAGGTTTTCTGCTGCTGATCATTATACAGTAATTCCAGCTGCAAAGAGCACATGTGTGGACGTCAGCTGTGGATTGATCGGGCTTGGGCTCCTTCTCCTTTAAGGCCACTACCTAGGTATTTCCTGGCGGGTAAGTTGTTCTGAGGTACATTTTTCTTGTTGGGAGTTTCTCCAGATTGTTATCTCAACAATACCTCCAGGTTATCTCAAGGTCGGAAAAACAGCACCAAAATAATTGGTTTCTTTCTCTTTTTCTACGCCTTTTAAAAAAATTGTTGGTATTTTATGCAAAGTGTGACATCTGGAATGTAACATCTGGAGTGTGATATCTGGGCTGTTTCAAAAGAAGTGAGCTGTAAAGGTGTGAAGGGCTCGATGGATTCTCTATTTTGCAAAGTGATCATTAAATACTCTTCCAGAGTTTTCAGCTTTATTTTCTGCCCCCTATAAAGAGCACTTACAGACTCTCTCCTGTGTTTACCATTCACTGCATGTTCTCGAGAAGGATTGTGAAGTTTACAGGGTAGGGGTGCTACCCATCTTGGTTCTGGACCAGACTGTATGAATCAGTCTAATGGAACATTAGTAAAATATAAACCAATCATCAAAGTCTGGCTTTTAAAACAGAAGTCCATTTATTCCAATTTTTATCAGTACCTTATGATGTCGAGTTTGAGGTCTTTTTTTAATAGTTTTTTAAACCTTTTTTCAGAATGTTGCACCCCTTTAGGTTTTAGAACCCAAATGGTTTACATACTTGTGCAATTCACAAGTGGTTCTCATGCCACACAGAATATTGCAGCTCTAATTGTACTGTAGCAAAACCCAGTACCATCACTATTTGGATTAAGTGTCTGCAGAGACATTATTTATTATCATTTTCATGATTTATTTTTATTTAAAACTCCTACCTGTAGTGCTCTTATTTTGAATTTGTTTCAGGATCATTTGTAATTCGAGATGGAATAGCTTTATTAAGGTTCAAAACATTGTAGACAGCAGCCATTGACCCTCTGCCAATAGAAACCCACCTTCAGTGCCCTTGCTGCAGTAATCTGCATCAAACCAATTGTCTAATTGATATATTGTTATGGACTGATTCTTAAGAGAATGGAGGAGGAAATTCAACTCATAGATGCTCATTTTGTGCTGGGGTTTAGAGGGTTAAATTATGAGGACAGGTCATAGAAACTTGGCATGTATTCCCGAGTATAGAACATTGAAGGGTGATCTGGTTGAGGTGCTTAAAATGTCAAAAGGAATCAATAGGGCAGATTCAGAGAAACTGTTTCCTCTGGGAATCAAGAACGAGTGGATATAATCTAAAAATTAGAGCCAGGCCATCTAGGAGGGAAATCAGGAAGCACTTTTTCACACAAAGGGTAGGAGAAATCTGGAAATCTCTCCCCCCCAAAAGGCTGTGGAAGCTGGGGTTTCAATTGAAGCTTTCAAGACTGAGATCAATAGGTTTTTGTTAGGTAAGGGTATCAGGGGATATGGTGGAAAGGTGGGTAAATGGAGTTGAGATCCAAATCAGCCTTGATCTAATAGAATAGAATAGGTCTGAGGGACTGAATGGCCTACTCCTCTTCCTATGTTCCTATGAAATATGGGCAGCCAGCAGTCGAAAATCGGGGGGAGCACCGCGACTGCCGCTTTTATGTTGAAGGCGTGCCTGATGCAATATTCAAGCAGCCCACCCACCTGGAACTGGCTGTTAAATATGCAAATCAGGGTCCTACACCAGTTATAGGACCCCAATTGCAAAATCCAGGTATAAATGGATTCACGGACAGCGCTCGCTCCGCCTAATTGTACCAAGCAGCCTAACCAGCTGGGAGCAGATCAAAATATAGCCCCTGGAAATTTTGAGTTTATATTTTTTTGTGTGGTCCCAGGAAAAGCAGGAGTGCCCCTCCTGGGTCCACAAAAAAACTCTGGCCCGCTGCTGGCTCATACAAGGCCCTCACCAGTATTGCCTCTCTCCCCCTCCCACCCTCAAGACCCGAACTGCTCGTGGGCTTGACGTAGGAGCCAGCCGATTTCCTGCTCTCCCACAACTGGCGAGCTGCAGCGAGGCGCCAGTTTGGTGCCCCCAGCTCACCGGCGGCATTTCGATGATTCCTGAAGCCGAATCCAACTTTGTACCCGTTTCGGGCAGGAGTTGACTTTCTCAGCCATTGTCTCTAAATCACGTGTTCAAACTGATTTAGGAACGTACACGAGCCAAAAAGACCATTTTGGCCTATCTGACCGGAACACAGAGTTCAAAAACAGAATAAACTGCTTTATCTCAGTATTGAAATGCCTATCCAACTCCCTAAAGTTTCTGATGTTGTTACCCTTGATCACCTCTCTAGGCAGTCCATTCCAAACATTCACCACCCTCTGTGTGAAATAGTTACATGAGATCTGTCCATTTTTCTTCTCCCTTCTGAGCTTCAAACGGTTTAACTTGTCGATATCCTTCAGGATTTTCAATATCTCAATAAGATAACCTCTCGCTCTCCTCTTCCATAGTGTAAACAAACTCAGCTCCTGCAGTTTCTTGTAGCTCTGATGTCTCATGCCTGATATCTGACTTATTTATTGATGCTGCACATGGTGTAGATTGTTTCCACCATCTGTCCACCAATACCCTCAAATCCTTCTGTGCTGCATAACATGGGAACAGGAGTAGGCCATTCAGCCCCTCGAGCCTGTTCCGCTGTATCCTGTAGACTAACACCCTTTAGCGTAATTTTCCAATGGTTATTATTCTGCCCTCGTCTCATCACTTTGCACTTGTCGAAATTGACTTTCATTTGCCATTTCTCAGTCTAACTTCGCAATCTATTTAGATCCCTCGTCCCCAATCAACTCCCCCTCCTCCCCCACCCCCACCACACCTCCTTGGTGTCATTGGCAAGTTTAACCATTTCATTTCTATCCCCACTTCCAAATCATTGATATAGAACATGAATAACTAAGGTCCCAGCACTGATCTTTAGGTCATCCCACTAATTACTTCCCGCCACTTCAGTGTAGCTCCATGGATGACCACTATCTGTCTTTTGAAGCAGTCAGTTGCCAATCCAGTTCAATAACTGCCCACCTAGTCTATGCTTTTCTACCTAACTCCTATGAGGTATGGGGCTGGATTCTCCTTTTCAGGGTGGAGGTCCAGCAGGTTGGGATGTTTGCCTGCCCCTCTGAATCCACCCAACACTGACCCATTTCCCTGGGTTGGAGGTCATTCACTACGTCCAGCGATCTCCTGGAGGCATTCCTGCCGC
Source organism: Heptranchias perlo (assembly GCF_035084215.1). Lineage (NCBI taxonomy): Eukaryota > Metazoa > Chordata > Chondrichthyes > Hexanchiformes > Hexanchidae > Heptranchias > Heptranchias perlo. The sequence continues at coordinate 51,576,752 of NC_090339.1, read as the reverse complement.
CAAGAGGGAGCCCACCAGTGCGAAGAGACGAATCCTAATGGTGCTGCACTGTGGATACCACTGCAGTACCAGAAGGTTCAGCAAGGGACCTTAAAGGGCCAGTTGTGCCTCTAAGACTGCATCAAAGCTAGCACTGAAGGCCTCGGTGGAGCAGAAGCAAGGAAAATCCACCAGGGACCTTCCCCCACTGCCATTTGCATGAAGCGGTTGTGGAAGGAGCAGCCAGCCAGTTCTGGACTTGGCAAAAGATGGCATCTCAGATTGACCATTGATTGGTGAGAGGATAAGGAATGTAGCCAAATAATGTGCACATGTGAGTTAGGAAGAGGCAGGGAGAACAGTAGCAAGGGATGATGGAGAGGCGAACTTGGTAAAATTAGTCACTTTGGGTAGAGACCAAAATCTTTGGGCTTTTGTGGTTGATGCTGTAGATTAGGGTTTTATGCCGAAAACCTTGGATTCTACACACTATTCAAATGCTGCCTCATCTGCTTGCAGCCACTGGCACATGCGCTTCTGGGGCAGAGTTCGAGGGGTCTGCTCCCCTAGAAAATTTACGATTTTTACATTAATAATTGTACATTCTAGTTAATTTTAAACAAGTTTTTATTTCACTAATCTAAAAAATTATAGGAAAGTAACTGATATTAGGATATTCTCTTTTTCACAAAGAGGTACACCTCTCCCCTCATAACAACAACAACTTGTATTTATATAGAGCCTTTAACATAGTAAAACATCCCAAGGCACTTCACAGGAGTGTTATCAAACAAAATTTGACACCGAGCCACATAAGGAGATATTAGGACAGGTGACCAAAAGCTTGGTCAAAGAGGTAGGTTTTAAGGAGCGTCTTAAAGGAGGCGAGAGAAGTAGAGATGTTTAGGGAGAGAATTCCAGAACTTAGGGCCTAGGCAGTTGAAGGCACAGCTGCCAATGGTGGAGCGAATAAAATCGGGGATGAGCAAGAGGCAGGAATTGGAGGAGAGCAGAGATCGCGGAGGGTTGTAGGGCTGGAGGAGGTAACAGAGATAGGGAGGGGCGAGTCCATGGAGGGATTTGAAAACAAGGATATGAATTTTACAATCAAGGCATTCCCAGACCGGGAGCCAATGTCAGTCAGCGAGCACAGGGGTGATAGGAGAATAGGACTTGGTGCAAGTTAGGATTTGGGCAGCAGGGTTTTGGATGAGCTCAAGTTTATGGAGGGTGGAAATGGAAGGCCAGCGAATAGAGCATTGGAATAGACGAGTCTAGAGGTAATAAAGACATTGATGCGGGTTTCAGCAGTGGATGAGCTAAGGCAGGGGCGGAGACTGGAGATGTTACAGAGATGGAAGTAGACGGTCTTGCCGATGGATTGGCTTCACCTCAGGGTTAAATAGGGCCCCTATCTTGCAAACAGTCTGGTTCAACCTTAGATAGTGGCCAGGGAGAGGGATGGGAGTCGGTGACTAGGGAATGGAGTTTGCGGCTGGGACCAAAGATAATGGCTTCGATCTTCCCAATATTTAGTTAGAGGAAATTTTTGCTCATCCAGTACTGGGTGTTGGACACAGAGACAATGGGGGAGGAATTGGACCTCATTGCAGCTGTTTTACGAGGGCCAATTTTGGGGACCCATGTCCCGCGCACAAAGGACGCTTGAAAGACATCCAACCCAAAGCAATTTAGGTCAGGCAATTTTTCAGGCAACCGTGGTGGTTGCCTTAAAACGGGCATTAGGCCCCTCACATGTGTAAATGAGGGGCCAAATGCCTGTTTTAGGCCCCCGCTGCTAAAGTTGATATCACGGAGCTAAATAGAAACCAGGCCTGCTCTGCTCAGAGCGGTTCCTGAGCGATTGCCACTGAAAGGTAAGTTTTTGAAAAAAAAATGTTAATTGTTGCTATGGAGCCAGGAGGAGCAGGAGTGTTCCTTCATCTCCACGGTATTGCAGTTGCCCCCTGTTGCTGATCCAACCCCCGGGACTTCCTCGAGCTGCTGTCGTTGAGGCAAATGGCCCGATATTCATTTCTTCAAATGGGCGAGTTGCCTGTCATGGTGGCGTGACAGGCACTGGAAGTTTGCCCAATTAATATTAGTGAGACCCAAGACCCAACTTTAGGCCAGCCTCGGAAAACTGGGCGCCAAAGAATTTATACCCCAATGTCCCTCTAATCTCATCTGTTCCCAAAGATGCTCTTCCCCTCTAACCCCACTGCCCAGTTCACAGGGGCGCACTTCCCCTTCTAACCCTGTCCAATTCACAAATATACTGTACCCCCTCACCTCATCCAGTTCACAGGGGCATTCTACCACCCTGATCCCCCAGTTCACAGATGTATTCAATGCTTCCAGTCCTCCCAATTGTCAGATTGCACTCTCTCCCCAACTCCGCAGTTCAGAGAACCAGTCTCACCCTCACTCCCCCATTTCACGTAAATATTCTTCCCGTCCAACACTACCAATTCATTGAGACACCCTACCCCTCAATATCAGCTCACGGAGGCACTCTATCTCATTGGTGACTTTCTCACTGTCAGTCCTGGCTGCAGCTCATATTTGATGTTCTTGGGAGTTCCTGATCTGTCACGAGATCAAGACTTCCCATTTGCAGCCTGTAATAACATAAGAACAAAAGAAATAGGAACAGGAGTAGGCCATACGGCCCCTCGAGCCTGCTCCGCCATTCAATAAGATCATGGCTGATCTTCTACCTCAACTCCACTTTCCTGCCCTATTCCCATATCCCTTGATTCCCTTACTGTCCAAAAATCTATCGATCTCAGTCTTGAATATACTCAACGACTGAGCATCCACAACCCTCTGGGGTAGAGAATTCCAAAGATTCACAACCCTCTTTGTGAAGAGCACAGAGACTGCTCTTGGGGCTGAAGCAGCAGTGTCAGATAAGAATTGCAGCCAGGACCAACAGTGAGAATATCATCAAAGAGTTGCACAGCTGCAATTTCCTGCCCAGATCCCTTGAGATAGCATATCAACTGTTAGATCATGAGTTTGGCAATTTGCCACACTAAGGGATTAAAAAGTGTACCAGGTCTGTGTACAATACATGTTTCGGCCCCTAGTGTGGATCATATTGACCATGCTCAGATGTGGTGTAGCACAGAGATTCAAGCTATCCCTTGTGGGTCACATGTGGTTTCCCAGACCCTGAAATACAGCCCCCGAAGCCTAGACGACTCAACCTTACCTGCTAATTTGTCGTGTTTGAAATTCATGGGCCTAGAGGAAAGAGGTGTTCTCAATGCTGGATAAATGCTAACTCAGAATGTCAGGATCATTTAGTATCAGCAACTTGAGATATATGTAAATTAAAAGAACCATGATTAAAATTTTATACAAGACCCCCTCCCCGAGGTCCCATGGTACACACCTAAGCAGTCCATGAGGACAAAAAGCTTGAGCACTGCGGGAGTAGTGGACTGAAGGCTAGATCTGTGATAGTTGAGGAGGGACTGAGTGGAAGGTGAGGGGGAGGAAGGTATAACACCATAGTTATGAACTGAAGACCCAGATTTGTGACTTGAAGCCTGGTCATTTTTGTTCAAGGTGTACAGTCTTCATAGAAAATATGTCAAAAAAACTTTTCCTTTGCTTATTGAAATAACTGCACACATGCAAACTTGTACATTTTGTGAGTTGTTCCTGGTCCCTACTATATAAATGGAGCAGATAACCCAGCACAGGAAGCTCAAGTGTATTACAGAACCATTTCTAGTAGAAACAGTTCTAAGAACATAAGAACATAAGAAATAGGAGCAGGAGTAGGCCAATCGGCCCCTCGAGCCTGCTCCGCCATTCAATAAGATCATGGCTGATCTGGTCCTAACCTCAAATCTAAAATCATGTCCAATTTCCTGCCCGCTCCCCGTAACCCCTAATTCCCTTTACTTCTAGGAAACTGTCTATTTCTGTTTTAAATTTATTTAATGATGTAGCTTCCACTGCTTCCTGGGGCAGCAAATTCCACAGACCTACCACCCTCTGAGTGAAGAAGTTTCTCCTCATCTCAGTTTTGAAAGAGCAGCCCCTTATTCTAAGATTATGCCCCCTCGTTCTAGTTTCACCCATCCTTGGGAACATCCTTACCGCATCCACCTGATCAAGCCCCTTCACAATCTTATATGTTTCAATAAGATCGCCTCTCATTCTTCTGAACTCCAATGAGTAGAGTCCCAATCTACTCAACCTCTCCTCATATGTCCGCCCCCTCATCCCCGGGATTAACCGAGTGAACCTTCTTTGTACTGCCTCGAGAGCAAGTATGTCTTTTCTTAAGTATGGACACCAAAACTGTATGCAGTATTCCAGGTGCGGTCTCACTAATACCTTATATAACTGCAGCAATACCTCCCTGTTTTTATATTCTATCCCCCTAGCAATAAAAGCCAACATTCCATTGGCCTTCCTGATCACCTGCTGCACCTGCATACTAACCTTTTGATTTTCTTGCACTAGGACCCCCAGATCCCTTTGTACTGCAGTACTTTCCAGTTTCTCGCCATTGAGATAATAACTTGCTCTCCGATTTTTCCTGCCAAAGTGCATAACCTCACATTTTCCAACATTGTATTGCATCTGCCAAATCTCCGCCCACTCACCCAGCCTGTCTATATCCCCTTGTAGGTTTTTTATGTCCTCCTCACTCTCTACTTTCCCTCCCATCTTTGTATCATCTGCAAACTTTGATATGTTACACTCGGTCCCCTCCTCCAAATCGTTAATATAGATTGTAAAGAGTTGGGGACCCAGCACCGACCCCTGCGGAACACCACTGGCTACTGGTTGCCAGTCCGAGAATGTACCATTTATCCCAACTCTCTGCTTCCTGTTAGATAACCAATCCTCCACCCATGCCAGAATATTACCCCCAATCCAGTGATTCTTTATCTTGAGCAATAATCTTTTATGTGGCACCTTGTCGAATGCCTTCTGGAAGTCTAAATACACTACGTCCACTGGTTCCCCTTTATCCACTCTGTACGTTATATCCTCAAAGAACTCAAGCAAATTTGTCAGACATGACTTCCCCTTCGTAAAGCCATGCTGACTTTGTCCTATTCTGCAAAGTAAAGGATGCAAGAACCTATGTACCTTCCATTGAATGGAAGAATTGGTGGATGACACAAAAGCAAGGTTTGTCATGATAAAGTTTAGTGGCAAAGTGATGACAATTTTTCCCTCCAACATTGTTTTTGTAACATGATGCACAGAAAGCAGTGTTCTCCTAAGAGGGAAAGGTGATGCTATTAGAAAATGGGAGATATTGGTACACTTATGAATCAATGGTGGCTTACTGAGATACAACACATGTGGAAATAGGAGAAAATAATACACAGGAGTGTTATCCTCACCATAAAAAGGCACTATCCTTTGGTTTAACTGAGAGAAAGCCGGCATATGTGTGGATCTATAGAAATTGTTCTGAGGATGTTTACACATTGTGGTGCTGGTTTTAGGAGTGTTGCACTACAGTGGGCCCCCCCACTCTCCCTGTTTAGATTTCCACCCAGTGCTGTTCTCCATCAAATGCCAGCCAGAGGGGAATTCACCACAACAAGGTGAACTGCGCAGTTTACATCACTATCTGCAGCTGACAGTGGGAGAAATGCACGTTTGTCATGGCCCTGCATTTTTAGAATGTTGAAGCACCTTTTGAAATGAGAGAGGGGAGCAGAAGGGTGAATCTATTTCACAGTTTGTGGAAAGAAATTGAACCAGGGCAACTACCACAGGGAAAGGTGAATAAATGGATTGACAACAGATGAGGCACCACCAACAATTGACGACAGGACCACTGCTGCTTCTGTTATATTTGTGTAAAAGGAACATTTAATGCAGAGCAATGCAAGATCATTGCACAGTTCATCAAAAGAATGCCTGTGGAAAGGTTGCTAATCTTCAGCACACCTGTGCAGCAGTTGGAAAAGCTCCGTTATTGTTTTTTCTTGTGCAAGAGACTGGGAACTATCTCAAGTTTTTTTTGGTCCCTCCAATTTTCTGCCCTCTTGTCCAGAAGATGCTGCCTTTGCCTGAGCTATAGTTCCCCAAGTATCCATCACCTCCATCACGTCCGCCAGGTGGCTATTCTTCATAGTAAACCTGGACGCAAGTGTTGCCACACTATCTGACCAGGGAGAGCATTGCAGCCGAAGCCTGATCCTGTCCCCTCCTGAAATAGATGTGTGAGGACTTCCCTGAAGGGGACAATGATCAGGAGTGGGAACCTTGGCAGGTGTTTGCCTTCTATAGCACAGAGGCACCGAAGCCACCTGTAGCAGTCTTACTGACACCCCAGGTGAGATCAGCTAACTCCACACAGAACAGGGACCACATTCGAGCTAAAACAAGAAGCGTTGCAGATGAGAACATAATACACATTGGTGGCCTAAAGAGGAAGACCTTTCCAGAGATCTACGACACATTAAGGGTTAATGAGTAAGCGGTGACAGCCCAAATACAACAGTCAGCTCGATTTCACATCCTTTTCAATGTGTATAATTCCTCTTTTTATTTTATGCTACATGTGCAGAAAGCATATAAATCTACTCTGGGACCTGAATGACAGTCATGTAATTAATATTGTACTAAGCCTCCGTGTTTTCCCGCAATGAGATATAATAGACATGGCCACTTTTGGGTGAGCGCCTTATTAGGAAGAAATCTAAATGCAAATCAAAGGAAAATGAGGACTATTCATTGTGCAGTGTCTTCTTAATCAAACTAAAAAAAGAACGAGGAGTTCAATTAAATTGTAAGGGACAGGAAACAAAAGGCCCTTCAGAGCCAAGACTTTTGTGATACAGTTTGATCAATAGAAACTGATTCTAAAATTAAAACAAGGATTAAGGTTTCAGCAGTAGAGGGCTGAGGTAGAGGCGGAGATAGGCAATCTTGCAAAAGGGAAGTAAATGGTCTTAGTGATGGAGATGTTACAGGGTCTGAAGGTCAGTTCAGAGTCGAACACCATGCTGAGGTTGTGAATAATCTGGTTCAGCCCGAGAATGGCCAGGGAGAGGGACGGAATCAGTCTGACAGCACAGAGGCAGTGGAGGAAGCCTAGTGAGATTGTCTAGAGGTAGAAGTGGGTGTCATCAGTGTACATATGGACACTGATTCCCATGCCTGCAGATGATGTCATCAAGGGGAAGCATGTAAATGAAGAAGAGGAGGGCCCAAGTATGGACCCTTGGGGAATTTCAGAGGTGACTCAGCTGTTTTTGATCTGTTAGCTTTTGTGGGTCTGTGTCAACTTTTATGAAGCTATTAGTCATCATTGACTTGGAACATGCAAAGCAATTATTACTGATAAAATAAAGGCACTAACGGTTGTAATATGTGGGGCAGAGGGGGTTAGTTGGACCCTTGAGTGAGAACAGCATCACCTATGTTCCTAGTAAGCTTTGATCTGATACATTGGAGACTTGGAGAGGATCTTTTTCCATTTACTTTCCATTTTCTTTAAAAGAGCTGCATAACTCATAAATAAGCCTCCCTTTCTAACTCTCTGACACCCTGGAGGTAATTTTCCAGGCTTGCAATGCCAACAGGGAGCCTTGTTTTCTGGTTGCGCATATTGGGAAGTCACGGGCGCACAGCCCACAATTTTCCGCGTGATTAACGGGCGATGTGCCCACAATTTCCCTATATGTGAAGTCAGTGAGTTAGGCTCCCAGCCAATAACGCAAAATCATCCCTGTTATGCTGATTCCCTTCCCCTTTGATGGAGTCTAGCAGATTGTAATATTCGGAGTATTAACAGTCCTCATTCTGGGATGGCGATTGTCATCTCACTTCAGTAACATGAGTGACAGGTTTCACACCTTTCACATCTTTTAATAACAGTGCAACAGACAGATGGTTTGAATCAAAGTGTTCTGTGTGTTCAATGGGAGATATCCTAGGGCAGCAAATGAACATGTACAATCCTGTTTATGCCATGCAATCTGTTTCTTTTCTGCACTGGTGAAATTCTTTATACCTGTCACATATCTTCTGTAAAATCTAGAACATTACAAAACATGTTTTCACAATTGGACTAAATGTTGCATTATGTTAAATTAACTGAAGTCCATGGATATATACTTGAAAAGGAAAGTTTTGCAGGGCTATGGTAAAGGAGCAGTGGAGTGAGAGTAATTGGATAGCTCTTTCAAAGAGCTGGCACAGGCATGATGGGCCGAATGGCATCATTCTTGTGCTGTATAATTCTATGCTCCAGGAATGTGTTACTAGAATTCGCACTACAATATGATTGTCAACTTTTATGGAAAACCTAAGTTTAAAAAAAGGACTTGCGTTCATATAGCATCTTATTACATCCTCAAAGCACTTCACAGCCGATGAATTACTTTTTTTGAACTGTAACCACTGTTATTATGTGAGCAGCCAATTTGCAAACAGCAAGGCCCACAAAAAGCAAATGAGATGTGATCAGTTAACCAATTTAATGATGTTGGTTGAGGGATGAGTGCTGGTCAGGACATTGGGAGAGCTCCCTTGCTCTTCTTTGAAAAAACATCATGGATGTTTTTCATCCATCTGAGCAGGCAGACAGGGTCTCGATATAATGTCTCATCTGAAAATTGGCACCTCTGACAGTGCCTTAGTACTGCACTGAAGTGTCAGCTTTAGATTCTGCCCTGGAGTGGGGTTTGAACAGGCCTTTCTTGGCATTCCCCAAAGGACCCATCAAGGCACCCGTCGCTGCTTCCTTATGAGCAGCAAACTAACTGCCCCATCCTCCTTTCTCTTGCTAGCCATCCTGCCCTCCATACTCACCCGGGGCTAAATTCACCATGTCCCGTACAGCCAACCCATACTGCCACCTTGGAGTTTACCAGCAGACCACCAATCACTGCCCCGCTCCAGAATGCCCATTCACTTGTGAACACAGCCCTTGCCATCGGCAGCCTTATTGTGGATGATTGTATTGACATCCTGACATTGACTGAATCTTGGCTCATGGGTAGTAACACCTTGCTGAAGACTCCCCGCCTGGCTATGTTTTCTACCACCTGCCCAAACGGCCATATTGGACCTCATCACCAAAACACGCCTTAGTCTCTCCCCCCAGTCCACTGATACTGTCGCCTCCTTTGAGCACCTCACCTTGTGCCACCCCTCTCACCTCTCCTTTTAAAATCCTTTTTGTCTATTAACACCCCAAGCCCCACCCTAACTTTCTCACCGAGATACCCTCCCTCCTTTCCTCCCTGAGCCTCAGCACTGAACAACTCCTCATCCTCAGTGCTTTCAATCTCCATCTCAGTTCCTCTTTCCCTCTTCTCTGAATTCACTGACCTCCTGTCCTCAATAAACCTACTTTCCATATAAACTCTCCCAGCCGTACTATTATTTTTGTTGGTTTTTTTTAATTTGCTTTTGTTGCATTTAGTTTGGTGCAACTTTCTTTGCGTTTAGAAGTTTAAGTTAGCATTTTATTTATTTTTTACTTTATTTCATTTTTTTTAAAACCACCCATTATTCAAGATAGTTTCAATCTTATTTGCAATGGCCTCCACTGATAGGATGGGCATTCCCCTGGCCCCCAGGGAACCAGAGAATGAGGAGGAGTTCCACACGAATGAGCTGAAGCAGGTACACCTGCAGCAGAAGTGGGCTGACCCACCCACTCTTACCCAAGGAGGGGGTTGTAAAGACGTTACCAGAGTTACTTGGGTATGTCCAAGGGGATCTGCCTTTGTCACTTGTGCTTCACCAAGGAGATAATCTTAAAATTTTGCTCTCACCTGCGGTCAGACCTCCAATCCTCATCCACAACTGTGAAAGCTCTGCCTCTGGTGGTGAAAGTCAGTATTACCTTGAACTTCGATGCTCCCCCCAAGCTGCCTCAGGTGACATCTGTCTCATCAGCAGGTCTGCAGTGCACCTATCAACGACCCTATCATTCTCCCAAAGGAAAACAACTAGCAGCGAAGTGGGTTATTTACTTTTCGGGGTGGCTGGGTTCCCAACGGTGCAGAGCCTCAACAGTGGAACCTATTTGGTCACATGGACTCCTTTCTGGAATACTGTGGCATTTATGAATAAGAAGGGACTCCATTCAATGAACATACAGGTTGTGTGTGACCATTAGCACCACAGGTGGACACACTTATTCTGCAGCAGTCAACAGCATCAACCATTATTTAGAGGAATTTCAAGACTATATGGGTAACTCTTGGGGAGCCATCTTGAGCTGTGGCTCATGACATTAGTTGGGAATCCACAATCCATGGCTGAAAGTTGATATGAGGCACATGCCTCCACAAATAGAGCACACCAAAAGCGTGCTGAAGTAAAGATTCCGCTCCCATGGCTGTGTCCAATTGTATAGCCATGAAAAGGTATCTAAAGTGATAGTGGTGTACAGAATGCTGCACAATTATGCCCTCACAAGGTGAGTCACCAAGGAGCAGGCAAAAGCAGAGTGTTAGGAAGGTACTGCAGAGGACACTGAAAATGAGCCCGAGGCTGTAGGTTTGCCAGCTTCCCTAGAACTGCAGACAAGAGGACAAATTCAAAAATATATAATAGACAACCATTTCAATCAAAATTCAACGTCACCCTAGCACGAGGCATTATTTTACAACTACTTGGGCTAGGCAGGGGAAAATTAGCCACAACTCCTGACCTGTGGTGGGAGGTGTGCATGTGCTGGCTGAGGATAGAATCAAGCATGACTCAACTATAGTGTTCACCACAATCAAATACTTTGCCAACATCCATTATCTGGCCACACACAAGAAGAATATCCACTTGAGTTACCAGAGGGCTGTTTTAAGCTGTATAGATGTTCTGCCTTTGGCTATCACAGCATAGCTCCTGTCCATCCTGTATGCTGTCTCACTCATGGTATAATTAGCTCGTTCAGTCAGTAGCTTATCGTTGGCTCTTGGATTTAGAAGCAGCAGCAGCCCTGGTCTCTCAGAAGGAGCTGATAGCGTTCCCAAAAAAAACATCAGATAAAATCAACACTGTGTAATTACCGAAGTTGGGTGGGGGGGTGGGGGAGAAACTCCACGAAGCTGTCCCATTTCTGCCAAAAAAAGTCTGGAAGAGGATTGATTATTCGTAAAGTTGGGTGACTTCCAGCTGAGCTGCTTTTGTTGGCAGCTCCTACAATTGTGTGAATAAGTATTAACAAACTGATAAGAGCATTCCTGAGGTTTTAAAATTTGTTTTTGGGATGTGGTCAATGTTGGCAAGTTCATATTTATTGCCCATCATTAGTTGCCCTCAGGAGGTGGCACTCCTGGGTCTCCTCCTTGAGCTGCTTAAGGCCTTGGATTGATGATGCTCCTACAGTGGTGTTAGGTAGGGAATTCCAGGATATTGACACGGCAGCAATGAAGGAACAATGATATTTTGTCCAATTTGGGATGGTATGTGACTTGGAGGAGAACTTGGAAGTGACGGTGTTCCTGCAACATTGCTGCTCTTATCATTCTCAGTGGTAACGTTCGCAGGGGAGGGAGATGATGCTGAAGTAACCATAGTGAATTGCTGCAGTGCATGCGGTAAATCTTACACGCAGCCACAGAGTGGCAGTGATAGAGAGGGTATTTATTGAGTCCAGTGGCAGGGGAGCCAATCAAGCAAAATGCTCTGTCCTGGATGGCGTAGAGCATCTTGAGTATTGTTGCGGCTGCACACATCCGGGCAAGTAGTGACTATTCCATCGCACTCTTGACTTGAGCCTTTGTCGATGGTGGAGAGGCTTTTCAATGTCAAGAGTTGACCAATCATTGCAAAGCACCCAGCCTCTACCCTGCTTGGTGCTGGTATGGCTGGTCTAGTTCAGCTTCTGGAAAGTGGTGACCCCCAAGATGTTGATGGTGAGGGCCTTGGTGATAGTGGTGTCAATGAAGGTTAGGAGGAAGATGGTTGGGCTTTTTCTTGTTCAAGATGGTCATTACCTGATACTTCACATGGCGTGAATGTTATCTGCCATTTGGCAGCCCAAGCTTGGATGTTATCCAGGTCCTGCTCTGGCTGGCATTGCATGCTTCATTACTTGTGGAGTTGTGAATGAAGCTGAACACTGCGGAATCATCAGCAAACAATCCCACTTATGACAAAGGGAAGGCCACTGATGAAGTAATTGAATTTTACAACACCAAGTTATAGTCCAACAAATTTATTTTAAATTCCGCAAGCTTTTTTTGGGGGGGGTTTGTATATTCGGTGGCCTTTTAGGTGACACCTTTCTGTCTGCTCACTGTGATTGCCTTGGCAACGGGCAGTAATCACCAGGCATTGTTCTGTGATTTTCAAATGCGAAGGATTCGAAAATTTCATTTCCATACCGTTCACCTGAGGAAGGAGGAAGCCTCCGAAAGCTTGTGGAATTTAAAATAAATTTGTTGGTCTATAACTTGGTGTTGTAAAATTGTTTACAATTGTCAACCCCAGTCCATCACCGGCATCTCCACATCGAAGTAGTTGAAGGCGGTGGGTCGAAGGTATTTTCTTGAGGAACTCCTACAGTGATGTCCTGGAGCTACGATGATTGGCCTCCAACAACCATAAATATCTTTCTTTGTGTCAGGTATGACTCCAGCCACAGGAGGGTTTTCCCTTTGATCCCCACTGACCTCAATTTTGCTGGGGCTCCTTGGGTGCCGTACTCGGTCAAAGACTGCCTTGATGGTGTCACGCTCAAGATTCTGTGGTTTTTTTGGGATCTAGTGAAAGGGATACCACAGTCTTTGTGAAAATCCTCTATGGTCAGTAGTACAAATATGTACTATGTCCTTGTTTCAGTTTTTAAGATTTCAAATGATTACTACTAATAGGTGATTGAAGGAGGTCTTAGATCCTAGACCAGAGTGGTTTTCTGATTTAAAATGTTAGTGACTGCATTGATCTAAGAAACAGAGAGTTCCTGCAAGCTGAATGAGCTGATAGTTTATCAGTTGTGAACATCTGGAAATGAATGTATTGAATTCTCGCAGACAAAAATGTAGTTTCTTGCTGACTGAATTGTATAAATCTGGGCAAGCCCTACTTGCATATTCATGTGTTTGTCCTGTTGATTGTGGCTTTTGTGTTTATGAATTGTACTCGCACTAACTTACCTAGGAGCTTCACTTCAAAAGAATTGAGTGCTTAAAACTAGAACACTGAAGAAGTACTGCAGTTCTTGCGAATTCTGGTGTTAGACTAGACGGAAGACTCACTTTTAACTTCCTGCTTGAAGATGCCTTACCAGTAACCAATCTTTAAAAACTAAAAAGACTTTAGGGTTTAAATTCTGCTGTACAATATTTGTAATGCATCAGTTAACATATTTGCATGGAACAACTCTGTCCACTGTCATTTAATCCATTTATTTTAAATTTCAACCTCTTCCCTACTGGAATCACACAATAATTTGTGTTCTACTTATAGGTGAGTTTTGCAAGACTCAGTATCATCACAAGGGCCTCGCACACAGTGAACACATGACACAATTTTCTGATTATGCACTGGCTGCCTGTGAGGCCCTGCTGGCAATTCAAGGCCTCACAAAACTTACTCAATATCGTGCTGTTGTTTTACAGATCATTTAATTACAAATAATCTGGTAAGATTTCCGTGGCATTGCCCACAATCAATTGAGGAATATAAGCTTTTCTATGTACAAAATGGCAATGGAGTTGGGGCAGAGACTTTAGAAACTCAGCCCACTGAGCCACCTAGTGGACAGAGGCTGCAACTGCACTGTGACCATTCAAACAGCAAAATTAAATGGGAAATATTGGCATAACAACATAAATGTTGACAGATAAGCATGACCAAAAATCGCAAGAACAAGAAATAAGGTTCGTGGATAGGAATTGCCTTGGACAATATTTTTAATAATATATAGGTATGTTAGTTATAGTAGTCTGTCAGAATGTAATATCTGCCATTCCGAAATGAGTATTATTGTGTAATACAAGACTACATTTAATCCAGTACGCAGATCACTGCAAATAAGGATAATTGTCAACTCTCAGATCATCCAAGTCAGCTGGAAATCTGAAATAAAAACAGAAAATGCTGGAAATACTCAGCAAGTCAGGCAGCATCTGTGGAGAAAGAAACAGAGTTAACGTTTCAGGTCGAAGACCTTTCGTCAGAACTGGAAGAAGTTGAAGATTAAACAGTTTTTAAGCAAGAACAGATCTGGAGGAAGTGGGGGGAGGGGAGGAAGGGGAGGAGAGGAAACAACAAAAGGGAAGGTCTCTGACAGGGTGGAGGGCAGAAGTGATTAAATGACAAAAGGGATGATGGTGCAAGGCAAGGAGGGTGGGAATGGGACAGGTAACAAAAGATGGGTCGAGAGGAGCTGTAAATGGCTCCTTTTGTCATTTAATCACTCCTACCCTCCACCATATCAGAGACCTTCCCTTTTGCTCTTTCCTCCACTCCCCTTCCTCGCCCCCCCTTTCCCTGGCTCTACTTGCTTAAAAACTACTTAATCTTCAACTTCTTCCAGTTTTAAACAATTTTATTTTAAATTCACAAGCCTCCGAAAGCTTGTGAATTTAAAATAAAATTGCTGGACTATAACTTGGTGTTGTAAAATTGTTTACAATTGTCAACCCCAGTCCATCACCGGCATCTCCACATCATGTCTTCCAGTTTTGACAAAGAGTCATCGACCTGAAACGTTAACTCTGTTTCTTTCTCCACAGATGCTGCCTGACTTGCTGAGTATTTCCAGCATTTTCTGTTTTTAACCAAAAAGATTAGAATCGTATTAGAATCTCTGTACTTCTCTAATCAATCTCTTCCTTCAACCAATGGTCGTTCAACTAACGATTCAAACATTTTTTTTGTGTGTTTTCTCCCTTCCTCCCTGGAAGACGCTAACTTGATGCTGAGTAAGGTTCCTTGGGCACCAGCCGCTTTCTGAAATCTCACCCAAGTGGACATTCATCATGTGTTGAGTGCGGATTATGAGTATTGGCAGGGTATACAATCAGGGAGGAAGGGGTATCACAGCTCAATCAGATCCTGCCCTTGGCCGATGTCTAGACGCGCACTCACTATTCAGCAGAGGTCCCTGATAGCAATTAAGAGTGGGAGCCTTCACTGATTTTATTGTTCCCAAGACCAAGGCCCCTGAAGACAATTTTAATACCCAAATTGATGCCCCAGCTGAGATCAGTTAACACAGCAGAGACTGTGCCTTAAACCTGGGCTTAGCAACGCCTCGATTTTAAAATTCTCATTCCAGCTTCATCCTAGCCTCCATGGCCTCGTCTCTCCCTATGTCTGTAACGTCTGCCAGCACCACAACCCTCCGAGGTCTCTGCACTCCTCCAATTCTGGCCTCTTGCACACCCCCGACTTTAATCGCTCCACCATTGGTGGCTGTGCCTTCAGCTGCCTAGGCCCTAAGTTCTGGAATTCCCTCCCTAAACTTCTCTGCCACCCCACCTCTCTCTCCTCCTTTAAGACACTACTTAAAACCTACCTCTTTGACCAAGCTTTTGGCCACCTGTCCTAATATCTCCTAATGTGACTCGGTGTCACATTTGCTTGCTGACACTCTTGTGAAGTGCCTTGAGATGTTTCACTACATTAAAGGTGCTATATAAATGCAAGTTGTTATTGTTGGGATCTTCCTGATCTGTATGTCCCAGCTATACAACAGATATTGCATTTACTAACTGAGCCATTGGAGAATTGCTCAAACAGCATTTCTAACTGTACCGCACTGTAAAAATGTTGGCTAATTCATGTATCAAATAATCAGGTGCACCATAAATGCATAGATAAATCTGTTTGTTTTACTTATTTCACCAGTGGAATTTAATGGCAATGTTATGATTTGGGCTTTTTAACCCTCTTTCAACAGTTGTATTAGACGAGCTATGTCCCTCTTTAACTGGTACTCTGTGTCTTAGTATGAGTATCCCAGGATTAACAACGACCCTATTTAGTGGTAATACTGCACACTGGAATTTGCATAGGATTCCCATTAGCAACCTGTCCATCTAGAAACAATCACATTTTAGATTCATTTTGGCCTAGCTAAAACTACTGAGGGAATTTATTTAAAATATGATTTACAAAAGTAAAGATATAGTCAAAAGGGATGATTCTGCAATTCCCATAATTTCCCAAGATGCACTCCCTGAGAGCAATGCTCCTTGCTGGGAGTGTCGGACTGCGGAATCACCCTAAAATACTATGCAGTATAATAATTGTGTAATATGTCTGGAAGCAATCCACAAGGTATTAGTCTACCCCCTTCTAGTGTCAGGCTATCATTAGCTGAAGTAAACCAATGCTCTCAGAAACCTATGCATTTCAACATACATTGGCTAATGCCAGACCTGTGAGTGCTGAAAGGTTCTTGTGCTTAATGTGTTTAATTCCTTTGATGTAAAACTATTTCTATAAAGATTGTCCTAAGCAGCCAATTTGAATGAGTTTAAAGATCATGCACAATTGACAAGATAGTTAATGACTTGACAAAAGCTACATCAATCCCATGAAAACAATGGACAATGCTTTTTTTTAATTCATTCATGGGATGTGGGCATCGCTGGCAAGGCCAGCATTTATTGCCCATCCCTAATTGCCCTTGAGAAGGTGGTGGTGAGCCCCCTTCTTGAATCGCTGCAGTCCATGTGGTGAAGTTACTCCCACAGTGCTGTTAGGTAGGGAGTTCCAGGATTTTGACCCAGCGTCGATGAATGAACGGCGATATATTTCCAAGTCGGGATGGTCAGAAAAAGGGTGGCACTGCCAAGTTTAGAGCCCCCTGGTTGTCTAGAAGTATACGGGGCAAGATAAAGCAGAAAAAGAAAGCTTATGACTGTCACAGAAAACTAAATACTGCAGAAAGCCTTGAGGAGTATAGAAAGTACAGGGATGATGTAAAAAAGGAAATAAGGAAAGCAAAGAGAGGGCATGAAAAAATATTAGCTAGTAAGATTAAAGAAAGCCCAAAGATGTTTTATCAGTACATTAAGAACAAGAGGCTAGCTAAGGAAAAGTTGGGACCTATCAGGGATGATAAGGGTAACTTGTGTGTCGAAGCAGAGGATGTGGGGAGGGTTTTAAATTAATATTTTGTCTCCGTATTCACAAAGGAAAGGGATGATCCAGATGTAGAGGAGAGGTGTGAAATATTGGATAAGGTAAACATTATGGGAGAGAAAGTACTAGAGGGACTGGAATCCTTGAAAGTTGGTAAGTCACCAGGGCCGGATGGATTGTTTCCTTGGCTATTGAAGGAAGCCAAGGAGGAAATAGCGGATGCTCTGAGGATCATTTTCCAATCCTCATTAGATACAGGGGAGGTACCAGAGGACTGGAAGACTGCAAACATAGTACCATTGTTTAAAAAGGGTACGAGGGAAAGGCCGAACAATTATAGGCCGGTCAGTCTTACCTCGGTGGTGGGCAAACTATTAGAATCAATACTGAGAGATAGGATAAACTGTACTTGGAAAGGCATGGTTTAATCAGGGATAGTCAGCATGGATTTGTTCAGGGAAGGTCATGCCTTACAAATCTGATTGAATTCTTTGAGGAAGTGACAAGGAGGATTGATGAGGGTAGTGCAGTGGATGTTGTCTACATGGATTTTAGTAAGGCATTTGACAAGGTCCCACATGGCAGTCTGGTCAGAAAGGTAAAAGCCCATGGAATACAGGGAAATGTGGCGAATTGGATCCAAAATTGGCTCAGTAACAGGAAACAAAGGGTAAAAGTCGATGGATGTCTTTGCGAATGGAAATCCATTTCCAGTGGTGTGCCACAGGGCTCAGTGTTGGGTCCCTTGCTGTTTGTGGTATATATTAATGATTTGGACTTGAATGTAGGGGGCATGATTGACAAATTTGCAGACGACACAAAAATTGGCTGTGTAGTTGATAGTGAAGAGGATAGCTGTAGACTCCAAGAAGTTATCAATGGGTTGGTGGAGTGGGCGGAAAAGTGGCAAATGGAGTTCAACCCAGAGAAGTGTGAGGTAATGCACTTAGGGAGGGCAAACAGTAAAAGGGAATACACAGTAAACGGGAATATATTGAGAGGAGTAGAGGAAGTGAGAAACCTTGGAGTGCATGTGCACAGGTCCCTGAAGGTGGCAGTACAGGTAGATAAGGTTGAGAAGAAAGCATACGGAATGCTCTCTATTATTAGCCGAGGTATAGAATACAAAAGCAGAGATGTAATGATGGAACTGTATAAAACGCTGGTAAGGCCACAGCTGGAGTATTGCGCGCAGTTCTGGTCACCACATTACAGGAAGGACGTAATTGCTCTGGAGAGAGTGCAGAGAAGATTTATAAGAATGTTGCCAGGGATGAAAATTGCAGCTACGAGGAGGGATTGGATAGGCTGGGGTTGTTTTCCTTGGAGAAGAGGAGGCTGAGGGGAGACTTGATTGAGGTGTACAAAATTATGAAGGGCCCAGATAGAGTAAAGAGGAAGTACCTGTTTCCCCTAGCGGAGAGTTCAAGAACTAGAGGACATAGATTTAAGCTGATTGGCAGAAGGATTAGAGGGGACATGAGGAAAAACTTTTTTACCCAGAGGGTGGTGGGTGTATGGAATTTGCTGCTCGAATTGGTGGTCGAGGCAGGGACCCTCAACTCTTTTAAAAAGTAACTGGACCTGCACCTAAAGTGCTGTAAGCTGCAGGGCTATGGACCGGGTGCTGGAAGGTAGGATTAGAATGGGCACCTGGTTGTTCTTCGAGCCGGCGTGGACACGATGGCCCGAATAACCTCCTTCTGTGCTTATCTTTTCTATGGTTCTATGGCTCTATGTGTGTGACTTGGAGGGGAACATGCAGGTGGTGTTGTTTCCAAGCGCTTGCTGCCCTTGTCCTTCTAGGTGATAGAGGTCGTGGGTTTGGGAGGTGCTGTCGAAGAAGCCTTGGCGAGTTGCTGCAATGCACCTTGTAGATGGTACACACTGCAGCCACGGTGCGTCGGTGGTGGAGGGAGTGAATGTTTAAGGTGGTGGATGGGGTGCCAATCAAGCGGGCTTTTTTTTTATTTGTTCATGGGATGTGGGTGTCGCTGGCAAGGCGAGCATTTATTGCCCATCCCTAATTGCCCTTGAGAAGGTGGTGGTGAGCCGCCTTCTTGAACCGCTGCAGTCCGTGTGGTGACGGTTCTCCCACAGTGCTGTTAGGAAGGGAGTTTCAGGATTTTGACCCAGCGACGATGAAGGAACGGTGATATATTTCCAAGTCGGGATGGTGTGTGACTTGGAGGGGAACGTGCAGGTGGTGTTGTTCCCATGTACCTGCTGCTCTTGTCCTTCTAGGTGGTAGAGGTTGCGGGTTTGGGAGGTGCTGTCGAAGAAGCCTTGACGAGTTGCTGCACTGCATCCTGTGGATGGTGCACACTGCAGCCACAATGCACCGGTGGTGAAGGGAGTGAATGTTTAGGGTGGTGGATGGGGTGCCAATAAGAACATAAGAACATAAGAAATTGGAGCAGGAGTAGGCCAATCGGCCCCTCGAGCCTGCTCTGCCATTCAATAAGATCATGGCTGATCTGATCCCAACCACAAATCTAAAGAACACAAGAAGTCGGAGCAGGACCCGGCCACATAGCCCCTGGGCCCTCTCCGCCACCCACAGGGCATTGACCGATCCGAACTCAGCTTCATGTCCAATTTCCTGCCCGCTCCCCATAACCCCTAATTCCCTTTACTTCTAGGAAACTGTCTATTTCAAATCAAGCGGGCTGCTTTGTCCTGGATGGTGTCGAGCTTCTTGAGTGTTGTTGGAGCTGCACTCATCCAGGCAAGTGGAGAGTATTCCATCACACTCCTGACTTGTGCTTTGTCGATGGTGGAAAGGCTTTTGGGAGTCAGGAGGTGAGTCACTTGCCGCAGAATACCCAGCCTCTGACCTGCTCTTGTAGCCACAGTTTTTATATGGCTGGTCAGTTAAGTTTCTGGTCAATGGTGACCCCCAGGATGTTGATGGTGGGGGATTCAGCGATGGTAATGCCGTTGGATGTCAAGGGGAGGTGGTTAGACTTTTTCTTGTCGGAGATGGTCATTGCCTGGCACTTATCAGCCCAAGCCTGGATGTTGTCCAGGTCTTGCTGCATGCGCGCATGGGCTGCTACATTATCTGAGGGGCTGCGAATGGAACTGAATACTGTGCAATTGTCAGCGAACATCCCCATTTCCGACCTTATGATGGAGGGAAGGTCATTGATGAAGCAGCTGAAGATGGTTGGGCCTAGGACACTGCCCTGAGGAACTCCTGCAGCAATGCTCTGGGGCTGAGATGATTGGCCTCCAACAACCACCACCATCTTCCTTTGTGCTAGGTACGAATCCAGACACTGGAGAGTTTTCCTCCTGATTCTCATTGACTTCAATTTTACTGGGGCTCCTTGGTGCCACAGTCGGTCAAATGCTGCCTCGATGTCAAGGGCAGTCATTCTCACCTCACCTCTGGAATTCAGCTCTTTTGTCCATGTTTGGACCAAGGCTGTAATGAGGCCTGGAGCCAAGTGGTCCTGGCAGAACCGAAACTGAGCATCGGGCAGCAGGTTATTGGTGAGTAAGTGCTGCTTGATGGCACTGTCGACGACACCTTCCATCACTTTGCTGATGATTGAGAGTAGAGTGATGGGGCAGTAATTGGCCGGATTGGATTTGTCCTGCTTTTTATAGACAGGACATACCTGGGCAATTTTCCATTTTGTTGTGTAGGTGCCAGTGTTGTAGCTGTACTGGAACAGCTTGGCTAGAGGCGCGGCTAGTTCTGGAGCACAAATCTTCAGTACTACAGCCGGGATGTTGTCGGGGCCCATCGCCTTTGCTGTATCCAGTGCTCTTAGCTGTTTCTTGATATCACATGTAGTGAATCGAATTGGCTGAAGACTGGCTTCTGTGATGGTGGGGATTTTGGGAGAAAGCCAACATGGACCATCCACTCGGCACTTCTCTGAAGATGGTTGCAAACGCTTCAGCCTTGTCTTTTGCACTCACGTGCTGGACTCTGCCATCATTGAGGATGGGGATGTTTGCAGAGCCTCCTCCTCCCGTTAGTTGTTTAATTGTCCACCACCATTCACGACTGGATGTGGCAGGACTGCAGAGCTTTGATCTGAATCGTTGGTTGTGGGATTGCTCAGCTCTGTCTATAGCATGCTGCTTCTGCTGTTTAGCACGCATGTAGTCCTGTTTTGTAGCTTTACCAGGTTGGCACCTCATTTTTAGCTACGCCTGGTGCTGCTCCTGGCATGTTCTTCTACACTCCTCATTGAAGCAGGGTTGATTCCCTGGCTTGATGGCAATGGTCGAGTGAGGGATATGCCGGTAGCCAGACATTGATATAGAACAACGGCAGGAGTACATTTAGGTCAGAGATCTGAGGTGACAATATTGTGAAGTGAATTCATCAAACTATAAGGGAACTCAGACAAATATTTAGTATGAGTTGTTCTTAATCAAACTGATGTGATGAAGGCTATTTGCATTGCACCTATTTGCAGATTAAGTTTACCACAGAATAAAGGAAATTTGCTGAAGGTATCCAAAAGCCACAGCTGGCTGACACCATTGTAAACTGAAGTATCATAGTTTTTCAAAATATATGTCTGCATACAGATAAAGGGCTACCAAAGGCAAAAATAAACTCCAAATGCTTATGTTTACCATAGGATGAAAAGACATTGAAGAGTGTCCTGAGGCTGTTATTAATGATGCTGAGTGATGACTCACAGTGTACCTTTGGTGACCAGTCTCACAGCTCATCCAACTATTCTCTCAGTTGGGGAAGTGCGACGTGGTATGAAAAGGCATAAAAATAACAAAAAACTATTTTAAAACTTTATTCAGCCACAAGTTCTAATTTTTAAATGGACTTCATCGGAAAGATCCAGTGTTGAAATACAGTTAGTTACCCACCACTCAAACAACGTTTTGAATTCCCTTTCTCTCAGTACTGATCCTTGTAATGTTTGTGTCCATGTCAATATGGAGGATATTGGGTGGGGGATTAAACTGATGTCTGGGCTTCTCCAATGGCTCCGTTCACTGCCAGTGTAACACTGAGCTATACAAATCATGAGAGTACCAGCTGTACTCCCCAGCTTGTATACTTATTAGTTGATCTCAACCAGGGTAGCTGTGGGAGTGCTGCAATTTAGCTTCAGTGCCACTGGGTTAGGAAGCCGAAAAAAATAATCCCGAGCGCCCACTCCTGGGGCAGAATTTTGACCTCGAGCAGGGAAGGGAGTGGGGGGGGGTGGTTTTCGGGTATGAAACCCGGAAGGTAATTTGGCGGACCTTAATGAGGTCAACAAATTCTACTTCCGGGCTTCGAGGCTGGCTGGATATTGGGCAAGAAGGCCTGTGGTAGTCGGGGAGAAGGTCAGAGGGCCAAGGAGAAGATCAGGGGGGGCAGAAGATCGGGGGACCAGAGAGAAGATCGGGGGACCGGGGAGAAGATAGGGGACCGGGAAGAAGATCGGGAGAGTGGGGAAAAGATCGAGGGGGCGGGTAGAAGATTGGGGGTGGGGGGGGCCGGGGAGAAGATCGGAGGGGGGCGGGGAGAAGATCGGGGCCCTGGAGGTGGAGATCGGGGACCAGGGAGGACGTTGGAGGGCCGGAGAGTGGAGATCGGGGGATCTGATGCCGGGACTTGGAGATCGGAGGTTGCTGGAGGTTGGACGAAGAGTCTTAGGTAAGTGGGGGGCCACCATCTTGTGGAGGGGGGGAGGGTCCACCATGGAGGGGGGCATTCCACCATCTGTGGAGTTGGGAGCAATCGTGATGGTCCTGTTGGCTAGGTGAGCTTGTTGGACCTGGATGAAGCATTCCTGCTCCTCTGGGCGCACAAGCAATATAATAAAGGCACTTACCTCATGGGATCCGGCCCTTCCTGCCTGCTTTCACCTGATGTGAATCGGAAGCGATGAGAAACCCGAACAAGTAAGTTTTCTGATACACAAAGAATTAAGTACCTCAAGTATTTCAATGAGGTACATTGCCCCTTTAAGTATCGGCCCGCTGGCGTTAAATGGGGGTGGGACTTCCTGGTATCTGCTGTGCACATGCATACAAACCTGCCTGGGTTAAACCCAGAAGTGGGTGAGTTGGAGCCGGGATGCGGTCCCACTCCAAGAAGTTGTTGTTTTAACCTCCCACCCACCCATTCTTGGGGGTTAAAATTACCCCCTGATTGCTATTCATTGACCCCCTGATGGAAAGTGCACATGTGTAGATGTCGGATAAGTACAAGATCAGGCTCGCCTGTGATGCCTCCTGTGTCAAATAGCCAACCATCCACAACTAGTCATTGCTCACTCATGACGAACGGCCACTTGGATGAGTGATCAGCATAGATGCACATTCTGCCTTATGCATTCTCTCTCACTGTCGCGTGAATGGACTCTCTTGCCCTCCTACCCGTATTTGCAAGTTTTCTTGCCCTGTCCTGTGCACACTTTCTCACCCCCTAATGCCTCATGCATACTGTCTCACTCTGCCTTGCACCTGTTCTCTCAATCTGTCTTGTGTATTCTCTCTCTCAGCCTCTTGCTGTTTCCAACATGCTGTCTCACTCTGTCTCGCATATGCTTGCGCTCTTAAGCCACTTTAATATTGCCACTGTTTCAATTCAGATTCCAGGAGACTGGCGTACAGAGGCCAGCTCCACGGCATTTACAATGCCACGTCCAGCTCTCTTATCCCAGCGGCAAGCTCATAGACCCAGTTCATCGTGGGTCTTCGAGTCTGCCACCTGTTTAAGGAAGCCAAATTTTAGTGGTGTAAATGCCAGGTCCCAACTCATGAGAGCCAAGAATCCAAAATAAAACAGTGACAACATAAAAAGTAGCTTCATACTCTCAGTCTGCTTTCTGTATGGTTTCATCTGCTTTTACCCTTGTTTGATATCTCATTCTCTTGCACAAAGTCTGACACACTCTCTCTTTATCTTCTGTGGTCTCTCTCGAGCTGATAGAAGTGTACCCAGGCCTTCGCCAATCCTTTTGGGAAAGGAGGGGCGAAAATATTTTTAATAAGCAATTTAAACACAGTGTTCTCGATGAGTACATCAGTGGTCTACAATGCTGTGATAGTCATGGTGCTGCGATTGTGAGCAGAGTGATCTAAACACAGGATAACAGATGGCTGGCAGTGAGTTACAAGACATGAATGCAAATAAGCAGTTTTGACAGTATCATAAGTAGTAAGCTGTACATGTTCCTGAGCACCAGCATAACCCCCACATTGAATTATTAATACCAGACATTTCAGCCAAGAAATTCCAACCCATTTTGGATCTGGAATTGGTGTGATCTGGGTGAAGGGGAACAATTTGAGGTGAAAGACTAAGGGAATCAAGGGATATGTGGATCAGGCAGGAAAGTGGAGTTGAGGTAGAACAGAGAAACATAGAAACTAGGAGCAGGAGGTAGGCCATTCGGCCCTTCGAGCCTGCTCCGCCATTCAATATGATCTTGGCTGATCCTCTAACTCAATGATCAGCCATGATCTTATTGAATGGTGGAGCTGGCTCGAGGAGCCATGTGTACTACTCCTGCTCCTAATTCTTATATTCTTATGAACTCATTTCTGCTGGATTCCTGCCCCTCTTTGGGCATGTTATAAAACGTCACCTGTGCTCCCTTTATCATGATGTCACAGTTGGAGGCAGGACTGGCAGGATAACGGTCTCCGCCAAAATCTCATCAGTTCTAGCTAGCGAACGGCAAACGGAAATTTCACCTGCATGATGCAAGCAAAATTGCCCTACAAGCCCCATAAATGGAATGGGTTGAAACAGCAAACGAACAGGTCAGAATTAAAATTTTAACTTTTGGCCATTCTGGCCAGACTAACCTATTCCCTACCCTCCAGTAGAGCAGCAAAATGCTCCCCACTGGGCAGACACGCAGGCAGTGGCATGGTGCCCATCCCTTTGATTCAAATAACCCCATCCCCAGGATTTGGGTTGGGATCAACGCTGGAGCAGAGTGGAAGTCCTGCCCCACCGCACTTCTGGCAGCTGTCCCGAACAGAGTTGGTACCCTGTGTACTTTATGGGACAAAGTCTGTAGCTTTCTAAGAAGGAAAAAGATACTGTTTAGGTCCCATCCCACCATTTTGGGGAGCTGCTGGGTGGAAGGCAGGTGCCTTATTGCTGTTTTAAGGTTCTTTATGCCTCTCTCTGGGTTCCTGTTTGGCTGACTGTCTGGCTCATGGATTTCTCTATGACAGTTAATCATGGTCAGCACTGTTCTACAGTCTGTGCAACTCTCACACTCTTTATTCGCACCTGTGCACCTACTCCTCTCTCTCTCTCTCTCCTGTGCAAATGTTCTCATGCTGTCTCATCTTTGCTCAGCCTGTCTCACTTTCTCCCTTTTTGGCTCTGCCTTGTACGTGTTGTCATGTTGTTCATCACTCTCACGGTCTGCGTTGTGCATATTTTGGGCCTATGTCATTTGGCCTTGTATGTGCTTTCCCCCTCTCTATATCTCTCTCGTTCTTCATTCCTCCCTCTCTCACTGTCTATTTCCCCCATTCTCTTTCTCTCGCACACATTCTCATACTCTGTCACCATTTCAGATGA